>NC_136600.1:19882234-21082234 GCF_910589615.1 Taurulus bubalis
GTCTGTTATAATTAAAATAATCACGTGTTGACCATCACTGGAATCCTATCATGGGGATTTGATTTTATTGTGTTGCTGTTTCACAAAATTACATTTGAGGAATATAATTATTATTATAATAATAATTAAAAAATACAAAATTAGTTATTTAAATTGTTTCTTAATCTTGTGATGTGTAGTTATATGCACCGCTACTACCAAGGTTATTACAAATATGTATTAATGAAAAGAGCAATTCCTACACCCCAACTCCAAACCACACATTTATTCATATAAGTCAAAATGACAAATTGTGTTAACAGGTTTTTAGTGACAGTGGTTGAATTATTATTTGTTCAAATAGATGCCAATAGTGACAACGTTGTATGATTGACAAAAAGCATCATGAAGCCCTGAGAAGTTTGTTAAACTTCTGCTGCAGCATAAACCGCTTCTCTCAGTATTGTTACAAAAAATCATGGTTTTGCCAAAATGTGGCGAAATACATTGCTTGTGGCAAATCTTTGTAGTTTCAAGGAGGGCCAGAAACCCAAGACAGAAGCAGTGTGTTTAGCCATGTTGAGGAAAAATCATGATTATTTGGAATAAAAATACAGCAGACAATCTGACAGCATTGCAAGAGCGCTTTGAGAAAGTTTTCTGTGGATGTTTTGATATTTTTCTCCACCGTGAAATTGTACAATCCATTGTAACCAACATAATTTCATACTGACCACAGCTAGTTGGCTTTCTAAAGGATGAAACGCCACACTTCTAACAGCCATCCTTCAAGCTAGACTGCGATGCCTAAAAGACGGATTTTAAGAGACTAAGTTGACCTCTTTAGACTGCTGTTTTCCTCCTGGAGTATCATCACAGCTGATCGTGACGTCTTCTGTCTAAACGACTCATACTCATTTGGTGTCTCTTTAGATCTTTCCTGCCTGACTTTGTTGCCCCCCACACCACACACACACACACACACACACACACACACACACACACACACACACACACACACACACACACACACACACACACACAGGCCTGCCTCCTGAAGTGGTAGTGCAAGTCTGCATGTTGTCACTTCCATCTCTGGACCATGTGTTTGACTTGTCATTCAGTACAGCTCACACACACACACACACACACACACACACACACACACGTGCACATGCGCGTCTGTCACATATGTCTGGCACACTGTCACACGGCAACAAGCACGTACGCACACACAGATCTCGTTTTACAGACGATGATGAACTTATTCCTCCACGTGTTTTGAGTTAGCCTGGAGGACAGGATTTAAACTGTGGAGAGACAAGAAACTTAAATGCCTAAAAGGCAGATTTGGAGAGACAAGAAACTTAAATGTAGATTTAAAGTGTGTAGTCTGGATTGTCTCAGATGTTAGAATGATCACACACACACGCACAGACCCAATGTAACAACAGAGGGGGTTGTAGTTGACAGGGATTTCATTTGACCATCTATTATTAGTCACTTTTTGTGGCCTTTGATGTACAAATACATCTTATTTCAGTTTTTCATTTCTCTCCAACATCTCTTTCTCCTGTCACATGTTTTTCATACATTCTCTGTTTTTGTGTTTTCTCCACACTCCAGCTTTCTGTTGGTTTGAGGTTTTCTGTCCAAAGGCTGGAAGATGCAGGGCCAAAGATCAGCTTTGAGCTACAGATCCACAGGTGACACGCCCACCAACTCTCACGCACACCGCCCAACATCACACACACACACACACACAAAGAGCTGTTTGTCTGTCTTCTGAGCCATGTAAATAAGTTCTGTGTCTGTCCTGATCCCGTCGCTGTGGTTTGATGAAACTAACCGCAGAGACAGAAGTAGACAGATGGCCCAGAGGAACTCCAGAGAGAAGACAAGCTCCACACAACATGTCCACTGTTTGCTTCACTGAATCGATTTCAAGACATCACATCACTAGACACAGACGGTTAAATGTGAGCCAAGCCCACAGCCAGGGAAATTCTTCTCGGAATCAGCTGAACATAAAAATACAGCTTCAATATGAGCTTTTGCTTATGTACCATTTTGTAGAATAGCCTTCTGGGAAATGCAAATTGATATGGAATGTAGGGCATAGTCAGCATGATGTGTGTTTTTGTTTTCAATTTTATTTAAACTCTGTGTGAATCTCTCCACAGCTCCAACAAAGATAACTCCGACAGCAACCCAGTCAGTTTGAATCTGTCCATCATTGCCAAAGCTCAACTTGATTTGCGGGGGTGAGTCACAGCGTCTTTGCGTGTGAGAGCGTGGCGTCTTCTCCGAAACATAGCGACAACCTTCTTTGTTGCCGTGTCTGTTTCACAAAGATACACTTGATCTGGTTTCAGTCTAAACTTCCTGGTGTTTGAAGGATATTACTGCGCCTTTTTATAATGTTTGGTATTTGCAGAGCATGTTTATATACAGATAGACAACAGCATGAAAACACATTTCTAGAAATACATTTGAACTAATCAAGTGCACATGAGATGACATGTTCATGGATGCCCATAGGCCCACTGATACACACACAAACACACACTTCAAAGCTCGGAGACTTCCATGGCTTTGTTTGGGTGTGGTCGGCTGCACATACAAACAGTGGAGGACCTGGGTTGAGATGCGGGGACATACGAGTTCCTGTGTTTGTGTTGTGAAAGTGTCCTGCCTCCGCTGTGTCCGTGAAACCTTTTGAATTGAGTAAGAAAATGTCAAGGACAAAAAAAATATGAAACACCCCATAATGTAGTCGAATACAATGCTAACTATGACCTCAATTATAAACGTACAGTAGCTGTTAAAGGTCTATCTTCTACTCACTACAGTACGTTGACATAGTAATTGGTCTCTGCAGTCATTTCTCTTCCACGAACTAGACATGACCCATACAAGTGCAAAAACCCACTGTAAGAAATAGTGGCAAAAATCCAGTCTTTTTATGTCTCATGCAAAACATGTATTCCAACTGAATCTAATATAAGACTTCAGTCGTCTAAGTTACCAAATCCAATAAGTATGTTCCGAAGTTATTGTGCGTTTGCGCCATGTGCTTGATTGCTGAGCCATGGTGCTGGGATACAACCTCCATGGGACAACTAGGGAAAAAACCTAGGGAAAAAAAAATACTCTGTTGACAGCGACCAATACCGCTGTCAACACTCATATGGTTTGTAAGTATCTTGTTTAGCCGATCAGTGTGTGTATGCATCATTGTCACTTTTCTGTTTCTTTTTTCTTCAGGGTGTCTCATCCCTCTCAGGTGGTGCTGCCATTCCCACGCTGGGAGCCCAAAGAGAAGCCTGTCAAAGAGGACGACGTGGGACCGCAAGTAACACACATCTATGAGGTAAATGCAGGTCCTCGATCAAAGCACAGCAGTACCGCTGATGTTCATGTGAAAAAGGGAAAGGTGGAGGTGTTTTCAGAGATGACGAGATGAAGAAGTAGAATTCTGGGTTGTTTTGGTTTTGTTGTTGCTGGCAACAAAGCAGGTCTCCGTCGCAGACTGGTGAGATGAAAAGAACAGAAAAATAGGTGTGTGAAGTTGTAAATTAGGCTACAACAAGAAGGGGGGGCTCTGCACGGTGAAGTAGACAGCAACACACACACACACACACACACAGTAAAACCAGTAGCTCTATAAAGAATTGGGCTCTGGCTGATCAAAGGTCTCCAGCTCCGGAGACCTCTTAATTACTGCTCTGAATGTGGGAAAAACTGAAGGAGGGAGCAAGGCGAGTAAGAAGGAGGAGGAAGGAAGGAAGGATGGAAGGTAGGAAAAGAAGATTGTTCTTTGACTGGACACAATGTAATGAGTAATCATCACTAAGCGGAAAAACAAGGTCAAACAGAGGTACAGACAAACAGATCGAAGGAGGGGGGATGGCAGACAAACTGGCGACAGTTTACAATAGGGGTGTGTGCATGTGTGTGTCTGTGCACCATACATGTGATTTCTTTGTGTTTTAAAGGGACTTCATTGAATTGGAGTGCAGTCGTGTCTGGCCTGTCCTGCAGCTGATAATGATTTTCATTTGTGGTACTTTTCCCAGTAGGCAGCTGCTTGTAGTTAGAGAGGACAGAGTTCTTTTTTTTTTTTTTCTCTCTTGCAGAATTCCTGCCCCGCAGCACCAGGATCATGTCCTGTTTGCATGACTTGCTTCAGTGTTAATGACTCTGTGTGTGTGTGTGTGTGTGTGTGTGTGTGTGTGTGTGTGTGTGTGTGTGTGTGTGTGTGTGTGTGTGTGTGTGTGTGTGTGTGTGTGTGTGTGTGTGTGTGTGTGAGAGAGAGAGCGAGAGAGAGAGGGAGAACGAATACAGGTTGGGGTAAAACATGAGGATTTTTTTTAATTGACGGTTCATTTCAGCTCATAATTCATTCATCCTAATTTTGATGTGGAATGATGAGCCAGATGATCCCCAGGGACTGAAGGCTGCATTACTATTATCGTTACTAAAACACAGGTGGCCTGTGTCATCATCTCACAGTTATGATAACCTAATTATAGCCGGAGTCAGTTGATACCTACTAATAAGACAGAAGAGAGCACAATTCTGACGTTGTGTTTTTTTCTTTTTCCCTCCAGCTCCATAACTTTGGTCCCAGCAGTATTCGGGATGCTGAGCTCCAGGTCGGCTGGCCTTCCCGTTTCCGTGACGAGAACCTGCTGTATGCCATGGAGATTCAAACTGACGGACCAATTAGCTGCCGGACGAACACCAGCCTCAACCCACTTGGCCTTCAGGTAAACACCAACATTTACACGCCTATGCATGCAGACACATTTTTGAAAACACAAATATATAATTATGGACATATTGCCTGCAGTGGAAATAAATATGCGTCGTAGTATTTCTAGCCACTTTATTGCAATTTCAGACTTTTGTTTGTTATATTGCTAAGAGCCTATTCATCTATCCATTTCTCCATAATTCATACCTGCTTATTTAAAACTTAATTGTACCCGTTGTTTGGCTGCTTTCCATGGTCTTTGCCAGTTGGCTCAAAGCGATGAGGGATGGAGTATTCTGCTTATTAGCAGAAATTAGAGATGAAATACTTTCCAATATCTATGATATCATCTGTCGAGTCATTCAAAAAGAAAACATGCAGTGATTTACAAAAAAAAAGAGTCTATAATTATGTCAGAAAGCGCTACAAGCTGTAATCATACATGAAAACAAAATGAGCCGTATTCACAGAGTGGTTAAAGGTCAGATTTTTTTTTTTTACTTCCCATGTTTTCTTCCTGATTTGGTCATTTACAATTTCCCATCATCTTCCAATCAAAGTCTATCCCGGTGTAGACGAGACTGATTAATTATTTAAAGAGTGTACATGCATGGAGCTTCAAGCTGTCCTCTCCCGACTCCTTCAAAAAAGTGTTGATCAATCAGTCAGCTTTTGGAAAATGTTTTGATTACTATTTTGATAATTGCTGAATCGTTTCAGCACTTTGTCTCATGTCGGGTCTAAAATTACTGTAAACTGAATTAATTATATAATTAAAATATCCAGCTATTGTCTATGTTATCTGTGAGCTGTGACTTGCGTCTCTCTTTTGCTGTCAGCTGTATGAGACATGAGAAACATTGCTACAGTCCTCCTTTTAACAAAACACCTTTTGATCATATCATATGTCACACATGTTTCCACAGCTGGTGATTTAGCGGTATGTTATTACTCTTAAAACATCTTTAAATTATTTTTCTTACACGCATTCTTTGTCCTCGGGTCATCCATCCCCTTCTCGCCGGCTGTCTGGCCTTCATCAGAGCCCATGTGCAACACAGACCACATTAAACCACCAATATGGTATCATCTGTGTATTTTAATGAATAAATGTCCTATAAAAAGCCTGAACACATGCTATAGAAGGTTTTCCAAAAAAAAAAAAGAGAGGCGTGTTGGCAGGGAAGCAATTACGCATTTATGTTCCTTTGTGTTTTGCTTCATCATGTCCCATTTGCGTGAATCATTACCAGCTGAGTTGCTGAAAGGCAAAAAAATAAAATAGTCAACGTTGACAACTCTGGTTTTCTTTCTCAGATTTCCTCTCTCCAGGATACACCTGAATTATTGGGCTTCTTGAGGAACACCAGCGCTTCTCCTCATCGCCACAAACGGTCCACCTCTGCTGCTGAGAGTTATAGCGGTAAAACCTTGGTGAGCCTCACACACATTTACAATCTCGCAAGAAACTAAACCAAATGTTCATTCTTAATCCAGAAGTGTTTAACGTGTTTTTGCTTTCTCTGCTCTGTGTTTTTGTTTTTTTCACTCCACAGAATTGCACCAATATCTCTTGTCTGAAGATTGTATGTATCGTTGGCCGGTTGGATCGCGGTCAGAGCGCCGTGGTGAAGATCCGCTCCAGACTCTGGGCGCACACTTTCCTGCAGGTCAGAGTCTTCACCTGTCATCTGGAATATTTCTGTTCATTATTTGTTTTATGCTTTACATTTTTAAAACAGCAGTTGAGAAGGCAATTTCACAATGGGGTCCATTTATTAGCCGTTCTGGAGCGATTTTGATTACCTCACATGATCTTCAGTTGCCATAGAATTGTACATTTTAAACGTTCAAATTATCATTGTATTAAGTACCTAAGAGACATCTCGGGACAAGCTAAGATTCCAAGTAAACTCTAAATATTTAAAATATGTGATCGCTCAAATTGCACCTTCAAATAACAATGTTATGTTTGTCTTACAGCGGCGTAACGACCCCTACATCCTCAACTCTTCCGTTTCCGTCGTAGTCACAGCCCTGCCTTACCGCATCCAACCCTCCATCCTGCCTCAACACTCCACCTCGGTAAGATGCAGGCACAGAAAAGAAGTGTGTGAGTTTGAGAAAAAAAGGAGCATGTTACACCTAACACCTAACCGTGTCTATGTGTGTCCTGTAGATGGGGACCCTGGTGTTGTGGGGTACTCCTGATGTGTCGTTTGCTGTTCCACTCTGGGTCATCATCCTGGCCATACTGCTGGGGCTGCTGGTGCTGGCCATGTTAACATTAGCTATGTGGAAGGTACATGCACATCCTCCAGCATTCCTTGAGGTCATCTGTTTCTCCAATATTACACTAACGGGCTAATGTTTCTCCCTCAGTGTGGTTTCTTTGACCGGGCGCGGCCACCAGCTGACGATAACGTCTCCGACCAGGAGCAGCTGACGTCTGATCAAACAGGGGACGCCTAAGATGATACGCGACAGCTCCAGAGTGGAGGACGGTGGTTTGAGAGGGACGTGCCCCTTCTGAGTAACTTAAATCAGATCTGAGATCTGTATTAGTCGGACCCTACATTCCTTTGCTGGAGGTCTTCTACCTCTACGGTAATGAAACTGACAGACTGAAGACTTCAGCGCCGCACAGACTGGGACCAAAGAACGAGGTTCAAACCAGCCTAAGTGGGACTAAAACACACTTAACAGGCTCAATCACACACACGTCCATTGTTTATCCATTGTGATGAAGCACCGAAATTTAAGACAGAATGGACTTTGTTGTGAAGACAATGCTTTAAATTGTGTAAGTGGAGCACAAAGATACATGAGATCTATGCACAAGTGCTTTTGTGTGTGTGTGTGTGTGTGTGTGTGTGTGTGTGTGTGTGTGTGTGTGTGTGTGTGTGTGTGTGTGTATGTGTGCGCGCGTGTGTGTGTGTGAACTGTTCATATATGTGTGTGTGTGTGTGTGTGTGTGTGTGTGTGTGTGTGTGAACTGTTCATATGTGTGTGTGAACTGTTCATATATATGTGTGTGTGTGTGTGTGTGTGTGAACTGTTCATATATGTGTGTGTGTGTGTGTGTGTGTGTGTGTGTGTGTGTGTGTGTGTGTGTGTGTGTGTGTGTGAACTATTCATATGTGTGTGTGTGTGTGTGTGAACTGTTCGTGTGTGTGTGTGTGTGTGTGTGTGAACTGTTCATGTGTGTGTGTTTATTAGGTACCTCTTGTTTTATCCTTTCATTATTTTCCCACCTGATTTAATTTATCCGACAGTAGATTTCTACTAACTGGTCTGTGTACAGATGTATTACACACACACACACACACTCACATACACACACGCACAGATGCAGCCACATGCATAAACACAAAGGCACAAAGTTGATGTCTATATTTATAAATGTATGTGCAATATTTCAGCGTTGCGTGATACTGAAGCTTGTTTACACTGGCATTATTTTATTAGAGCTTAATGTTTCCATTGTTTATGAATGAATTGATATTTTAGATATTATTATTGCTGAGCAACAAAAGCGATTATTAAAAGCAATTAGGACTGGTTTAAAGAAACGCCTCACTAGTTTGACAAGTGAATGGACAAATAACTAACTTATTATTGTCTCAATAGAATTACTTCAGAACTATTTTGGAGATAACAAACCATTTATTAACAGTCGAAGCCCCGCCCTGCTACTTCAAGGTTTGCTTGTGTTTGTTATTTGGGATTTTTTTTTTTTAACGTGACAATTGATATGACTTTAAAAACTAGCTGTAAAGATAAACAAAAATAGGATCAAAATGCACTGTAGACGGTCTGTGTACATCACTGCACGTACGTTATGGCTTTTAACAGTGTTTAATATTGTCCATTGTTATTAATGTGTCGTGCACGGGCCGGCGTTACAAAGCAGTCAGGGCATCAACAGCACCCTGAAATAACTTTTAATATGTCATGTTTTAGTCATATTTGTTTTTTATATCTAGACTGACGTTTTATCAGATTAAAGTGTTGTTTGATTATTCAGTCTCATCCTTTGCTTTATATTAGGAAACTGAACTGTACGATGTCTTCCAGTCCACCATGATGTTAGAGATGAAATCAATGTATTTTGTTGAAAAAAAGTTCAATATGATCAATCAAACATGCTTTGAAAGTGACGTAATCAAGGTACATATGGATAGACATGTAGTTGTAAAGGTATCTGAAGCCACCACTTTTCAAAATCTTGTCTGTCAGTCATATCTAAGAACGACTTCAAGGCTGATGCCTGCACCTCAGAGGAAGAACTCTTGCGCCCCCAAGTGGTGCAGTGTAGAAATACACCTGCATGACGAGCAGCACAGTGAAACGTGACGCTGACGTGTGCGGCAGGACAGGGACCTCTTGTGGTGATTTAGACACAACTCCTAACGTCAGTATGCATTTAACACAGTGGTAAGAAATCACAAGTGTGTGTCTCTACTTCAGCTCACCCGGTCGAGTACTTTTCTATTACCTGTTATGACATACACTACTATGATTTATTTTTCAAGAACATTTCTGAGACACCAAGATATGACTTATTTCATGACTACTGACATTACTATAATATTCACTTTTTCAGGATGTTTCTAATATGTACTGTGACTTTTAAATGACAAACCATATTCAGATTTCTGTTACTGACATTTTTCGACAAACCCAATTACCTTTTTCTGATATTTTTGTTTTTAGTATGACTTTTTTCATAATATATCTTGACATATTTATACTGTGACTTTCATGACATCCCATACTGTGACTTATTTAAATATACTTTACGATGTCTTCTAAAACAATCACTTTTCATGACATGCTATACTGTTACTTGTTTATCAATGTTTTCGCTGTAGTTTAAGTACATTTTTATCACTTTTTTCAACGTACTATCCGAGTATTCAGACCTAGTTGATCGGGCATCAAGGTTTATCACAAGCACACAGCTGACAAACCACATATTCACATAAAAAGAAGAGACATAATGCAGTTATTCTTTAGACTTTTATTTCTTTGAATATATTTGATCAAATGTAAAATCAAACATTTGAAGTAAAGATTAAACAGTTTCTGACTAGCAAACCTCAACACCATCAAAATAAGGGAACATTATTGATACTTACGACATACTGTACGTAGGACATACTGCATCTTGGCTGAGATTTATCCAACAAACAGACCGATTTACAAAATCCTTTTTTTTTAATAAGTCTTTTACTCCCATAATTTCCTGTTTTTTGAGCTGGTGCGAAAGAAAAAATATCTTAGGTGACGCTATATCCTGTATTTCTTTCAAATAAATGATGTACTTTTTAAATTAAACTTCACTTCAAAGGTCTGTACATCAGGATCAGTGTTTATCTTCTCCACCGTCAGCAAGGTCATACCAACATTATAATGGAAGACTTTGGCTATTTACAAATCACTGAGATGCTGTACTGATAGAGTACAGTTTCTCTCAGACATGCTGTACATTACTTCTGTGTATTAGTTAGACTAAACCCCACCCCATATAACAAAGTGCAATTCCATAGATCACCACAAGGCGGTGCTTATACACCATATTCAACATTATTTAGAAAGGCTCTTACAAATTTGAAGTGGCCCAGCTTAAGCATATTTATGAGTGGGTGTGCAGGGCCTTTTAGGTACATTTCAGCATTTTGGGGAAATGCGCTTATTTGCTTTCTTGCTGAAGGGTCGCCTCACACTCAGCAAGAATACCCAAAAAGTGTATTTAGCAAAAAATTTTAATTATTCCTTTAAGCATCAATCCTAGATTTCAAAGATTTGTCTGTGTCATGATGTCCTTTTAGGTTTGTAATTGAAAAATCAAAATGTTTTTTAAAAAAAAAAAAATTTCAAACACAGGCCAGGCTCACGAGAGAGGAAATGACTACAAAGACACACTGATGAAACAGTACCTCTACTATGCAACAGTGAAGAATATAAGACCACATCATTTTGGTGCAGAACAGTCACTGGGCAGTGTTAAGCCTGAGCAGTCAAACACAAACAGAAGAGAACAGTCTGGTTACTGGGTTTACAATAAACACCTTTCAGGAGTTATCAAAAGGTTAATGGCTATTATTATGAATTGCAGTTCACATACATGTGCAAATCAAAGTATATTCTGAGGAGGCCAAATGTATGTCGATGTTTCCAAAGAACTGTAGCACATTCATGAACATTAGATCAATACCTGAACTGACCGAAACGATAGCAGGACCACTTTGATATTGGTGAGTTAATGGAATGATTGAAGGAGGCGCTGTGGCACATACAGTACATAGGCTACATGAGGGTTAGAATACACACACACACACACACACGCACACGCACGCACACACTGTACACTCTCTAGGATACAATTTGCTGTACATGATCAACTCTCACTGGCTCTACAACTCTTTCTTTCTTTCTCTGTATAGTAGCTCTGTCAGTCATCAAAAATAAAGTTGAGATAGTTTGCCCGATGTGTGTTTACATTCCCTGCCCTGGTATATAATGTTTTCTATCAATGATAAACCTGTGGGACGGATAACAAACAGTCGGTTGATTATTTTTATTTATATCCAACAGCTGAGGAACAGGGACAGCACCCCACTCCTGCTGGATGCTTGACCAAAGTGCTGCTGCTCAGGACACAGACATATACATCGACTGTGGACAAACACCTGCTGTCTCAGACCCACAAACACACACACACACACACACACACACACACACACACACACACACACACACACACACACACACACACACACACACACACACACACACACACACTGTTCCTGAGTATGAACTGTAGAATATGTATTATGGCTCTACTAAAAAAAAAACACTGATCTATAAGAAAGAACGCAGTTTTAATCAAAACAGCCATACTCTGATATAACAGGTATAGACTTAAGAAAGGCATGCCAGCATTGAGGAAAATAGGTTTTACCCTAAACAGCATGTGGTGCTGTGAACTAGGTATATACTGCATGTGTATATATATTTATATATGCCATATTTATTTTTTGTTTTATGTTGTGTTTGCATTTAAAGTTGCTTTCATCAACATGTTTTTATTATGATGGTTATGTGTAATGTCTTAGCTCTACAAAGTTATTTAGCCTCCTTCAGCCCAATGTTTTGGTTTTATGGCCTATAACAATCTCATTTGAGGCGCAGGAGGTAGTTGTTTTAGTGAAAAGCTCTGATAAATCCATTCGACGCTTCCTGCACAGAACCTAACGGCAAATAAAGTTAGAAACTAGCTGGTGACCGGGATGGAGAATTGAGCAACTCAAGGGCCGGAGATTGGACTTTATTAATCAGAACACCTGAAAGATGACTCCAAATGAAGAAAGATCTGTGTCGCTGGGTGCATAATTGCTCAATCGTTTTCGTCAGCGTTGCCCTCAAGTGGCAAAATAATAAATGAATGCAGTTAGGCAAGTCGGCCAACTGGAGGTTATATTGCAGTACAAGTCCATACATAAATTTGCTAAAATATCATTTGTAGTATAATATAGAAATACTATTCTTATTTCCCATTTGTACAGATCTGAAATGCTGCACATAGCAGGGTTAAAAACTGGACATTAACAAGTGACACATGCTGTCTTTGAAAATAATTATCAGAATTAAATTTGACACAGGAACTTCCTCAGAGCAATCCACCCATGTGCAACTGCTGTCACCCACACATTGCAAAGCAATGGGATCACATTTTATACTGATTGGAAACTAATTTAGTGACTTACATTCAGGCCTTTTCAGTCTTGATATTTGCAGGTTGTATGGACAACGGAGCTCACAGCTACGGCCACTTAAACACATTCTGTGCTCCATCTGACAGACACACAGAAACACACACACACACACACACACACACACACACACACACACACACACACACAGGCACCTGCGGCAGCGCACACATCTGCAATGGTATGAAAATGAAAAAAAATGAATTTAAATAAAACTTCATCAGAAACACAAGGCAGCCAAGATCACACAGCCTTGGTGATAGAGCATCGTCATAGAAACACAGTCTCTCTCTGACTTCCACCACCCCAAAAACGTCACTACAAACCAAATAAACAGTGAAACAAACAGGTTGATAATCAAAACATGGTTACCCACTTTGTACACGCTGACATCGGGGTCTGTGCTTGTTCGTGTGATAAGAGGAATGGTCGACTGCCACGTGACAAAGAAGAATCGGCTTGTAATGTGTGACACGCAAAGTCAAAAGTCTCTCAGGTGTCCGACTTCCATTCATGCTCAACATTCACGCTGCATTCATTTTTGCTTTAAGCAATGATTGCACTGATCTCGTGTTTGATACCACTTATGAAGGCGCTCTACTGTACTTCATTGTAGGCATCAGACTTGTGTGAAGAAAAAGAAAAACGTGTAAATACTGTGTAAACTCAGCCTATATTACAGTAGTCTGGAAAGAGAGGGAACAAACACAAAGCAAACCACAGGTAATCAAAATTCCTTGAAGTTCTCTCAACAGTCTATTCTTTTATTCAAGCACCTTTCACTCCCGATCCTGGAGTGGCCCTCTATGCTGATTTTAACCTCCTGAGGGATGAAGGAAGGTTTGGGCAGAGTCAGAGGAGGCTCCTCCTCCGATCGGTCAGTCTGGTCACGCTCTGGAGCTGACCAGCGTCTCTTGCGGCCCGTGGGTCTCTCTGGATCACTGCATTGTATTTTGGTAAGAGCAGGCATGTCTGTTTTCACTGATTCCTGTCTCACTTCTACAGTCCCAGAGACTGCCAGCATCGGTCCAGCTCTATAGATCCCCTCCCCTGGTCCTGGAACTAGTCCCAATCCCGGTGGTAGCTCCAGTCCTGGTCCAGTGACCTGCTCCCTCTCCAGCCTGTCTGCACTGGGAGCCTTCATGAGGAGGCCACTATTTCTGCTCGCAGCGTTTGGATTGGGACTCATTTTTACGGGGGGATCCACGTTGTGACAAGAGTCAGAGAAGTGACCAGTCTTCAGCTTGGTCCCCAGAGCCGGGCTGTCTGTTACCGAAGTGGTCCTCAAGCCGCGGAGGGTCAGCGACACGCATACGTCACCCACACACAGCTTAGCACAGGAGAGCTCAAACAGCTGGGTGGTCCGGTCTGGGCAGCAGGATGACCAGCCCTGGCCAAATACAAAGAAGGGATATTCCACCAGCACCTCAACGCACACCTGGAGATGAGCACATGCACAACACACACTGTTAGCTTTGAGCTGGATACAGGCGGAGATATTTGTGGAGGATTTAGAAAAGAAACACATCTGTTTCAAGCCCCTAAGCACAAATTTGTATAGGATTATGCATCTTGGAAATCATTCTGTTGCATGGCTCCAGAGTGTGACCATTGCGGTCGTAAATGAGAACAAAAATATGTTGAGTGCGACTAAACATTTTCACATTTAGCAGGTTTTAAAGGGAAACTAATTTAGCTTTTTTCTAGACGACTGTTAACCATTCATTAATTATTGGCACAGCTAATAAACCCGAAGCTTATTGCAGATATATCAGTATTGTCGATTATATCTGTTAAAAAGCATTACAATGCTGTGCAGGAAGCGAAACATGTTTGAGGACATTTTTTGATTTAAAAAGGTAGCACTGACTGGAAAAAATGTTTGGGAGATTATGTTTTCATGTTAAAGCAGTTTCTCCAATTAACTTTGAAATCAATATTGATATCAGCCTTAAGAATGCAGCATCAGTCGAGCTGTGCAGCCCCTTACAGACTCGGGCTGCACCACTACAGATATCGGATATTAATCTAATACCAACTCAAATAGCTAGATTATATACTGGAATTGTATACTGTGTACATTTTGATCAATGTATTGTTGCATTAAAGAGGTTTACATGTTATATTGGGCATGGGGGTGCAGTGGTTAGCACTTAAAACTTATGCCAAATCAAATATGCGGGTCATAAAATCTGACCCTGAAAGAAGAAGAAGAATTCATTAAATGTAAATCTATGTACCTATTTTTTATATTTTATTTCACAAAGTTATGAAACAATGTTTTAGTCAGGCCAAATGGTGCCTTACACATACAAGACTGATCCCAGTGACTTCCACACAGTAAGACATAAAGCTTATTAATTAAACTGTACTATTACATCGGTATTGGGAATGAAAAAGTCAGATCGGTGCAAACATTTACAAACATGGGGGCTTCAACATTTCTGGCTTTATTTATCTGTAAAAGTAATGGCTTTTTGCCTTTCAAAAGCCATGGTCTGCCCAATTAAATGTTTTATTCTGGCATCTGGTACACAAGAGGGAGCAGTGTTGATACTGCCAGGGAACAACCGGTAGGTTGGAACATAAAGATTATAATAATGATGATGAAGAACAAGATTGTTCTCAATTCTCTCAGTTCTGCATCAGAGATGAATTACATAGATGTATATTTTGCAGCTGAGCGCTGAATTAATGACCACAGTGAGCACAAGGGGAGCTCAATTGCGCTCATCACTAGTGGATCCACTACCATTACGTTCAGATAGAATCCAGAATTCTGGTGACTACTTATTTACGTGTGTATTGCTATCTGCCACAGTTGCTTTTTTTTTAATACTATCACTGGCACCAAAGACCGCTCCAAAGCTGTAGCAAACAAGAATGATGAATGTGGAGTAACTTACCTGGGCTTTGAGATCTCCCACTGAAAACTGTATGACCACAGCATGAGGACTCTGTCCACTGTCAATACGCTCAACAGTGCTGGAATCAATCTTCAGCTCACTACTAATCTCAGCGCTCTGAATGAAGTCCTCCGTCTTCAGGTCCTCCACGCGTTTCAGCTCCCCATCGGCCAGCTGGATGATGGATCCTCGCATGAAGAACGGAGGAAGCGCCACAGGGGAAGAGGGAGAGGAGATGGAGTGGGAGGCTTGGATGGAAGCAGGGGCGGGACTGGGGACGGGGGCGGGAGTTGGGGAGGGAGCCGCTGCCACCACGGCAGGAGCCGGGTTGGAGGGCAGGACTGGCATTGCTGGTGCCTGAGCGACAACAGGGTGGGGCTGATTTCCATCTGGCCCAAGCGCCTCACACTTGGACAGGGCTGTCGCCAGATAGGCATGCGGCATGGCGGTGGATATTTGAGGGCTAGTCGTCGCAGTCAGGGTGCTGACAGTACGACTGACCTCAATCTCGGTGCCGTTATTGGTGCCACTGACTGGGATGAGGAGGGACTGGCCACTGGGGATAACCAGGTGCTGAGGCAGGGCCGCATGGTAGCTGACAGCATGCTGATTTGCACTGGTGATATAGCCAATGATGGGCGACTGTGTGGTGGAATAGAGACTGGCTGGCATCTCCTCGTGGGCTAGAGTGGTCTGGATGACTGTATGAGGACCAACAGACTTAACCACATCTGAGAGGGAGGAGAAGGAGGATGATCTCGACACTGGTTTCCCCAAACAGATGCCTCCTTTCTCAGTCTGGACAAAGGAGATCTTATTTGAGCCAGTTTCCCGTTCAGCTCCATGGTTGGGCTGGGCCAACAGCACCAAGGAGGTCTGGAGTCCTGAAGGGTTTTGGCCGTAGTCGGCAGGCAGGAGGATATGTCTGGCCTCATAGCTATGAACCTGCTGATGGTTCACATGTTGACTGGGAGTTTTATTCTGTTTGACCACCTCAAATTCCCCATTCAGCACACCCTTAGCATACACATCTGGTTTCTTTCCAACTGAACCATCTGCATACTGTACCAAAAGCTGGGAGGGAGCCAGGGTTAGCGTTTGAGGGAGGACAGCTGTGTGAGGGTGGAGCTGGAGGTGGGCCGTGGGTGAAGTGATGGTGTTTCCGCTTAGAGCCAGAGGAGTTCTGCTGTCCAGATGAATGTACTGGCTGGTGACTTGCTGAGAGTTAGGAAGCGACACAGGAGTCAGTTCTGTAGGAGAGAGGCCGATGTGAAACTGCTGCTCCCCTTTGTTGTTGGGGGAGATGAGGGCAGTGGTGTAGCCATCCAGCTGGGGCCGCTGTGCCATGGTAGAGCTGTTAGGTGCAGAGCCAGCATTGGCGGAGATGATATGAGAGGAGATGTAGCCGGCATAGGGCCCAGAGCTGATGAACTGAACGTTGGGTCCCAGCTGAGCAAACTGGATAGTCCCGGCCTGCTGGGGAATGGCTGTGGGGTAAACTGCGGGTAGAGAAGCCAGGGGCACCGCAGACAGAGGAGTGGCCGAGGAAGTGATAGAGGTGGAGGGGGAATAGGAGGAAGTGGAGGAGATGGGACATCTTGGGCTTTCTGCGTCCCTGGATTTGCAGCGTTCGCTGGCTACACTTGCCAGCCATGCTAGGTTCTCTGTGTGTGGACTATCAGTAACAGCTGGAGGTGTTGCTGTGGCTATGACCATTGGCCTCTGCTCCAGAGCAAGGATCTCCCGCTTCTTAGGAGGCAGGCATCCATTACTTCGCTCCTGGTGGGATTTCATTGTGCCAGTGTGGTTTTAATATTCCCAGTTAGTGATTTTAGCTTGTTCTGTGTCTTTCTTTGTCTCCCTCTGCCTCTCTGTGTGGCTCTGGCTCTCTTTGTGTTCACTGGTAGACGGCTCCAGGTCTCAGACCAGAGAAGATGGAGTAGCTCCAGCTCACAAAATGAGCTCCATAGACTTCATGAGGAATCATCTCTGACCGATCCACCTCTTCCACAATGTCGGCAGGAATCTGATGGCAGAGAAAAGTTTAAATCAGATAATCAGGTAAAAGAAAAAATGTAATTGATCCAAATCCTATGCTGTTTAGATTTTTAAGCCCTCCAGGCAAGCTTTTTAGTTCTGTAGGTAAACTTGACTTTCCTTGAAATTCAATTTAATAACATTAGTCTAATTTCACTGCTGTGTTGATGAACCATATTCATAAAATGTTCCCGCAGGGCTGCAAATGCAAAACACAAACTCTAGGAAATGCTTCACCCTGAGAAAAGTCACCACTTTCATGTTTGTGGAGGTGTTGTTCTTTGTTCTACCACAAGGCGGCACCTGGTAAAATGACTGCATCTGATTTGTGCCATTCTGTGTACATATTTCCCCACGATGAAACTCTGAAGATGCTCCTCAAATATCTACATCGACTAATCGGTCACAACTCAACCAGCATTTCCATGAGTAATGATTATGTTGCATACTGGAAAGTACAGTGCAATGTTGTGTGTCATCATTTACATAACATGGAAAAGACTATTTCATGGGTCCATGACAAAGCAGGAGTTTCCTGAACTGCCGTGTTAGTTAGTGTGTCTGGGGTGTGTGTGCATGTGCATGTGTATGAGCGTTGCTGTTGTCTTGCTCCAGGCTCTAAATAACAGCACAGAGTAACGGCCTCAAAGGAGCTTGTGTTTTCGTCTTTGTTTTAACACTCCCTTGCCTTGTGTTGAGTCGGTGGGGCTACTGTACATATAACATCCACCTCCAGACAGGAACTCTGGGTCAGTGGGCTCATCAGGAAAATGAAGTGAAAACACTATGGCTTGAAATGTGATTATGGAACATTCTGCAAGAAGCATAAATGGGAACTTCAAAAATATTCTAACAATGGCTTCCCGCTTTACCCTGTTTGAGTGGTGTTTCACAGTTCAAGGAAATACAACGTGGACAACAAACAATGAATGAGTAGGTCCTCGAGTTTGGTTTAGTGAGAGACAGACGGAAGGGTGAGGTAAGTACTGACAAAAGCTCTTTATTCTGAGCAAGAAATGTGGTGGGTTGGTGAAAGGTAACAGCAGCGAGCCATTATCAATGTTTGAGCAGCGCTGCCCCAAAATACAGCCTTGTAGACTCAACTGTAGATTCATATATAGGCATGCTCATGTAGCATATACATGCACACACAAGAAAACACAATGTGCAGTGTATACATTCATTTAACAACAATTACAAGCAGCCATTAGCTCATGTTTTTCAGGGTTTTGTTGGACTGGCTGTTCTTTCCTGCAGGCTTATCTGTGGGTTAATGCACACGACTCAGAGTTGTTCATTAGCCAGAGGCACCACAGAGGTGGCGTGTTTGACACAAACTCACACATCCATCCATTCATTCATGTGTTTGTCTACATCTACATTACATTCAGAGGTGCGAGGCTATTTGACAGTGCTAAATTGTATTTTCATATTACAGAAGAGGTTCACTCCAGCAGGCAGCCACGGACATGTTACATAAAGACAGAGGGGGGGGGGGGGGGGGGGGGGGGGGGGGTGTAAAGAACACAGAAGGCGACCTTGGTCAGTTTCTATTTAGATGCATCTACCTCTAATGCTTGCTTTGACAAGGTCACTGCATCCAAAAGCAGCAAAAGCCTCTGTGTAATTCATCGCACCATGGAGCCTGGTGGATCCACCAGATGTAACAAAGGGGGAGAGCAGCAGAGCTGGAGAGAAACAGAAAGAGGAGAATGAGGGGGAGGAGAGGGAGAGAGGCAATGTAAGATGACAGAGGAAAGGAAGTACGAGGGGGGTGAGAGAAGAAAGAAGATTAGAAATGATAAAAAAAAAGTGAGAGAGAATTGGGAAAGGGGAGAAGACAGAGTGCTGCTTCTCCTGACCCACATTGAGCAGCGCCTGCAGCATCAGAGCGCCATAGCCCCCGCCACGCTGAGAGATTCCCGATCAGCAACACAGCCGCTGCTACAGCCTGAGCTACACTGTGCAGCATCGCTCACTGGCAACAACCCCACCTCAGCAACACCGTGTCAACACTGTAATGACATCACATCTGAAGCACAAGTACCTCCTATGAGTATAGCAGCACTGGAAGACAGAGCCCACATTATTTGATTTCCAACGAAACACACCATTGCTGCCAACAGACACAGATACAACAGGATGCGCTGAAAGACGCTGTCTTTCCTTTCCTCATATGACCTGTACACAGCACTCTCTGCACATAGTGACACACACACACACACACACACACGCACGCAGGGCAGCAGCCAAAAGACTCACACACAATGTTCCAGCATCAACCTATTATTAGACTATTGACACCAACAACCATATGGCACTATATATGATACGATGAAGAACAATAAGCTTTTAAGACGTGACTGTCAACACCGAGCCACAAAGCACAGGAGCACTGGTCCCCTGGCCCAGGACTGTCACCTCTATGAGGGGGGTGACAACACAGAGGGAGAGGGGACAGGATGCTCACTGTTACGCTCATCACACTGACTCTTTTTTTCCAGCTCAGAGTGATTGAGCCAGCCTTGCATGTGATCCTCTTTCGTACTCCCACATGAAAAGCTGCACAAACCAGAGAAATAGGTTTGTGTAGCGGTGTTTGTCTGCCGTCACTGTGCAGGCAGGAGAGGAGAGGAGATGTTTTCATTCCACCTCCTCTCGGTTGTCTCCAGGTGAGAGCCCCCCCCCCCCCCACCCAGCAGCAGAGTTACATCTCCTCTCTTACGCAGCAGTCGCCAGCTCCTCCAGTCCCCCACCTTGACTCCTTTCCGCCTCTGCACTGAGTCTTCTCTCATGCTCTAGTCATCGCATAGATCCAAACGGTTTTATAGCAAAAGCATTTCTCTGCAGCAGGAGGATGATGCAGGGAAACAATATAAAAAGGCAATAAAATCATTTAGTGCCAAAAGATGCAAAAGATTCATGCAAAAAGCTAATGCAATGACCCTGGGGGTGATAAACCTGTTGTCAATACTTCTCTAAATCATGTTTCACCTGCTAGGCCAGTCATGGATACACAGTGAATACCCCGTACAGCAAATGTCTATATATAGAAAACAAAAACATCATTATCAATCTGAGCTCTCGCTTGAAACAGAGGGGGAGGTACAGAGTAAGACAATATGTACGCGCATGCATGTGTGATTTGCTGCATATAAGTAGGACCTCCCCTCAACACCCCTTACACACATAGCTGCTTTAACCACACAGCAGATCAATACAGTGTACTGCTTGTTTCCCTAATACCCCAAAGAGCCATTTTACTGCCCTTCTTTGTACAACAGTGGTGCGTGTGCCTTTAAGAGGCGGACCAACCGTGTGGCAGACTAAAGCAGACAGTGAGGACAGGCAGTGGTTCAGGCTGTTTGTCTTCACAATGACTCCAGAGTTCTGCATCACTGCCCGACACACACCAATCACACAGTGTACGAGCAGAGCGGGTTGTCCCTTTCACGAGCACTACCACAAGCAAACAGGGTCACTGCTGCCCACAACGGAGTCTCCGGACAAATGCTGTGACTGTAGCCTCGGGGGGGCTTTAGAATGACAGCGCGCATGAGTGTTGTAGTAGTAGGGCAGAAAATACTACTACGCAACAAATCAAGAGGAAAATATAACACACACACACACACACACTCCTCTGGTTAGAGTACTAAGAATAGCTCACCAGTCTCTCCACAGCCACTGCTTGCAGAACATGTCCAATGATTCTTCTTGCCTCTCAGTGTGTGTGTGTGTGTGTCTGTGTGTTGGAGACGTGTTTTCTAGGAGTCCTCTTCCTGAATCTCTCCTTTGTGCCGCTCTACCCTCCTGGAGTAAGCTGCTCCAGCTCTGCCTTCCTCTCTCGACTCTCCGGTCTTGGAGGCTCCGCTGCGCGGTAGAGGAAGTTCCCCCACTGCCGAAGCTCACACCAGGTCCTGCGTTCAAGGCTGCTCCAACGTGTGTTATGCAAGGCCACCAGACCGCCAGCTCCCTCTCTGCCTGGCTGCTTCTCTCTCTCTCTCTCTCTCTTTCTCTCTTTCCCTCCCTCCCTCTCTCTCCCTCCCTCCCTCACTCTCTCTCTCAGTACTCCACTGACACAGCTCCTCCCCCAGCCAGCCTCATCAGCCGCATCAGGTATTCATTCAAAAAAAACACACTCTACTTGGCTTAGCGCCCAGTCTACGTTCACACAGAGAGGAAAGGAGGGGGAGGGAGCAACAGACGAAGGGAGAGAGAGAGAGCGAGACAGATAGAGAGAGAGAGAGAGAGAGAGAGAGAGAGAGAGAGAGAGAGAGAGAGAGAGAGAGAGAGAGATGAAGATCCAGAAAGCCTTTGCTCAGACGGACATACTGCATGAATGTGAATAACTGTGGGATATTCACACTGGCATATACATATATGCAGAGACATACCACATATGCATGCACACAAGCCCTCAGAGGATTAAATTGTTCAGTGTGTTAGCACGTCAAAGCTGTTATAATACACTGCTTCCTTCTTATTCATTTTCATATGCCTTTTCCCTGCAGATACCAATATCTTCCTAATCTGCCCTGCGAGCTGCTCTACAATTAGAGTCTCAACATGTAGTCAACTGTAACCTGCCATCCCCTCCCCAGGTCTGCCCATGTCTCTGCCTTACCATCTCTTCCCCACAGATAGTTCCCTCAGTACAGGCAGGCAGCGCTGATAAACACCCCCACCCCACAGCACTGGGGCCTTCGTCTCTCGGAGGCCTCCTCCTTATCCAGTACAGCACACAGCAGAAAGAGCCATGCTGCAGTGGCCTCAGCCCCCAGGCCAGCCAGCTATCTGCTCATCGGCTGGGGGGACAGCCAGGGTGTCCCCTGCACCTCGACTGCAGACTGGGGGAAACACAGAGAAAGTCACACAATGCTGCTACTACAACAGCATGCCTAGTGAATAGTATTACACCCACATAGGATCTTGACTGGGGGGTTCCTAAACCGTCTCACAGGTGCATCCTACAAGAGGTGTACTGTGCATAGCTAAAGGGAATAATGAGTAGTACTGACCAAATTGCATGTAGAAATTACTCCTTGAATTATAAATAATCTAACCATCTCAATTTGGAGAATTTCTTTATCCCTAAACCCATCTGGCCAAGAGCTGGTTTTCAACCTCTGCAAATGTCTCTCTCACACACACACACACACACACACACACACACACACACACACACACACACACACACACTGAACCACTTCAGTGATAAGATGTGTTTCCTCAGCTGTTGAATCTGAGAAAAAATAACACGCTGCATGTCTTGCTCACCAAGGGGCTTACACTCTCGTCTGCCAACTGTGGCTAAAAGAAGCTGCCAGGTCAACGTAAACCTCAGGAGAAACACAATCCCAGAGGGCGTCAACAAGAGATTGCGGTTTCCTTGCCTTAAATTCTCTTACTTTACATTTAAGGTCAGAATTCATTCACAACTTCAGTTGGAGTTGCATGGAGAAAAACTGTTCACTGCACGGTCACTGAGGTAATTTCATAATTTGAACGTTATGAAATGACCTCATTGTATCGTATTTTAACGTTGATAATGTGCAAAGACAATCAATACAGTGTCCAATGACTAGTGTTTGTGTCCTTCACTGTGATCCTCTAAACAAGACAGCAACACAGGCATAAAATCTATCATCTTCTACACCTGCCTTGGCTGTTAGATGGTTAGATGTATTTACTGAGACATCTCATTATTACTGTACTCCCAACAAAGAGCAGCAGCGTCACATGAACCTGAACCACCTCAAGCTACTGCAGTGGTAAGTACAATGTTGTACCTGCATGATAACACAAGTGTGTAAGACCTGACGATTCTGATGAGTTGTAGTAGTATAAATGGAGTATTTGCAGCAGCGGAAATCCTCACCATCTCAGCAAATCAACATTCATTTCTATGCTTCGACATTACAATCTCCATTTTTCAAACATGTAGACGTGTCAGCACTGATTTTCCGTGCTCTCTCTCTCTCTCTCTCTCTCTCTCTCTCTCTCTGTCATGAACAGTAGCCTTCAGCAGAAAGCACTATGAAATGTTGCTGCTGGTTACAAACCTGCATGACCTTTACACACACAGTTCTAATTTAAGTTCTGGGTGAACTTTTTCCAACCACAACCTCCTCACTAATCTGAATAGATAGTCACATTACCTTGAAACTGTTCAGTGGCCGGCAAACAATTATCCAAGCATCATTACTCACATTCTGCTCTGCATTTTCACCATAAACTCACTGGGGCCAAGTGAGCCTCCTCTAATGCAGCAGACATGTCCAGACATGTAACACTAATCCTCATGCACACAGCACAGCATGATGTAAACAGTCACATCTGGGGAAATGGCAGGCTGATTCCCATGGTGTGCAATAATTAACTTATAATCAGCATTTTTCAGGAACATTTCCAGGAACATCTGTTCAAATCAATTCGCAAAAAAAAAAAAAAATACTGCAAATAATGTTCAGAGAGTCGGTGATGTTTTACAACGCTGCTTAATTCACCAGCACGCTGACGTCACCTGTTGTGACTGAAACTCTAGACTGCATACCAATAATAACTCATTGTGAAACACTTACAGCAAGTTGTGTTGACATTTTCTGGTTGTTTTTTTTCTCACTCTGATTTCCTTCGCTCGCAGCCTGAAAACCTGAAAACGCTTCTTTTTTTAACATCAGGCTCAATTGAGGATATTCCCAATGTTGGGGCCCTCAATTAATCCCACTGTTCTAGTCACCAGTCAATATATAATGTATAGATAATCCACATTGATACCCAAAGAATAACAACAAAGCCAGCAGAAATATTATGAAGTTTTTCAGCCAATACTTTCCTACTATGCGTTAGTAATACAGAGACTGGGAAAAGGAGCGTGGGCGGTTGGATTAAGAGGGCATCTGGTATCAGAGCGGGAGGTAAATAACCCTGGCTCGGCTCGTCTGAGAGCAGACCTGAGACCTGCTGCGGAGGAACAGCGTGCACGCGCTCCACGCGATGTGGGGAGAATGTGAAAGCGCCTGCTGCCATGGCAACAAGGCAGCCCCATTAAGAAAGATGGGTGGTAACGTGGCTGCGGCTCAATGGCGGTGTAGCGTGACACGCTGAAAGAGCCTATTGAAAGCCAGTGAATTCAACAGTTAATGAACAGAGCTAAGGCACAGCGATGCAACAGGCAGGTGAAACTGACCTCACCTCTGTTTGGGTGCACGCGGATTGATAGGCAGCTACTCAGATTCATTGTTTTGATCGGTGCACTTTCGGTCGTCAAATTAAGCAAGAGATTGTCGACGATGACAGAGCAGTTGTTGAGTCCAAATGACCTTGAACAGAGTCCTTGATTAAATGATGTCTAAAGATGAAATCATTGATATGTATGCAAAGGGGTCGAAACTCTGAAAGCAAAAAAATGCTGCCCTGGGTTTTTTTTTTATAAGAATATAGTGTCCTATTTACTTAACGTTATTATAAGGTCAAGATGCAGGAAATGGTTATCTACAGCATAAATGGGCTGTGATGTAATCTTTTTCTAACTACTAAGAAGTGCGAAGTTTGAAGATTTTTTTTTTTATTTAGGGTATTAATGTTTTCCTTTTTTTAAACAAGTGCAATGTGATACTTGAGCCATAATTTAGAAAGTGTTCAACCTGTAACATTAAAAATGACTACGGTGAGGCTCATAATAGCACTTTCTACAGAAATCTGAACAAACATAAACCTATCAGCCAAAAACAGACGTCTTTCTCTCACTGATGATGATACATGTTGTAATCATGTTACGAAAGATAACATATTGAAACGGAAACATGAGACAGCAAACAGAACATTTGAAAACCATGCTTCTCAGTAGATTGTGGCTTTACTGTAGGACACGATTAAACTAAATTCTTTAACTCTGTTGCACCATACTGTGCATGTGGCGAAAGCCAAATTCAGCAGAACAAAACAGATTTCTTCCGGAGTCCAAATGCCAAGACTCTTTTCATTCAGCTGAAAATAGCAAGCCGCTGCTTACGCACATCTCCAGAACATAGTTTCGGCAACTAAAGGATTGGGTGGGAGTGATTTGTGGAGGAGGAACTCAGTAGAGTTTGTTCAAACATATGAACCATATTAGTCAGAAAAACACCAAACACTGAGCACAAAGTGCAGTCAGGAAGCAAAGTTATAGCTGATGTTTAGTTTCCAAAGATCCCCATCATGTATTTGTTGGGTGTTTTAACGGAAAAAGAAATGAACTAAGAAAACTAAATAATAATATTAATTGTATTTTGTAACATGTATGTCATTCGAGTACAAGTTACAAATAATCAATATGGCTCCATACTTTTTCTTTCATAAGTGCCTGATTTGGATATTCAAGCCAAGAACCCAAAAGCCACTGAAATGACCTCAATGACCTCAGTGACCTCAGTGAAAGCCTCCTGCAGTGTGCAGGTTCAATCCCACATTCATGCAGCAGAGGGCAGTGTTTGGTGTTCTTTACCTGCAGTTGAGACAATAAAACAAGCGATATAGCCGAATCATTCATAACAATTAAGAAGAGAACCTCAACACTAGTTCTTCCAGCTTGGATTATGTGTCATATTCCAATATTCAATCAAACATCGCCTTCATATACAACACCATGTACCTGTAAATGTATTTTTATTTAAATACATATTAACAATATTTTGAAGATAGATAATATATCTCCAAATGGCTCATTTAAAAGAAAGTAAATATCTTGTTGTCTCAATGGTATTTCATCTTCTTGTACCATATAGGTTGATTATTTATCATTGTCACAGACATTACATTAAAGCAAAAAAATAAAAAATAGATGTAGGCCCTGCACTCTCGATTGGACGATCTAAAGGCCACCAGGAAAACATAGCATCTAAAAAAAAGAAAATACTAAGACTGAGCTAGTCAAGTTATCTTTTACCAGGGCTAGTTTATCTGCTGACACTTTTTTTTACATTTAGCTACTGCCTTATTTGTAGAACAAACTCAGATACTATGATGTCATAGCCTCAAAATAGTTTTTTTTCTTTAATTACAGGTTACAGCCAAATTATCTTTAGTTTGGATAATTTCACCAGCTAGCCTTAAATAACTGAAGCACGGTCACTGCATTTTGGTTTTTAACTCTGATTTCTAGTTCTTGCAAATTTAACTTCCCCCAATAATTTCTATTCTATATCATAATATGTCAAAAAGTTCAAAAATATATTGGCTATTGTAGACTGTGAGGGTATGACTAAAGCATTGATGAAAATAAATATATGTTTGATATATTGCTACATCAGGTAGAATGTTGGGATTGCTTTCATTCCTTTGCTGCCGTCAGTCTTCTTTAAAGGTCTTAGAGTGTTGTGTTGATTGTGTTGTAATCAAAGCAGCTGGCATTGCATTCAGCACCTCCATAGTCCGAAATCATTTGTGAAGTCTCTCTTCTCCAAGCAGCTTTCAACCTGATACCAGGGGGCAAACATATTTTAGGACATCTACCCTCTTTCTTTGAACATATAATTGCAGTAAATGCACATCAAACATGTGCTTTCTTAAAGGCAAACATTTTTGAGGAAGAGAAAAAATGCGTCCAGAGACGCTTTTTTTTATACCATCACAATGTGGGGATAATTAGAGTATCAGAGCACAAAAACCATGCAATATATTAAAAGACAGTGGCATAAAAGTGTTACTGAAAAGAGAAAACATCCAGTCCAAATTCAGTACACTATATTTATTGATTGTATTATGAAATGCAATTCAGTTTTTTCAAAATATAATGTAATCAAATATAGAAAAATATAAAATATAGAGAACTGAATTGAAACATTATGCAATTGTTCAGTCACTTTATTTTTAGACAGCAACATGTGCCATCGTTTGAGTGTTAAACAGCCATAGACTGGCCAAACAATTAATTCTACAAATCAGAACACTTCAGAATTTAAAATTGTATAAAGAAGGGACCAATTTCACAATCGCCAGAAGTGCAAATGTGCAACAAGTGTGCACACTCACCTCTGACAAGGTGTTGACATAAAACAAGATGCATATTCAAAAATTAACTCATAGCATTTGATAATTCTTCTCAAAAAAAGTCAAAACAAGTAACTCATTAAGAAAAAGAAACGTTTTCCACAGAACCACGTGTGGAAGTGAGCACGCCACTGCGTCCTTGTTTTTACTGAAGCTGATTAATTAGCCTGGAGATAATCTCAGAGGAGGCATATTAGATGTGTACTGTGTGTTCAAACACATTTCCAGGGACATGATTACGTAGATCAGCTCACACTCTCTGGTCAGCAAGAGCTTCCTATCTGAATTAATCATGAATTGCAGTATTAAAACACGTTTATAAAGTGCATATCTAAATCATTATATGTATAAATATATGCATGCATTTATGCTATTTAGAAATAGCACACTATTTCTATAATAGCACACTATTTTCATACATTAAATGCATTGAACACTTGAGGGATGAACTGGACTAGGCTGCATTATTATCACCAAACAGCACCAAATGCACTTGTGGCTGAATGAGAGCAAACCCTAAATCTGGTTGAAAGCCTCCCTAAAAGAGTGGCGTCTGTTGCAGCAGCACATATGCGAATAGGAAGGTCACATATATGTATATATATATATGGTTTGGGTTAGATCATATATCACTTCAATGGGGTTTAAAACGAATGCTGGAAAAACTTGGTTGATTAATTAAATTAATTAATTAGTTAATTAATTAAATTAATTATTGGATATATAGATATGGATTAAGCATGAAGCTGTAACACATTTGTTCACAAAACGAGCAAAATGCTTCATAAATGTTCATTTAAAACTGGCTAACGTTAGCATGGCAATAGCTGGTTCTGTCCATTTTCTAAGTACTTAGCTTAATAACTTCCGTATGTGTGTGTGTGTGTGTGTGTGTCAGATTTCCGTCCTGATAATGACGAATAATGACTTTAAGGACACACATTGTATCATTCACAGAGCATATTTGAGTCCAGTTGAGCCCAGACTGTTTGCCTTACCCTTCTGCCCTACGTGGCTCTGTTCACACACAGACACATGGCTTTCAGAGAAAGCTGTGAGTCCCTCATGCTGCCTGTGGATGACTCCCTTGTTAAAAGAGCCAGAAAGGGTGGCATCCATGCAGGAACTCAGGCTGGACACTTCACTAACCCAATGCCGTTTGACAACGAATATTGCCAACAGACAACGGAAATATGAGAATATGACGGAAAAATGGGGAACTAAACAGAATGTTTATGTCTGAGCTCTCACCTCCTTTGTCTTGGGGTGATATATTATTGAACAAAGAACAAAGTAGACCATTTGATGAATGGACCTTACATTCATTTATACAGTCGATGGGAATAGAAGGAATCAATTCTCAAACAAGGATGATTGATCTTACTGTGATTTAAATCAATGATTAGTGTTTTAATAATAACTGATTGCTATTTGTTAACGCACTACAGGGGTTGTGAGGTTTATTTCAACATTATAGTTTCACACAAAGGTCTGTCATAAATTGTAGCAATAATTGTTCCCTTGAGCTTTTCTAAAATCTTCCTCCTGCAGATTCTCTTTGGATACCAGCCAGATCCTATCAACACAAAAATAGATTACAAACATACGCTCACTCATCAGTATCATTAACTGTGCCAGGGAAGTGTCTGCTCACACTTTTCTGTTTCTCGGTTCAGCCTCTTTACAATGTGAGTTGTATTATTCCGTCGCCTACAGTAATGGCATGGTGCTTGCAGCAGCATGTGGGGGGGTCGCTCTGTAATCGGGGAGTACCATCTGTGGCTGTCAGCTGAAGCTGCCACTTAGTGGGCGCAACACAATCACCACGTCAACACTTTGCATGTAGTTGGAGCGTCAACGGTCCTCTCCAAGTGTAGGTGACATGCCAGAAAAGAGAAATGTCGAAGTTAATTCAGGCTGTCCCTCAATGTAGTAAAGCAGGACTTGTTTTCTAGGCAACCGGTTGACTGCAATTTACTTTGTGTGATGATAATTTAGGATCACACAAAGACATCTTTTTTTTTGTTCTGTACACATGCCATCTATTGCTTCTGTCCATCCGGGGAGAGGGATCCTCCTCTGTTGCTCTCCTTTTTTTCATTGTGAAAGGGTTTTTTCTGTTTTTTGGGGGAGTTTTTCCTGATCCGATGTGAGGTTCTGGGACAGGGATGGTGTACGTGTACAAATTGTATAGCCATCTGAGGCAAATGTGTAATTTGTGATTTTGGGCTATACAAAATAAACCGAATTGAATTGAAAATATTGAATTGCTTATCGGCATGATGCATCAACCCAGAGTGATGTCAGTATAACCATCAAGCATACACTAGGTGGAGCCAAACTCCCCGAATTAAGAATAATAATAATAATAATAATAATAATAATACGAATAATAGTATGAATAATAATGTCTGCGGTCTGTAATATAACATTTGTACAATTTCTGTTTCTCACAAAAGAGCAAATAAGCAATACGAAATTACTGTATTTATGGATTGCATTGATTATGTTACAAGGTTATTTTGTATGATGTATTTAACAAACAAAAAACATACATATCACACGTTCTTAAGGACATTGGAGTGGAATATATTCACAAGAGTTTACTGAGGAAGTAGAGTGTTGGACAAAATCTCAAACTTGCTGTTGCATATTAAATGGAAAGCATAATGGGTGGTAAAGTAAATGAAGATGCATCATTGTCTCCAAAGCGGTAGGGGCCACAAGCTTCCAGAGAACCTTCAATGCATCTTTAAATAAATTATACAATAACTTAAAAAAAAAAAATGCTCATTTGGTGTTTTTACAATGGTGCTGGAGAGCAGTTTTCTAAAAAGTCAGTCCAAAATCTCACAGAGGTCATCGAACTATTCAGTCACGCCCTGTATGTAAAATTCTGCAAAGTGTTTTTTCTATCCACCTTTTGTGTCTGTGACAAGTATACTTTCTTTCCTAATAAAGTGTTGACATACAAACCTAAACTGATATATGCACCAATCACATGAGGGAAATATAATCACACGAGAATGAGTCCAAGTTAAACATGAGGCCACCTAATGTATCCAAACATTGTAAGAACTATCAAATAGCAGACCCACTGCTAACAGATGGACACCTCAAACATGCAGAGAAATAGTGGTTTAATTTAATCTTCTTATGCAAAAAAGGTTACTCACATAAATTGTGTCCTATATTAACTTTTAAGTCACACACATGCTGTCCAAGAAAAAGGAATATCAGTTGTGATCAGGTTAACATTTCCTTTTGATGCATTTGCATTTCATCATTTGAAAAAGCTGTTAATGAGGCATCCCTCCTGCAGGGATGACGGTCAAACAACTCAAAAGTGAAAAGTCTGAGTATACAATTCTTAAGACAACATTTTAATACAAAGAGATGCTGAAGGTATAATCTCATGATTACGATCAGCAACTTCAATACTGAGTGATATGGGACTTCATCCTTAATCTGGAAGTTTAGTATTTAAAAAGAGGCAAAATGTTAATTAAATGGCGGCATACACCATTCGTTATTCCTGTCTTCAAAAGGAGGCATCAATTTGACACAGAAACCGTTTCTGAAAGTAGCATGTAGAAAGTGTACATGCAGAAATACAGTATGTGTCCGAAACAAACCCGACCCAAGTTGTATGGAACTGAAATTGTTTATACCGATGTGTATCAAACTGCTTGCATCTTAACATCCTCCTCCATGTTCTGACAATACCTCAAAAGGCTGATGTCGGAGTTCTGCAGTCATTAAAAAATAAAAAATAAAAACACACACACCGTGCTTCCTCAGTGTCTTTGTATCAGTACTCTCATCTGGGTTCTTCTTCGTCATCTGATCCTGGAGCGCTTGACAACAATTGTACCAGCTACCATATCATACACAGTCCTGTTGTGCTGGAAGAACAGGAGGGTGATGAAGGCCGGGAAAAAGAAGGCGATTGAAAAGTTCTTGTTCAAGGCTCGGACAGTCGATCTATAAAGGAGGGGGAGCAGAGAATGTGGTTACAATACACACACACACACACACAGGAGGGAGATGCTGGTTCACGTTCATTAAGAAGAATCTGAAAGATAACCTTGAAAATGAACTACTCACGCAGACAGAGAGACATTAGTTGCTGGCACAACCAGCACCCTGTTAGGTTGAACCAGAACTGATGAGTCACATGTAACAACTCTGAGTCCAATGAGAAACTTCCCTGGAGTGGCTCCTCCTGCTCCCCAAATGCACACAATCTGAAGGGAGAATGGTGTAGGAGCTGTCACTTCCAAAATTTACAAAGAAACATTTTACATTTAAGGTTGAGACCACTGTGTGGTCTCACCTTACCTGTATGCATGTGTGGAACATTTGTATACGGGTTCTCACCTCATAAATACACACTAATATCCGGTACACAAGCGCAACAAGCATCATTTTCTGCAACTCCTCCATTGATGTGTCCTCGTCTATTTCCTCCACTATGAAATGCATGGCGAACTTGGAAACATCCCTGAAAAGCAACGTAAAAATATTTTATACAAGTTTTTTTTCAATTAGTTGTATTTTTTTCCAGGTGTAATCATTATTTTACCACCACTAAACAAATTAAAGAAACTCACGTGATTCCACTCAGATGCATAATACTGATGATGATGGTTGCTTTGATGAAAAACAGTATGAAGAAATCCACCATCTCAGCCAGGAGTCTTTGGAGAGGTGAAGGAATGCTGTACTCTCGGCCTGGAGGAAAGTAGACAAAAAGAACATCACACTCATGTGTAACCTTCCAATTCACATATGTGCTGCTGCAACAGTCGCCACTCTTTTAGGAAGGCTTTCAACCAGATTTAGGATCCAGGCCATGTGGGTTTGCTGTCATTCAGCCACAAGTGCATTTGGTCCTGCCGTTTGGTGATAATACCACCTGCTGCAGGGCCAGAGGAGCACTTTCTCTAAGAGATTCCTCACGCTCCGCTGCAAGAAGGACCGTTACAGGAAAACATTCCTGCCGACAGCAATACGGCTTTACAACAAGTCACCGCTTGCTTGCTAGTCCCTCTGTGAATTAAACAATGTAAACACTGTACATGTTCATAGTTACCTACACTTAACATATCATATTATATACAAGTATACGATTATATACATTTATTGCATTTTTCCACTCTTCTATTGTTTGTTGTTTATTATATTTGCATTTACACCTTAAAATGCAGATACATACTTGCACTCTTGCACCTCTACTGTTTAAGGTTAATTTAATTTAATTGAATTCCTAAATTAATACTCTGTTATTCTTTCTTTCATACAGCTATTTTATTGTTGTTGTTATTTTTATCTTTATTCTATCAGTATTATTATTGCATATATCTGTTGTTTTTATATCTTATCATCTGTGTAAATGGCTGCTACACGACACTAAATTTCCCCTTGGGGATTAATAAAGTATATATTCATTCATTCATTCATTTAATAATGCGGCCTAGTCCAGTTCATCCATTAAGTGTTCAATGCATTTAATGTAAGCTTGTCAGGTCGATAATGTGGTCAAATCAAAGCATCATTTTGTATGATTATTTTCACATTGTGTGGTCTGGTTTATGGTACACATACTTGTAACGCCAGGGTGCGTACTGTGTCCTGTAGCCTGCTGCATAATAAATGCTGGCTAAAGGTTGAAACCATTGCATTCAACCTGCTAACCAATAGATGTAACGCTTATGTAACCAGTGCACAACCCTTCATCTACATTACAAACTGTGTTAAAAATAAGATGACTCTGCAGTCTTTGTAGCAGTGTGTTTTTTGTTTTTTTGGCAACGCCGGTTGGTTGTCTGCAACATGCATATTGACAACCTGGACAGGTATCGGTCAACGCAAAGCCAGCAGCTTTTACCTGGTCTCTGTGCATTCCCCTCCTGCTGCTGCTGCGGCTGCGCGACCACCGCAGCGCCGCCTGCGGCTTCACCTGACCGGGAGGTGACCGCGGCTTGATAGGCCGACAGCGGAAGACCAAAGGAGCCATTATACCAGCTCTGGGAGTTAATGTCAAGCGTCGTCGTCCCAGTGTCTGACTGTAGATAACACGGGTAGGACATGGCTGACGCCGCCACCCAGCTCTGCCAGGTGACATATCCAGTGTAGTACTGCCACATCCAGCCCTGCAGCTCCTCGCAGTACTGCGTGGTGGCCCGGAGCTCCCCGGCGGCGCCTTTGCCGTCGACATTGTTGTGGTTGCCTATTCTCTGGGTAACCCCGGCGACGGGCGGCTCGACTGTAAGAGCAAAAGGTTTTTTCTTTTCCATGTTTGTGTTTTCTTCGTCAGCCATGTTTGATGATGGCGACGCGTCATGTACGACGTCATTCCGGTCAGTTCATCTTGGACGAAGACCAGGTCACTGGAAAGTGAACATTGTGATGCATAAAGTGTATTTTGAGGAAATATATTAATTTAAATCAAATTTAAAAGCCATTTAATATTCCTATGTATTTCATTAGTGTCCATTTCACGTCAAAAGACGACCACCGTCCCCCCAGTTAGGATATAATGGTACTGTCCAATCAATGCCTGCTATTATAAGAATCAACCGCAAGGAGGCAGCCTGTCTGAGAGACAGATGCAGTGAGATGACGTTTGCGGTCTTCAAGCTCATTATGTCACATCTCAGATGAGCAAGTAATGCAGGAAAACGTTTCAGCCTTGTTCTCAAAACAAGTTTAATACATTATTGCTGCGGATGTTTGATAGTTGCAGCTTCAAATGTTAGTATGTCAGACTCAAGCTGATTGAGACCACTTTAGGTCCGTGCAACTTCAATTTCTTATTTATAAAATGAAATCAATTGAAACATTCAGTGTCATTGCCTTGGATCTTTTCAAAGCACAGGCAATGGGCCTTTTATTTATTTTTGTTAAATCAGCTCATGCAGTTTAAAAAAAAAAAAAATAAAAAAAAAAAAAAAAAAGTTAAACCCATTTCAAAGGAGGTCTGCTTCATAAAGCCTTCACCCACACACACCCTGAATAAGATTAAACCCAACAATAGGGTATTCAGAAATCTAAAGTGTGAGAGAGTCAAGTTTGAGAGACGTTCTCTGCAAAGTCTCAGGTGCAAACAAAACCTTATTCAGTTTAGAATACAAATGTATATGCAGACACATGTTCAAGACTTCTGCAAAATGCACTTAAACAGTTTGTGTGAGCATTGGTCTTAGGCAACGTGGCACTCTACATTAATCCACATTTCATTAGTCAGCACAGCGTGGGGTCATAATTCACCAAAGCCTGGAAATCTTTGAGAGAACCCCAATTAACAAAGTATGTGCACTTGCTTGAACTCCATGGCTGTGCATCCCAGACAGGTGGGGCCCCACATGGCTCAAAGTAAAGGTCACTGTACTCTAACCCCAAGCAAGGCTTTGGCCTTCCCACCTCCCATTCATCCACAGCCTTGTCATGAGGACTGCGCCGAGACGACATGTTGCTTTTCATTGTTTGAACAAAAAGCCTCAGTTAAGCCCCAAGCCCATGTTTAAAAGCTTTAAAGATTATAATAATTACTTAAGGTTCCCCCCCCCTTATTGTTAGCTGGGCATTGTATCTGAATGAAACACCATGAAATACTAACAGGCACTGGGACTCAATTAAAATTAAATGCACAAGATATTTGAAAATTAAAGTCAGTCTTCTTATGAGACGAAATGTTCATGGCAATTTATGAACTTAGATTAGTTAATGCTTTGTGTGTGATAGATATGAAAAATATTTAATATATTTCAGCAAAGCTTGACATCAGTTACCCCATGTGGAACTGCATCTCAAAAGCTCTAAAGACTATGTGATCCATTAGGATAAACTTAAAATAAAAGAGCATGCCAATTACATTTGAGCCCACATAATACGCACCCATGAAAGAACATTTTGTGTATCAAATCATGCACAACTATTACAGTCAAGATTTGCAATTCAGACTTTATTGGCAATTGCTTGTAAAGATTAAATCTAAACAACTTGTTAATTATGCACCTTTCTCATAGGTCCTCACTGCAACCACGTCATCCATGACACATTTCTGTTAAGACAATGTTTCAATATTAGATATCTTGCATTATATTCAAACACCAGTCAAACTACTCTTAAAAAGCAGTCGCTCAATGAATCCTTTACTCACGGTGCTCATCTTTCCATCCTGGATCTCTCGTTCTAGAGTCGTCTTCTTTCCATCCCATGACTGTTGCTGCACAAGTTTGCCATTCTCAAGAGTGATGGTGGTCTGAAAGTCACGTGTGGCTGTCAGGCGCTATACATGCAAGAGTTCATTAAACGAGGCCGACGCAATGTGAACCCACCTTGGTCGATCGGCCGTCTGTAGTCGTCTCGTCGAATTCCTCGCCCAGCTTGAATTTGATCTCAGAGTTCTTGAACGTGGATTCAGACTTCAGTGAAATGAGTCCCGCATCGTCCACGCTGAACATCAGGTTCGGCTTGGCCATGTTGCCGATTTGCCGGGTGGCGAAGCTCACACCTGCAACACAATAGAGGGTTAAACAAGTGTACCTTGAACCAGGGCTCTCAAGTGTAACGCATTTCGGTCTTAAGTCACGGCCTCCCGCCACACATCGTATTTCTCACGCTGAAAAAAAAAAAAAACTCTAGGCTATTTAATGTGCCGCAGCGCGCAAACATGACCTGGTCGCGCTGCCCTCACCATGGAGGAATCAAGCACGTCTCCCCCGAATCCCCTGCCAATCAATAAAAAGAGATGGGCGACAGGAATAGCCAATCAGAAAAACGTATCTGTTGTATCTGGGTGAAATGTAATCCCGGCCCGGCCCGGCCGCGCCTCCGTCCGGGGGGAGAGAGAGAGAGAGAGGTCACGCTTACCTGTCTTAAAAACTTGAGAGCCCTGTTGAACGCATCATTAATTAAACGTCATCTTCAATTTAGAATTGAAAAAGTACACGATTTATTAAGCGACCCACCGATTGCCTTCATGTATTCATCAAAGTTCTCGCTGGCAGCCAGAGTCCAGGTCCCAACAAACTGATCCACCATGATGCTAAAGAAGTGGAAGATCGGGTTGCTGCTGCAGACACACGAGAGGAGTCGGGGTCCCTGGTTTCACCGGTGAAGAGAGAGGTTGGCGCTCATGGCGAGTTTCACATTTATCGCCTGGTTAAACACGCGCGTGATTTAGGGCAAACCAATCAAGATCAGGCGCCGAAAACGAGTGGATTAGAGGGCGTGTCTTTTAAATCTGATTTTTCATGAGAGGAGTGAAGCATGTGAGCTGATCCTGGGTCTGCTGACTCCAGCTTTATGTGAAGAGGTGAGGAAGTGGATTTGTTGTCGCGTGACGCACCTGCAGAAGGAAAGATGCAGATGGATTTATATGAACAATAACAGCAAAAGATGAGAATCAAATAAACTATGGAAAATTAAAATCATATGAATTACCCAAATCGAGAAAAAAAATAAATAAATACATTAGAAAAATACAAAAATAAATGTATAATACGAGAACAGTAGCTTTCTATGAGTAATATATTTAAATTACATTTCATTTAGCTGATGCTTTTATCCAAAGCGACTTACAATAAGTGTAATTCCACCATGAGTACAAACTCAGAACAACAAGAATCAAGAAAGTACAATTTCAATAAAGTTAAACTACAACGTGCTATTAGTAAATTATAACACATATTTAATATTGCATTCATATGTTGTTGCAATGTCTTCCCTCACATTTGCAACAGAAATCACAATGGTACATTTTTATTCAAAACAAATCCGTCTAAAATTCCACAACGTCACGTGTTTTGAGAGCAATAGTACTTGTTGAATGTGTTCACATTTGGCCATTAAAGCTGATCCTAATTCGTATTGTTCCCCCAAATAGCCACAAGCAGCACCACTCCCTCTCTGTGTGGATGTAATACTGGTTTTGACCAGTAGATGGCGCATGTGAACAGCACATAAAGTAGTTCTCAGAGGTTCTGTTCATAACTGAGCTTTTCTAACACACTTTGTAATATATTTATGTTTTGGACTGGATCTCCAAAAGGTTCATATTTTGTCATTGTATCTATGTTCATTTCTCATGTGTACTTTCAGACTTTATTACAGCCTGTACACTTTTACTCACTACTACACGTTTTATTTTGTGCAATGCATCTCGCCCTGGACACAATTTCAAGTCCATCTGGACCAAGACCTCACGCCACAAAAACTGTTTCTTCCCGTCTTCAGTTAGATTCCTCAATAAAGCCCAGGACTCTGACACTTACATCCCCAGGACAATGTCTTCCTGTTACACACTCTTGCACATATTTTCTCCATTAATATACACACGACACATTTGTTTACCATATTTTGTTGTACATTTTCATATTTTACATTTTTAAATGATGTCTTATCCTATTGCACTATGTTTAATGTTGTGCACCATTCACTGAGCCAAATGCCTCGTATGTGTAACGCACTTGGCAATGAACAGTTCTGATATGATTTACAATTCAACTGCTTGACGTTTAACAATAATTGCAAAATGTAAGGTTACAACACAGGAGCGGAAAACAATCCGTTATCTGTGGATTTGTGTCAGACTGACATGTACTGCCTCCCAGTGGTTTCAGTAATACATTACATTATGCCTTATTATGGCCTTTTAAAAATACAAGCCAATATACTTAACATACCAACTGGCAAGTGAGCTAAAGTTGCATTTTAAAGAAACCAAATAACACAAAATCGAAAATTGATCAAGTTTATCTTCTCCTGCTATTTGAGTAGCTATACGATCTAGTTCAAATATTTTGTATAGACATGAATAACATGTCAACAAATACAGACTCCGCTACTGTAATATTTTATTTAGTGATTATTTTTTACATTTAATCTAAATCCTCTCTTAAAGCCAGTGCAATGTCAAATGTAGACTGCGAATGCAGAACGTTTTGTTCATCAAACAAAGAAAAACAGCCTGTAAATCCCCTTTTTCCTCATTTGGGTTGTGTGTTGAGGTGTGAAGGGTGTTCATGAGCGCTGCTGACGGATGTCTCAAGGAGATCAAAGGGACAGTTTACAGGTAGAAATGATGTGAGATGCTCAGAGCAGATCTGACTCCGATCAGATGAGTACCATGTGACACATCACTTCAGTGGACTGAAATGGATTCAGCTGTTACATCCCATCGTACCATACCTTCACATTTGGGTCTTTGAGACATCATTTTGGAGTAAAAAAGGGCTTTATAAAACCACTTAAAAATTGATATGTCACTACAACTTGGTGAAATGGTTGTTAAAACATTGAAGTCTACAACAGAGAAAAGAAACAAGTTTCCCAGGAATTCCTTCGATTTTTTTAATGCTTTTGCGAACTGCATTGTCTGTTTTAATACAGCAGATCTAAATGTCTGTACACAGGACCGCAACCTTTTGCGAGCATGCAATTCTGCTCTAAGATTAAAACATTTTAGAACCTTTTTTGATTCTATGATAAGCTGGAAATAGTTCAAAGAGAAATAGCAAAGCTCTTTCGGTTATAAAATGAGTAAGCGTAATAATAATGGAGCGGCTGACAGTGAGTGGGTGCAGTGAAATGTCCCCTGAGATTCCATTTTTACCCTGTTCACTCAAGTAAGGAGAAGTTTGTTTGCACCTCTAAACTAGCTAGTGTGGCGCCAGGTTCTGCATGCCATCATAATTTAGTGCGAGTGTTTCTGTCGATGGGATATGCTAATTCTTATTAATATTAATTAAACTGCCCTAGAGCATGGGTATAACATACACGACAACCCCTTTGAGGTGGATTCATCCTTTTATCACGGTGGATGATGCTTGATGTATAATGCAAAATTAGCCGTCAATATGAAACCAGAGAAACTGAAACCAACGCATGCCATGTAGAAAGACCACAATGAGACTGTCACATGGCTGCAATATTTGATTTCATGGTCCAAATGCATTCATTATTCATGAACCCAATGACAGACAGTCATGATGTGATGGTCAAAGAGGCCGAATGTGATATATGATGGAATGTTGTTGAAGCAGATTAGTTGTTGTTCTGTCACCAGGGGATTGTTCTGCGTACATACAGGTGGCATCCAGCAGGCGCAGGGCCCATCTAATGAACATGAACTCTTATTGGCATCCGCAGACAAGTCCTTCCCTCCTGGTTTTCATCAACACTTCAGCCCCTATTGATGGGAGAACAGTGGCCATGGACAAAAGCTGTATATACTGTACAAACACAGCTCTGAGCGGCAGCACACTGACTCATTCTTCAGTGTGTGTGAGAACGGAGGGGGACCCCTTTCAGCTCCTTTGTGTTGGTGTCTGTCAACAGTGTAGTTGGAGGCAGAGCCCATTGTGGCGGCCAGTGTTTCGTATTGACACAGGGCCTCGCTCGGCTTGTTCCCAGGGTCCAACCTGAGGACTCATGAATAATGGAGAGAGGATCCTCAGGGCCAAGGGGGAGTTCACAAGTCTGACCGGGCTCGTTATAAACCTAATACAGCTTTATAAGCCGGCAGGTAAAACCGCGGTCACCGCTGATCATGTTGACAGTGGGTTAGGGTTTGGGTGTTTCATTGGCTCTCTGCAGCCAATGATCTGACACAGTGAGAACCTGGCAGAGGAGCGGTGCTTTATAAAGTACACTAAATGAAAACAAAATGATTAAATAACGCCTATTTCCAGATCCTATAAGTCTTCCCTTCCAAGATTAAACTATCTTTTATTTTCTGGGTAAATCTTTACCTGAGGCAGGGGATACAATTTCTCCACGTAGAGATCTGAGAACCTTTCAGCAGTGTCTTTCATGTCGGTCTGTAGTTGAGAGATCATATATTAACTTTTTGAACCAAACTCCACTGATAATTTAATCATTTTTAAGGAGACCTGCAGCTGGCTTGTCCCAGTAGCCCCAAAAAGTGTTGCATCAATTCAATTCAGTTTATTTTGTATAGCCCAAAATCACAAATTTGCCTCGGAGGGCTTTGCAATCTGTACATAGGACATCCCTGTCCCGGGACCTCACGTCGGATCAGGAAAAACAACAAAAATGTGCATTCAAAAAGTAAATAAAAAGCCATGCAGTAGGCTGCATAACATTCACACTTGCACTTAAAAAAAGACATACATGTAAAGTAAAATTGTATGACAGGAAGATATATTCAAGTTTGATGACCAAGAGAGATCAGCCCCAATCGTGTGTGCGTCGGTTCAGGTCTGGTTCCCAACAGATCCCAACCATCTGCTGAGAGGCTCACACGACCTGAGCGACGTGCCCTCTTCTCTTTTCCTTTTTGCACGGCTGCTGGATGAGGGGGAACCAGAGGCCGATGTTCTGCATTGCCAGGATGAAGAGAGGAGTGTGTGTGTGTGGCGGAGGTCAGAGAGGTGCCTCTTGCTTGTGTGCTTTGAGCTGTTTCATGCTTCCTGCTTTGATCTTCTCTCTCATCCCTTCATCCCACACGCTCCCTGCGCCCCAGGCTTCTGATTTGCAGTGCACCGGTGGGGGGGGGTTGGGGGGCGGGGGGGCAGGGGGGGTACTCCCTCTCACAGAGACACTGCTTGTTCTGTCGATACGGGGAGAGAGGCTGGGAGAGCAGCCCATGGGGAACAGCCACCGGGTGCGGAGGGCAGTGGGCGGAGGGTTCACCAGGAGCTGTAGTGATGCATACTGTACAGCCCCTCTGCTCCTCTTTTATGCTCTCTTAGATCCTCCATCAGTGGGCTGGAATTCTTGTGTGAAAAACAACTGCCACAGTGCTTAGAGGGCAGCCTCCTGACCCCTTACTACATGGGAAAGTACACCCCTCAGCTGGTAGTTATATAAAGCCTGCCAGAGTCATGAGAATCCCTGATAAACCACTTGGCTTGAGGCCTCTCATGTCTCTCTGCATCTCACATGGAACGATTATTTTCTATGGGTCAATAAAATATGCTTCCCGCTCAGGCTTTTTTGTGTGTTCAAAGTGTTGTTGTAATCGGGGGATGAAGTGATAGTCTTGGGACAGTATGTCAGTCAGTTGAGTATGTCAGAAAACATACTTTTTATCCCTGTCCTTCCTGTGTCCACCCAAAGAACAATAATCCTCATATACCCCCCCCCCCCCCTCCACACACACACACACACACACACACACACACACACACACACACACACACACACACACACACACCACCACCACCACCACACCCCCCACCATACCCCACCTGCTGAGCTGAGGCTGGGAAACACAAAAGCAGAGGCACAGAGCAGCACCCCTAATTGAAGATTAATTGAAAGGGGTGAGCACTTACTTTTATTTAGACATGTGGTAAGTGTTAGGCTGTGACAATTAAGTCACCCATGTCAGCAGATGACTGCAATTAATATTTCATGACACACTTTGAGGGAGGGGGGTTTCTGGGGGCTTCTGTCATGCAGCTCTGCAGCAATAACAAAAAACAAGACTTTCATCCCTTTCAAGTTGATAACAATATCATAAATATCTGTGACATCTCCCTGGTAAACTGGCAAGTGCCCTCTAACCTTTCCTGTCAATTCAAATCATCTTTGAATCAAATGGACATTTAACTGTGGACTAGAAAGCAGTAGATGCATGTAACAAGAGCAATATGCCATTTTCAGGTTGCTAGGTCTTAAAAAATTAAGCTCACTGATGTAATTTAGCACGTGTTTCAAAAAGAAGATGAATAGAGAACATACTTTTATTGTTGTTAGTATTTAAAAGATTTTAATGTAAGTCTGAAGACAACGTTCAAAGTGACATAATTACCGTGACATTACAAATTGATATGGACACATGATGAATTGAGAAAAAAAGGGTGACAATGGCGAAAAGATTATGAACCAAGAATGTGGATTATAGTTACAAAAATAACGTATAGAGACAGATAGAAGCAGCGATGGAATTAACAGTAGGAGTTGGTGGGTTACTGATGCATGTTTTGTGTGAGTAGGAGCGAGGAAAAGAAAGAGTAAAGGGGCTGTGCTAACAGGCTTTCTGCAGATCACTGGCAGTTTGACTGCAGTGGAGAGTAATGGGGCTGGCAGGGCGGAATCAATTACTGGCCACAACAGATTTTCCCACAGGTCGGAGCTTGGGAAAGCAGTACTTTACTGCAGCGCAGACAGCTGGCACAGAGCATCCACTGGGAAAGGAGCCGGCTCCAAAAAAAAAAGACAGCTTTTTTTTTTACAAACTTGTGACACACCATAAATTGACTCTTTTCTGTTTAAAAATATCCGTTATTATAGTCACTGCTGATCCCGATTTCATTCCAAATTGCATCAGGCAAATATAAAAATCACACAAGAGCCCCCAAAAGAACCTCAGCCAAGGTGTATACGAGGCAATGTAAAGTATTAACTCATACCATGATAGTTGACCCTTCTAAAACACGGTTGTCCTCTGGCAGTGACCAATCCATGTCCCGTGCACTCACACACAAAGCAGAGGGGATTTTCTGCAGCTTGACTCGACAAATAATTCATACGGCCAGTGCCTGTGAGGTTCCCTTTGCGTGATGTAAACCTGGAGATACATTTCAATTAGAGCCCCAAACAACCCCCACCTTGCCTCACACACACACACACACACACACACACACACACACACACACACACACACACACACACACACACACACACACACACACTCCATTGATATGCAAACAATGTTTTTCCTGTGGCAACACAATGTGTGGCCTTAAAACTAGCTCGCTCCGTGGCCCTTCTTTCTCTGTGAGGACATCACGTGCCGTCTCCTGTTGCGCTTATTTGGAAAGGCGGTCTTGTGATCTGCCTTCCTTCTATTGTGAACTTGCATAAGTTAACTGGTAATGGGCAGCATACTGGTAAACCTTATGAACAATATCATTGTCAGGGGCCATTGTGAAGGAGTGTGCGCCACTGTGGCAAAAAAACTAATGAAATAGATTTGTATTTATGCAAGAGTGACTCAGGTCTTCCACATTTATTTCAAGCTAGCGCATAACGCGGCCCGTATCAGAGTTCAAAGTTTTGTTTGAATCTTTTCTAACTGCTGTTCATGCCCTGTAATTGACGCTAAGCCCTGTAATTGGCAGCCGTGCTGAGATCCTGGTGTCAGTGTTATGACCTGAGGAGCTGTCCTCCTCAGAAAGAAAAAAAAGCTCCCGCTAAACAAAGAAACAAGGAAGTCAACATATCCTCCCTGGCTTTACCTATCCAAAAGCACAGGGAGAATGGATGCCAACAAAGGCAGGAAAGTAAAGAATGAGAAGGCGGGTGTATTACAATCAAACAGTGGGAATGGGTCTCAGGTCTGGTCTGGTCCCTGCCCAATATAGCCGCCTGGGTGCTGACTGGAACCAGAGGGGACAGACAGGAAGCTGTGGCCCATAGGATAACATTGTTGAATGGAAGTTGTCTGGGAGACATTTCTCTCAGGCAGACAATCTATTTAGGACCAGCATGGGTGGCATTTTCTTTGTCTTAGATAACATGAATATGATATAATATAACATGTATATATGCAGCAACCTTTTTACATGTAGACCTATTTGAAAAAAGCAAGGAGAAGGCATGATCTCACACACACACACAGAAATATCCCCCAGATGCCCCCCCCCCCCCCACTCCCCCCTCAACACACTATTAATGCAAACTTCACTGCAGCAGTTGTTGAGTGACAGGTATAAGATGTCAGGATGGTGTGCACACAGGATGCAGGCACGGCTGCGAGCGCCGCTGCTGCCGGCCGCCCCAACGGTTGACATAGTAAATCAATCCTGATGGGAGGGTTGGTAGGACGGAGGTGGAGGGGTGGGGGTGGTGGGGTCCAAAGGGACTGAGCCGGCCTCTGTCAGACACACTCAGCCACTCAGCCAGCCAGAGAGAGACTGTCGACGGGTGGGAGAACACTCGCCGGGAAGCGCTCACACGGAGATTGAGTTACCACGGAATTAGATCAGGGCTGTGGGAAACAGCACCTCCTAAACACACTCGCACACTCTCGGTCACACACACATAAACACATGCAGACACACCAGCACACACTCTTGCGGCAGCACTCTTGCACACAAACAGTCACCAAGGGAAACCTGAGGGAAGATTGGGGAAGGCAGCTGGGCACACGCCAGTTTCAAACAAATACTTGCTTATACCTCTTAGCTTCCTGGCACAGTGGTTTTCTTCAAACCGGTGGCGAGTTAGGCCCACGGTCAACACGCAGACTGGCATGTTCAAATTATTAAATGTAGAAGATTTATAGACGCATGGCATTCACAGACAAAAGAGCTCAAACCAAACACACTTGTTCACGTCATCAAAAGTCAACCGGCGTGGAGGCTGAGAAAATGTTGTGATTCCACAGTGGAAGAAGTCAAGGAAAACTCGTAATTATGTTTAATGGATCACAGGAACGTCAGGGCCAATGTGAAGGACCTTGACAGTCAGGTGTGAGGAGAGTGGTTAGTGTCTGCTTAATGGAGACCACATGAACCTGCCTGTCCTGTCGAGCTGGCCGCGGTGTAGAGCCCTATTACCATAATCGCATCGTAAACAATACTGAAGTGATCCAAGAGCTATCAGCAGAGAGTCATGGGAAGGCCATGTATGGTTTAGTCTGGGGTGGAGGGCAAGGGGAGGGCTTGTACGTATGTACTGGCTGATGATCTGAATCCAAATCTCTCCCACAAGCACCAAACTTTGTGAAGAGCAATATACAAGAAACGTTGTCCAGTTGGGGGCGGCCTTAGGAGTTTTTCACCACAGGATTATGCACATGTTAAGGTCTATAAATCAACCAAATGGGAATATGAAAGTGTAGAAATGCATGAAATGGGTGACGGTAGGCATAATTTTGAGTGAAAGTGTCTGCTGACAGAGAGGGGAGGGCAGTGCTCGGGGATAGTGCGAAGGCTCGTCCATTCTCAGAATGACTGAAGCTTGCACATTGTATCTGTCACCATCGAAGCCCCTCTGACATTCTGGGAACAGCGTGTTGGCCTGCAGTTGCTCCCTGAAATCAAGCTTTCATCCGCACTTGTCTAGCTCCCAACGCATCAAGTTAACAACTGACCTGACGGACAGAGCAGAGAAACAGCTGCTGCTCTACAAGGTACTGGAATGGAAGACAGCAGGGGGGTCACGTTCCCACTGATGGCTTTACCAGACACGGCAGACTCAGGATGCAGGAACTAGACCAGCTTCAAGTGCTGTCTTTTACCAGACCTGACATTTGGCTGATGCTTTGTGTTTTATATGCCTACTCATATGATGGCAGTGTTATAGTAAAGTAGCAATACCATTCTATAAAAGTATATTTGTATTAATATATTTTTTTTTTTTATTGAGGCATATATATTTGTATCTCTATCTTCATGTTACACACGAGACAAAAAGCCACAGGGGATCATTTACACAGTGGAACATAAATATTAAAAGCCCTCGTGTTGTATATAGTTTGCCCTCTGACCCGAGTGTATTAGAGAGGTCAACATGTTCACACCTTCTGCAGACAAACCCTGCTCCCCATCCAGAGGGAAGTACTCATGATTGCTGCTTATACCCTTGTGTGTGTTTTTAATGTAGCTCACAAGAAAAACATTCATCTGAAGTTGCAGCTTGAGCTTATAAAAACACGTCTGTTTCTCTTTCCCGCTACACAGCAGAGCGGGGTTCACTGTTTTCACCCACAGTGGATGAATGATTCCCTGGGAAGGTCTGTCTGCGCCAGTCAGTTGACCTGTTTGCAGTGACTGGAGAGGAGGTGGAGGCGGAGGGGGTTTCCTAGGAGAGCCTGGCAACGCCGACCGACGAATGTTGGGCCTCCCGGCTGATCAATGCTGTTGTGGAACCTCACAGCTGACAGCAGACAATGAACAACACACTCTGCTAATAGGCCGTGTGTCCTCCACAACACCAAAGAAGAAGAGCGCTCCCACTATAATGGGGCCTGTTGCTCATGAACTGGGGTCTCAGCAGGGACACTGTGGACCTGAGGCCAAAAGTCTACTGGTCAGCCTGAGCTGTCAGGCCTCAGACTCAATACTCTCTGTTAAAAGGCACATATTAAAAATCATACTTTGAATATAACACTTTAAATGTTGATCTGAATGAGTTTCAGCGCCTCTTTTAGAGTCTAACTCTGAAAACTAAGGCTTGTTCATTGATTATTATTTATTTTTTTACTTTTGTAAAGCCTCTGTCATTCAAATGGCAGCTCGATTTTAACAGGCTCAAATATGTCCAAGTCCCGCCCACATCTCTGTGGGGACCCCGCCCCCCTCTGCGCGGTGTGAAAATGATCAGAGAGGAGGCCAGTCTGACGTTTAAACTGTTGCACAGACCCTCCGCTGTCAGAGCACCAGCCGAGCTTTCTCTTCAAGGAGTACTTTTGATTTGTGTTCCTGGAAGCAAAATGAAGCGAAGCCACAATTACAGCTCGTCGGAAAGCGACCTGGACGACAATGTTGAGGTGGAGAAGGATAGTGGTGACGAAAATGGGTATGTGCAATATATTGTATTGATCAGTATATCATGTGCTACGACACATTTTGGACGTTTTATTCCACTAACTGCAACATTTCAGCTTGTGCATTTTAATTGGTTGTCTTGCAAATGTTGATGAAACAATAATGTATTGCTGTCTTACTTTGCAGTCCACTTGATTCTCACGGCTCGATGTCACCGTCCACAACCACCCAAGTTCAAGCCAGAAAGAGGCGCAGAGGGGTAAGTGAACTCAGTGAACTCATTCTCTGTGGTGCCAAGTGGCGCACACTGTTTTACTCCCACTGTGATCTAAAACAGGCAAATTGTTTCTTTTACCCATTGACAGATTATTGAGAAACGGAGACGTGACCGAATCAATAATAGTCTGTCAGAGTTGAGAAGATTGGTGCCAAGTGCCTTTGAGAAACAGGTAAAGGGCTCATGCTTTCTAGCCTTTCCACACTGGGAGTCTCCCATTTGCCCATGCATGCATTTTCTACATGGACACTTGGAAAAATCACTAAGTAAAAATGTTCTTTTTTTAAATGTATTTGCAGGGATCTGCTAAATTGGAAAAAGCGGAAATTTTGCAAATGACTGTGGACCATTTGAAGATGCTTCATGCATCTGGAGGCAAAGGTAACATATCATTTATTTGTCTATTAATGTATCTTAATTTGTAATTCCGTAATCCAAAATGCTATGGCTATACCGTGAGTCACGTGTCTAACCGCTCTGCTTTCTTCCCTGGCAGGTTACTTTGAGGCTCATGCTCTTGCTAAGGATTACCGCAGCCTGGGCTTCAGGGAGTGTCTGGCCGAGACAGCTCGCTACCTGAGCATCATAGAGGGTCGGGACGGTGCAGACCCCCTCCGTATACGTTTGGTGTCCCACCTCAGCAACTACGCCTCTCAGAGGGAGGTGCAGACTGGACTGGAACACTTAGCCTGGGGCTCTGCCTACGGGACTGCCCATGCTCATCTCCCCCACCCTCTTCTCCTACAACACCCCCAGGGCAGGACACCTGCATCCAGAAGCAAAAGTAGCCCACCCTCCTCTTCCTCTTCTTCCTCTACATCTTCCTCCCCCTCCATTGAGGCATCTGGGACATCCCGACTCAGTGTCATGCCTCCCACAGAGACCCTCAGGGTGCCTGCCAACGGTTCGCTGGCCTTCAGTCTGTCTGTGCCAACATCCAAGCTTTCTCCACCAGTCATGTCATCCCTCTCCTCGCTGTCGGCCTTCCCCCTCTCCTTCGGTGCTTTCCCTCTGGTGTCCCCGACGGCCCTCAGCACTGTAAGCCCCTCCTCCACCTTGTCAAAGCCTTACAGGCCGTGGGGCACAGAGATTGGGGCCTTCTGAAGCTAGAAACTAGACTGATGGCAACAGCTGAGCTGTGCCCAGCATCACCGACGAGGAAGGACAACCTGCCTCTGTTTATAAAACACAGAGGAAAAAGCAAACTGATTTCCTTTTATATAAGTAAAAAACACGTGGGAGAGGTCTTTCTCAGTTTCTCATTACTCTAAAGAAAGGAATTCTGAATGATTTAATGTTATCCATTGACTAATTAGTTAACATGCACTGTCTGCAGGCTGAGGACTGATATGGGCCATGATTAGATTTAATGTAAGCACAATTATAGAGGTTATATTTTGTAGTCCACATACTGAAACTTCTACATTTGTCGAGCATGGATGTCTGTATTTAACATAATGTAGAGTCCTTTAATTCGGTCTGCTTCTTTAGTGGTATCACTAAAGGAACTCATAAAGTGAATAAACATATTACATTTGCCATTGTCGAAAAACTAACCACTTGAGAATAGGAAACTTGCATTCTTGTATCTATTTGTAATATTTTTGTACCAATAAATTGAGTTAAAAGTATAAAACATGGATTCAAACCAACGTTTTTGTTTCTGTTGCATAATGCTCCTTAACTCTCTAGATTTTTTGGTTTTCAAAATGAATACTATTTAGTTTTTTACCATGTTGCTACATAGTCCTTTGTATAAGCAGACTAACCTCTCTGCAAGTGATTAAGACCGTATCTTCAAAAAATTGAATATATATTCTGCAGGTGCATTTATACAATACTGTGGAAGTTAATCATGAGATAATAAGGTCCCGGTTATTGACTGGAAGGCAATTCCTTTACTGTGTGCCAGGTAAGTAACCAAATCTGAGAGCATTGTTGCCCTTATGAATACCCAGGAAATCATTAAGAGCCAGAGGAAATCCTTTACAATGTTGCCCTGACCTCACCAGCTCGGGTTGGTCTGAAACGGAGACAATAGTGTGAACAGGATGGGGACTTTGGAGGAAGGCGGTTAAAAAGTAGCAACAATACACAAGACAGCTGGACCAATAAATCACTGTTCAGCTCCTGGGTGTTGTTGGTACAATCTGAGTGACGCAGAGTTTTAGGGGTCCACTGTTTTTTTTTATACAACCATGCAGCACCTCAGGCTTCCAGCAGGGGAAGTCTGGGATTTGTTCCCTGAGTGTTTAGGCCACAAGCTATTAATAATATATAAAAAGTTGTCATTTTAAATATACAATTTACAAAATAGTCTGTATTTCATGTTCTGAGTGATGATGAATCGCACAAACCTTGCTCACTCTACATGAAAGCACTATTTCAATTCCAAATAATGCTTCATATGAAAAGAACACACATTATCTTTATTATTGTAGATTCAGTCGTGATTTTTGCTTTTCTGTTTTTCAATATTTGCAATGCTTTGGAAGAAACATAAAAACAAAAACACTGAATCTAAAATAATACAAATCATTTATGTGTCATGCGTCATCATTGATATGAGCTCCTGCTTGGTTTCTTTGGCTTAAAGAAATCCTCCACTGCCACCTAGTGGAGGAACTTTGTCTTGTACATGCCAGATGGAGGATCATGGATTCATCCCATTTATTCTATGCTAGTTTAACTGTCAAAGAATAAGCCTGATTCTATTTTTTAACTATACCAAAAACTGTGTGCAATGTCACAAATTAATGAATATTAGACTGAAACATGAATGAAAAATCAACTAGGGGAAGATGGTTTATCTCAGGATGTGTAGATAACTGGTTCTTTTATTTGTCAGCTTACATTTTCCCTCCTCTTTTAGCACAGAAAAGTATTGGATGGTGCATGCCATGTTCACAGAACCTCAAACCTTTATTCAGCAAAGCTTTCACAGAGAAACACAAGCAGCAGAGGATGCAGGCAGATATCAGTGGTACTTTATATTAAAAAGAGACTAGTTCAGTGGGCTGAATGTAAAGCATCCTGCATCCATTCTCCATCTAATCCCCTAAAGAGAGCAGAGGCTAATGATGCCTTGTGGTAAATTCACATTCACACACACCCACACAGACATACGTTATGGTCACACTGTCAATATCAAAGTGGGACCAACAGCACATCCCACTGTCCAAGACAATATGCATGGTGCCAGTATGGTGTCATAACATTCAAGAGCTTAATGCCCAAATACCATGTATGAAACAGAGCTTTAGAAGATGGATTCATTGAGAAATGCTGTTGTTAGGGTAAGTGGGAATATGCAAGTGTATATAAACAGTTGCTCCCATTGGGCAAAGACATTCTTAATAACAACAACGCAGCTATCAAGCTCATTATCAAGCTCATTTCAGAGGAGGTGGATACTTTATGGATCTGTGGAGTTTGGCGTATTGTTAAGTTCCAAGCGTGCGTGTTGAGAATAAGTGGGTGTGCGTGAGAGAGATACAGATGGGATACGTTGATATCTCGAGGAATCTGTGGTGTAGGTACACCGACTGTCATTCTTTACAAAGACACAGAAACATCATCATCATGACATCATCAGGAAACACTGCAAATGTCAGTCTACAGCCAACTCACAACACCGACGGCTTTCACAAGAAAATGGTTGTCGAGTCAAATTTCAAGAACTGAAACGTTAATCAATTACAAACTAAATGTTTGAAATTGTACGCGCAGTACAATACAATCGCTGTATGTACTTCACCTACCATGATAGATAGAGAGATAGACAGAGAGACAGATAGACAGATAGATTTTAAGAAAAAAGTATTTACAAAATAATAACCATATTCTCACATTTTCCCTAAAATCAACAAATTAATTCAACTCTCAAGATGAGTGTTAATGATGTTTGTATCCACTGATAATATTGATAGTGGTGAGTACTGGTGGTGTGGTGTGTTGTGATGTGGTGGTGAGGTACTTGAACCTCTCGGCCTACAGGGTTGGGTGTCTGTTGGGTGTCTGAGGAGGGTGAGGGCGGGGCGAGGAAGGGGGGGGGGGGACTGGATGAGGGGGACGTTGATGGAACCATGGAAGTCAGGACTTGTGCGAGGCTCATGCGGTCAGCTCTTCCCTCAGCTCTTTGTTCTTGCGCACCAAAGCTGCATGTCTCTCCTGAAAACACACGAGGACAGAGAGAGAGAGGGAGAGAATAATAATCATCAGCCGGCGCGCAAACTTGGTTATACCCAGTCTCAAGGTAGATTCAAAAAGAAAACACAAACTGAGATCTCTGCATTTCTCACCTTCTCCTGTAGACGATCCATCATGGCGGCCAGATGGGCGTCACGGTTCTCCTTGATCTGATCCATCTTCATCTGGAGCTTCTCCTCGGCCATTTTGCTGAAGTTGCTGTTCTCTTCCATGGCCTTTAGCAACACGTCCCTCTCATGGTCTCGTTTTTCTGCCAGAGCCCTCAGCACCTGGGCCTCCTGATACTAGAGACACACAGCAAGAAAAAAATATTAGAGCATCTGATTCATTCAGAATAGTTTAATATACAATCCAACCCAAAGTTACAGGTCAAATGCTCACCTTCCTCCGGTCTTCAGCAGCCTCAAGTTTCTTCTGAATGTCCTCCAAGGAGATATCCCTCTTTGGGGGCGAGGGGAGGTTGTGGGCCATATCTGACACTGGAGACGGGGGCTTGAGAATCACCTCAAAGGCCTGGCCAGAGGCTCGCTTGTTTATAGTCTTCACCTCCATGTCTGTAAATCAGACAATTGTGATGAGAATACCAGGAAAATCAATGTCCAATAACACAATATATCAGTTTAACAATGTCATTATTACTACCGTCTGTATTTACAGGGCAGACAAAACATCCATGCGGGGCAATTTGTTTGATCAATGTTTGCGCTGATCCATACCTTCAAACTCAGACACAAGCTTGTTGCGTGCCTCTGGGTAGAAGCAGGAGCAGATGAGGGAGAAGACGGACAGCTCCTTCATCTTCTCTTTATATGCTGTGGGAACATAAACACACCATAGCATCCTAGTGAACCTCCATGTTCCTCATGAAAACAGTGAAATAGACATGTCACAAAACTCATAAATATACTTGAGGTATTTCCAAATTAAGATACAACAAATTAGATGACCGATATATCTAAAACGTATATAAGTGCCCTGTTGTTTAGCAATTAATTGGATGAATCACTCCGATTCTTTTTTTTAAATCTTTAGACATTTGTGCCTTGCCTATAATATCCCCTTGTAATCTGCCTAAACTCAGAATAGACAGGCCAGAGCAAGATTTTCAATTTCCTGTTGTCTCAGCAAATTCTACCATCATGCTCATGCATATCCATCTGTCTTATAGATAAATCTACCTTATTGTTCTGTGTTGCCAGCATAGCTGTCAAATAAAGTTGATGAATGATCTTTCCTTTCATACTATGGGGTAAAATGTGCTTTCACCAATTCCTCACTGTTTTTAAATCGCATCTACAAATTCTACCACTTTTACCATGCCCTCTCCTGCATTTGTCAAAGTGCCCACATGGCTGTTGAGAGAGGACTCCAGATTGTCAGTGCTGCTTCTGCTGCAAAGGCCAGCGTGTGAAGCGGCCCCTTGCTGCAGGGCTGGCCTGCCTCCCACCCTGCCATGCACCTGTCTCCTCCACTACGTCTCTGCCACCACACATATTGAAGGCAGTCTGCACACCCTGCTGTATTTTAGGAGGGACCAAATGGGTTATTTATGTTTAGGCACCACTAATGTTTTAGATATAGACTAAAGCCTAAACAAACCCATGGAAACAACCATGCATGGCCTACAACAATAACTGTCCATCAGGGGAGATGACTAATGCAGGCTATAGTCGTATCAGTTCATATAAGACTCAGTGTGCTAGCTCTACGCCTAATCTGCATTTGTGTCAATGCCCAATGTTTTTTTTTTTTTGTTGGGCGAAATAATTAGCAGCATATCGATCTCAGCGGGTGATGTATATCATTAGCAAGGAAGAAATACGTAAAGTTAGAGACACGAATTAAAAAGGAGAAACCTCCCAAATAAATGATCTGATGAAACAATCGCGTTCAGGAGACGTTTTAGGTTCATAAACACGTTTAAAAAAAATAACCATCGCATTTAATATGGCAAAGTAGTATGAAAGTCAGACGGATGAAGCTCTCTCAGCTTGGCTGTCGGCTAAATGGTCGGCAGCACAGCATCTTGGGTGGGGTCCGTCTGCATTATGCTGCATGTTGGGGCCGCTGTAGCAGGTGCGGCGTAGTAAATAAAACTGCCATGAGCCAATCCGTGTTATCTTATTATATAAACGTATACACAACATATGATTAAAGCAAATGAGGACCATTACATTGACGTAGATGAGGATATAATGAGACATTTCAGTAACCTGACGGAGGACCCTTGAAGCCCACATTCTCGCTGACGTTAACAGACAATAAAAACGCTGAGACAATAGGCTCACAGACGATAAAGAAATATCAAGAGGGATTACATTTATAGTTTTAATCGTTCAAAAGAGAACATTTCTGAGTGGAGCTATTACAGAAACACGATCACCTAGACAATACCGGGCCGACGTGGGCTCGATATAGAAAGGATCCGTCACAAGTCCATCCATCCATGCATTGGTTTTATCGTGACCAATCTAAAACACACTTACCGATTGCTGTTTTGGCCATGGCTGATGTATTTTCTCCGCAGAGGATGCTGTAGCTCTGTGCAGGTGAACGGTGATGCTGCTTAAGGCACTGAGTCAGCGAATAGACCGGGGTAGGAGCGGACGGCAAACAGGAGGTGGGCACGCACGGGAGCGCGCAGGCAGACCCTCCTATAGTGCTCTGACGCGCAGAGAGGCTTTCAGCATGCAATATGTGAGCATATAGCTGGAGTCATAAATGTGTTCTTCAGAACTGATACTTGGGTTTCATTGGATCCACATTCATGAGAAAATAAGCATAAATGTGTTGTATCATTCTAAGAATACACATGATGGATCTGGAAATTTAAACAAAAAGAAAACATGCAAATAATATTAAATATATTTCGGCTTCTTGTGGCAAACAAGAAAAATGCCATTAGTCAGACGTTCAATACACGTAGACGTCATTCACGTCAGTGTTGGCCTGCAGAGTGAGAGCCAGGAGCAAATGTCATCCAAAAAAACTTGTGTATTTTAATAGATATTTGTAGGAATTCAGGTTGGACCCAATAACACCAGTTTTTTTTCATAACATGAATGCTGTTTATCTCTTTACACTTGTGCCTTATGACAATGGCACCTCATTATATAGAGAGCTGAGATTGCTCTGCAAGTTTTTGATGTAACACATGGGTATATATACATAATATGCAAGTGCCTTTAAAAGGTGAATTTAAGAAATTATGTAAAATCGAGAAAAAGGCCCAAGACCCTGAAGGATTAAAACTACAAATGACCTGCTAATCTGAAGACAGGATGCAAATGCTTTTGAGTGGGCGTACATTTTTGAGAGGGAAGGATATCTGCGTCAGCCAAATTAATAGAAATCAATAGAGATCCTTTTCAGGAACTTCACTGTTATATTCAAAAAGTCAGTGGTCAGGATGTTAGTCATACTGCAACAAACCTCCTGCTTTACACATAGTGCTTCCTCCACCGAGAACAAGCTGTTGGATGTTGTAAACCTGTGCTCATGAGTCAGAACACTTCATCATCTTAACTTCTTCACTTGTTAATAACTGCTTGACACTGGAAAAAAAGGGATCAGAACCATGGTTGCACAGCCGTTATATTTCTATTTATTCAGCAATCAGAAATGACAAATTTGCCTTAGAGGGCTTTACAATCTGTACACATAGAACATCCTCTGTCCAGGGACCCTGGCATCGGCAAATATATCTATGGCAAATGCAGACATAAAATGGGGACCCATGCACAGCTTCAGGGTGAGAAAAAAATCTTCACAATTGCGCTTGCATGCAGAGATAAACCCAATAAAGCTCTAGAAGGCAAAGCCTATACCATACACACATAGGATGTATTAAGACAGTGCCAAAGGATAAATACAAGTATATAATTTAAAAATCCAGTGACAAATAGAGGTATTAAGGTATGGCTATTGATCACTAGGAAATAATGTATCATTTGAATTTGTATGTATGCTTGCATAACAATGTAATAACTGTTGCACTAAGCTACGATCTGCTTTTTTTCTTCAATTGCTTCTTAATGTAGTTGCCAACCAGTATCTGAGGTCGTTGTTGGTAACTGTGAAGAACGTCTTTAGAGTTGTTCAGCTGATCCCCGTTCAAGCGATCCAGTAATGTCACGCAAACCACAGCCGCTGTACACAACAAGAAATACATGTTAGACACTGAAAGAGGTCTGAAAACAACTCTGTTTCTAGACACTGGAAAAGTCCTCATATCATGATATTGTATGTTCTTACCTCGCATACCACTCAGCTTGCACATAGCAGCAAAAACGGATGACTCCATTTCAATATTGCAGACTCCTGCTTCACTGGCTTTATTGAGGTAATCCTGTTTATCCTTTTCGGTGTAGGAGCAGAAGGCACCATCCAAACGGGCTTGGCCTGAGGGATTGACAAGAGAGACAGGGAAAATAGTAAAAGTATTTGACTACAAAATGAAAAATGTGATTCACACTCAATGCATCAGAAAGCACACCTTCATAGAAATCCAGTGTACACATGGTGTTGCCTATGACTGTCTCAAACTGGTTCAGCTCCTTGCTGCACTGTAACAGCTCCTCAGCCAGACTTGGGTCAAGATCAGTATTGCGCACCACCGTCTTCCCAAGGATCACCTGCTCAAACTTGGGCAGGAAGGTGGCATCCATAGACTGCTTGGTGACAACAACCGTGCCAGGCTGAAGCCCTGAACACCAACAATGACAAGTGAGACAAATTATAGTCAAGAAAGTTTCAATTAAGAAGTATTTTTCATATATTTTCAAACGACATACTGGCCTCGGTATACATCCTATATTAAGTAAAATAAGTACATGTTCAGTTTCAAATGAAAACCATCCAAATCAATTCTTAAACTTCCTATTTTAAATTATTTCAGTTAACATATGTTTTAAGTTCAATTTGTAATTCAGTGGTGCAGTCCATTACAAAATAGTCCTACGCCCCTTCCCCTATCTACCCCTCTATACTTGCTCGGACCACACCAGTAAAGTTTCGTGACTGTATCTTGCACGGTTGTGATGCTTTCACATTATTTGCCATGATGACACGCACATTCATATAGACAAACAAAGTGAAAACAATAGCAGCCACACGCTGACACGGCTGGTGAATAGCAGTTTTCTCTTATTCTTAAAACTGGAGAAATACCCTCATGGGCAAATACACAAAAAGTAATATTGGATGACACTGCTAAGGGACTTTGGTCTCTCTCTTGTGGTAAAACTATAAGAAAAGCTGACAGTACCAAGACGTCAAATTTAATTTACTCTATGACCACACTAACCCATCACATGGCAAGGACACCTGACCACACAAGGAGTCTAGGTCTAGTCTAGTAATTTCCTCTTACAAAAGTGTGTTTGTTTGAAGAATCACAAGGATACAAGCATCCTTATGAACCGAGCACATGCATAATCGGATGTCATTCAGGAAACAAAAAATATATTTAAAAAAAAGCTTACCTATTCCACCGGATGTTCCAATGCGAACAATTGTAACATCTGTGCAATGAGCGTGATGGAGGAGCTTTATAAGCTCATGCAACATTATGGCAATAGATGGGATTCCCATTCCATGCTGCAAAATAAAGCACAGATGAGTCACACACCATGAACATCTGATGGAATCACACTAGGCACACAGATGAATATGATTACTACTATGTGTATGTCATGATAGGTCTTACATACACTGACAGAGAGCACAGGGCCAACTTTGTACATAGCATAGCGGTCCGTCCCAGCACAGATGTTTGGGTACTCTGATTTGGGGTCTTCCATACTGAGCTCAGCAGCAATGTACTCGGTGAAGGATTTCATTCTCCAAGGACTGCCCCCGACACACACAAACTGAAAGAAAGCACGCACACACACAAGAAAATATATATATTTAATATTATTGTTATAGTATTCTATAATTATAGGAATATAGATTTCTTTAGGTCATGAAAATTATTACTTTGACGTCACCAAACATAGCTGGTAGGTTGTGAGTCCCGGTTCCTAAACCAAAGTGGTAGAGGATGTCATCTTTCATTTCTTCCAGGTGTGGGTTGGATACAAAAACAGGGCTTAGGGGGATAACATTTTATAGGTTAGTTGTAGCCTGATAATCAGACAGAAATGCCATTTCATTCATTAAGTGGCTGATCAAATCTGAAGTTTTGGCACCTCCCTACCAGGTCAAATCAACCAAATATTAAAGACATTTTCTCACTTAACCTTGTGTTATCTAGCCATGGAAATGCTTCCGGTTTTAATATGATTCAGGTTTATTGGCCATGTGTGTGTGCACCTACAATAAATTTGACTCAAGTGTCTGCTCTAAATTCACAGGACAAAATAGAGCCCCCCCTTGGTAGAGGGATCTGCCTGTACTCATAGAACTAGGGTTACAATGTCGTAGTGGGTGGAGCCCAATGAATGTACAACATCACATTGACCCAACTACACTGACTAGTCCCTGCTGCCCACCTTCTTCTTTAAAACCAGGGCTGCCACAGCGGAGTAGGGGGCCCGTAGCCAACCAGAGTAGTATGCAACTGAACTGGGTAAAGCTATAGTCCAAATCTCCGTCCATCAATTATCCTCTGCTTATCTGGTCACATGACCCCTCCACGGGTAAACAGCTGGTCAACTGTTCCACTGCCAGGATGGAATTCACATTGCTCATCTTGGATCCTATAGGTTCAACAATCGGTCGAAGCCTCCTTTTCCAGCACACAGTCAGGTCGGCTAGCTACGCTTATGCAAATTCCGGGATGTTTGGTAGGGAGGCATGGGTCCCTGCTGAGCTGGTTTTCTAGAGCTGGTGGATGGGGTCATGGGGTCATGGGGTCATGGGGGCTGGTGTTGGGACTGTCCACTTGTCTTTCAAAGTGACAATACAACTTGTTCAACACATTTGCCAGGTGGAGGTCATTCATGGAGTTGAAGTGAACAAAAAATATTTGTTGGAATACACCAGTCTTCACAGAAGCTGATGTATGATGTCACAACCTCCGTGTACTAATCCAGACTGTTGGTAAGTCCTGAAAACATCCCAGTCTGAACACGCCGAAAGATCCTCCCTAGCTTCACTGATCCACAGCATTAATTTCCTGATAACAGGACAGTACAGAGCTTTAATGTCTGCCTGTGAATGCCTGCAGGAATCAGATGTGTGTCATCAGATCAGTGTCCCAGTGCAGCACGAGGGATGGCGCAATGGGCCCCACTTATTGTGGTGCAATAGTGATCTGAAGTGTACTCCTCTCTGGTTGAACTTTTAATAAACTGTATTTGGGGAGTTTATGGCTAAGGTTTCCTTTGTTATAGTTACCAAGGACAATAACTAAGGAGTCCGGGTTGATCCGCTCCCCACACAGTATCTGGTCGGCAAACGTGCGAGGCAAAGGTTTCCGCACGTTTGCCTGCGGTGGAATGTAAACACGGACCAGTATGAATGAAGCAAACTCATGGGGTGGAGTGAAAGGGTTTACAGTTTAGGATGAAAGATTACAGATCAGGAGAACAGTGCCACTGTTGGTATGAAAACAGATTCATCCATCCTTGCTGGAGAGCTCCATGTCCCGATCCCTTCTGAACAGCTGGAAGCCTGCCAGCTGTCGTATCATTCCTCAGACCCAAGTCTCAGTGAAGCACAAAACAGAGGATGTTTCTTCATCCTCCGTTGTTTTACCACCAGTCGTAGTAGCTGAAGTTCGTCCAGTTAGTTGCAATCCATGTCGGTGGAGACGCACAAGCGCCCGGCTTGTCTCACTTCATGAGTAAAGGTTTGACTAGAATGTTCAGTAATTCCACAGATGTTAGAAGAAATGTTGGAAGTAAGTCTCGTAGAGTTGTTTCCCTTATGTTTATGAGCTCATCTCTGATGAAAGACATCCAGGTATCACAATGAAAATGGTGGATAAACTGTTGAGTGTGATATCTTGAGAAGCTTTTTCTTTAGGTACAAACTTTTGCTGTTGAGTTTATCAAATTTAAGTTTTTCAAAAGTAATTTTCACACATACAAAAAAAAATTCTGAATATTGCGAAGTATGTATACATACTATATATACACTCAGTTTCCAGTTTATTAGGTACACCTAGCTATAATGCAGTCTACAATCTGGGTTTAAATGTTTTTGTTAAAACGGTTTAAAAAGGTGTTGATTTAACTATATGGACATTTTGTTAGATGTAGTTTGTAGTGCTGTTGAACTGTCAGAGGATGTTATGTAATTTACTTAGAAGAAAAATAGAAATTATTTTAACATAATTAATTAATTCACTTACATCATATTAAATTATGAATTAGATACATTTCTAGTTTCAGTTAGGTGAACCTAAGCAACTGAGTGTAGATATACTCAGAGTGAGCAAATATGTATTAAGTGAGAAAATGTGATTTAGGTGAAATTATCCTTTAAGGGAAAGTCACTTTTCAATGGCAAGTTCAACTACTAATTGTAAACAACATAGTTTGTAAATGGAGTACTGCCTTTTAGAAGATCATTGTAAGTGATTCACTTATACAAGACCTATAGTGTATTTGATGTCAGCACGATAAAAACGTATAAGTGGTTATAAACATGTCCTGATACGCAGTCACACCTCGTATAGTCATCCAAACCCTAACCATATATCTTAATCTGAGCCCATATGATCTCGGTGAACAAATAGGTCTGTAAATTTGTGAACACACGTTTGAACTCGGGGTTAATTAAGAGTAAAGTTTCACCTGCTGCATGATTCGGTCCACCTGTCGTCCTTTGGATTCATGTTCCTGAAAGACAGCCGTGTGCGGGCAAACGTACTCAGTGAGCGAGAACAAAACGTCACAATCACAAACCTGACATGGGTCGAGGAACCGCCTAAACTTTTAACACAATAAGATACATGTTTACAAAATACGAACACCCCGACGTAGATTATCAATCAGGCGTTGCAGCTACACGGCACTTTGACGCTCACATCCGGGGCAAAAGAGACGCTCGGCTCCGAGATCTTTACCTTCGAAATAACGAAACCAACACATCCAGAAACACTACAATACGAAACACTGGACAGACAAGTTACCTTTTTTCTGTGTTTGCGGTTCGACTGCTGGCTCCTTGGTTGCTGACAAATAAATGTCGCCCGAAACAATTGGTCGACGCCGTAACTTGAGCCTCCAGCCTACAGTGATGCGATGTCGATTACGTCATACGCGTCCAAACCAGCCCATTCACTGGAAGTGGAGCCCTATTGCTCAGTACAAAGGTGACGTAAGAACGGACGTGCAGTGACTAACATCACTCGTGCGCACAGACAAGCCCATAAAAACGCACTCTCTGTTTGATTATAGTTTTGATGACACTGGTGATTAGCCTCCACACTCCTCAACCCCACCTTTAGTGTTTCTGGAGTGAAGACTTTTTACTGTTGTGAGCTATAGGTGAATTGAAGTACTTTTGAAGAATGGTGTACACAAGATCAATCAAATATTGACTTTTATTCATTAGGTGCTGTTTCTGTTGTCTCGGTCTGTACAAATGCAACTCGCTGATACCGAGTGAAAATATACTTTGGATAACACCAGTTTGCTTGATATGGAGTGCCTTCAATATACCTAGATCACAGTAGTCCTGCATAAGTCCATTTTTAAATCCCTGCGGTGTAGAATATCTATCTCCTCTTTTAATGCCTAGGTGAAAGGAAGGAAACTCTTAATCATGTGGATATATTATATTTTTAGGGATGATGTATTTCTGTGAAAATGAGACATGCCATATCAGTTAATATATAAAGTAGAAAACAAGGATATATATTTAAACATCCAACAGATAATTAATAGATGCCTGATGTATTTAAGCCCAATATTCACTCTCACTTCAGCTCTACCAATTCCTTTGTGAAAACCTTCACCACCTGGTGCTGAGCAGGTAGAGTACAGTGGCTTTAATAGAGCACTTGTCTTAGAAAAAGCTGGTAGCTGAGGCTGGAAATGAGGATGAGAGCGGAGTTGAGGGCCAGAAAACTAAACAACAATCCGCAGAAGGATGCTAAAATACTCCATAGAACACGGCAGAGTTTTGTTATGTTTCTACATGTTTGTTGAGCAATATCTTTCTCATTACACAAAGTCAATTGATACATTGTTTTGATATTCATAATTCCAGCTTAAGTTTGAATTTCATGTAGGAAATAAAATGTCGTCACACAAAACTGTTGAGCCAAACATTCCTTTATGAGAGAAATTAACATGTTTATTGAGACACTTAATATGATGAGTCTGCACTCAATGGCAATCCCCAGTTTCTTTAAACGAAACATTAATACCACAGCTGAAGAATATCCATTAATGTCTAGTGTTTAAAACACTTTTTTTTCTCTAAAGAAAATACTTCACTCTAGCCAAAATCTTATAAAGAAGACAATGCAACACTCGCACTTAAGCAAGTAAAATGTTGTTTAGTATTGTGAATTTGTGCAACTTCACCTCAAACTGTTATCATATAAGAAAATAAACATGCAAAAAGTTAAATTAAATTCACCAAGAAAACCAATAAGCAAACAAACAACAAAAACATTTTCTTAACATTTCTTTAGGCGAGTGAAGCTTTTCTGCCGTCCTAAAAACAGAAAACAATGACAAATATTTAATATACTGTAACGTTCATAAATACTGATAATCATACATCGAGATACTAAACTGAACCCAACGCCAATAGTAAAGCATACAGTAAGAAATGACAGTCAGACAACCACTAATGAGTGACGGCTAATATACATTAGTTTTATGTGAATTAGACTTATAAAAAATAGTAATATGCATTGAATTCCAATCATAATCTAGATTGTCTCATTTACTAGAGTGCCAAAAAGTTTGATAAAGACACAATATGTTCACATTATAACATCAAACTCACATGTCTTCTTTCCCCCATTCCACCTCATCTAATGAAGCCTTGGGTGCCCAAGATCTCTCTGTTAAGATAGTATACAAACATAATTAAATCCAAATAGCAGTTATTATTTATGGAGGATGCCACCAAAAAAACTGAAGCAACAGCAAACTTACTGCCGCCATGAGGACAATGGGATGATCTGGCAAGAATTCCGGTTTCTTCTTGGCCTCAGGACAATTAGCCAGACCCATTAAAAAATCTCTTGTGTAAGATATTCTGCCTATGAAAATATAGATACACACATTAAAATAAACATTACTAAATCAGGAAAATAGAAATAAAGACAACATTTATTTTGCACCCGTGTCTTGGTGTGAAAAGCCACATTCAAGTTAAAATGATAAAAACAGGATTAAGGGCTATATGACCAGTGAGCGTACATGTCCTGTTCCTGAACGGATCATTTAATATTTGTTTTATGCTGGTTGCATATTTATTTTGTTTGTGAAGTTGTTTGTTTTTTGCTGTTTTGTTGTTATTGTATGTGAAACTTTGTATGCCAACATCTTGGCCAGGACTCCCTCAAAAAAGAGCTTTTGCATCTCAATGGAAATATTTCTGGTAAAATAAAATGAATAGTTATTCTGTCAATGCATGGGCCTTTTGTCGAACTATTACTGTCACTCACAATTTGAGAAAAAGACAATAAAAGCACCCAGTTTCCAGATGAGCAGAAACGTAAACATTTCATTTGTTGTTAAAAACATTGTGTGTCTTACCTTCTTTCCGCTTGTGCAGGTTGACAATCTTGAGGAATTCCTCTATGCCAATAGTTCTCTATCAAGCAACGTTAGAATAGTTTTAGAAAACATACATTTGTCTTAATCAACTGCCAAACAACCAAATGGTGATGAACTGAAATGATTAGTTGATTTAAAAAAATAAATCATTTTTGATAATCCATGAAATTATTTGTCATTTATCAATCAAAAAACGCCAAAGACTTGTCTGGTTTCAAGGCCTCAAATATTATGATTAATCATATTTTTAGAGATGATTATTGAACATGTTTGCAACCCTAAAATAATGTTTGGGATTTCTTACCTCTTCATTGTCTTCTTCTTTTATTTTGGCCTCTAAATGAAGTGATACAATTCTCATATGAGCATTCCATTATATATGGACACAATACATATAGAATCAACACCTTTTAATATTCCTATAAGTGTGACCAACTGGTGCAGACTGCTTACCAATCACAACGGGGACGCAGCGGCGCAGGGGTCTGGCAGGCTCCAGGTGCTTTTGGAGGAATCGTATCCTTGATACCTCCATTCTGGTGTCAGTGAGGTTTAAACATGTTTTACATCTACCACACTCTGCCAGGCCTATACGGAGTAGTGATGCATGACTACAGGCAGATATTTTAGAAATCAGCGCTTTAAAAGTGGGGTTTGCATCCATTAGGGGTCATGTGACATTAAAGGGTTCACAGCCACCAGCCGACGTCAGGAATAGTGTCAACTCTTTAATTTAAGACTATAAGAGTGTGTTGGAATCACTTTTTAGACAGACAGACTTCAATTTATCGTTTCAAATTCACAATAAAGTGCGAGTATCCATGAGCTACGTTAATTAGAAATGGGCTAGCTTAATAATACCAGGGGACAGTTGGCACTGACCAGGTTGAGTGTAGCTCAACAGCTAACGTGAGCAACAGAATCGACTGGAACTCCACATTTAGCTTAAGTAGGTTAATGGCAAATTAATTCGACATAAACCAATGAACACTCTGGACACAGAAGTCTTTAAACAGTATTTCAAAAACTATTTCTACCGGTTGCAACATCCGAGCAAACAGGTGGAGAATGCGTGTTGCCCATCGCAGCGGTTCAGACATCAGTGGACTGAACGCCAGCTCACGTGAACGGCGGATTATCGTTTCCATCAGGGTCCGAACTAACGATCAAGCCCAAAATACGACTTTAAAAAAGTTAACGTTGAGTGATGACAAGTTGCAGAAGTTTGAACTCTAGGAAACCATCATTCTAGACGGCAACATCGGGTCAAATAACTCCGAAACGGAACGTTATGAGTTCACTTCGTAGTCATTTTTACTTTAAATAGTGGACATGTTATGATAAATTAGTCACCTGTAGTTTGAAACAGCTTCTTCGGCGTGATGTTCTGTCTGCAGTGATCACCTCACTCACCGGTGACACGGCAATCAAGGGAAAAACATAACTTCCGGTAAACATTTTTCAAAATAAAATATATATATATTTTTAACCGTTAAAACCTATTGTCAACATTATCAGACCATAGCGGGAATACTTTTCACTTAATCCCATATGAGGACACGTCACTTTTGGATTGTCTTTTATATTGCACATTGCAAATGTTGTGGTTGTCTTGATATAGCAGGGTTTACTCACTGTATATAAGAACTGTTCACTCTGAACTGTATTCATGCCAAAGGGTTTGCAATGCTGCAATAGGGAACAGGAAATTATTTTAAGTATTCACCAATTACTGTTTCTTACAATATATTTGTATTTATAAATACCTTTTGAATACAAAATCCTTCAGACTGCTAAAATGTTAAGTGAAAATGTTGCACTATTAACTAATATATTGGACTATACATAAGCTGAATATATTGTTAGGTTTATGACATTTTCTTTGCTGTACATCCAAATATAAAGCCTAATGATGCATTTATGTTAAGTCTAACTAGAATCGCAAGAGGATGCAAATCACTGTGTTTATTTGTTTTCATTTATTAGAAGGGAGAGGTGATTATCACAATTTACAAATCTTGCTAATGGACTGATGAGTTTTTTCAAACACTGTATATCCCAACTAAATACTGATACATAAAACATTTGAGTTTAGGTTTAATGGAATACCATTAACAGCTGTCAGTAACACATTCCTTTTAATTGGTCAGCAAGTTACATACATACTATTAATGTGGTAAGCAAAATGTGTTTACATGTGTGACAGCCCTGTGAAGAAAAACAGACAATTCAAAATGTATGCATTTTATATGAAAACACTTCACACCAGCCACATGTAGTAAAATGCAATGTACATACAATATTTGTCACACCATGTTGGAAGTTAAATCAAATACACATTTCAATGGTTGAAAACATGAGAAAACCAAAAATCTAGTGCGTATTTTTAGGATGAGCATAGAATACAAACCCCAAAGTGAAACTACATGTGAAAAAAAAAAAAGACAAAAAATGTATAGCTAAATTCACTATATTTACAAAGCCATGCCATACAAAAAGTCAAAATGAAAATCATATCAAAAAAGCCCATTGCTTCCTTTCAATCAACTTGTTTCATCAACATTGTGCATATGTCCAAACTACACTGCTAGGGCACATAAGGTGCCATGAAAAGATCCCTCTTTCACGCAAGTACTAGCTGTATTTTTCTTGGACCTATGGGTCTTCCACTCAGTTCCTGAACTGCTGTCATCGCCTCCTGACGGGACTCAAATACTGCAGTTGCCGTGCCTTTTCTTTTCCCGTTCTGGTTATATTGGAGTGAAACAGATCCAGGGATAATGCTAAATCCATAGCAAAAGTCATAGATTTCTTCAATTCTGATTTGAAACGGTAAATTAAGTAGCTCAACACAGGTGGGACCATCAAACTGATGCATTGAGGGACCAAAGCCCCCACGAACACCATTACCTCCGTCTTGTGGAGCATAAGGGCCTACTGCAAAGGGCTCATTATCACAGCGTCCATAGATGTCAGCCTGTGTATTAGCCATTGGTACATTACCATCCTGAGGAATCCTAAGGTCAGGATATTGTGTGTTACCAGGGCAGTAGGATGCCTCGCTTCTCCTGCCAAAGTATCCCCCATCTCTTGGCAGCGACTCTTGCGCAATTGGCTCTTGCACCAGTGGCGGCTCAACACCCAACTGCCGCATCTGAGAACGTGAAATGCATTTGAGTATGACTTCTGACCCAAGGAACCTTTGTCCATTAAGAGAGAGTGCACTCATAGCCTCTGCCTCAGACCGGAAGAGAAGCAAAGCCTTGCCAACTCCAGCACCTTCATGGTCACGCAGCACAACCACCTTGTCCTCTGTGATATTAAACCCAAGGAAGAAGTCCATGATCTCAACTTTCCGAACATCAAATGGTAGGTTCCGCACAAACAGACACATTTTCTCTGAGTCATAAGACTGAGGCCGATCCTGAAGTTCAGAGTTTCCAGAAGGTCCAACAGCGGTGCCCGGAGATTCCAGGAGGGCGATCATTTTCTCTCTTGAGATTGGCTGTGTCTGAATCCATCGGTTCAAAAACTGCCGTTTTTCAGGGGATAAGGCGTCACAATAGTCACGCAGATTCTTGAACAGCACAAACGTGGATCTAGTTCTTCTCCCATCATTGCCAATTAAGTACAGGATCTGGTCATCCTCAAGCTTTGCATTACGAAAAAGCCTTTTTACGTCTTCTTTATCAGCTGCATACGACAGATTTTTTACCCAAACGCAGTACTCCTCGTCAGAAGCGGCAACGGGCCTCGGAGCAAAAGGTGATTGTGACCTCATAGGATGTGGATTCCTTTGCTGGCGAACAGGTGATCGCTCCCTTTCAAAGTTACCATCCGTGTTGACAGCCATTGACACGTTCCCTGTAACCCGGTGCCAATCATCTGCTGTTGTTGTGGAAATCTCCACATACCTCGAGCCAATGTATCCCTTATCCCTCTTTAGAGCTTCATTTGCATCCTCCTTTGTTGCAAATTTGACCAGACCTTTCCCATTTTTCGCACCATTTCCATTTTTCAATAAGATCATTTCATCAATAAGTAAACCAGAGAAAAAGTCCCGGACGTCTTTTTCGGTCACAGAAAATGGCATTCCTTTTAGAAACACGTGCAAAAAGTCCTCAGTGTTTACAGCCTTCTGGTGGTGGAGGGGAGAATAATCCGATCTGCTAGCTGATCTCCTGCCCACCTCAGGGTCCACAGATCTTCTAGCGCATCTTGCATTCTCCTCAAGTCGCCTCTTTTGATCTGGCTCTACATTTGTTGCACTTTTTTCAAGCATGTTCTGCATCTCTGCTTTACTACTTAGTAGCAATGCAACAGGTGACCCCTTAATGCAACCTCCTGACCGTATCATGGCTCTTCTTGCATCTTCATCCGAAGCAAAGATAATGAAAGCTTCATCTCGCTCCCCACCAATTATATGCACCCCTCCATCCGGAATTTTGAGGCCAGTGAAGAACTTGCGAATGTCCTCGGAACCTGCTGTGACCTTTAGTCCCTGTAAACGGATGACGACCGCCATGCTGAAGTACAAACAACAGCACCTGCAGACAGAGGGGTATAGAATAGCATTATTGCCAACAGAGCTTTTCTAGCTCAGCGTCCACTTCCTGGCATTCCCATTTAAACACCACTGAACTGGAATAGCAACGTGAGACAAAAGACATCAGAGACAAGGGACACCAGTGAAATCAGTGTGCACAACACTCACTTTAACTACCGAGAAGGAATTCAAATGGTTGAGGTTGACATAACAATTGTACATGTATCGTAGTTCACACTCTAGAGTGTAAAGTCTCAACCCCCAATATAAACAAGCATCTTCTCTTTATCTTCAAACAAGTCAAACCAAAATTGTATCCACTTTATCTTCAATCAAATGCCAGGCAAGACTCCTCGCTTTATCACACATTAATTCATACTCATATTTTTGAAACACCAGTGGCACACCCTTCACCAGTCCATTCAGAAATGCAGTCCCATAATGGTCAAAATAAACAAAGCAACCCAATCTATTTGGCACAATCATTTGCCTATTGTCCTAGATCAATCTTATCAGACCCTTCTATCAAATCACACCATAAGTTAATTATTCAAATTCATCATGAACAATTCAATGAAAGCAGTAAAATGAAATCAAGTTGATCCGAGAACTACTACTGGCTTAACAGGTTTAGACATATAATGCGTCACCTCACAGAACGCAACAGTCCACGAAGGAATCACAATGGCCATAATTTGAAATGTATGATCCTTGCCTGTGATCCTAGTGCTGAATCCAGGTGTTCCAATTGTGGGTCAATGATCAATAACACCAGTTCAATGCATTTGGGAGGTCCTTCAGAATGGGACAGCCTTGTTGATCCATCATACATTAGGTCTTGAATTGCAGACTTGAAAGAAGGCAATTCTTCAATTGGGACACACAGCTAGTAACTGCGAAAAAATATCACCCTTACCATTAACAGAAACCACGATCCAACCAAGCAGCTCCAAATCTGTCACTCAGACTCACAAGCCAAATTGCCAAAATTGACAATTAAAATCAGTAGTAGATACTTTTATCTCGTACATTTTACTATTGCAATGCGGTAAACTGCTGTTGCCAAACTGGGTGCGCAGTTACAGACATCATTATTGCTTACAAACTGTAAAAGGGTCTATATTTAACCAAGTGGCAGTTGTTTCCTGAAACATGCAGTCATGCATTTCTGTGCAGTTACTGAACAAAACATATTAGCTACAAGGGACACAAAACTCAAATTGTACTGCACATTTGCAGGAAAGCATTAAAACCAGGATGTCTTGTCACTCAAAGGTTCATCGACTGCATCGCAACCTTGCGCTAACAAAATATCCCATTCACGGCAGAACAAACAATGTTGTGGATTGCATTGTTTGGCCATCTACACCACTGCTGCAGTCTGTTCATTCCAGAGGCTGGCGTTCTGGTTAATCCAATCGCGGCAGTGTCCCCTCTTGTTGCCTTTCCCCTGTCATGCTCTGCTCGCCTCAGCAACATTTCCTCTTCTGTATACTCTGGCGCAAACAGAGTATAGTCTAGCAGTTGTTCCGTAGAAAGTGTAACCGTCTTCTCTCCAGAGTTCCTATTCATTACATTTGGGGGCGTTTTATGTGCCGTCATGGAGCCAAACTGTCCTCCAGCCAGAAGTGAGCAAAATAGTTTTTATACACCATACATCTGTCAAACTTACGACATTTTACTACATCCATGTTTCATAATCGTTTCTATGCCCCCTGTCATTTCCAAACGTCATAGTTTATGAAGCCAATACTATGTTGCAGCTGAATGGAAAAGTCCTATAGTCAGACTATAAAACTTAGCTACAAATACATTTTCATAGTGCACTCAAATGATCTGAAACCAACGAGCCCAAGGACGGTTGGAAATGTATTCACTTGCATGAATACAAACAAAAAAAATTGCCAATATATATTTAAAAATAATAATCCTGCTTGACTTTGTGGTATGTCTGACAGGCACTGGGATAAAAAACGTGTCATGCAATGTATTGAAGATAAACGGTGCGTAACAGCGGCCATGCTTTCCTCGACGCAGTGACGCCTTCTGCGTAAACGGACCTTTAACCTAAAAGCTGATGTGCAGTTATTGTACATAATATATATATCCTGCCAGCTCCACTTATAGGGCAAGCTGCTCGGGTTGCATACCTCTGAACCAAAGCCCACAATAAACGAAGTGAAATAAAAATAGATTCAAATTAAATATCGGTCTTGCTACCACTCTTGAGCTATCAGATTCAACACCATAATACACCAGAGAGGTGACAAAGGTATTTCTCAAATGCACCCTGAATGACACAAAACCAATTAATAATATCACCTCTTGTTGTTGCAATATTAACTTTTAATACGCAGCACTGGCATGGAAACTTCAGAGTAACCAACGTTAGCTCTTATAGACTAGCTTGAGTTCTTATAGACACTAACATGATCTCGTATAGCCTAGCTTTTGGTAGCTCGTGACGCAAGTTCGCATTACTCAGTAAAACGACAGTTACCAAACCAAGTGCGTGGTATGTAGCCAGCTAAATTGTTCACCCGCGTAGTAAAATCCAATATGAGGGCATTAACTTGAGAAAAGCACCACCCCAGCTGAGCTGAAGAGGCCAAACAGTAACGTTAGCACGCTTGTCGCGATTAACAGCGTTTGAATTTCATTTCAGATGCAACGAGCTTGAAGCGACTAAACAGAGTTAATCTGAAAATACTGTAACGTTGTGTGGAATTGCACGAGTCCAAATATGTTGGTTAGCAAGCGAGGTGGCGAACAGTGTAGTGTGCACGACGCTCTTGCTTGTCACACAAAGCTCAACAAAATGCAGCTAACTAGGCCTTGAGCGTTAGCAGGTAGCTCATGTGAAGGCTAACGGAGATGAGAATACGATCTTTATAAATAACACCACAGTAAAGACAGCCACCTAACCAGCGACACAACTTACACAATCGACAGTCACAGAGACTCGTGCAAAAGCGAGAAAGCGATCGGATCAGTCACGTTTGGATTAGTGTTGCTCAGTCTCTTCTCAAAGTGCATGGAGGGGCAGAAATGTTCTTCTTCCGCAGAACTGTAATGGTCTTGTGTCCCACCGGGATGGATGACAGCGCCACCTACCGTGCCGGGGTGGTACTATCATGATTTCATAAATGATCCCCCAAGGGGACTTTTTTTCGCTACAGCAGCATTTATATATACAGGTAAGCAATCAAATATAAAAAATGCGAAATATATAAAAAAAAAAAAAAGGAATAATATTACATTCAATTAACTAACAAAGCAAACAAAACAATAGTGCAAAGATGTAGCCAAACAAGCCCATATTTGCACTATGGTTTTGTTTGCTTTGTTAGTTAATTAATTTAAACTAAATTAGTATTCTCTTCTATTTTTGTTTTGATTCTATTTCATATAAATATATCAGTACATATTCACACCTCCCTTCAACTGCGTGTCCCCGACCTCCACAAGACCTTTGGCACATTCAGTGTTTTTTTCTCTCCATCAAGCCATCAACATATGCTAAACTTTTTCATCTCAGTTACAATTGCCACGCTCCTCACGATGCATCATGTTGTAATGAGTCCTGTTGGTCCTTGTCTCCTGTATTTACATTATGTCTCACTCTGACCGGCTTTCTAAATCCTTATGAGCATGCTCGAGACAACAATTGCCATTGTGCATCTAAAACCTACAGATTTATTTCAAGAGAGCACGGTTTTATTTAGCAATACAGAGAACCTTCTCATCTGGTCAGATTATGATATTTGCTGTGTGGCAATAAGTACATCTAGCAAAATTGAGAGTTTTATCTGTGTATATTGTTTTATAGGTCTAAATTCAGACCAAGTAAAGTTGTTTCCATTTAGTTTTTACCCTTTTCTCACTGACGTTTGTCATAAAACAAGGTGTGTGTTGCTTTCAAATCTGTAGAATACTATATATATATATATATATATATACATACATACATACATACATACATACATACATACAATTCTGTTCTGGCTCGGACCCGCAGTGCGCTCCAGGTTCGCGCTCCCACATCATGTGATGTTGTTGAACACAGCCGCCACAGAGACACTGAGAGGAATAACATACATTTCAAAGAAATGTTCACAATCCTTCAAGCAGATCGTCGTTGTCACTCCGATCGTAATCCACCAGTTGGACCAAACTAAGACACTTTCTGTCCCTGGGTTTTCTCGGAGGTTTGTTGTTGCCTGACTAACTATGTGAGCTTCTGAGAGCTCGCTAGTTGAAGAGCGGAGCTTCCAGCCGACCGTCGTCTCCGACAGCTCCGTGTGGGTTTGACGTCGGCACACATTGTTGCTTGATGTTTTCCAAAAGGCTCGATTGCCGGTGATTTCGAAGATGGAGGAACCTTGTGACCTGAAGCACTTCGTAAAGTAAGTACCGCGTGAGGTGCAGTTTGTACTAGTTATGAGGTGAAGTGTGGTTTGGTTACACACAAGTCAGACAAAACACGACCAGCTAGCATGCTAGTGAAGCCGGTGCAGAGGCTCGAGGCTCCGTCGTATAAACCGAAACAAACACTCAAACCCGTTGTTTCTTCTTCATTCAGTTATACACGTAATGAGCTCTCCGTGAGATACGTAATATTGTGACTCTCCCCATTCGACCACATCTCGATAGTAAAACACAATCTAACAACAGCATCGTTAGCCGAGTGGCCGCTAGCTAGCTAGCTAACCTAGCTTTCGTTAGCCGCCAATGCTAGTAGAGTTCATTCTTCGTTCATAGAAACTAATTAGTTTACCTCTGCTGTGCGACCAAAACAACCCACCCAACGTCACACGGATCGCATTCCCGAGCGTTCACTTGTTTGCTAGTCAGCATTAACGACGTGGATTAAACACAACATATTTAAAGATGGCTCTGTTCACGTTAGCTGACACACGTTAGCTTAGCGTGAGCTATTTCGGATATACGTTGTATTATATATTCTGATTTATTAAATCAACTTTACAGTCGAACAGTTAAGTTCGTGCCATCTCCCCTGCCAGCTTACTACTTGTATATATGATGTAGTATGACTAGTTGGCACATCTTGAGGGAATATTTCACTGTATTGGTCGGTTTGCAACACATTCTCCGGTCACAGGGGGCAGAAGCGTCCTTTTAAAGGCCATATTTAGGCTGGATCCAATCCTCCGCACAGGCCATGCTTTAGTTAGTTCCCTAATTAGCCTCAAAACAATCAACTTTTGTCTTTACAAAAGGCTCGATGTGTTCATAGGCTTAAATCGTCATTTGCCTTTGTTTTCCGAAAGCCATTTGCTTGCGCTTGCTTTCACGTTAACGTTACATGTCTAGTAATGAGATGCGTGTTCGGAGCTCACCCTGCATCCATGTTTTTTTTTTGTAATCTTCGACCGTGATAGTACTATTGAGCTTTACTTTTGTCGTTACTTTGTTGTAACCAAAGCGACACGAGAAGATACTAACTAGCAGCCAACCGAGCTGAGAAAAGGAGAAATTCTCGTTACATAGAAGACATTGATATTATACGGTGAAACTGGTAATGTTATCTCTGCCTCACTGCAACGACAGATAACAGGAGTCTCTGGGAGGGAAGCCTGTGTTTTGCAGAAGCCACAGTCACTCCTAAACACTATAATATGTCAACCTCTATTTGACATGGTCAAAATAACAAAAGTTCCTGACAGAGTAGCTGTAAACTGTTGTGGACAAACCAGACTCAGTTCATTGCAACCCTATCTTTCTTTTGTCAGGTGTGGCGTCACTTTGGAGGGCTCATTTCTCTGATTTGGATTATTCTTGGCCAGCAGCCTCTTCAGGCCTACTAATCCTAGACGAGTTTCTCAATGGACACTCCGCTCAAATCAGAGATCAGGTATTAGACCGCACAAAATGCAACTCACAGTGTATGTCTTGTTTTGAATAGTGGGATATGAAATTGAAAATCATTTTAGTATCCAAATTGTATTTTGTTTTGGATATTTGGATATACTTCTGGCATTTATTTACTCATAAAACATCTTAATATCAAGCTCATCCCAAGGCATTTCCATTATTTATGCACTGATAGTCATTTTACAATTACAACTACAAAACTATTCTCTGCAAAATGTCCATGGCTCTTTTTTATTTATTCATATGTTTAATAACATGTTGTCTTTATATGCTTTTATCCATCCATCAGTGCCTGTGACAGTATTATACAATGAAACACCTCTAAATCAAATGTGAAGATGTGTAATTTATATTTCTTACCTTTTACAAAATTACGTAATTAGAAGGTAGGGAAGGAGACATTGTTTAGAGAAGTTATTCCGGGTCCTGGGAGCAGGTATCGGTTTAAGTCAATATATAAACGATGGCTTCAATGCTTGCTATTGTATGTTATGTTCAGTGCTGCTCACAATTTGTGTTTATTACTTTGAAACATGAAACTGTTCTTCATTACCGTTGAAATAACATTCTTATATTTGGTGAAAAATACACCTGCAACATCAAGTGAAATGCATAGTTCTTGGTCTGGTAGGCCAAGTCCATTAACCATTTGACTGTAATCTGATCCTCATAGACCTTTCTATATAACAGAATGTCACAGCAGACGTGTCTCATTTTGAAGGTCACCGAGAGAAAAGGAAAAAGTAAAATCCCAAAGGATTAAATGACCCAATTGTTGCTCAGCACCCATATAGAGCCTACCCTAAGGAAAATACACACACTACAAATGGGGGTGAACATGAAGCACTCTAACGTCATAGCAGCCACAGTGGATGTGTGGTAAATGAATGCCTGATTTTTGCTTAGGTACACTTTTGCTTTATTCTTGTCTTACACGAATGGATTTCTGAATTAAGTAGCACATAAAAAGCTTTGACATTGAAGGTATGTTTTGCAAGCGAGGCTATTACTGTGGGGGCTATCTCATTGCACCCATATTTTCGAGTTAATGAATGGTCTAATATTTGCTTTTCACTGCATGGTGGCTCATTGTTTAGCACTGTAGCCTCCCAATAAGAAACAGGTCCTGAGGGTGAATGACAATGCTGTCCATCCTGTTTTTTTCATCCTGTTGCATGGTTTTCCTCGGAGTGCAATGCTCAAGCATTTTTACAATATTTGAACCGGTGCACCTAACTATTTAATTTAGTTGTGATAATGCATTTAAGCGTTCCTTTTTTTGTGTCAGTTCCCACACACCTTGTTAATTCTCACCATATTATGTAATTTATTGTAACTAGGAATAGTTGCAATGTTGATGCATTAGTTAAATGAGGCCATGTCCGCATTAGTTAGATGAGGCCATGTCCGCCAAAGATGTTGTGTCAGATGGGCACAGAAAGTCAGAAGTCCAAAGGCAATCGACAATCTTTCAGTTTCAGGGACAAGTTTCAGGGACTTTATTAGAAACAATCAATAGTTAAATTTTTCCACTTAATTTTAAATTACCGTTCATTTTTAAGGTTGTGATGTTGCTCGAAGAGGAGTACATGGTGCTATTTCACACATACACACACACAGAGCTGACCTGCTACATGTCAGGTGAACTGGTGCGACTAATGAAAATGGATGTGCTGGGGTGCATCCGTTTTCTGCTACACCAAAATCATGCTCCTGCTATTGATCAAGGCTATATTTTTAGAACCGGAGTTGGTTCTTCCATTAATATTTTATTTTAAAATGAGATGTTTTATAATCCTGTCCCCAGAACAAGCAGTTAAGCACTTGGCCTCAAGTTTTGGTGGATGAAATATTTAAGACCATCAGCACCATAGAATATTTATTTACAGTTAAGCAAGAAACCCCCTATTATTCATTAGGACAACATAAAACATTCAGAATGAAAAAGCACTGTTATTCTTCTTTTTACATAAATAACACATTTTAAAAGTTTTTTTTTTTTTCAAGTTACAATGGCCGCGTACTTTCCCCTTTCTGCTATTTCATTGGGTTGTTCTCTGTGGGATGTTTGGGATAATCCAGTATATTACTTATTTCCTGTCACACTCCTAAATGTATTAATGCCAAAAGTGTATGTATGTGTATACATATTACAAAATCACTTCATGATACAGAGTTACAGGACCAGGCGGTTAAAAAAGAACACCTAACAAGGTTGTTGATTGGGCCACAGCTTCAAAGTCATTCAACTGTTTGGCGCAAAGACAATATGTTCAAGGACATGTTCACATCCCTTTAGGCTTCATTGAGAATTTTGGATAAGTATCCATCCTGATCTTCTTAACCCGCATCTTACAACCTAGAGGTTTACCTTTTGTCATGTCGAAAAGTTGCTCTATTCCATTATTCCATTAATTCATGATGTTTTCTCTGTTTGTTCCGATTGACTTCATATCATTGTTTTCATATCTTTTTTTATTTATTACCAAGGAATTGGTAAGAAGTTGCGATTGCAACCCACGCTGTTTTTAATAGATGCAATCAATGTTTGCCCTGGGTCCTAATTTGAAGTATCACATGCTATCAGGAGGGTAGGGGAACCCCTGTCAGTAATTGCACAGATGCAGCAAGCACATTGCCTCACGGGCTGTCTATTTTCTTTTTAGACAACGTGCAAATTAACTAACTTTAATAAACAAATTAGCGAATTGTTTTTTCTTCAGATAACTAATTATGCAACTAGCTATATTTTCAGTAGAAATTTTGCTGTGATGGTTGTTTCTTTTAGTAATTTATTCGTGGGGTCCTCAGGTACCTTATATTTTAAATATGTTGGAAGGATGAGGCTTAGGGTTGTGGTGCTGCATTAACTGTGTAAATTGATTTTTGTTTTTCCTCTCTCTTTATGTTCCCACGATGCTAATGTCTAACTAAAGAGAGGAGGGGAGTGGTGCCTCAGTAAGTTTAAACAAAATTGTTTACCCCTATGTCTAATTTCACAATAAATAAAAAAACTGAAGTTACAAGTGTTTTTCCTTTTATTGTAGGTGACGGTGGAGGGCCTATCCAAGGCGGCTCTAATCAAAAGCCTGTCTCCCAGAGTCATGCTATCCAACCATCTCTTGCCTAAAGGGACCAAGATGAAGGTCAACTTAGAAGATCAGGGTCGTCAGAAAGTGTCCTTCAGCTTCGCACCAACCAAGAAGCCACTGCAGAGCCCGTTGTTCATCCCTGCCGGTCCTGATACGCCTGCTGCTGAGCCTAACGCTGCCTCGTTACAGTCAACCTCAGACAATGGTGAGCAGGGTACGGACAGCAAAACTGAGCAAGACCAGACACCCATGGTGCCAACAATAGCAGAGACACCTGCTCCAACACCGGTCTGCTCAGCCACCAAACCGAAAATGGATTTAGCGAAAATGCATTTCAAGAAGCAAATTCTAAGTGTCTCTGTGACTGAGGAGAAACCAACATCTGTTGTGCCAGAAGAACCTCTCTCTCCTCAATTGCAGGTTCTACAGAAACCAACAAGCGTAACTGAATTTCCAGTACCCCAGCCTCAAAATGTCGTCAGTGTCTGCCCATCTGAGAATTGTCACATTGAAGCCCCTGAGACCAGGGTAACACCTTGCCTCAAGAAGCCACCTGTTTCCTCAGGAAAAGATGGAGAGAGTTCCAGCAGTGCTGAGCAGGATAGTAAGGTAGAAAAAAGGAAAACCAGGTCCCAATCTGATAGTGCTCCCCCTGGCTCAGAATCCGATGGAGATTCAGGCCAGATGTCTTCGAGTCGCAAATCCGTCGACTCTAAAAGTAGAAGAAACTCTGACAGCAGAAGCAAAGAGGTAAAAAGGTCTTCCTCTGGTTCACATGTGGAGGAAAAGGACAAAAGTTCCTCCAAGCGGTCAGAGAATCATGAAAGGTCTTCTAGTTACTCCAAATCAGACCGTGATTCCAGACACACATCCGCACGTTCATCTCGATCAGACAAAGATCGTAGAAGGTCCAGGTCTAGATCACGCTCTAGATCAAGAGGGTCGCGAACAAGTTCATCTCACTCCAGATCAGAGAGATCCCGAGGCGACAGAGGATCCCGCTCCGAAAGGCCATACTATCATGATTCTGATCGAAGATCTCACCGGAGTTCTCCACGTAGAGAGAGGAGACGCTCTCGCTCTCGCACTGACAGAACTCGTGACAGTTCTGACTCTGAGGACGACCATAGGAAGACACGGACACGGACAAGTGACTCCAGTAGATTGTCCACCCATTCAAGCTCATATAAAGAGTCTAAATCATCTTCCTACTCAAAATCTGAGAAAGCCTCTAAATCTGCAGATTCTCCTCGCTCTTCAGAGTTGGATAAAAGAACACAATTGTCGAAGTCTGAAAGGACTTCAAAGCGACTATCAGACTCTGATTCCCAGCGCAAGTGCTCTCCTGATCTGGACTCCAGTTACCGTAAATCTAGCACCCATCACAAGTCAGAGACCAACAGCAAATCCTCTTCTTCCAGTATGCATACCCACTCTCAAACATATGAAAAACGGCAAAAAAGCAGCTCTAGTGACACTGAGGCAGATCATAAGGGGAAATCACAGGCCTCTGACAAAAGCTCTGGCTTGGAGGAGAGCTGTAAAAACTCGCTAAAGAAAACCAGCAGGCCAGACTCGAAGCAGATGACCCCTTCTAGGTCTTCTCAGAAAACCAGTGGACATGATAGACAATCAAATGACATATTTCACAGCCCGGGCGAAGCACCGCCATGTACAAATGCCACAGATTCGTGTTCCCAGAGTGAAAAAGAAAAATCCTTTTCCCAACAAGTTGAAATTGAACATTGTAGTCAGGATTTTATGGAGATTGTCTCATGCACTGATAGGAGTTTGCAAGAATCGTCAACCAAGAGATCAACAGAAACTAAATCAGATCTTGAAGTTGAGACTTCAACTATAACCTTAAGTGAAAGCCTAAAGCATGTAAATGCAGCCCTGGAAAACTTGACCAATGTGAAGGATAGCATCTCTTCTAATATTCAACCTCATGTGAACACAAATGCAGCTGTCTTAAATGCATGCAGTACTAATGATAGTATAATATTCAGCCAGGATAAGAAGGTTGTTGACTGTTCGCTCGGGCCAAAATCCTTACTTGACACAGCTGGTTTACCTGTCACCCACGATGTCCAGCAGAACACTAAACCAGAGATTGTTACAGTTTTGACAGTCGACACGCCGTCTGGCTCAAGTACGCCGCTCATATTTGATTCACCGTCTCTTGAATCTGAAGGTCAGTTGACACTTGAACAGCAAAATATGAATACTGTTAAAAAGAGCAGCAGTGCTACCAAAAAGTCCCGATGGGATATTGTCGGGCAGGACACCTCGGAGAGTGATAATTCACAGAGGACACTTTGTGCAGAGAGTAAGCCTAGTGTAAAAAAAGTCATCTCTGTCAAAGAAATTGAGTTTTCTAAAGACAATACCCAACAAGACTCTGACATTGAATATACTATTCAGCAAGAAGCTGAAACACATTCCATACTGGTGAAGCAGGCTGAGGTTTCTAAGCAGGAAGTTGGCTCAGACGGCACATGCATGACCGATAAATACAAAGACCAAAATGAGCCTTCACAAGCGAGCACCAGCATTGACCACTGTGACTTAAAGCGGAGTGTTTCTCAAAAAGCAAACACAGATGAGCGTCTGCACCTCTATGACGCATCACAGGTCGACAAAGACGCAAAGATGCAGAGTTGGAATGGCAATGATCGGGAAGACAAATCCAAGGGCAGCTCTCACAAGAACAAATCGAGTAAGAGAGCGTTACCTAATCAGCATGCATTAGGAGAACAGAGCGAGATCAGTGATAGTGACAACTCGGAGTACGACTCCGATTGCGGCGAGGCTATAAAACGATTGCACTCTGTCGTGGTGGTGCCAAAGAATTCTTCCCTAACAATGGATTTGCATGACACTGGAGCTTCCTCGTGCAGTCTAATGAGTATTTCAGAACTGCAGAATGTGAATATCAATGAAATCCCAAATCAAGGCGCACAACAAATGCAGGGGAGTCCTTCCGCATTCATGGAGACCAGCGCTCCATGCGTTGGTGTGAACGAATTATCTCACAGCAGCATGTTGTGTCAATCCCAGAGTAATATGATTGATAGCACCAGTCACTTGGAGGGTTCCAGCTCCGTCAGTGCACAGCCTTGCACGGCTGCCCTTGTTGGTGCCCATGGCAGTGCCACAGTTCCCACCCACAGCCTCGATAATTCCAGACCGTGTGAGCAAGGGCACAAACGGCATAATACAAGCAGCAGCAGTGAAAGGATGTACTCCCATTACCAACATGATGATTTCTCCACTGCTGACAATGTCAATGAGAGGAATGGATTCAACCTGGGTTGGGATTTTACGCAACCAGAGCAGCCCAGTAGTACATACCAGCAGCCTGATAGCAGTCATGGGCCACAGATACCAAACACTAAACTGACTGAAACCTCTCTTAAGGAACAGGAGCCCAGGCAGAGTAATGCCACATGGAACCACCAATCCCCAAACACACAGACTAGCAGACAACCCTACCTCCATGTGCATGAACATTATCAGGATCTTGCAGGTGAAATTCATCCGGACTCTCTAACTAATGACCACGACGACTACAGTGGAGAGAAACTATCTGACCTCAGTAAAACAGCTGTTGATTGCAGTGGACCTCACACTCCTGGGTCATCAAGCTTTGTACAAGGGCATGAAATAAGCAGCAATAGCAGGGGCTCAGCTGTGCCTGACCCCCCTAGAGAAGACAATTTCAGACCCCACAGAGGTCGGGGCCCTCCCAAGAAAAGGCGGCCAGAGATTGAGTCGGATTCAGACAATGAGGCGGAAGCTGGGCCGGCAGGCAAAAGAGAGCGTCAAAGAGATTCTGACGTGCCAAAGGAAAGTCATGTCAAAGCTGAGGTGCAGCGTACGACACTCAATCTGCGAGACTTTCGAGATGGCAATAGATGGAAAGACTATGCCAGGTCTAAGAAGATGCCGCCTTACTTTGACTTGATTGAGGAAAACATGTATCTGACTGAGAGGTAAGTTGTTGTCCAGCCTGAGAACAAATGAATTTCTTTGTACAAAGAATAACCTCATAATATAAAGAAATGCAAGCGCTTTCAGACATGAGCTTTGAGTTTTTGTTATGTTTTTTTTTGCAGAAAGAAGAGCAAATCTCATCGAGATATCAAGAGAATGCAATGTGAATGCCCGTTGCTCCCCAGAGAGGAGCGTTCAAGGGGAGTATTGGCATGCGGGGAAGACTGTTTAAACCGGCTGCTGATGATTGAGTGGTAAGTAGATTATTAGATAAAGCTGTGACAACATCTGAGAATGCAATGTTTTTATATATATCTAACCTAACCATATCCTTAAGCTGAATGCTTAATTATTTGAATTGGTAGTACACTTATTGCAATAGTGGAGACAAAACCTGTTCAAATACTTTTATCTGATTTTTCAACTATCTAACAAATGTTGTTGCTTTCGCAATAGTAAAATGTCCCTAATAAGAGCTGGACAAGAGTCAGTATAAATCATGCTGTTTAACGTCCACATTCATCGAATTTAACAACAGAGTTAAGACTGTTTAAAATATGGTGATTTGCGATCAAAACTGATTCGTTAAAGTATATATTTTGAACTAGATTCTCTCTTTTTTTTTCCCCCCAGCTCCTCACGGTGCCTGAATGGAGCCTACTGCTCCAACCGGCGCTTTCAGAAGAGACAACATGCCGACTTTGAGGTTATCCTCACAGAAGACAAGGGCTGGGGTCTACGGGCAGCGAGAGAGTTACCTTCGTAAGCCATATAAAAAAAATGTTATTCTTGCATGTTACATTACAATATTCACAAAGATTGTCCTAATCGTGTGGAACTACCTACCTATTTTTATTGTTTTATTATATTTTTAACTGTATTTCAGAAACACCTTTGTGCTGGAATACTGCGGGGAGGTATTGGACCACAAAGAGTTCAAAACGAGGGTGAAAGAATATGCTCGCAACAAGAACATCCACTACTACTTCATGTCTCTGAAGAATAATGAGGTATGGGAGGATTTTACACATTGCACTTGATGTTAATATTTTAACTGCAATCAGGCTTAATGATTCAGCTAAAGTGGTAGAAATAGTTGACATTGCATTATGTCTCTTCAGATCATTGATGCAACGCTGAAGGGTAATTGCTCTCGGTTTATGAACCATAGCTGCGAGCCCAACTGTGAGACCCAGAAGGTACAGTGACAAAATAAGCACTACTCTTTTAGGTTAACTTGCTGAAAGTGGACTTGCCTGATGATGATTTTTATCCTCCTCCAGTGGACAGTCAATGGCCAGCTTCGAGTCGGGTTCTTCACCTCCAAGGCGGTCACTGCAGGAACTGAACTGACGTTTGACTACCAGTTCCAGAGATATGGGTACTGTTTCTCTGCAGTTCTTTTTATTTTCCTCCACATGTTTTGTGCTGTCTATGTTTGTGTTGCATGTCTGAAAACACTTATATGTTATGTTGTGATACTTAAATATCTCAGATATATTATTAAAGAGTGGTTATTTAGCCTAATTAATGGCTTCGCCATGGTGATTTCACCTTTTTTGTTGTATCTGTTTCTACAGCAAAGAAGCACAGAAATGCTTCTGTGGAGCACCCAGCTGCAGAGGCTTCCTGGGTGGGGAGAACAGAGTCAGTGTTCGGGCAGCTGGAGGCAAGATGAAAAAAGACCGCAGTCGAAAGAATGCTCTCACCACGGTCAGTGCTTTCAGTCATATTTCAAAGTGTCTTCTCATTGGTTTACATCTGGCTGCCAGTAATGTTAAGTGGTTGCACATCTCTCTCTGTCTAAAATATCTCCAAGTGAAATGTTTTTTTTTTTTTTTCTTTTCGATGATGACATTACTTTGTCCTTACTCAGGTTGATGAGGAGCTTGAGGCGTTATTGGAGAATGGAGAAGGCCTGTACGATGAGAAACAGGTTGTGGCTCTCTGCAGGCTAATGGTCCGAGTGGAAACCATGGAGCAGAAACTCATCTGTTTTAAGCTCATACAAGTATGACCGGAGTGGTTGATGCCCGTTTTATATTGTTGGTATGTGTTATTATCATTTGCATCAAGTAATATACATGTTTGTGTTGCATAGGATACTCAAAATCCTTCATGCCTGAAGCAGTTCCTGGACCATCATGGATTGTCTTTGCTGTGGATCTTCATGGTGGAGCTTTCTGAAGCTAAAGGCAACAGTGCTAATAACAACAAACTGCAGTCAGAGGTGACATATGCCATTTGAGTTTGCATTCAAACATTCATAATGTTGTTATATCTCACTGAAGTAACAAGGAATGTGTAAATCCCCAGAGCCTGTATGGTTATGTACTCAGGCCTTTGCTGTTTGATTGTTAATAATATATCATTCTGATGACAGATTATGAAGACCTTGGCTGTGCTGCCTATCTCTACTAAGAACATGTTGGAAGAGAGCAGAGTCCTGAGCTTCATCCAGAGATGGGCCCAGACAAAAACTCTCCCTCACCCTGCTGAGATGGATGGCTACTCCAGTGAGAACACCTCCCGTGCTCAAACACCCCTCAACACTCCCGATGGGTCCTCCACCAAACCGGGACCAGAATTGGATGGTGACACCTCAAAACCTGCTGTGTACCGTCGCCTTAAAATCATCAGTGAAAACAGTCTGGACAGTGCTCTCTCTGATGCTAGCAAAGCATCTGATGTGAAGGAGGAAGAGGAGGAGGACGACGATGAGGAAGAAGATGAATCCTCACATTCAGGACTTCCTGACGACAAACAGTTGAAGGCAGAGCCTGTTTGTGAAGCCGCTGATCCAACAAAAGAAACGATGGAAGAGTCGGTGAAAGAGGAAGGTCCGATCAAAGGGGAGAACGAGGAAGAGACGGAGATGAGTTTAAGCGGTGAACAACAACTTCAAACTGAGGAGGTAAAAGAAACAATTGAGCTAGATTTGGAGAAGGAGATTGAGATGAAAACAAAACAGAGTGAGGGGCATACGGGTGAACTTGAGGGGCCAAAAGAGCCTTGTGAAGAACAGGAGAGTGGGGAGGAGCAGGCCAGTCTGCCAGTGACAGAAACGGCTGAACTGGAAGGAGACCAACCCACCATTGACGTTCTCGAGCAAGAGAGTCTATCCATCCAAACAGATGTTGCTGATTTTCCACCTGAGCGGCCTTTAGAGGATATGGATTCCCAGGCAGAGACACAAGAAGCTGAGAAACCTCCAGGCAGTGAGGCGCAATCTGGTGAATCTACCACTGATGCAGCCCCAAGCTCTGAGACCCCGGAGGCCAGTGTGCCTTCTGAGGTTAGTGCAACCCCCGTGGACCCATCAGTGATAGGAACTCCTTCTCAGGATGAGGAGGAAGGTGTCTCGGATGTGGAGAGTGAGAGGAGTCAGGAGCCTCAACTCAGTGCATTGGACATTACTGGCATGGCTGCCAGGCTTCTGGACAGCTGGAAGGATCTGAAGGTGAGCACAAACAGATTCCCCTTTTTTTAAAGGCAGATATTGTGAAACATGGATAGAAATATAATCTCTTTGCATAGTTTGAAGTCAAAGTTGTGCTTGCCCTTTCAGGAGGTGTACAGAATACCAAAGAAGAGTCAGGTGGAAAAAGAAGCAAATGGTAAATTTAGTCCACTACTAACTTTTGGCCTAGGTTTGTTTTCCCATTTGATTTTGGCTAACTATATTTTCTCACAGATCGCAGCCGAGATCGAGACGCAGCTTTGACGCCACGTACAACTTCCTCTGGTAGCCGAGAACGTGAAAGAGAGCGGGAGAAGGAGAGAGAACGTGAACGTGAACGAGAACGAGATTATGACCGAGACAGGGATCGGGATCGGGACCGGGACAGAGATCGCGACCGAGACCGGGAGCGGGACCGTGATCGCGATCGAGAGCGTGATAGAGTCTCTGACAAAACTCCACAACGCAGCACAGAGAGACGGAGGAGACGCTCAGCTTCACCACCCTCATCCTACGAGAGGAGCAGCCGACGCACTGAAGAACGGTAAGAAGGCTTGTGATTGGGGGAACATTGTGGAGAGCTCGGCTTCAGGACTGTTCAGCGGACAGAGACATTATACTGAGCGGGGAGACGAGAGGTGGCGGGACTGCAGTGTATGTGAACGAGAGGGTGTGTGGGAGGGGGTGTGGGTGTGTGTGTGTGTGTGGGGGGGTGTAGGTGTGGGTGTGTGTAGGAGCGTTTCTGTAGCCCGAACATTGAAGTGTTAGCCGTGGAGATGCGTCCATATTATTTGCAGAGAGGGTTCACGTCCGCCATTGTTGTTTACGTGCCACCATCTCAGCTGACGCTTGTAGTGTTATGTGTAGAATAAGTTCAGGAGACTGTTGTATTTTCGGCTAACTTTATTAGCTCAACATTAGCATAACGCCGAGACTGTGACTGACAGGTTCGTACAACTGCAAGTACGAACACGTGTCTGCCATCACATACACCTGATCACTCCGATCTGTATGTCAATAAAATAGTACCACTACAACGCTGAGGAAGCAGTGAACACCATCCACTCCACTGTGTCTGGACTAATGAGTCAACAGCCTGCTGCTTTTCTGACCATCACTGGTGACTTTATAAAGCTCTGCCAACTTTTCAACAATATTTCAACTGTCGTCTTGTTCTCTGGATTCTTAAGGTTTGATGCATCTAACAGCAGCAAGACACGGGGCAAGGAGCGCAACAAGCTGTCCACAGAGGAGCGCAGAAAGTTGTTTGAGCAGGAGGTTGCTCAGAGGGAAGCCCAGAAACAGCAGCAGCTTCAGCAGCAGCTACAACAGGAGCAGGAGCAGCAGCAACAACAACAACAGCAGCAGCAGCAGCTACAACAACAGCAGCTACAACAACAGCAGCTACAACAGCAACAGCAGCAGCAGCAGCAGCAGCTCCAGCTCCAAACTATGGCTTATGACCCTGCTTTGGGCTATACCTCCAGCTCTGACTTCATTACCTACCCTCCTGGATATCCCATCCAGACCTTTGTGGATCCTACCAACCCGAATGCAGGCAAAGTACTGCTTCCTACCCCTCCGGTTGATCCCACCCTGAACTATGAAGAGACACCTCCTCAGCATCTTATCTCAGACCTGGGGCTGTCCTCTCCATCCTCCACTAACCCAGCCACTCCCGTCTCTACTCTTTCTCAGCACATCACCACCACCGACCTCGCTACTGGCAACCCCCAACAGTATTCCCAGCCAACTGTAGCAACTCAGGACGCAGGCGTAGCTGTCCTCTCTGTACCCGCCCAGGTGGCCCCTCCGGTACAGAGCCAGCAGAGCTACACCACTCTCTGGGATCCCACAACTCAGCAGGCAGTGACTGTGCAGACACAGCCTGCACAGCAGTACACCGCAGCCCCAGCACAGGCGCCGACACAGACAGCCATCTATTACCAGGGTCAGCCGTGCCAAACCATCTACAGCATCCCCACCGCCTACCCACAAGCCAACGCTCCCGTCATACAGGTAGGGTGCTCTTTGCCTGGGGCTCATATTCTCTGGTGATTTTTGCTGAAAATGTTTGATGTTGGACTTGATATGTTACTGTACCAATTCAGTGTTTTTCAGCAGCATGTTAAGCTTTAAACAGAAGTAAAGTAATCAAATATGGTGTGGGAAAGAGAGGCGTCATCTCAGTACAACAATCATATAACTCTATTGCTTGTGCATTGCAGCAAACTTTTAATCCACCATGTGTCAAATAAATTGTTATTGAACGTGATTACTGGATGTCCATAGTAACTGTAATCTGATTTGTGTTTTGTGTTTCTGAAGGCGTACACTGAACCTACAGCGAGCTACCTGCATGGCCAGCCTGTGTATCCTGGCCATCAGCAGGGAGTGGTGGTGCAGCAGGGTGGCACAGTCACCACCATTGTCACGTCCCAAACTGTCCAACAGGTAATTCAAACTCACACTGTGTCTAAATGGTGTTTTTACTTGAAAAGGGACGACGGGGCAAGACAAAGTAACACATTGACTGATCATCCAGAACTGCAAACCAAATTAATATTTGTAAAGGAAAGATATTTTATAGTCACTGTTTTGAGGGATGTGATGCAACCGTTTATTATTTAGTCTCTGCTTTGGGATTTAAAAAAAATTGAATTATGCTATGTGACTCAAAGGAAACCTATTGTCTCAGTGTTGCCACAAGGTGGTAGTAGACATCTAAATTATCCAACTCTTACTAGCTACAGTATGTGGGTCCTGTCCATGTAATGACAGTGACTTTTAAGATGTGACTAAAGATGGAACAAATAATGAAAAGGACTCGGTAGGCTATGTTTGTAAATGATTATCTAAATGTGATGCCATCATATGATTTTAAACTACATTTAAACGTGCAGCTAAAGTGAATCGGGTTCTTTCTCCTCGCAAAATCTAAAAGTGGTACTTCAAAGAGAAACTCCATGTATTTTCTGCTGATGCCTATTCTCCATTTCTTCTAATCTCCAGGAAATGATTGTACCCAACAATGTGATAGACCTGCCTCCCCCATCTCCCCCCAAACCCAAAACCATCGTCCTACCTCCCAACTGGAAAGTGGCCCGCGATCCTGAGGGCAAGATCTACTACTACCATATTGCCTCAAGGTAGGTATTGCTGGGAAGTGTGTTTATGCATCGAGAACCTCCCTACATTGTATTTATATCAAACATTACTTTGCTCTGTGCATTAGGCAAACACAGTGGGACCCTCCAACAAACTGGGATGGCTGTAGTGACAACACGAGTGTGGACCATGAATCTGAGATGGACCTGGGAACTCCCACCTATGATGAGAATCCTTCCAAGGTATGCATTTTGCAGTGATCTCCTTCAAAGTGTGCTTCACTTTTTTGTTTGGTTCCCAGAAAGTGTGTGCTTGGATGCAGAACATGATTATAGTGTTTGTTCCTTCAAGTAATTGAAGATGCTGCACAAGTGATGACTTACAGCTGTGTCTTGAAGGGGGGGAGGGGACACGACACCATATTCAGTGAGTGTTGTGCTCGTTGATGACTTCCAAAATGGCTCCATCAGAATCTACATAAGACAAAGATTTGAAGAGAGATACCACTCACTCCACCCCCTGCTCAGCTGTCTGCCTCAAGCCTGTGAGGGGAGGCGTGGCTCAGCTCATCTCTTCTTCCTCTCCCTCGTTTGTTTTCCCTCTTTCCCTATCCTGACTTTGAGGATAAGAGAAACCATCTGGAAGACCTAGCATTCATTTATTTGCGGTTTCTTGTTTTATAGTTTAAGTACGCAAGTGTCCCCTTTGTCTCTTTAAAAAAAGAAAGATGTAACAGCGTTGGGGGAAACAAAGCATAAAAAAGCTGAACTGGAGAGATCCATGTTTTTCATGCAATATTTCCCGCCAAGAACAGTGACATGGTCATGGACCATTTCCCAGCAGCCTGTGTTTCACATACGGCACACATGCTCCGCACTTGTAAAGCGTCCCAAATTCAACTGTCTCTGGATTCCTTACCCTGGCACTATGTTTGTGTGAATCTTTGGTTCTTGCTTTTGAGCCTCACCCCTTTGTTGTGGGTATAGGCGGTCAGCTGTTGCCTGCTTGCCTTTGTTGCTGAAGGCTGGGTCCTGAGAGGCAGCATCCTGGCAGGATATCCCTGCTTTGTATCAAGTAGCTGGTGAGCAGGTGCTGTTTGATGCCCCACTGACCTTGATAGCTACTGTTTTGCAGCCAGTTGTCGTGTTTGATTGAGCTGATGCACAGGTGTGGTTTTAATTGTAGAGAATGACTCTGCTAGGTTATGTCCCTATAATGTGATATTAATATCCACTATACCTAAGAAAGCAAAGTGTTTTTAATCATCCTATCCATCTCTTCTATTATGTTCTATCATAGTTTTCCACAAAGACAGCTGAAGCGGACACTTCCAGTGAGCTGGCTAAAAAGAGTAAAGAGACATTTCGCAAAGAGGTAAGCCTTTGTAAACAGGATTTAATATTCCAAACCTTTCATTTGTTTGGATATGTTCTATTTTTAACTAAATGTTTTTGTCCGTGTGTGTGTGTGTGTGTGTGTGTGTGTGTGTGTGTGTGTGTGTGTGTGTGTGTGTGTTACTCAGATGTCCCAGTTCATAGTGCAATGTCTAAATCCTTTTCGGAAACCAGACTGCAAACTTGGACACATCAGCAACACAGAAGATTTTAAACATCTGGCTAGAAAGGTAACAATTAAACAATAACTTTGTTTCCACGTCTTGTTAGAACTTCCATTAATGCAGAAATGGTGTAAACCTTTCCTTGGCACTCTACGTCGTCCGAGCACAATGAAAGTATTGGTCTGCTTTTAACTTTAAAGGTTTTCAAAGTTTCCCTCAAACCAGAACTAAATAGTTGGGCTCCCACGAATTCTTTTTCCAGCCAAATGTTTTTGTGTTGTGTCTCTGGAAGAGACTGAGAACACATTGTAAATGTAAACTATTATCTCCTTCTCCTTTTTGTTTTACTCAATCCTTTCTAAAAGCTCTTTTCAAACAGTGTTTCTTCAAAGGGCAGCATTCTTTTCTTTTTTTTTTCCATGGTTCCTGGTGGGTCCATGGATTCTGTGTGTAGGGAGTGCCACTCGGGATTTACCACGACTCTGAGGACATGGGCACAATAAACAGAAGGACGAGTTGGGCTTTGCTCATTTAGAGATTGCATTTTATTGTCTACAATTATAAAGGACAACGTCTCTAAAAGAGAATTAACCAACCAACCACACACCTACCACAACTTATATACATTGTAATGATATCATTTACTGTAGTCTTGTTACAAAAAAACATGTCTAACTCTTTCCTCACCTCTCACCATTCCTCTAGCTAACTCACGGAGTTATGAATAAGGAGTTGAAAGCTTGCAATAATCCCGAAGACCTTGAGTGTAACGAGAACGTGAAGCACAAGACCAAGGAGTACATCAAGAAGTACATGCAGCGGTTTGGCACCGTGTACAGGCCCAAGGAGGACACAGAGGTGGACTAGCCTCCGTCGCTACAGATTGTACACTTGTCCTGCTCTAACACGGGGGAAGCACAGATTTGCCTTTCCATTCACTCCTTCATGTTTGTACTGGCCAGCCTGAGCCGTGAAGTAGTTTCTTACGCATATTTATGACGAAGAAGAATTGCACTGCTGCCCAAAAAAGCTCTCCAGGCCTCGTGGATCACGAAGGAGCCCTGTTCCCGAGACTGACGGAGACTCGAGTGTTGCTGAACGACCCCGAAAACTCCAGGTGCAGTTTTCTCCGAGGATGACACTGCAGGGTGCTACGGAGACTAATGTTTTCACTGACTGTTTGTTTGATTTTAAGCATTTAGTTTGTTCATTTGTGGCTCTTAAATGTTCCCAAGTTGATCACCTCAATTCCACTTTTTAAACTCATCTAGCCCTGAATGAGGATTACTCATTGGAATCAGCTTTGGTATCATATTTATCTGAGTCTCTTTGTTACTTTCCACTGTTAAAAATGGATCAATGACAGAACAGTCCAGTGCTTTTTCCCCCTCCCACTTCCTTTTTCTTGTGCTCGCTTCAACCCCCTGACACTGACTCTATCTGGTGCTGCTTTTAACTGGGCTGTGGAGGTCCAAGCTTCCGCTCCTCAAACCCTGCCTTCTTAACCACAAGACTTTGGAGCCTCTGTTGTTTTTATGAATGCATGATGTAGGCTGAGGTTTGAGTGGTATCCTTATGGAAACTTACATTTTTCATGTCTCCTGCTTCGTGTAATGTGCCCTCCCTGGGATGAGCTTTTACTCACAACACACTTAGGGATCAGCCAATAATCTGCAGGTTGGCAAGGTAATCAATATGTCTTTTATGAATTTATGTATTATAACGGGTGCAGGGTTTCAACACCATGTTTGATGTGCTGTTTGCAGTCCAACCTCTATCCCATCTTGTTCTGCCTGGTTTCCTCTCCTTACAGGAATAATGCTGAAAGTCAAGGTTGTAGCATTGCCGTTTTAACCGTTTCTAAACACTTTGTGTGTTCTGGTTTTTTTTTATTTTTTTTTATCACAGTTAGTCTTAGTTAGGCAACACTTAGGCCGGCCTTGCTCCACAAGCTCACTCATTAATTTCCAAGATTTTTACGGTTGTCAACGTGGTTTCATTAGCATTAGGTCACCGATTTGATTAAATTGCATTAAACAAAGTTTCACCATATGTATATTGCTTTATATGTGAATATATTGAATAATAGTTTTGGGAATGTTTAAATAAGCAGACACTTTGTAAAAGGACTATCATTTCATGTTGGTGTAAATAATGTGTAAAATGACAGAAGCTGTATGCAGGAGAGTCGTGTCAGGGAGCCCACCCACTCATTCTCACCAGCTCAGCCCTCATGATGCAGTTCCCACATCAGTCTGTCAAACTTAGGACCCCACTGGATCAGCCCTCTATTTTATTTCAGTGGTGGGGGAGATTTTCAAGCGTTTGCTTTTGTTTTTGTTATTATTTTTCTATGTACAAAGTAAGTTTCACCCTACTCAACTGTAAGTATTGTGTAAGCACATTGTCATACCGAGTGTACAAACATTTTAAAAGATAATAAAACATTTTGTAAAATGATATACGTTTCCCAACTGCAATTTGAATTGGGTTCACGTAGGGGTCGGTCAGAGAGACTTGGACCGGTCCGAGCAAATGCGAGTGAGATCTCCTTGATGCATGATTAACTGCAGAGCGCTCACCCAAACCCTATTTTAGATCGGCTACCTCTAATAAGCGGTGCACATGGCACGAATGCCACTACAGCGCATACGCAGTGTTGAGCCAGATGTTTGTCCCCCCAGTAAAGGGAATCCGAGTGATCGACCGCCTTCATTAGAGACCTTCAGTGTGCTCTAAATATGGAGACCCGTGACGAGTGAAGAGAGGCACTGCTGTGCTTCCCCTCTCGGGTCCCAACCCCCCTCCCAGCGTATGCACATTCCGCAGCCCCATGCCTGTGTGCTCCAGACCGCAGTTAAGCAGTCCCGTCTGGAGTGTGTGACGGCATCTAACGCTGCCCTAGGCCATGAAAGATGCCTGCTCCCACTTAAAACCGAATGCAAAAAGATCATAAACAGATTTGGGTTAGCAGAGGGGAGCAGGAATCAGATTGTGCCTCAAAGAGGAAACCTTTCTCCTGAACATATTGGATGATGCTATTATATTCACTTCCCCCTCAAATGATCAAATTCCTCTTAACTGATTTACCTCACGGTTTTGGAAAGGAAATGTTCTTTTCACACTAATTCCCTTGATGTGGAGAAGTATATTCCAAACATGTCCAAATTTCCTCACTGTATAATTCATCAAGTTTTTTTTATAGTGACAGAAATGTCTCCAGGACTTTGTGGTCCAGTAACTTTCATACACGTTAAAAAAAGGTTGTTGCAGTTTGGTGGAAAAATAATGTTTCAGTTGCTTTAAACACAAAAGCATATAATATCCGAATTACATGAGCAATGACTATTGCATGCTCAACTGCTAATTGTTTAGGGCCCTGGAGAGATCTCTAATCATAAAACTATAAGTATCAAACTAATGTTGAATCATTTACTCATAAACCTGAGCAGGACCGTCCTCTGAGGGAGTTCAGTATCCAACTCTGTCAGCTGTTTATACTTTAAGTGAACTACTTTAACAGTTGATCCATTCTTTATTACATTATTTCTTAGCCATCGCTCAATTTCTCTGCTTGCTTGCTAACTAGTAGACCTATTCAGACGTTGCTCTACAATCACACCACAAGTACGCATGAGGAGAATCGCTCATCTACAGCATCAAGGTGTATTATCTCGGGTCTTTCTGTTACAACAAAAGAGCATTGACTTATCAAAGTTATTTATTATATGAATAAAACTCATACAAAAACACATTGAGGCATACAATTAGGAAATATATACACAAAACCATACATGGCTGTCATTACAAAAATATCAAACCATCTGAGGCCATCACATAGTGTGACTAGCACACAGCAGATGTCCAGGTTCTCTGAGACTTTAAGTTGTATTCTTAAAATGGTGATGAAATAAATACAAAAGCAAGATTACTTAGACACCAGCCTTGATGTTGACAGTGTCCTTGGATTTATTTGTGTGTGTGTGTAATATTAAAAATCAAGGTGACAAAAATGGAGCTGTGTGATATGAATGCAAGGAGAATATGTTGTCTATTCCTTTCATTCAGTCTTCGCAGCCATTACTTATCAAAACAATCAATATTTAAGATATTTACAATCAAAGATGATTATGAGGAAGAGCTAAGAATGGTGTTTTTACATTTCACAGAATGCTTCGTTGTTGTCTTCTGATGAGATTTGAAACATCCTCAGTGTAAATAAGCACCAATGCCCTGTAGTGACTGCAGCAGAAAAAAAGAGAAAAAAACAACAGTACAAGGCAACAAACTTCAACAATCTAATGAGTATAGTTTCAATCTACACATTAGATAAAGTCTTCTTAGCAACTGAAAGCATCGTTGGGAAGATTAATTACATGTCCATTTAAACCCTTAATTTGGTTTCTTGGGGTTTCTTCTCTTTTTAGGCGTGCACGTTGCATGGAAATGATCCCACATGGGGAGAGTCACATGTCCGGAAAGCAGTGTTCATTTTTCACAAAAATCAACTGCCATACCAAAGAGATTGCTGAAGTTGTAATTCATAAAACAAGGTCATTTAAATTATAAACGTGATGATCTGAACCGTATTTGTTTGCAGTCGCACGAGGAAGGCTGGAAGGGAGCGGTGGGATAAATCTGATTTCTGACCAAATAGCATGTAAACAGTGGTTTTTAGAATAATCACACTTGTGCAACACATGTAAACACATCATTCTGTTTCTTGTCAATACGAATACTGACAGTCAACGTAGTTCTAATCCAATATGACCAAGTTTTTGCAGTGTCCATTGAGCAAGGCATGAGGCTTGACCAGAAGTAAAAACCTTGTTCCCTCAGTCGTGGTAATGAGAGGTCGCAACATACTGTATATTGAGAGTCTTCATTGCCACCAATAAGATGGTGATTGGCTTAGTAGCGATAACAGACGCATCCCAGGAGATTCTTTCACGCGGTTGGATCAATGTAAAAAATAAAAATGGTGACATAAACTGGAGCAAAGGAGAATGATACAAGAATATGTTTTTTATCCAACAAAGCGATCATGAACCCCTAGTGACGTCCTCCAACAGTGACAGAGGCGTTAATGTCAGAGTGCCTTCCTTGTCATTTCAATGAACGTTCTTCACTTGAGTCTGTTTGTGTCATACTTGTGTTTTGAGGAGCCTTCAGACCAAAGAAACCCCCTGCGTGGGGCAGTTAAGAGCTGTTACCACATCGGGCCTCTCAATGCGGGTCAGTGCAGAACACAGCAGTCCCAGAGAGGAACCTTCTTTCTGGGCCCAGTTAGAGAGGAGTGTGTGAGAAGGAGCCTCTCCGCGGCCGAACAGGTTCAGCTGTTCGGTCTCGTAGCCCAGGGCGGCGCCCAGCTGCCTCCAGCCCCGCCCCCCTCCCTCCTGCAGGAGGCGCTCCACCTCTTCCTGTCTGTGGGGGGGCAGGTTGATGTACAAACGGTTGTCCTGCTTGCTGTCCCTCTTTGTACCTGTGGAAACATTTGGTTTTTAATTATGCTTGTACTTAAAAAATTATAGAAACAGATTTTCAATAATACTAATAGTATTCATATAATTAATTGATACGAAACACCAAAAAACATGGCGAATTCAAAAACATAGGTCTAACGATAGTTTAATAAAAAAAATTGCATAGGTGTAAATAGAAAGCTTCTGTGTCATAATCCTTGTGGGGAACATCGGGAAAATAAAGGTGCAATGTGGAGTTTTCTTGTAAATAAACTAGATTCCGTGTGTCTTCCCAGAACCCTTTGGATGTATATCTTTGAGGCCAAACAAAGTTGCTTCCTCATAAATAATTTCCGATGCCAAAACAAACAACTTAAGTGTATTCAATTTTGAAACCTACATTGTTTACACCCATGTTCACTAGCATGCAGTTCCTATTTTATGCTTTTTGTTGACACATTGCTATGTTTCTTGGTACATTACTGCCACCAACGATCTTTTACTAGGATAGCCTGAAGCTTGTACCGGGCAAACAGGAACCTAGGCAAGCAACAAATGGGTGACCCACTCACAAACACAATGCTCAATAGCACTGCTAGTGGGCAAATACTGTACTCCACAGGGTACCTTTAAAATAAAATGGAGGAGAATAGTGTTCTGCCTGGAACTGAATTTCCCATCTTCTAATAAACACATAATTTCTATTAGAAAGTACCAGTCATGTGAAGTGTTTTATACAGGGCCTGTGTCTGCCTCACCTTTGCTGGGCTGGTTGTCCTGTAGGCTTTGAGAGTCCAGAAATACACCACTGTCACTTTGGAGCTTCTCTCCCTCCGGAGATGCTCCCAACTCAGCTGCACGGGCCTTAGAAAGAGCCCTCTTCTGTTTACAGGATCTCCAGCTGAGAAGAGCCGAAAAAGAAAAATTCATTGAGCTATTTTCCATTGCAGGGCCAATCTTATTATCTTTACTACATCCATTTAAGGATCAGGACCCAAGCCTAGTGAAAACTCACCATTTATAAGCCACATAGAGAAGCAGACCCAGCACCACAGCAGCCAGGACAGAAACGTAGGCCAGAATGTTGTTGCTGCCTCCCTCATCCGGCGGTGTAAACTTGGGCGTTCCAGGAGCAGGACTGGTTTCCCCCTCCTCAGCATCTGGCCAGCTAGGAGCATCAGACCCGCCAAGAGGAGGACGAGACAGAATGTGCAGCTTCTTATCTATTGAGAATGAGACAGGGAGATACATGTCAGGGACAGTGTCATTGCTTCTTTGCACATTAGAAACACATTTGGGCTGCAGAAATTAGGGCCTGAAGTAATCCCATAGAAGCCTTTACGCCTGATGTAATGATAGCCTCAGTCATCCTGGTCCCCTGGGGTTTTGAAACCTTTCATTGTCCCCGTTTCCATCCTTGTTCTCCCTCCTGCCATCTGACTATTTTAGGATCAAACACGACACGGTACTGTGCTGTCCCCTCGGGGGTCAAAGGGTCATGACATATGGACCCAGAGTGTGTACAGACGACCTTACTCCTGGGGAGCGAGTGTAGCCATTTGGGAGGAGGCGGACTAGTTGTCAGGGTCAGCAGCCTCCCTTGGCCTTCAGGTTCTTGGGGGCAGTTAACCTAAAGACCTGTCAAGCTCATACCAATTGGATTACAGCACTTAAGTGGGCTCTTTTTTTTTTTTACTGCTCATGTTTCTCAGCTCAGAGTGTTCAGTTGAGGAGTGGATGCAGGTGTTGACCACATGTCCTTGTATTCTGTTCCCCTCCCCTCTCTTTTTATCTTTAACTATGGCTGCTTTTCCCTGCATTAGATCTGAAAGGGATGAGCCTGGCACTACTACTGGAAAATTCCATTCAAAAAACAAATGCCTTAGTCTGTCTTTAGACTTTCTTATTTCTTTACTCTGTCTGTGGCACTCCAAAGACAATTTGCTCCTACTGAAGACATTTTGTTTTGTTTTTAATGGTCACAAACATATAATTTCCTTTCTTTTATGGTCAAATTATTTACTCAAACATCAGTTTTTAGCTAACATTACTCAAACAGGGATATGTTGTGTTTGTTGGAGACACTTTTCAACTGCATATTTGGTGTGCCGCTAAGTATTTACAGTAGCAGGACAATGACTGTAGAAAGTGCCTGTGTAGTTTTGGGGCAACAATGAAGGTCTATGGCACAAAGGGATAAACTATATCAGGCTTTGGCTACACAGAGAATACTTCTTCATTAGTAGGATCAACGAAATATTCATGTTTTGTGTGTTTTCATTGGATTTGTTGACAATAAGACAACATATAAAATGTCCCCAGACTTGGATTTACAAATGTAATGTACTTTCTCACTCTTAAGTACAACTCACCCATGCACAATGAGTCAGAGTTGGGCATGCAGTGTCGGATTTCCACTTCACTGTCAGAGCACTGGGTGCAGGTTTGGCAGGGTTTGGTGCTAATGCGCTCCTCAGAAAATGATCCCGGGCCACAGATCTTGCACAGCGTGTCTCCCTGTAGACCACACGCCCGGAAAGCACCCTCGCCGCGAGTGCATTTGGAGCAAGGTGCGCATAGGCCATGGTTGCTCAAAAAGAAGAAGCCGTTGTCACATTCACATTGTGTGTCCTGTGTGGCAGAGCAAGAAGCCGCCATGGGAACACTGGGGGGGCACTTAGCACAGGGACGGCAACGGCCGACACCTTCAGATGAGGAAAACGTCCCTAAGAAACAGAAAAACAAAATCAGTGTCAGTCTGGAGAAACTGTCATATCTCTCACAAACATATCAGCTGTAATCATGATACGTGGTGCCATTTAAATCATCCAGCAGATGACAGAGATAATGATAAGTCTGGTAAAACATATTTCACATTGGTGCAGTAACATTATATTTTAATAGCTTACCCTGTGGGCATGGTGTGCACTTGGTATCCTCTTTCCCACAATCCACCTTCAATCCGAAGCCAGCAGGACACAGACTGCAACACTGCCCTGATTCAGTGAACTTGCCACTGGCACAGGCATCTCCAAGAGTAATCTACAGTAAATAAATGACGGTTAGAGAAAGCAACACCACTGTGTAGCGCAACAAATACTATTTTACGTCTCAGGCCTTTAAGAATCAGCAGTCACAGGGTTCATATTTAATTTAGGATAGTTGCCAAGCAAACAAAACAAAACTATCGTTTTTTCTTCTTCTTTGTCCAAGGAGTTTTCTTTGCCACATGCAGAAAATCAAACAAACACATCCCGCCCCTGTACAATTGAAGAAGCGGGAAACTGGGCGAACTGAAAATTGCCTTTTTTTTATCTTTCTATCGGCCTCAGTTTTCACCCTGAAAGTGCTCCGAGTCCTTATCTGCAAGTGGGTAATGGAGAGCCCAGCTTGAGTTATGACATGAGGGATAGATCAGACATTCCTAACGGCCTGTGCAGCGGGGCTGGTGCCTGTCAGGAGTGGCTGGCTTTAATCAGATGGCTTTAGACCAGTGGAAAGAATAAGACATAAAGGAGTGAAAAAAAACACTCAGAAATGGAGGAAGGAAGAAGTAAAAAGAGCTTCCGCCCTCCCACTCACTCCAAATAATTGTGAGTGACATTGTGTAGCTGTGTGTGTGTGAATACAGTGTGTGTGTGTTTATTTCTTGACATCAGAAAGGGGGGTGGAGGGTAATTTAAAGGAGACGGTTCCAGCCCCAGGCAAGGGTGTCAGTTAGCCAAGGCTGCCCAGCATGCAAGTGTCTGTATGGGTGAGAGGGGTCCTTTGAAGTTGCAGGTGTGTCTATACGAAGGTCAGCATTTCGCTAACTCACTCTGCACAACGGCATCTGAAACATGCACACATTTAAGGGAGATTGGCCTCCTCTGCCTGCGGGCTAACAAGAGCAAACAGATGTCTAACAACTAACCTCCTGCAAAGAGGAAAAGTAACAACTAAACAACCCACTGATGTCTCTCTTTGTCTCTGAAGTCTGCCAACAAACACAGGCAAACGTGTGTGAACCTGTAGAGCCTCCAACAGAAAGCCCACCAGAAACACACGCACACACCGTGCCGCCAGTCGGAAAACTCTGAAATGTTCCGTGCTGATACTACAGGAGGAAGAGCTTTGAAACGGAGCTCGGTCGCCTCGTTCCAAAAACAACAGCCAGATTTACTGCAGCACTTAGAGGAGTCTGATGATATCTAAGCAGCAGCCACAGAACCCAGATCAGAGGTATTAGGGTGTCAGGGTGGTAGGATCCAGCAGGCAGGAACCAGCAGGCAGGAACCAGTGGGATGTTTGGACTTAGTAGACTGTGACCGAGTCTGGACCATAATAACTTTTAGCACGAAGGCTTGTTGGTCCTCTGCACATCACAGATGGAGCTCCCCTGCTAACACAAGCTAACCGTTTAGCCCTCAATCTATGCTTTGATAAATATTTGGTGACAGTGGCTCTGTTTTATGTTTACCTCCAGCTTTGATTTATGTCATTTCACAGAGCCTGGTGTAGCTCTGTAAGCCTGCCTTGGAGGGCAGGAACGGCCAAAGGCTTGTGCAATGAAATATTTAGTCCGGGCCCCACTAGACGAGTGGGAACAGTGATCTACTCAGTAGAGGTATGACTAAGTCATTTTCTACTGTATACCAATAAATCTACCTCATAAGAAAAATGTGTTATATGCTTCCTTACTTTTATGGGTTATTTTACACCAGAGGACAAAATCAAACTTAAAAGAAGTGTTAGTTTTACTTTAGTGGTACTACATAAATCAACAATATCCTACTTTGCTGATATATCCCAATATTTATTTACCTAAGAGTATTCAGTCTTCCGAAAGTCTGAAGGAGAGGAGGGGGCTGCAGTTGCTTTTTCCATTTAGGTAAGAAGCTGCAATCTGAAGGGATTCCCCAGTGAGAACAGACGGACCACCGAGCAGCAGTGTTCAATGTTTTCAATGAGGCTCTCAACTCCACGGCTGCCGGAGTCACTCAGTCATCGCGGATCCCACACACACACACACACACACACACACACACACACACACACACACACACACACACACACACACACACACACACACACTCACACACTTTTCATTTCAGCCTGAGACATTTTTTGTGCCCTTTTGAAGTGACACCACTTTTGAAGCGCATAGGCTGAAGTTTCCACAGTTAATCTAATCTGTGTGAAAATAAACACACAGAGGGATGCTCTCTCCATGAGAAGACAACGACCCCATGAGCCTTTCAATTCTGTCTGTGACGGCAACAGACAGAGGTCTTTCCACAGAGACGGCCTGAGCTGAGGGAAAGTTGTCAAAGCTGCACCCCCCCATCTGCACTGATTACTGTCATTAGTATACAGGGAGCATAAGGGACAAATTAAAGCACATGGGTTTCTTGCCTTTTTTTTCCAGACAGAAAGCTAACCCAAAGCTATGAGCCTAAATCAAACAAGACAGCACACAGTGATATGTTAACTTTGAATCTACTGATTTTAAACACATACCACAGAGTTAAGAGGCAGTTAAAATTCCTAAATGATCCTGAAGTCTGGCCCCCATATAGAGATCTGCTTAACTAGTCTATGGAAATTCAAATGACTGTGGTAATAACCCCCCCTCCTCCCACCCACACACACACTCACTCACTCACACACACACCACAAACTGGGAGAAAATTGTGATAATTGCTTTGCTCCGGATATCCAAACTCTAGCTATACTGAAAGCTAGGCCACAGTTTCATGAGCAACAAGCATAGCAACATGTACAGTACAGTACAGCAAATATGAGCTCAGTAGACGTTCATGAAGACTGTGCTCACATATTGTTGGATACAATCCACTCCTGCACTAAATCATCCAGTGAGTAATAAGAAAACAATTTGCCAGCATAAATACTTTTCAGTGGGCTACAGAAACAAACTTCAAGTTACCGTGCTAGTTTGATGAACAGCATCTTAGATTTCAAAAATATATTACACCCTTATAATGAGAGGAAGATATACACACCTTTTTAAGAGCTACGTTTTATCTAAGTACTTTGATCTCACAAAAGTGTTTGACTCTGAGGAGCGTGCCCAGACAGGACTACAAGCCCCATGGGCTTTTTGAGGTATATGAGTGTCAAATTATTGTCTGCAACTGTAGAGGCAGGGGCCTTCTTTTCACATGAATCCTGTCTTAATAATATGCTATCAAACCGCCACGGAAACTATAATTTGTTGATAAAATACCTAATTTATCACTGTGTAGGTGCATAATCTTGGTTAATTGTATGCCCTTGTTTTTTTTCTCTCTCAGACATTCATATGTATTTGGCTCATTCTCGCCCATAGAGTCTGCACATATTTCCAGGATGTTTTGTGAAAGTCTTCATCAGCCAGATGTGCAGTGCAGGCCACGGTCCAAGGCATTAAAGCAAAAATAAGCAGTAGAAACAGACTTTTGTTTAGCCACGAGAGACTTTAAAAGAAAGACAGGATGAGGTTTAATCTGATTTGTTTTCTCTCTCTCTTTCCACTGATATTTGCCAACTATATAATGACAACAAACATAGTCCCCAACAGGGGCCGTGTGACACAGCCTTAATGAAATATGGCTGTGGTGTAAAACACATTTCCTTTGGGAACAATGGTGCAAGACGGAACTCGTTGGTTGAAGCTTACAATGGCTGCTAGTGTGATGCTATGATGATAAGAGTGAGAAATAAGAATCGACAGACTGGTGAGTGTCGGATATGTGTGTGTTAGTGAAGCAGTAATGAACAATTTCTTACTTTTAAGAGCAGAAGCGCGCAGATGACAAACGGTTCCATGTCGGCAGCCTCCAAAACCCTCCTCGATTTAAAGCGACCAGTTTGGTTCTTCTCTTTCAGTCTGCTACCTTCAACAATCGCGGAAAAGGTGTCATCGAAACGTCCACTTTTCTAAATCTGAAACGCGTTGGTTCCGCAGACGGGGAAAGTTTGCTCATACTCCAGCAATCAGACGTTTTTTTTACGCACGTGAACGCGGCTTCAAAATGCAGGCGTTGTAATCCGTCGATTCTCCCAGTTGCTTCTTTCAATGCATTCCCTGCTGATAGCGTGTACGTGAACACAACGTTTCTTCTGTTTCAGCAGGCAGGATGCACGGTCTGCCACCTCTCCCGCAGCTTTGCAACAGATGAGGCAGGAAAAGCTCCTGCAAACTCTCCTGGGCCTTTTCTCCTCCCATCTCCTCATCTTTCAGTGTGGCGTCGTGATTGGCTGCATCCCTACGACGCGCTGCTGGCTGAGGCAATGTAATGGAAGGGCTGCGATCAAGTCTGACATTATTGCTGTTTGTGCGTGATTATGTAGTCACGTGACTGTTATACCCTCGTGCCTGCTACTGGAATCAACACATATATGAACGTATTGCCAAGCAGTCAGATAATGTATCCATTCTACATCGAACAAAATGTACAAATACAATAATAAATACAGACAAAATATCAGTGGTGGAAAGTAAGTACATTTAATTAGATAACCTACTGTAGACAAGTACAAGATACTAGTCTAAATACTTTACTTTAGTAATACTATTTGATGCCACTTTTGTTGTTTGTATACATTCATTTGTATAGTTACTTACATACAAAGCATTATTATACAAGTATATTGCATTGTAATATATGAAACTATCTAGCTGCGTATGAAATAGTTCAAATACTACTTAGACTTGAATGCATCAGTAACATTCACATTGACCATTTTACTGCAGTACTATTTGTATACCTTAACCTAAATAACATTTTGAATGCTGGATATTTACTTGCAATTGAGTATTTTTCTTCAATCTCACCTTTATTTAAAGATCTGAGAACTCTCTCCACAGCAGCACAATAAATAAATGAACCATATATACGCAATGCTAATTCATATGGCTTCTTTTCACAATAACATTTTTATTTTGTCTCTAAGGATTATTTCTTTTGTTGTGTCTCATTTATGTAATAGTTAACACTTTGGGTCATAGTAATATTGCATAAGTGTTGCTGGCAGGGATATGTTTATTAAATTATTGCACTTAAGTAAACATTTTAGGTACTTATGCTTATACATCTTATGCTATTTCTATTTATTTAGGAAGCAACTTGTTCTTTTCACTCGAAGAATAATTAATGAATAATATTAATACAAAACATAATAAAGTAATGCATTATGATATATTCTCTTATAGATTAAACTCCCAAGCATTATATGAAGTACTTGATAATAATGTAAGTACATTATTCTGAAATGGACTAGTCTGCGTAATGATACTAGTATTTTTGGTACTTTATGTATATTTGAATGCTATCACTTTTATACTTTTCTCAAGTAGCATTTTGAATGCATAGTTTGCACGTGTAACACAGTATTTCTACACTGTGATATTCCTCTGTTTAAGTAAAAGGTCTGAGTACTTCTCCCACCACAGGTTGCTGAGACCTCTAAGTTTCCTGTCAGATGATTGTCAAATTGTGATTCATAATAAAGCATTGTAATAATTGTATAATACATTTGTTCATATTAACACAATGTGTAAAAAAAATAAAAAAATACAGGTTCACCACATTATAGTGAACCTATAAGTTGATCCATGCAAAAGCCTCATTAAATGGATCTCTGTGACATGACAGCATTTTACCATCAGGGATACTTACTTACATAGAGCTGTGATCCGTTGTTATCAGAAACAAAAGAGGGCATGTGAATCAAACAAGATGCTCTGAAGAAGGAGCATATGTTTGATCTCAGCCATTCAAAAGATTAGAAAACCAACGCAGGGTAAATTACACACCTTGTAAATTCTAGTGAATGCATCACAGGGGGGCTGGAGACTTCAGAGGAAAACAAATGGAGAGATCTCTCAGACACAATACTACTTGCACTTCAAAGCCTGCTGAGAGATGAGAGGAGACAGACAGGATGTTCCTGTTCTGATTAAACAGCAAGCCTTAAAGTCTTGTTTTCATGAAACAAGTGAAACACAAACTGTTAGTTTTTTTTATTTTGAAGTGTTTATTTGATCATGTATTAGATGTTTTCACCAATGAAGTGTAAAATTGTCCATCTTGCCAAGCAGTTATTGTCTCTTATTTTCACATTTTTTTATTTTGACATATTTCCAATACAAATCAACTTGTTTTAAGATTAGTTTTTAATCAAGTGTATATTTGTTTGATTCCAATTAAAGCAATCTGCCTTCCTCATGCTTTGAAATATTGGTAGATTTATTTTGCATTATTCTTATCACACCGGTTCATTTTTCACGAGAAATAACACACAAAAAAAGCAATCAGACAAATAAACAGTTCCCCTCACTTCTATATTCTTTACTTGTCTACGTCATCTCACTGTGGGGCTGCAGACTCTTTATCTGAGGCCCGAGTTCCTCTACGGTCATACATGGGTGAGAACGATAAGGCAGCTACAACAAAAACAAGATTCTGCTGTCCACAGGCAGAGGAGAGCTCAACCAGATGGGGAGGATGAGAGGGGGAGGGCTGAGGCCTGGTTGAGGGTTGCTGCGGCGGTTCTTGGCAGGAACAATTTGGACAACACCAAAATTGCAGCATTTCACGACATCCATCCCCTCAGTCTGCAGAGGTCAGGGGGAGATACTGCCAATAAGCAAGAGTGAGGTGTCAACCCCTCCCACCATTGTCAATGGAGCCACATCAGAGTGACTGCAACCCTCCCACTTCACTTCCCTTATTCACTATTCTGTGGTTTGTATTTGACTGGGGGTCTTCAGGTCAGTTTTATCACCCACATCACCCCTCCCAACCTTTCTGAATTGTACCCCCGGAGGTGTTTATGGGGAGGCCGACAGGATGTTCGGCCCACCAGAAGATCAAAGTCTCCTCTTCAAGTAAATGTGCTGCTGCTCACCGTGACCTTTTCAACTCTAATAGAGTTAACATCACAGACACATGTGAGACTTGGATTACAGTAGAGGAGCTGGATGATCTACGTTGTGGCCGCGGATCAGTTTCCTTCCTGCTGTGGTCTACAAACAAGTATCAGGGCTCATTTTTCAGTAATGGACGATCATCCTCAGGATATGGGCAGCGGTTCACAGAAAAGAGGATTCCTGAATGTAAGTGTGCGGTCACCATCACAATTATCGGCGATTTCAAGAAGGCTCTGGCAGCAGACACACAGATAATCCTGATCCCCACTGTCATGTTTAAGGCAGAGGCTGCTGGATTTTTAGAAAGCAAAGTGTATTTTCAACATCTTTGGAGAATAACACAAAAGCTAAATTATAATCCGAATCTAAGGCAGTGCTGAAGGTTTTTTGTAAAGGATCATTTTCAACCTAAATCAGGACATTTGAACAACAAATATTACCAAAACATCACAACTTCAACTTATTGTTTTGATAGAGGAGTGTGATTGTATTTAAGACCCAATACTTTTAAACTAAAGACTATTACTGCATAATTAAGTGAAATATTACATTAATAACAACTAGGGTAAACTGGAGCAGCATTATGAATCAATATAATTATCAAACGGGTGCTTGAACAGCTGCTTATGCAAACATCCTTTATATTCACAGACAGCATTTCATCTTACAGTTGTACAATTGGAATAAAATGTGATTTTAGACAGCCTGAATGTCCTGACTTTGTGTATTTCCACAGTGGAAAGCAGATGAATTGATAAGTAAACATTTAAAAAAATAGTCCCCTCTTGCTTTTACTTTCGGTTATTTTGAGCATCACTTACAAAGACTAGGTAATTTTTATGTGTGTGCCATGTTATGGGTATTGCATTCGCCCAAATAGTTCCCTTTGTCTCTGTCCCGTCATGACACTGTAAAACAACCACTTTGTTCCAACCACAGTAAAAGGAGCTGGCAGGAAGTGAATTCCTCTGAAACTCACTCACAGACTCTTGCTCACATGTTTTCAGAGTCATCATTGTCTTCAGATGTTTCAGCGCTTCGTAAAACAGTACCAGTACAGGCAAGTATGTGCTTCCAGCCAACGGTTTATGTGTTCATTAACAACATCGTATCCACATCTGAGTCAAATAGAGTAGTAAGTTGTGTGTGAATCAAATCAGCAGGGGTGTACTCCGACATCGTGATCTAGATGATTGGAATTCAGTGTTGATAAATGGCTCAAGACACAAGTTAAAAAAGGCACTTTCAGATGAATTGAACAGGGATATAGTTATGCGATGAACAGCGTAATAACACAACTTGTACAGACATATTTGTAAAGGTCTTCCCTCCATTGTGTTTAAGATAACAGGAGGGCCTGCTCATGAGGTCCATTGCATCCAAGCTCCACAGTCACGATACAAAAGTGAATATGTTTCACATACTTGACCATTAAAGCAGTTATTGCTTTAATTGTAACAGTTTTACATTGCGCATAGTCTAAAAAATGCATGATTACACACTGTGGTATTGTGGTGCACTTCAGCTGCAAGAATCAGCAAATCTTGACCTCGACTGCTTAAGATCACAACACAGCATTGGTTCACTTTAGTGACCAGTTATCCCCCCCTGTATCTTTCTTTTACAAAGTCAACCCCCATGTGGAATATACCAGTATTGCAATGTGGAAATATATAGCAACACCTACAGCAATTTCAAGTTTCCAGGAGTTAAAAAAAAAAAGTTGCCATTGCCAAGACAATGGGGTTGGGCCAATAAACAGTGCAGGGATCCCAGCTGTTCCTCTCACAAGACAACAGCCAAGAACATGGAGTCTGGAGAGTTCACAGCGCTGCTCCTCTCGGTGTCTGACGCTGTAATTGCATCAGCATGAGTCACATCCCTGACTCACTGTTCAACAGCGGTTCACAACCTCAAACACTGAGCTCTTCTCCCATCCACAAAAACAAGGCCACTCTTTGGAATGATGCTGATTAAAAACAGTGCAGGAAATAGGCAATAAAATCATTGAAGAATAAAAAAGTGCACAGTGTACAGTTATTCTCTCAGAGAAATCAGTGGCTGAGGAGGATAGTTTCCCAGCTTGTAAAGGGAACGAAGGCCTTGTTGAGTCTGGCGAGCATCTTGGTGGTGCAGGTATCCACAGCCTACAGAGTCCTCCACCATTGCTCGTCTCATTTACCAGCATTCCCAGCGGGACTATACTCTGTTTCACCTGACTCCACCTGAGAGATGCGCGTTGAGCGCCAAATGCGACGGGTGAATTGTCCTGAGCGAACCTGGGAACAAGAGCAGAAGCATGTTAATCTTCACTTGAGGGCTAAAACGGAGATGTTAGACTAAAGACACTCAATTATCATTTGAAAAACCTGGTTTTCAACTAGCACTTAGCATATGATTAGCCCCCCTTTCTACTCACACACACTCACACATACAAACATACATACACTGCCACCCAATTCCCACATTTCACAATCACTTGAAGTCTTGCTTCTCACCTCCTCTGGCTTCCCTGCCCCCACCACAATTAACTTCCCGTCCTCTAGGCCCACTAGGATGTGGCTGCACTCTTTGGTGACAGACACACTCCTCACAGGGACCTTCAAGGCCAGGGGCGTGATCGAAGCATCCAGACTGTCAATCAGAGAAGAGTTAGAATGAGGAACGAAACTTTAGACTTAAAGTTACTATACACGCTGCACTACAAATAACTTAAAGCTATGTTCTCAGTGTCTTTACCTGCATAACTCCCGTATGTGGAGGCTGCCCTCTACGGTCCCCAGGATGATGTGTTCAGACACCAGGTGGAGAGCGGTCACCTTCTCCTCCATGGTGATGGAGGACAGCAGACAGCAGTTTACTGAGTAAACATGAATGGAGTACTTCCCCTGTAGGAATAAGCAGTATTTTGGTAACGGTGTAAGCAAGTCGGAAAGAACTTGTTTGAGTGTGTGTTTGTCGATACACTGTATCGTACGTATTAAAGTACCTTTCTGTGAGAGCGTTCCCCCAGCGAGGTCTGCACCACAATGTGGCCCTCCATGCCCACATGGAGCTCAGAGATTATGGCCGGAACGCAGCTGTCACCAGGAGGCCGCAGCGTTCGCAGAAACTGGCCTCGTCGAACAGTGTGCACGATCACAGTCCCATCCTGACACAGCGAACAGCAAGGGAGGGTCAGTGAAGGTGCCGTGTAAACCGTTCTCTACTTTTTGTGTATTTTTGTGTGTGATTTTTGTTTTGTTTCCCAATGCAAATCAAAGCCACATGGACCACAAGTAGATAGTTTATTGGAGTCTTGGCAGCCCGTCAACTTTTGATCAATGTAAAGCCCCTAAAACCACAGCTAGGCATAACGGACTTGTATGTTCCAGGTCTCTTCTCTAATTTAAAACAGTTTAACCAGTTAGGAACACATGAAGAAATAAAAGCTCAAAATGAGAGTCAGCTGAGAGTTTGCCCTTGCTTAATTTGGTGACGCCACGGTTTCCAGGTTTGAACAACCGCTGGCTACAGGATGGCAACATCTGTCTCCTCATATCTATAAAGTGTGTGTTCTGGGGTTGTAGCTGGTAGAGATTACATTCTCACTTCTAATGAGCAACGTCACAGTTTGCTTGGAGAACATCCAAGTAGTGTTTTCAAGCATTTTGAGGTTATTTACATTTATTTCCCACCTGCGTAACCCTACAGAACTCAAGCATTATGATAGAGAACAATTATTTATAATTTATAATAGTATAATTTAATACAGAGCGGAAAAGGTTAGTAGGATTAAAGATTAATACTTTTATTTGCCTTTTATTGTTGTATTTATAACATGACCGTCCGATTAATGAATAATGAAAATAATAATCAGTTGATATTATTACTGATTGAGAACATTCTGTGTTTTGTAATCAAGCTTATAACTGTTCATAGCATGTGATATTGCTGACCTTTGACCCCGAGACAGCCATGTCCAGTTCAGTGCTGATGGCCACACAGGTGACCTCCTGGTCATGTCCACAGAGGATCTGCACTGGCCGAGGAGACAGACCGCTGGAGAAGCCACCCTGAAAGACAAAAAAAAAAAAGAATCCATACGTGAAGCCACAACTTTGAGCGCAGCCTCTAATCACACACATACGTGTACAACGGATTTGAAGATGTGTACCTGCTGTAGAACCTGCCACACTATACAGGATGTGTCCCTTGATCCAGAGATGAGGTAGATGCCACAGAGATCCAGAGCCAAGCAGGTAACAACGTCTTTGTGGAACAGATACACATTAAAATAAATATGTAACATGGAAACAATGAATATACAGTATATGCAAGTCAAACATGTGAAACTTAGAACTCACCAATGTGCCGGCAGATCCTGCCCACCAGCTTGCCCTTCCCCAGCTGGGTGACACGGAGACTGCAGTCCCAGTGTCCTCCACTGAACAGCAGGCGGCCGTCGTTGGACACCACCAGCACCTGAGCGCTGATCTCCACCCCGGGAGAGAAAGGGCCGCTCAAGAATCGCTGCGTTCTGCACCACAAAGCGGGGTTTGGAAAGATCAAAGTTAGAAACAAGAAACGAGAGTGAGCTGTGGCCTAAATGTGGAGGAGATGTATAATCGGCACATTAAACTGTCATGACATCTGCAAATTACAACCTGCGTAAAATCCAATGTCCAAATGGGTTTTATCCTGATTTATGTGTTGTGAATCACATCCAAGGTCAGTTTAGAATGAGAACCACATTTTTATTAATTAAACAGGCTTTGAAGCTTCACAGACAAAGAGGGATTGTGCTTCCATCCAGCTGTCATGGAAGTTGCATGGATCTTTTAATAGGATGTGAGGTAAGCAAGTTATCCCTCCCTCAGGATTTCTGAGTAAAAAATAACATCTATCAGAAAAGTGAAATGACTGATAAAGATGTTACTGTTGTTTTAAACAATATTTAACAGACTATCATTTTAGATATCGGATGATCGCGTAAACCACAAAAACGTATGTTTTCTAAGGGCACTCACTTGGGATTAGTCATGGTGGGGTCCTTAGTGAAGGTGAAGTAGTTGGCGATGTTTTTGTCGTATGGCAGCCAGCTGTGTGTCGCTATCAACCCGTTGGAACTCACTGTCACCTGGAGAGAAAAAGTCCCAGAAAACAAAACCTCAACCATTTAAATCCAATGTGTTATTGCTGTAATTATTGTGTTGAGTTTTACATGTGGCCCTTGTGAAAGTGTTTAACTTTCCGTACCAGTATATCTGAGCCGTGGATGATGAAGGAGCGGTTCTGGCTCTTTGGTACCACTGCCTGGACCAGAGGAAGGCCATCACTTACCACCTGAGACAAACACACAAGTTAACACACTTACACACCAATACAATAGGAGTTCTTTATTGAGAGGAATAATGAGATTATGACAGAACCAACCTCCATAAATGGCCGGAGTTTGTCGAGATGCTCAAAGATATTGGGAGGCATAGTGTCCAGGCGGGACAGCCGCCTCGATGCGTTCTGAGCTGACATACGAGGAGGATGAGGCTCCTGGTTCAAGATAGGAACGTGGTGTGAAGCTTTTTAAACAGAACTTAACAGCATTTTGTTGATAATTAAGAATTAGTCTGGGAGTTGTACCTTGAGGAGCTGACAGGGAGTCTGTCCAAAGTTGCTGATGATGCCTTCCAGGGCCTTGCGCTCGGTCTCATTGGCAATTGCATCCAAATCTACTGCACCTAGAGGAGCGCCAAACAAGAAGCAGTGTGAGTCTCATAAGAATGCAAAAAAAACTCCATCCATTAGAAAAAGTATTCACTTCTGCCTCACCCTCATAAGTGCAGTAGTAGAAGACATTGAGAGCATTCACTGCCTCGTCGCCTCTCTGCTTGTAACCAAAGATCAGGTCAATCCATTCATGGATGTGACTGGACACATACTCACACTCCTAGAGATTAAGGTACAAGTTGTTGAATAGTTGTCTGAATACAGGGTGTTGAAGAAAACAAGTGCACGATAGACAAGCAAAGTTTGAAGACTGTACAATGTGTGTGCAGACTCACCAGGGCCTTCCTGTGTTGCTTGATGAAGTCTTCTCTTGATGACGCCCAGCGAGGCAGCAGAACATCCGTCACCGGGTCCTGAGATATCTGCAAGCGTCCCAGGTCAAAGCCTAAACAAAAATGCTGCATTAGGTACTTTCAATAAAAAAAAAAAATGTGAATGTCCACATCTCACAACAAATCAAAGCGGATTCATTTGCTTTCAAGCTGTCAATTTGCCCAAAAGATTCAGTCTTCCGCACCGTTTATGTTCTGCAGGAATTCTGGGTAGTAGAAGAACTCCGGGATGAGCTCTTTGACGTCAGCCGGACTCTCCATGCGAGCCTGCCAGGCCGCTGCCACCGAGTGGAACTGTCTGTCGGCGCAGTCAAACCTGAACGACGACGACAAAACATACCAACATGAGGCCGCAGTATACATTTGATGAAATATATATATATAAACATTCAATATAAATGTTAGGAAATATAATGCACAAGCCCGCGTCCCCACCTGCCGCTCTGCAGCTGGATGTGCAGAGTTGTGAACGGCTCCATGCGGATCATGTAGTGCATGACTCCTGCTGCGTTAGAGTAGTGTGTGCCATAGTGGAATTTGTCAATGGTGCCCGTTGGGTCCTCGAAGCTCTCATATCTAGTGACAAACAGAAATGATTGATTTTAGTATTTCATTTTTTACTTGCTTATCTATAAAATGATGCAACCTCAGTTGGCTACAGATCTGCAATCCTTTTACTACAACCCAAATCACATTGTCAGGTTACCGCTTACTTTTCTCTGACATTCTGTGCGTGGCGGGAGTTGACCACACCTACGGGTTTGGACAAGTCTCTGAAAACTGATGGATCCTCCAGATCCAGAATGGGAGAGGTATAGTCACACAGGATCCAGGGGAACTGAAGAGAAACAGAAAACACAACATGATGTCTCTTTTATCTTTTCACCTTTTCGTAATAAAAGGATAACAAATATAATATAAATACATGAGGTAGTGCACCCTGTCAAAAAAGATGGAGTGTACTCACCACAGGATACTGCGACAGGTCGTTGTAAGTGCGTCCGGAAATGGTGTTCAGTTGCATCAAGTACTCGAAATTGGAGATTTCTCTGCACACCCATTTCTGTTCAACACATCAACATCAGATTGGCTCGACACAATTAGCAACATTCAGATCATAGGAACTGAAATGAACAACTACCTGTGTAAGTCCAGATGCCTTCAGGAGCTCTTGGGGGGAGCGAGAGCCAAAGTAAAACAGGTTGGGGGGCCGCAGTCCCAGGATCCTGGAGTACACTTTGTTTCGTACCTGTGAGGGGACACATTAAGAATTAAAAAAACATCTATTTCATTCTAATTATAGTGCAGATGGTGCTACATTTGATCTGAGCATCACCTCTTTCCTGAAGTTGATGAAGTAATGAGACTGGTCTATGAAGAACAGCTCCAGGGCAGATCGTCGCAGGTTGTAACGCCTCAAATGCACTTCTCTGAGCTGAGACAGAGGTCTCTTGAAATCAAACCCGATTCCTAATGACACAGATATTATTCACTTCAGTAGGAACTTTTTTCATGAAAAGTAAAAAAGTTGTGTGGGATGTTAACGATGGCGTATTTTCTTACCTTCCTCTGTCTCTTCTTTCTCGCTGCTGCCATCATAGAAGTACAGATGGTGGGTGGTGACCTCCAGACGACCCGGAACAACCGCCACAATAGTGATGAGCTCACAGTCTTCAGACAGAACCAGTTTTTCTTTCTGGCTCTCGTCTTCTCCCTCCACCCTGACAGCACAGGAACATATTAAATCTTTACATATTCAAGGACATATCCTCTTTACCCTGTTTGGTGACATTTTTTCCCCTTGTGTGTTTATAGCCCACAGGCATGCTGTGAGCTATGTTTTGCGAATTAGAGTCTCACTTGTTATCCAAAAAGACGTCTTCTTCTCCTAACTGATCATCCTCCATATCGCTGACTTTTGCTTCCTTTGCGACAGCCAATGGGAGGGGTTCAGAGCTACGAGGGCTGTCAGCTCCTGAAGACAAAAACAAAAACATCTTTCATGTATTTTGCTTCGATGACAAATAAGCAGAGACAACATGTTTCTAACCAGTGACTTACCCATGTTGTCCCTCAGGGCACTGGCCTCAGTGTGAGGATCATAGTTGTAGTTGGGCACGAGTTTGAGACGCATCTTTGAATAAGTCTCTGCATTGGACAATTTAAATTTCACTTCTGGTTGAATTCTGGCAAAAGAAGGCAAAAAGAAAAACTAGAATTTAGCACATTCTACACAGCTAAGAAATCCTATAGGCCATTATATTGTCAGATACATGTTATACTCTCATAATAAAGTATATATACACTACTGCTCAAAAGTTTGGGGTCACTTAGAAATTTCCTGATTTTTCAAAGAACAGCACTGTTTTTTTCAATGAAGATAACATTAAATTAATCAGAAATACACTATACATTGTTAATGTGGTAAAAACTATTCTAGGTGGAAACGTCTGGTTTTTAATGAAATATCTACATAGGTGTATAGAGGCCCATTTCCAGCAACTATCACTCCAGTGTTCTAATGGTACATTGTGTTTGCTCATCGCTTAGAAGACTAATGGATGATTAGAAAACAATTGAAAACCCTTGTGCAATTATGTTAGCACAGCTTAAAACAGTTATGCTGGTGAGAAGCTATAAAACTGGCCTTTCTTTGAGGTAGTTGAGTGTCTGGAGCATCACATTTGTGGGTTCAATTATAGTCTCAAAATGGCCAGAAAAAGAGAACTTTCATGTGAAGTCTGTTCTTGTTCTTAGAAATGAAGGCTATTCCATGCGAGAAATTGCGAAGAAACTGAAAATGTGTCTGGGTGAACCCAAACTTTTGAACGGTAGTGTAAATCTAGTTCAGAGAGATACACATAAAAAGTCAGAGATTGTCATACTTGTTGGCCCATGCTCCTCTCTCACTAGTTAGACGCCTGCGGAGAGCTCTCCAGTGCTGCCACACCACCCCCTGCTGACTGGAGCTCTGCTTCTGACAAATAAGGTATCTGTTGTTCTCACTTCTGACTCGCTTCAGGTAGGGATCCACGAGCACTTCCTGCTTTCACACAAACACACACAAAATGTGAGATCCACAAAGTGAAAAGTTTAACTCTGTATTCTTAGCAAGCTGTTGCATGAAGCGTGAACGTTTTATAACCTGAAACTTGGACTTGCTGTCGGATCTCTCTTTGTCCCGTTTAAAGGCTGTACTCATCAGGTCATCGAAGCACGAATTCCAGAAATTGGACATGATGTCATGGCTCCTCCCAAACGTGTCTAACTCGTACTGCTCCATGGTGGGCTGAACCTGCAGGTGGGTTTTATAAAGAAGGTAATTAACACACACACACACACACACACACAGTATGTACCAAGTACCAAAAAAAGATATAAAACCCCAAAAATACTAATTATAACTAAGATAATATGCCAATATAACATGAGAAGGATGACACAGTTACATTTCCCATAAGCCATAATTGTACATTTGTATTTTTTAACGTGATAATTGACACAATTCCTAAAGAAGAATACTGCTTGTTAGATGTACAACGGGATGATTGTCGTTGTAAAAATGAGAGACAGGAGTGGAAATACACTTCCCCATTTCTTTAACAGTTTCCCCTTATCTATTTATTGTATTAGAGGAGATATTTTCCACAACTACCGCTCTGTATGAAGTCACCTTCTGTTTTTTCCTTCCTCCTAGTACTGTACCACTTCATGCTGAAAACATGAAGTGGTATAAACATACAAAAACACATAACTACCCTATACATTAAAACAAATTGCGTAAACTGCAAACACATACGCACTTAGACATTCATGCTTGAGAAATCAGCCTGGGCCAAGTTTCAAAACTGTCATGGCAGCCAAAGTTATGCCACAATGACTAATGTATTGCAGGATCTGTATACAAAAGTAATCTAAACAAAACAGATTTATGAACGTGCACTGTCACACAGAGCAATGAAAAATCCACCTCTGAGCTGGAGGTGAGTGAGTCGGGCATCAGTTTCATGTCTGAGCATAAACTAGTCTGTGCTTAAAATACATTGAGGGTCAGCTAGAAAGCCCTTTAGGGAGTTTAGGTTTGTTTCTTTCTACTTTCTAAAGTTGTGATAGCAGTTTTAAAAATGTGGATTAGATTTCTCAGCCACCCACCACGAGGTTACCAGTCAGACCAGGAGGCCAGATTGCGAAAATCTTGAATGTATACTAACGTGACAAGGAACAGAGTCAGAAGTATCTCAGAGAGGTTTGTTGATTATACCTGCCTAGTCATATAAAAGACTGGAGGAGGCTCTACAGACTCCCTAAACAAAGCATAAATGCCATCTATTTTTAAATGCACAGCCAAAACGCTGACCTGCTGCTGGTAAAACCCTTGCCACTCCACCGTGTGGCAGTAGGCCTTCAGGTCCTCGGCGAAGGTGGGGCTGCCGTTAGTGACGGGCAGGTTGGGGAGGAGTTTTTGGACAGTGACGGGGTCGGCATGCTGGTCGAGCAGCGTGCGCACAACGGGCACAAGCTGGGAGAAAGTCTCTGCGTGTCCACAGTCGGTGCTGTCCATTACACCTCCTGGCCACAGGGGGGCGCCCAGCTGCCCCAGCAGAAAGCACACCTCCTCCCAGCTCAGACACAGCACAGTCTGGAGAAGGCTGTGGAGCTTCACGTAGGCCATAACACACACCTGGACAGGAGAGAGAGGCTTAGCTTCTAACGTAGAGCATGTCCATACAGTTTGTAAAGAAATATGATGAATACACATTTATTTGTAATTGTGTCTCTCATGAGAGAACGTCTCCATTAATTAAGTAGGACTTAATTAGTGTTGGAAGTACGCAGAACCTTTACTTAAGTACAAAAATCACATTGTGAAAATACCTAACTATAAGTAAAAGTTATACTTCAGTAAAAGCACAGAAGTATAATCAGTAAAATGCACTTAGTAAAAGTACTCATGCAGAAGAATGGCCCCTGTTATATTACATTATTTTATTGAACTTTAACTACTGCAGTCTTATTCTATAAGCGGTATTTTGTCGAGGTTGAGCTATTTTCTTAAACGTTGGGTAGATTTATCTATATCTAGAAGCTGGCGATATGCTTTGTATGAAAAATCAAAAGTACAATACTTCCTACTGAAATGAAGTGGAGTGGAAGTATGCATGATTATATATCTGGAATACAAGTACCTCATAATTCTTAAGCATAGCACTTAAGTAAGTGTACCTAATTACACTCCACCACTAGAATTAATAAAGTTTATTTTGTTTTGATTTGCATAGTCACTAAACTCACGTTGCTTGTTTAATTCCCAATTGATGTGTAGCTGTGATGTCAGGGTGCAATTAAGGTCACATATTCAAAACCTGGTACTGTGAAAAACAACTTTGGAGATGAACACAACCAGCAGAATGTAGTGGAATGCCTGATGGTCAGTTCATTTATAACTCTCTCTATCTCACAATCCTACAGCATAACTCTGAGGAGCTGCCCTTTCATACAGAACACTCCCTAATATGAATAACTGCAATGTCTTAGAAAAGAAACCCATAGAAGGCATGGTATTTCTAAACTGGCTTTATCAGAGTTATCTTATCAAGTTTAATAAACACCGTACACCCTTTTCCAGAAAAGTGCAAGCGCACAGGTGTTTGGGTTGGGAAAGACACGCTCAGTGAGAAACTATGGCTGCTGTACTGGCTCGGTGATGGACAAGTGTAGGGTGCAGCTGACCTGCGAGTGCTGCTGTTTGATATATCCAGTGATGATACGCAGGCCGATCTGGGCCATTTCCTTCAGTTCGGTGTTCCCAGGGCTGCCAGGGGTGCTATGCCAGGCCTTCAACTTGTCCAGCAGGTTCACCACCCCTTCAAAGATCTGCAATACAACAGCAAGCGTCAACAAAGGACTCAACAACAAAACAAACAAAAAGGCTCGACCTGTTTCCACACCTTGCAGCATCGACCACATCCTGAATCCATTCAGGACTTTAACTACAGCATTTAAAAAGATGATTCAGATACTACCTACACCCAGCCAGGACTCTCCTTCCAGTAAGACATGATAGGAACATCGTCCCTAACAATAAACATTGCAACTGGCAACCACAAACACACCCAGCTGTCCATACTTTGTGTTAAATGGTTGATTTATGTCTTGGATGTCTTTAATGTTGGGTGTTAATATTATCTCCCCTTATCCAATGTAACCAAGAAAATGTCATCATCACGTCCTGACAATGTAGTCTGACATTCAAAGATTTATTTTGTATCTTAATAATTATTATGGCTTCTTTCAATACTTAAGTGAAATTACACCATTACTTTGAAGACAACACCCATGATTGCTCTGCCCACAGTGTGTGCCATCAGCAGGAATCTGCTGCGTTGCTTTTTGGCAGGAAGAGATCAAACTGTTGCTCTGACTGAACAGAACATTTGTAGTTCATCAGTAATCTAAATTCCACAGTTGTTGAATAGGTCTATTTATGGAAAGCAAACATGCGGCCTGCCTTGCACTGGAACATAGTAAGCACCTACTGCCAGTACTGCACTGAGTCTCACGGCTGCTTCTGTCTCACTACTGTGAGCAATTCTCAAAGCCTAACGTTTCCAAAAGATGCCCAGCATGATGGAGTTTTATGAACAGCCAGTTGCTGCGCTGTATGTGGACCACATAGGGTTAAAAGCTGGAAGCATGGATGAGGAAGTAAATTCAAGTGATATTTTAGGATGTTTTTGGGCTACAACTCGGTAGGTTTTAAATCCATGCTGCTGAAATATCATCAAATGGTGTTGGTTCTGTTTGGTTTCTTAACAATTTTCTTATATAGTTGTAATATATAATATCAGGGGTTGTCGGGGATAAAGGGCTTTACTTAGTTGTTGAGCAACCTTGATCAAGATGGAGCGAGCCGATCCATAATTATGAAATTATCCGAACACAATATGTGAGGGCTCCATATGTTTTGGATAGGATAATATGTGATATACCTTTTCACTCCACAGTGTGTGGTTGTCTGTAGCCTCAGCAAACAGGAAGTCCTGCAGCAGCCTGAGGAGCCGAACCAAACTGGGACAGAAAGGCAGAGACACTCCCTGGGCCTCCCTCAGGTCGGACAGAGACGACTCCAGCATCATCTCCAACAGACTGGCACACAGAGTGGACTATAAATACATCGCCCCCAGTGTGACGCAATAACATATCTGGATATTCAGACAAAAAAATGTGGCACAGCTGCATGTGTGACTCAATTAGTTTTTCCATTGCGATAGAAATTGAGATCACTGTCACTGACCTGCGTTTGATGTAATCAGGAGGGCGAACCAGTTGGCAGGAGGATCCCAGTTTGGTGAGAACAGAAAAGACCTGTCCTCTCTCTCTCCACACCACATCCTCCGTCGCCTCCGCGCAGCTGCGGCTCCACAGAACGGAGAAGACGATGTTGGTGAGCAGGTTGCACAGCTCTTCCTCAGGGGTCTGCTGTAAAACAAACAAGACTCAGTCCCACATCGCAGACATTAAACTCTCATATAATGGGCTTGATTAACAGTATTATCTAAGCTGAAGAAGCAGCCACACCTGTGGGTTGGACGTATTGGAGATTGTGTCTCCAGTTGGAGGGTCTGTCCCATAGCTGGTATCATCCAGCACGTTGGACAGACTGGATCTCTTCCTGGGTCTGGCAGGTGCAAAGTGTTTTCCTTGCTCAAAAGGAGATGGTGTGTTTGTCAGACTACCTGCAGGAGTGTGTGTGGCGATCTCTCCCATGCCTGGGTCCAAATCAAACGGGTTACCAAAGGGGGATTGGGGATGGTAGTCTCTCGTCTCCTCGTGTGGGCCAGTGAGGATATCAACCGCGTTGGAAGTGGAGGACGTGCGACTCCCTTGGTCCGCCGAATCAAAGGACTTAAATTCGAGGGAGCCAGTGAAGGTTTTCATCGGACCTCCGTCTCCACTTAGAGGCGACTGGGATAAATCAGAGAATCCCTCAGAGATGTCCCGCCGGCCACCTTCATCCTCCTCCCCTTCCTCAATGTCCTGCGAGGTGCGGTAGCTCAGGAACATGTCCGAGTGCACGTCCTCTATTACCAGAGCCGGATCCCTGCACAGCGGTGGACGGAAGTTTGGCTCAAAGGAGCTGTGGTTGCTGGAGCCTGCGATGCTGTCAGCGTGGGACTCGTAAAACTCTTTCACGTAGAGCTTGGTCAAAACATCCTGCCAGCCGTGCTGCTTGGCAAGCTGCTTCACATAATCTTCGTTGGAGTAGATCAGATGAAAGAGCTGGGGAAATGTCAGAGAGGAACAGAGGAAGAGTTTGTTTTTATTACCGAGATGATAAATATGCTTGGCATGTAACTTCACACTCAGGAGTTGACTACGGTTGTTTTAGCGGAAATGTAAATAAGGCAAACAGACTGACCTTGCGGCAGACGTCCAAGCGGACAGTGAGCTCAGCTCGATGGGATAGACAGACCACAGCCAGGAGATCTCGGAAGTTAGGGGTCGCATCTGTGGGCAAGCAGCACGTTTTATTGTATTTTAAAATCCTTTGTTCAGAGATCTCTTAATCAGCTTTCTGCTATAGATTATGGGTCCTCCATACATTTAAGATGTACCATAAATATATAATAACAGTAAACTCAAGACATAGTTCTGAGTCTCTTATTCTTATCAGTTTATTATATTATAAGCAGCTGTTGATTCTCATGATAATACGTTGTTGCCAGGGAAACAAAGTCCTGATGAAGCAGATGAGTTTTTGAACATTAAAACTTCTAGCTGTTGCTTATTTAGTGCTATTGAGAAACACTTAAGATTTGACAGAAACCGTTCAGGTGCTTTAAAATGTACAGAAGTCTCTTTTGTCAGACATTTCAAGCTCACTAGGCCCGCGAGACAGAGCTGTTTCGGTATTACCTGTAGCAAGGACCTGCTCGTACAGACATCGCACGGTGGTCATGGTTATCGGAATTTCATCAAGGTGACAAACCAGGCCAAGATATCCGAAATCCTTCAGTTTGATGCGCTGCTTGTTGCGCTCGGAAAGACGCTCGCTTTTGAGGATTTTGTATAAAACCTGCAAAATCGAAGGGAAATGATGTAAGTGTTTGTGTTTTGGCAATACATCACATGGGAGTTTGCAGTGAAAGAAAAAGATCTGTCAAGTGATACGCTGAAATATTTTAAGAAGAGGCCATGTCTTTTGCTCTCACCTTGAAGACCCTCTCTCTGGCCTCGTCACCTAAGCTCGGAGTGAGCAGCAAGCAGTACAGCTGCTCCACGCCCCAGTCCAGCAGCACGGCCTGCACCTGCTCACGGGGAGGGCTGCTCCTCAACAGTTCATAGAGCACATCCAGGGCCCGCACGGCCTGGTAAAGAGAGAAGTCATGAGGACAAAGGAAAGAGGTGAAGGTCAGATAAAATGCCAAGATAATATGGAATTAGGGAGGGTTTAAATGTATGGAGGATCATGGTTTCATTTGGCAATGGAAGTCAAATATCATGCTAAAAAGGTCAAATGATAACTAAGTTAAACTCTCTAAAGAAACACAGATGAAACATATGAGCTCTACCTGCTTCTCCTCTCCGACAGTCAGGATGAAGGCGAGGACACTGTGCAGTTCCTCTGGCGTGGGAGACTTGAGGAAGTCTTTCAGCAAGGCGAACAGAGAGTTTTGAATCATCTGCTTTTCGTCAGACAGACTGCTGCCATCTTTCTCCACACTATGGCCAAAGATATTAGAAAAGAAATGAATCCATTATCTTCTTCTGAACAGTGAAGATAATGGTTTAAAATAGATAGCAATAAGTATGTTTGGATTCACTTTTAAACTATTCAACTCTTAATATATGTCTGTGTCTTATTTTGCAATCATTTTGTGAATGTCAAAGGTTCACCTGTAGAATGTGCGAATGGTATCCAGAATATACTGGACTCCGTACTTCCTCTTCATGCGCTGCTTGCCGTTGTTTATCACAAACGCCAGGTACTGCACATGGGCTTTGAAAGAAAAGAAAAACACTTTTGTCATCTCTCCCACGTTTTTAGAAATGTCAAACAACAATGGAAAGCTGTACTGAAGAAGTGCAATCATTCAAAAAACAGGGTAATAAAAGGTTAGCTTAAAAGCACAGATCCTCTTTTAATCCTTTCCACAGCCTATACTCAAAACATGAATGTATTCTATCTCTGCTCTCTCTGCTTTTAGCCTTCTCTGTCTCATTCAGTCATTCATATACATATGCAAAGGGACACAAACAGCTTCGACGGACATGAAAAGGTTCATAGGTGTTTGTGCCTTACCCAGGCAAACAGAAAAATGGCTTTTAGTCCAGATGCGGAAATCAAATAGAAGGTGGTGGTGGAGTTGCTGTAGAAGTTGGCTGTTGCCCTCATTGGAAAGCTGCTCCAGCAGCAGCTGACAGGCCATCAAAACGTTCATGTCCATCATACTGACAGGAACCTGCAGGAGAGGAAGCATAGAGGAGGAGGGATTGTGTTTAAGTTTATTTTCATATATTTTGATTTATCTGTACACAAGGGTTTGTGTAGCATCTATGTTTTTAACACTTGAGGCTGAAGAAGTGTTATAATTGCATATTGAGTGCATATTCAATACAAGTGTGCACTATGTGTGCTTCTGTCTTTGCCGCTCTCAAATATGGAAACCTCGTGTGACTATTGGGACATAGTTTCCTTAAAGGATGCTCCACCTTAACGTCATATATTTCAAAATATCCTGTCAGACTAAAAGCTGCACCAACGTAGCACCCGATTGGCTGCAACCCTCATAGAGTCACATTAACAGTGTGACAATGTAAACTTATGAATTCCTTTTGAAGAAATCATTGCTGCCATACAGGATTAGGCCTACAGCACCTTTAGAGGGCTCAACAAATCTAAAAAAACATGTTGCACGCTACAAAGCAAAGGAGACATGACATGGCTCAGCATCAAACACAGCTAACATTGCCATCACTGTGCCTACTATATATACAGCTTTATCCTTAATTCCCAATATTAATGTTGCTACTAGGAATGCAGCAAAAAGCTAACAAGGTGGGTCGTTATGCCTGAGACCCACAAAGCAGTTTAGAAAAGATTACAATAGTGTCTCACAACTCATTGTGGCTTTCATGTCTGTCATATGATATGTAATTTTTTTTTAATTTGCTTTTAATCTCCATATAATTTTCCCAAGATTTCAATTTCAGGCAACAGATTTTGAAGCTGATGTTCTTCGTTTTCAGTCAAACTCTGCATACATTTCCCCACACAAGCATGTGATACTGTCATTTTTAAAAGAGCCACGGCAATTTCAACAACACCATACCCACTCATTTCACTGCAATTACACAGCAGAACTACAATGGATAAGGTCAAATATTCCCTTTCAGATGCTAATCCTTTCTTCTCGCAATTAGTTCCCACTTGCTAGAGCGAACCGACATACAGGGCGCTTACTTTGCTGAGCATGGCTCCTATTGTGCTCGGCCCATGGCAGTGCAGCAAGCTCTCCTGATTGACAGGGTGATGACGAATCAGGTTCTTCACCATCAGCAGGAAGGCAGCGATGCTGTTTTTCTCTAGTCTTCCCTCTAAAAGAAAAAAATAGGGCAAAACAACTTTTAAGATTTCCGGTGTAACCCACAGACGTACCAAGCATGTTACTGAGGTTATCGTATTTCAGGATGAGTCATTGTGAGGTTATTTGTCTCACTACTGTTTGTTCCATTTATCTCATTTAGTTCATATTAGGCTTCTGACTGTCTAGCACATCCTGTTTGTCCTTGCATCATGCATTGTGTGTAAACTCTGACTTGCTACCGTTTAAAACGTCTTCTGACTCTAAACTGCACTGCAAAAATAACCAGGAACAACAACTCAGTTAGCCCTTAAAAATGCAGGAGATAATGTATTTATGATACTTACATTTTGATGTACCAAAATATAAATAAAAATCTGACCTGCAGACTTGTTCAGTGGTAGCAGCAAAGCCCCAGGGCCTTTGGGGGAGGTGAGCTCTGGTCCCACCAGGTCTGAGATCTCCTGACTGCCGTTGCAAACCTGCTCAGTCTCACATACCTGCTCAAGCAGGGGCAGCACAACCCCTATACCTCCCACCACGTTTACAACATCCTGCAGGGAAAAAAACACATTATTTTTTGCAACCTTCAACAACGGGCAACTGCTCAAAAAGGGAGCAGCATGACAGCGTACAACGTGGAGACACGTCATGACTGATTACACTGATCTGACACTTTTCACATCTAACCTTGATGTCCCAGTTCACTACCCTGTGTCCTGTAAACCTGCCATCATATTGGTGATTGGGCGACAGGTCCAGACATATCTGGCCCTTGAATGCCTGTAGAAAACATATGCACAAATGTAAACAGGAATATTTTACTGCTGTTGTTGGTTATTCACATAATAAAAGCAGTGTGCTGAAATGTCCAAGTTTCAGTGGGTCACCTGTGGAGTGTAGTAGAGCAGAAGCTTGCTGTTGAAATCAGACAACTCTCCCTCTGCTTTGAATAAGGACACGTGATTGGGGCCTGTGATGGAGAACAGAAAATAATGTCGGCCATTATGCAAACATGAATTGGTTTACATGAAGAAAAAGTATTTTATGATTTAGTTTACTGCTGATGTCCTTTACATTTAATTGTCTCCAATTGGCTCTGGATAAACTAAGTAATGTGTACAGCAAACAACATTGCGTGACTTACCTGCAGCATGCAGGGCTCTTGTCTGTGTCTGCTGCAGCGCTTCGTGACAGATGAAGGCGGTGCCCAGGAGCCCGTCCAGAGACGTGGGTGTTCCCCACTCTGTGTCTTGCAGTCCTGCTGGGATAGTTTGCACTGGGGAGTCTCCCATAGCCCCCCAGCGGCCACCGGCAAAGGTGGCGGGGAAGGACTGAGAACGGATGAGCGAAGGGCCATTGCTGGGGAAGTCAAACTCAGGCGAAGGTTGGGACACCGAGGACATGAGCAGGTGGGGGGAGGTGGTGGTGGTAGTGGTCCGGTGGCCTGCAGATCCGATGCAGCAGGAGGTAAAAGGCTTTAGGAGTCAGGTTCAGGCGAGGGAGGGAAAGAGGAAGTTAGATTAATAGAGGGGAACTACTCATGAGTAATACGTACATGGCCAGGACACATTAGATACCAGTTTCAGTTACCTCACTGAAAGATGGAAAACGAAGCTGAGCAGTTTTACGCTGCTCTCCATCGATGTAGATGGTGACCAGGTTCTGACCAAATGGACGACGGCCCGGGATGTGGACTATAGCCACTGAATGCTGTGATGAGAAAGACATGAAAGAACACACACGTTTCTACTGGTGACAACACACTGCTAATTCGGTGCTATACATTTAGTGCTTTCAAAGATGTATTGAGGAACTAGAGCAGTCTCATAGCTGAGAGCTTTAATTTAACCTATATTGGTAGACCTCTAGCTGCTTATCTCTTCAAGAGGAACACTCTTCAATTTTTTATAGTAATTATGCTCCAAAGTTACAGGCCCAGGCCCAGACAGCGCCCTTCAGTAAATTGATGTGTGATTTTATCCTTGATCAAATCTATTTTTATTTGGGGCAGGCTGAACGAGAACAAATGTTGGCCCAAATTCAAGCTGTCCTATGTGTGTCCACACTAACCCAGCATGAGTCAGATAGTGGGTGCTCTGGCAGCGCAACAGCCATGTAGTCTTTCTTTGTGCAAACAGCCACCACCAGCACTCCCTCCATGGTGAAGAAGGCCTCCAACCCAGTTCCACTTGCTGTGAAAAAACTTCACACAAAGAAACACATCATGTCACAAAAAAAGTGTACAATGCAGTCATATAAATATAAAAGCTTGTAACTTCACTTCTCACAAAAGTACCTGTAGAGCTGCTTCCGGCGTGGTCCCTTTCCCATGTCATGCTGAGACCCCGTATTAGAGGTGGCAGAGGATTTACGGTGGTTGGCGAACTCCATGTTGAGGCAGACCCAGGCGTGAAAGGCAAAACCGCTGCCTGGCCAGCGTTGGACCGTGGGCACCATGATACCAGCCATGGGGGGCGTAAGATCAAAGTACTGCAGGGCACTATCCTGGCCTTCTCTGGCCGCCATGGCCGAGAGCACTTGAATCATGCGAGCGCAGTAGGGGTGCACTTTCCCCACCACTGCGCCATTGTCCTGATCCACCCTGAGCAGTCTGAGCAGGCTCTTCAGCTCCTCTGGTCTCAGACACAGGGAGCCCAGGTCCTGCAGGAGGCCCAGCAGGGTGTCTGCACACTGCCTGTCAAGATTCTGGGGCTGTGAGAGCACCTGCAGCAGAGCCCCCACCATATCCGCCTCCACAGCCACGGTGCGACAGGATAAGGAGCCACCGCAGACCGTAGCCAGCCATTGGGCCACCAGCAGCTGAAGGTCCCTCTGACCAGACAGGTCAGGCAGCCACTGCAGGAGCAGCAGCAAAGGCTGCTCGTTACTAATGCCGAGGTGATGTGCGTGGGCATGCTCGCCTTCCACTGCCTGGAGACAGAGAGACAACAGAAAATAGGGATAAGACGTGGCCACATGGTCAATAATTTGCACCACAATTCAGGTAGGAACAATGCCATCAATAAGTGCTAATTGACTTCTACTGTCTCTGCACTTAGTGGGGATAACAATGGAAATGAGTGTCCCACCATGTTCATCAGCTCCTGCAGAAGCCTTTTGGTGGGTTGACCTTGACTCTTTAGCACATCAAACAGCTGGGAGTAGCCAATCCTCTCCTTGAAAACCTCCTGAGGGGAAGGAAACAGAAATAGGCTGGAGAAAGCTGCTCCACATGGGATAACTAGATGGCACACTAACATACATTGAAAGAATTATAATGAAATTTCCTAAATGAACGGAAAAAGGGGGCCTTACCTTAGCAGAGGGTGAGTTACTCATTATAGCTGTGAGGACTCCTAAGGCATGAACTGTAATACTGTCGGATCCTTTCACCAAAACCTACATCAAAATAATGATCGTGTTGAGAAAATGTTGACAACAAAAGCCGAAAAAAGTTGAACTGCACGTGAACACAAATGAAAACAAATCAATTCTGAGCAAACCTTTCACCAAATGAATTAATGTTTTCCACAGCGCAATTATTGCTCACCCAGTATAATCTAAAGTAAGTGCACTGCTGGATCAGTCACTAAACAATCGCCTCTTTGTTAATTACTGATAAATCCCAGCATGCAAAAACCAAAGCCATCCACCAAGAAAAAAAGGTAATCCCCAACGATTGCTGAAAATTAGGCAACATCATTACCCCAGGACACGAGCCGGGTCTTTCACACAAGCACAACCGGCAGAGCAGCCAAAATACGAGGAAAAGAAGGAAAGACATGCATTTCAAAAACAACCATTTCATGCACTGTGAAAAACAAAACATGCTATTCTTGCCTAGTGTTGTCAACAGGGAATTCAGCCTCTAATTACGCATGTGATATAAATCAACACTCCCACACGAGCAAAGATGAATCCTCTGACTGATCATTTGAATCTTAACTTTTCAACGGGCACAAAACTAGCACCAGCTTGTACTTTCTTTTATTTCATGTCGGTCAAAATAACAGTAAATAACCAACAACACAGGCTGTAAGTGGATACTTCAGATGGACAGGTGTGACAGAGTAAAAAGGGAACTCCAAACAACAATTATCACTTATAGCCAAACTAGCTGCTTTATTGACAAATGAGTGTAAGCCAGACTTCCTGCCCAAAGCTTCCTGTTTAAATAGCTCAGAGCAGCTAACGAGTAGACAGAAGGCTGAGTTTCCTGCTGACAGACAAATATCAACACCAAGTGGGGAAAGTACCTGGTCCACTTCACCCTCTGAGAGTAAACATGTCGTGAGGTCAGACACAACCTCACGCTCCGGGCTACGCATGTTGCTCTGAAAGAGCTGCAGGACATACACACATAGGCACACACATACACATACAACACAAAAAGACAGACAATTAGACAAAAAAGGTCAGGTTTGGTCCTGACATGTCTCTAGCCGCAGCAGGACACATATCTTGTAGCCATGTGGGAAAACACAAGCTGCAAGCTGCAACTTTTTTTTAAATATTTCACATGGAACAGCAGATGTGGCATCCAGCCAAATAAAAGGAGAAATAGAAATGACATGAATAAAAACAGGTGACAGAGCAGACAGACACATTTTTAGATGGACAGGGGTCTGACCTTGCTGTTTTGAACAAGCCTAAGTATGTGTTCAAAGCAGTTGTTGTTGAGGAACACCGCCTGCAGGACTGGCCTGTCAGAGCACTGCAGGATCTCAGGAACAGCAGCTAAAATTGACAACAAGGAGGATGTTGACATGCCGGGAAAATTGATAATTCGGCCTTCATAGATTGAGAGAGATGAATCAAAAGGAATGCTGTACGCTAAGCTAGATTTGAGACTAAGTGGACAAGATCTTACTTAGCATTTGTCTCTGGAGGGAGATCAGGCTGTCTTCCCAGCTCTGCCTCTCTAGCTGCTCACTGATTAGTGGACGGTTCCAGTTGAGGAGCTGGAAGTAGCTCTCTAGGATCGTCTTGATCTCCACCTGCCGCTCCGCAGGGCTGCTGGAATGCAGGAGGTGGATCATTGTGGTCAGGCACTGCAGGGTCAGCCGTGTGAGCACAGTGCTCTTGGGTTCAGGGGAGGTCCGGTAGCACCAAGCTCGCAGAATGGCGAACAGGTCATCAACAGAGTGGGGGGTGATGGAAAGAAGGCCATTTTTCTGGAAAATACATGGACAAAGTCACCTCCCTGTCGTCAGTTGTAATCTGCATGTTTAGTGTTTTCACAATAATCAATGTTGAAGAGGACAGCAGACCTTTCCTCCACTGATGACGGCACCCTGGAGATGAATGAATCTGAGTGTGAGGAGCTCTGGGATCTGCTCGCCTTCCTGGAGACTTTCTGTGAACATGTATTTAAGCCAAGGAACAACGTCATGCAAATCCGGCTTTCAAATAACCACAATACAGAAAACAGTAGCACAGTGCTATCAAAATATAATGTTGGTTTGTAAAATTAAGAAAAATAAGAATGCATGTCAAATGGTCATAGTATAATGGCTGAGCAAAAGCCTACCCGACAATAACACCTCCGTCATTCAGAGTTACGTGAAAAAAGAACCGCTAAAGCCTTGCTAATTGGCTAGGTACAATTAGTTCTTAACATTTCTAATTAAAGCATGCTTTTAAAGTGTAATCCTCCTAAAATGTGGACATACTGAAATTTGCCCAAGCTGTGATTTCCCACATGGCTTATAGATTAGTGCTCGCTGATCAAATAGGCTTTTATAATTAGAAATGCTTAGACTCTGGCGATTGAAACCTGATAATTAGATGCTAAACAATTTAGTTTTTTAGCCAAAACCCAACCCTCTGACTGACTGGACCGACCAGTTATTTTTCATTTCAAGCAACATGGCAAAGAATGATTAACTAGGAGTTTTGGAGAAAATGAAAGGTCACGATATTTCATGTCAAAGATGACAGAACTAAGCTGTGTTTAGTCAGTGGTGGGAACGGTTTGATTCTTGTGGTATGCGAGGTCTGACAAAGATCACAGTGAAATAGCAGACGAAAGGGAGCGTCTCACCATGGAAGAGAGCAGGCAGCTCCTCTGGCAAGACCAGCGGGGAAAACTTATACTTGTTCCTCTCCAGCAAGCTCACCGCCTCCCTGCAACACACAAAGCCTAGAGTCACCGCACTGACTCACATCACGCCTAGTCAGTCAAGGACTGCCAAGAATACTGCCGGCACTAACAAGGTTTGACTTCAAGGCTTGGAGGCAATAAGCAAGGGTGGTTACACATCACACAACTGTTGGACGAGATGTTAAATGCACACGATAGTGTCAGGGCATTGTGACTGAATTCAACCTCCCACACATTCACATAGTGAATCTCCAGGGGGAAGCAGCACAAACTCACCCTGCCAGGCGTCTCCTCCACGTCTGATAAGGGTCAAACAGGCTCTCAAACAGCACGAGTCCATACTGCACAACCATCTGCAGAGAAGACTGCTCCCCTTGCCCCTTCTTGAGCTGTATAAAAAAAAAGGTTTGGACCCACGTTCACGTGTAACTCATCACCAGCACAGATACACCTGTCTTTGACATTCTTCATGCAACAAATACAACAAATTCCAGTACATGGAATAGAAGGCCGACTACACACCCATTTCTCTTTTCAGTGTAAACTAGTTCTGTAACTTTTGTGTCAGGATCTTACTGTAAACAGGTTGCATTCTGTGTAGGTTCACTGTGTGTCAAATCAAATGTCTGCTCAATTTGGCTCTAGGGCACTAAATAATCTTTTTAAGATTAATATACGGAGCATGCAGTGGCGCCAAGCCCTGATATAAATCACTAAAATCTGTGTGCCGGTTGAGCTGCAGTTTATAAGGGCCTTACCTGATCCAAACAGAAATTCAAAAGCTTGATGGTTTCAAAAACAAAATCAGGGGTCTTCTCTGGGTCGATGTTCTCCATATTCCTAGAAGTAGAGAGAAACTTGTGTGTTAAGAAAATCTGCCTGATGCTAAACCAATATGATAATTTTAGGCACAAAAAAAGAAAAATACAGTGGATGCACAGCATGTACATGTGAGGGACAACTTCCTGATGGAGTTGCAGCCTGTTTGCACAACCTGCATTGCCGCTTAATTATTTTAATTCCAACTGTAATTCAGCTGGTTCCCTTTTCCACCATTGCCTCTTTTTTTAATCAGTAATGATAACATTTTAAATAAAGGAAATTGATACCTCATTTTATTCCTTCTCAGGGAAATATTTATGTATTTACAAAACGGTAGTCCCTTCTGATCTCTAGTAACTGCCTGAATATATTTTGAGGGCTGGGCCCTCACCTGCAGATAATGATGAAGAATTTGATGAGGAGCAGGGGATGAGGAGTGGTGCTGTTGGGCTCAGCAGCGTCGGAGAGGTGCTCCAGACTCTGCCATAGCTGGCTGCCGAGGAACACCAGGACCTCCCTGGGGAGCAAGGGCACCTCGGAGCTGCACTCCTCCGGCCTGGAAGATGGGAGAGGAAGATGTGGGAAGAGAGGGAATGGGAGGCAATACAAAGAGGCAAAGGACGTTGTAATAGGGTCTGCGTTTATACATAACATAAACATGTCAAAATGGTATCGCTGCAGCAGGTCAGAGTTCATCTTTCTTTGGGGAATACAAACTTGTGGGAGCTTGAGGCAATGTAGTTTGTTACTACGACTCACCTCCGAGGCTCCAGTGAATGCACATCAATGAGCCTCTCAAAGGACGCCACGAATGCCTCCAACCACTGCTGCAGATAGCCCACGTCTTTCTGCAGGAGGGAGGAGAGAAGGCATGAGCGAAGAAAGAAGCCTTTACACCTCTAGGCACATTATATGCAACATGCAGTGTTAGTAAATAATAGTGTATGTGACACGTGTGCATGGTTACACCAAAAATATCAATGAAAGATGTTTTTGCTTGTGCTCAGTTGTTGTGCTACTACTCTAAAAAAAAATTGAACATTTAACTGTGAAACACTGTGGCTGAAAACATGGCACTGACTAACTTTTGACCTGTTTTGTAACAGGATGTTGCAAAGAGATGTAATTCACAGAGAGGAACACATGAGCCAATGCTTTCCTTTTTCAAAACAGGGAGGGAAAAAAAAAGTCCATTTCAGTCATAAGTTACAAACATGAAGTAAACTCAGTATACAGCAGTCAACATACAATAACAACTTCTCACTTATACGCATGTGATTGTCTTCAACATTCCTGTGTATAGTATAATACAAGATGGTTTCAATGATGTGAGTGTGTTTACATACAAACAGTCGTTATCACAGCTTAAATCAGCATATCCTGCCACTCTTCCCTCCTTATATCGCTCTCACTGTCACATAACACAAATGTCACACGGGTCAACTTTAAACTGAATTATTTCATATAAATCTTTATATAAAGCCAGATTTAAAAGTACGGGCTGGTGGTGCTACTCATGGGAACACAGTGTTTCGAAAAACAAATTCCGAAAACCCAAGACATCTCAAAATGTTCCTTGATGGACCGTGTGATGCAATAAGCACAAAGCCACAGTTGCTGATATATGAGCCAGCGTTTGTAGAGCAGGCAGCATGAGGGAAAAGTAGCTTCAGACTGACTGACTCTTGGTACAAAAATAACATGCAGTACAGCAAAAAGCACAACAATAAATCAGGCACTTCGCCTAAGCCAACAGGCAAATAGGTAAAAAAAAAACGTGTAGCGTGCTGTAGTATACTGCTCCTACTGTAACTGTAACTCATGTTTAATATGTAGCTAATAATCACAGTTCCTCTAGAGAAATGGAAATATAATGTAGTTGACCCTGAGACAGTTTCTAATGCTGCATTAAAGTAAAATGTACATTACCAACTGGCATTGAGTTATGAGCCAGTCCATCTCTCATTGTATGTGGCTGAGCAGGGTGCCAGGTTCTTGTGAACCCAGTCTCAGATGAGCTTTCACTGCCGTCTCCAGCCAGCAGCTCAGAAGCTGCACACCGCTCTTAAACCAGCACACGCATCAGACTCGCTCCTTTCTGGTCCTTCGAACGTCAAACGAGCAACCAGGAAATGTCATGTCACTTTAACCGTAGCTTATTTCCTTCATACTCCACGTCAAACCCTTTCCTCTTTTGTTTTTACTAAAGTTGTGAGCAGATAGGAGAGGGGCCTCTTTAAAAAAAAATAATTCCCACAGCAACAATGAAGCACTGAAACTGCATTTAACACTTCCTAAATTTAACACAGCAAAAAGATGATGCAGGAGAAACACTGAAACAGCTCTCAGTTGGAATAGTTGTTACTGACTGAGCCAATGAACTATGAGTGAATGTCATCATTTACAGAATACTATATACTGGACACTAAGTCCAAATACCTTTACCACATCATCAAATGCTTTATATACAAATTCTGATTAGCCAGCTATTGAAAAACAAAATGATATAAAACATACACATAACAAATCAAATCTCTGCACGCACTCTGTGAAAACAGGAAACCTACCGAACAACCTATTGTGTTGTGCCTCCAACATCTGGACAATCAGGTATTTGAGCTTTTACTAGGAGAGGCAAGGACATATTTGCAACACCCCTTCAGCTTTGTTTTACTTTTCACCAAACAATTCAGTGACTGAATGACTGAATCCTCCCTAACATTACTCACGTTGCAATAACAGGTTTTTTTTCTTAATCATCAAGCGCGGTTATGTGATATGTCATCAATTCTAATTCTGTCTACTGGGAATCAGAATGTACAAAGAAACATAACAATAGAACTCAATTAAGTGACGCAATTCAGAATTTATACGTTTACAAATTGTATGATATGACGACAGCCTTCAATAGCCGGGTCAGCGTGTGGCAGTAATTGTTTTGTAGTCAGTCAGTGTGTATGTGTCATGAGAGCATATGTTCCTGGAGACACCTACTTTAGTGAAAACTAAGCGGTTTTGGGTACTGTTACAGGTGTACATTGTCACAAATTGGCTCAGGGAACATGGGGTTATACTTAAAACCAAAAATAATTTCTTAAACTAAGGTTAACTAAAGAAGCCCGTTTCCGCCACACAAAAGAAAAGAGATGGAAAAAAAAATAATCTCATTATTATGTGGTAATAAAGTCGAAATTATGAGATAAAAAGTCATAATAATGAGATGAAAAGTCAAAATAATGAGATAAAAAGTCATAATTATGAGATAGAAAGTCATAATTATGAGATAGAAAGTCATAATTATGAGATAATAAAGTCGAAATTATGAGATAAAAAGTCATAATAATGAGATAAAAAGTCATAATTATGAGATAAAGTCATAATTATGAGATAATAAAGTCGAAATTATGAGATAAAAAGTCATAATAATGAGATAAAAAGTCATAATTATGAGATAAAGTCATAATTATGAGATAAAATGTCATAATAATGAGATAGAAAGTCATAATAATGAGATAAAAAGTCGAAATTATGAGATAGAAAGTCGAAATTATGAGATAGTAAGTGCGCATGCGCTTCAGTGACGTTGGCTTTTCTCCTTCCTGTTATCTGCGCTGTCTTCACAAGTCTCTTCATCCCCTCGCCGGTCTAACCATGCAAACGATATGCAAGCGTCACTGTTGACGTTTTAGCTCAACAAATAATAGCATTGCTATTAATGTAGCTGTTGCATGTGTTTCTCAAAGAGGACCACACAATGAGCAAGATAACGTATCGTAGCTTTCCTGCTTTTACCGGTAGCCTCTTTGAGGAACACATGCAACAGCTACATGCAACAGCAATGCTATTATTTGTTGAGCTAAAACGTCAACAGTGACGCTTGCATATCGTTTGCATGGTTAGACCGGCGAGGGGATGAAGAGACTTGTGAAGACAGCGCAGATAACAGGAAGGAGAAAAGCCAACGTCACTGAAGCGCATGCGCACTTACTATCTCATAATTTCGACTTTTTATCTCATTATTATGACTTTTTATCTCATAATTATGACTTTTTATCTCATTATTATGACTTTTTATCTCATAATTTCGACTTTATTATCTCATTATTATGACTTTTTATCTCATAATTATGACTTTTTATCTCATAATTTCGACTGTATTATCTCATAATTCTGACTTTTTATGTCATTATTATGACTTTTTATCTCATAATTATGACTTTTTATCTAATTATTATGACTTTTTATCTCATAATTTCGACTTTATTGTCTCATAATTATGACTTATTATCTCATTATTATGACTTTTTATCTCATAATTATGACTTTTTATCTCATTATTATGAGATTTCTTTTTTTTTTTGTGTGGCAGAAACGGGCTTCCATATAGAGCTGTAGAAAGACAAAAAGAGACTACTTTTACAGCCTGGAAAGCCCAGGTGAGCGTAATTAAGCTAACGACCCGGCCAACTGCCTGCTGAGGTTGGCCAGGACCGCCTCTGAGAAAGTGGGAGAGGTTCCCTAGTTTTTACACTGAGTATGAATACGTAGCAAGTAAGCTGTGCTATCTAGCGTTACGTAAAAGGGAATATCATTTTTTCTGTTCCCTGTCGAGCAAAGTAGCTTTGTCGTGTTCACTCAAGCTGCATTGTGTGACTGCACCGCTAGCACTTTCTTTTTTTTGTACATACAATAAAAAAGATTAGATCACAGATAGGAAGTGAATCTGGTTTGCTAATGAGAAGTTAAACCAGAGGGAAATACATTACATTTGTCTGCAGTAAAATTGGTTCAGGCACTAGTTAAAACCCTTCTTTATGTCTGCACCCTTCACCTCAACATTATTCCTTACAAAATGTATCAACACCGCAGAAGAAATACACACTCTCAGTTGTATTTCCCTAAACATTGTCCAGATCAACTAGCTCAAGGATTTGTTCAATAAAGACACGATTAAAACTGATGTCACAAACCACCAAATGACCCCTATAAACGGTGTCTCATTTATTCGTTTTCTCTGCACATGGCCAAGCAGCTGTGCCGCTCTCTGCTGCTTGGCATTCTGCTTCGCTCCAGCTTCCTGCACAAGTGAAAGCAAAGAGCACTTTGATTTTCCTGGTTGGCCCTTCTGTTGGTAAACAGGGGAGATCGAGGCACACAAGGGACTTCAATTTCAAGGCTCACAGCACGTTCAGAGTGAGCTGCAGGGATGGCTGTTGTCATTGCATCTCTCATTTGGACGTGAATCACATGTGATCAGTAACTGGGACAAATAAACAGCAAGGTGACTGACAGCATGACGACAAAAGCCAAGAAATGTGACTTATTTTTTATATTTATCTTGTTTATTGTATATTGTGTATGTATATAAGTAGCTACGTGAAACCGGAGTCAAATTCCATGTATGTGTAAACACACATGGCCAATAAAGCTGATTCTGATTCTCTTCATAGCAAGCAGATTTCCCAGCTGTGTGAATGGGGGGGCGGTCGGGTTGTTGTTACTGTGGTCCATCTCTAGGGCAACAGGCTTCAATTAGTCCCTCGAACAGTCTCTCTAGCTAATAATCACAGGATAATCACACACTATTTCTGTACCAGCCTTACATCTTACTGTATCAACACAAAATATGCTGCTTCATTTCTGTAGTTTACCTCAGTGCGTCTTGTGTCAGTTATTTCTCGCCAGTAGACACTGTGTTGACCACCGGAGCTTATTAAACATAAAGACTTTCTCACTGCATCACCGAGTCTTATATCCTGCGAACTTAAACATTTTCAAAAATGTCCCAACAGTCCATTTTAATTTGCCCCCAAATTATTAATTTACTTTCCAAATGAAGAAATAAAGACCAATCTCACAAATAAAATACTGCAACGTGGGATTGTTTTAATTTGTTGCTGAAAAATTACTAATTGATCAATTATTATAATAGTTGGGAGTAATTAACGTGTAACGTGACAAATTTATTAATCAACTAATTGTTTCAGCACTACATACATGTTGCATGAAGCATTTTGTGAGTTATCATTGTATATACATTGTCAATACATTTGATTTAGGTCTAAGATAAACAATGTCTACGGTGATATAATCCATACAGTGTTGTCTCGACTATAATATTATATTATTATATATAATAAGAGACAAAATAATCCACTCTGATCAATAAAAGAAACGCTTAAACTATAAATGAATCTTCCATTGCCTGCCTGTTTGGTAATTTTTACAGAAAATGTTGGGAATACTGAATTAAAAAGATGCTTCTACTCTATATTTATCACAATGCCTTTTCTCTTCTGAATCTCAGCTGATCTTAAAATCTTGCAAGGGGTGTGTCATTTCTTGCATAATTGTAGGAAGCAGATCTCCTTTATCACCAACAAGCCTGAGCAAGTTTTGCTTTCTTATTGCAAATACAGAACGATGGCTGAGATACTGCCTGTACTCAAGCATGTTGGAATCATTCGACCGGCTTTATTCTGTAACTCCCACAATCTAATTTCCTAATGAGTTTACCACTTAAACGAAGATGCTGCCAGGATACAGAGGCTGATGATTGCAGGAAAAACCTTGAAACAAGCATGAAACCAATACATGAAGACAATTGAGGAAAACCTGTTATCAACAGCGACATACAAGACTGAGATATTTACAACTGCCAGGGTGTGTTTGTTGTCTGTCAAACAGTGTAAGGCCATTGTAAAGGATTGTTTGCAACACTAACAAAAAGCCTATGAAACAGAGCTAAGATCTCTTGACCACTTTGACTCACTTGATGTGCGAGATGGGATGTGTTGTGTCCAATTAAAAAAAGACACGTCTGTGTCAACTTGACTAACAGGCGGACAACAAAAACCTTGTGTTAATTTCTGTTGGAGCGGCAGGTGATTGTTCCCTGAAGTGGTTTGGCTGCCTTTCTGCAGCCTATTGTGTTACTCTGAGTCACAGAAGGTGGTGGCGTTAAATACTGCCAGGCTCAGTTAAAACCCTCGCCTCTGCCATCTTTTACCGCAGCCTGTCAATAAGGGCAGGTCATTTGCACACATGCAAAATCTATATTTTTTCAGTGCCATTCACTGGTGGGAAATGTGTAAAGAAAAAATAGTAAACGTTGTTCCTTTGGCCTTGAGGTCAACTAATGAGGACTAATTGAGAGCCAAGAAGCAGCTAAATAAGGAAGTAGTAAGGAAAATAGAGATGCTAGACAGCTGTCACAGTCAGATTCAAGGGTGCCCACACACACACACACACACACACACACACACACACACACACACACACACACACACACACACACACACACACACGTTTACTTGCTTTTGTCTCCGAAGTATCAGGGTGGATCTGAAATACACCAAATTACCTCTTTGATAGTAAATGATGCAAGAGGTGTGTGACTGATGCATTTACATAAGTGTGCAGTTAATCAAGCGTTGACTTCACCCTTAATTTAAACGGTCCTTGTCAAGAAACCTGCCCCTTACTTCCACTCTGATAATAAGAGATCAGCCTTCATGCCCCACAGTGAACATACAGTGCATGTAAACTTGGAAAGAAGTCTCATCCTGTTTTCTCTGTCCTCGGGCATGGGAGCAGATTGCAAACACATTAAATAGTAATCATTAATGTATTCACAGCCAAACTGTCTTTCTCCTACAAGAGGACACATGGCATGAAATCATGTGCAATATAGTTTAACTATTCATTTGTTTCATCGTTATTACTGAGATGTTGCACTTTAATGGAATAAGCTGCAGTCACACTCACAGAGGGCAACATCTGAGGCCAAAATATCACATAAAACAATGTAACACATCATTGACAATATGGCCAAATTAGTTTTCACATCAATATGTTTTTTTTGTTCCGTAATATTAGATACATATTTAATATTGGTAGGCCTAGAGTAATAGGCATTGTGCTGCTGGCACCAAGTCAAAAGCATATGTTTCAGTTGTTCTGTGAGACTATTTTCATGAACAATAACATTATTCCCACTACGGTTTGCATGTGACACGCTTAACTCAGAAACAGGAAGTAGCCCTCAGTGACACCTGCGTCGCAGGTAGGCTGCAGACTCAAACACGCTTCATGAATTGGACTAATCTGCTTCAAATAGCCTCCCAACATTTCTTGTGTTACTGCTTTCAATAACTTCAAAGGCTCAGTGACACTGATGAGCTGTAATGGCTATAGAAGCCGAACCAGTCGGTAAAATAACAGCTGCTGTGCAAACATAAGCGACTTCCTCGTGTAACCGTTTACCACAAACGACAGTCATGGCTGAAGTAACACACACGCACACTATAGTCATGTGTTTTATCGGGTCATGTTACAAACTGTGGGACCTGCTGGCTGCAACAGGTGTCCCCGCAGGTCGCCCACACTCACCTTTGTGTAATATAACATCCACAGCTCGTACAGCCTTTCCTTCGATGCCATCCCTCCGCCTTTGTGGTTGCTCATATCTCCCGTTTGTTGTGTTAAATCATGAAACTGGCAAGCTCGGTCAAAGCAAGGGCTGTTTGAAGTTGTTTCCTAAAGGCAGGGGGACGCGGCACGCTCCTGTGGACCATTCCTGCAAATCCAGGCGCAATAATCCACGCAAAAGTGCTTTCTGCGCGCAAAGTTATCAGAGTGGCAGAGAAAAGCAACACATGACGGTTTGAGTTCTGGCCACGGCGCGATCGCTGTCGAAATTATAAAACCAGGAACAAAATTGCGTGGAAATGCATGTCTGGAGGAACACCCATGTCCGCATTTAGAGCGAGCTTGTTGCTGTATGCTTCCTATTGGAGAGAGTTCCCACGGAAGCGACAGATGCCATCAAGACCAAGAGATGACTGCGCTGCCCATGTGAATTCAGCAGAGATGTACAGTCCTGTGTGATGATGATGAGCAGCAGCACATTGTCCTCAACTAGTGTCTGGCTCTGTAACAAGACATACAGTGAGGAGTTGACTGTAGATCATGCTCACAGGTAGGCTGGTATTCTTAAAGACACACGCACACGTAAATACAGACTCCTGTGTGACTAATTGACTGAGGGAAGTTTAAGTCCAGCTACATGCATTAAACAAAAACATTCAGCAAGCAACACTGGGTACTGAACACACACACACACACACACATGCACACACACACACACACACACACACACACACACACACACACACACACACACACACACACGCACACACTGTGTTCAGGTGCTGTAATAAATGATTACTGCACACATTTGATTGAATTCCAGAAGATCAATGACCTTGTGAACATTGAGAGGCCTACATTGGTACAATTGAGTAATACTGGAAGGAAAATATAGGAATATAATCACACTATACAGTTAAAGTGTAACATGATGTGCAGTAGAAATGTAAAGAATAATGAAAAGTGCTCATTTTGAAGAATGCCATTGTGTTGTTGATTCAAATAACAGACACTTTGTATTTCTTAGTCTAACACAGCATCATATTTAATTAGTTTATCATATGTTTTATATTTTCAGCATATATTTTTGGATGTAAAACACCTTGTAAAATGTCAGTTGGATTGAATTGTACCAAACAAGAGAAATGCATTCCGATGGTAGACTGTGTAATCTATAACCTTAGTTAATTTGTCTCTAGATGAACTACTAACAAGACTACATATGGGTACGGTATTGATGTATTAGTGTTATGGTCTTAAACTGTGTTCGGACCTTTAACTCAATCAGGTTTGTGTTGTCCCACACTTGGTCATGAGAAGGATGGACGAAGTGAAGGCAGCTGTATTACCATGGCGATGGCCTACATTCCTAAACAGGACCTGACCGTGTGACCATCAACAGGCGGCACAGTCCATATGTATCCCCTTAATCTATAGGTCGGCGAGTATGCATGTTTAAATACTAATCAAAATAGCATACAAGCTGCTGAAAGTTAGATCAGTTCAAGTATCAGCCCTATTCCACCTGCTGAGACATCAGATTAGATTAGATTATTCCTTTATTAGTCCCGCAGTGGGGACATTTGCAGGATTACAGCAGCAAACAGTGCACACAAGAGACATAAATAACTATGCAAATTTCCAACACAGACCCCAACACAATTGGTCTATGTTTAAATTGAAATATGGAAAATCTCCTTACCCCTAAATAGGAATTAGATTTTATAAAATATTCAAATGTGATCAATTTAATTAATTATATTGAAAAGATTTGTCAACCCTAACAATATCACATGATTAAGCAGCGGGCCTCTGCCATCGATGTCCTCGACGGTCGGTTGCACGTCCTCAGTCAGGACCGTGAGTGGATTTCAGAGCGCACTGAGCGGCGTGTCGCGTTTGAAATAGAGATAAACATGGAGCGAAATGTTGGGTCGTTGCAGGAGCAGGCCCTGAAGAGAAAGGAGAGGCTGAAAGCTTTAAGAGATAAACAACTATTTGTGAGTGTCTTGTCTGCTGATACCTGGTTTCTTCCATGGCCGACATCATAGACAGTTTGGTTGGTTAGCTAGCGTTAGCCGATTTAGCTTGTAGCTAACAACGTTAGCATGTTTCTGTAGTGAGCAAATCAATCGCAACTTTGTTTTGTGGCTTTGTTGTGGTCCTGTTAGAGGATGTAGGTTTGGATATTTACTTAAAATGTAATGTATTTAACTTCAATGTGTAATTATTATAGTGTGTTTGCAGTTGGAGCTCTGCTTTGCTTGTGAAGCTAATTTTTGACGCTAACTTATTTCTCAGAGAGATTATAACAAAGTTATTGAAGCGCTACTCAATAATAATATGTTTTAATATCTCAGATATCTCTTATAAATGAGTGAGGACTCTAGAAGAGTTTATAAGTGACACAACAGTGAACCACACTTCTATGGCTGAATATGATCAGCTTCACCTGAAGTGGTCAGCAAAGACATATTTGTTACACTAACAGGATCAATGAGCTTATAGATCTGCAGGGAAATACTATACAGAAACACAAGCCATAATGTTAAACAATTATCTCAGCAATGCACTTGATGGTGTTTAATACCCACATATCAAATCGTATTCTTCTTTCCGGACAGATATATTTCCTTGTATTTTGGTTGATGTTCAGCACTATATTTAATAGATGGGGCCTCAATATCTAGCAGAGGTAAAGGATAGAAGGTGGCTGCAGGGAAGAGAGACTATGCAGCATGATGTATACTTCCTGAAAGGGATCAGAATAATTTGATTGAAAAGAGAAAGTGTCTGTTGTTCACAGTTTCTCTGAAATGCTTCAGAAATATAGGGCTGCCATTCGCTGTAAAGGTTTTGGTATATGATGGGACACAGAGATATTTTTCAGATGGGGACATTGAGGAAATAGGTCAAAATAATCAGATAAAGTCTGAAGATATGAGGGAACTTCCACTGAATGGTAGTTTCTTAAGAATAAAACATCTATTTTTCAACTTATTTAATAAAGATAATGCATTAAATGAAGATGTTTTAAGAGCTTTCTACACATGGCAACATGCCTTTTTAAAAAGAGGATTAGAATAAAGTACGGGGAAACTCGGTTGCACGAAAGATGAAAAACTATCTGTTGAATCTATGGGAAAATATTTTAGAGTAGGTCTCAAATGCAGCAAAACAACTAAAATACCAGCACGACTACCACACTATACCGTGCCATTTTAATGTATGTGTAAGAAGTGTTTGATAAGTTATCTTTTCATTTAGCCTAAATCAAAATGACATTAGCAAAATTCTCCAATGAACGGCTATAAAAATGTCACCTTTTTAAACATTACACAATTATTCTGTGCCTCCATTTTGGCGATGTTTCAATTCTGGATATGAATTCTTCTTGCAACGGGAAACTGTGTTCAATGTGCAAGACACTGTTTGCAGTTAGATCAGAGTGTTTAACTAAGCTTGTGTTTAGCAGTGGCATACTGGGCTTGACTAACAATATCTGATAAATGACTGTTGACATTCCTGAAGCTGGGGGTTGTTTTCCGTTTGTACTACACTTCAAGAATGAGTCAGTCCCCTGAATTGTTATAGCAGGTGGACAGGAAGCGTCTTCAGGAAAATGGGAGATGGGAGGGGTTCAATATCCTTTATCACTTTTCACTTGGGGTCAATATCATTTTGTTCTGCAATTCTGGATGCCTATTTTAACATTTATTTACCCGTTATTTTAATGATGGCATGATGATTTTTACAGGGGAACGAGCAGGAAGACGGGGAGCCTGAGATCAAAAAGGCTTCACTAGAGGAGACTACTGAAGAAAGGCACAGGTTGGTTCATCACACCATACACATGAATGTTTTAACTCAATTATTTATCAAACCCTGTCCTTATTTCTTCAACATTTAATCTCTCTTGCTCACCCCTTCAGCTGAGTTTGTTAAAGCTGCTAAAACGGAACTGAAACTGATATGACCGCACACCATCAGAGCGTTAATCTACCCTTTATCTGATCGGCATCTTCTTGTATTGCATGTCTCAGTGCAGGTTATGAGATGCAGTGATTACACTGGGCTGGATCACAGCCTCCTGCTATTAGGTGCTCAAATATCCTGCAGCTTACTCAACCTTGTGTGTTAGCCGGTTTGAAGGAGCAGCCATCTTTCCTGTCCTACAGGACCTTTTCTCCATTGTTTGTATTTAATGACGGCACTGAGGGAGTGCCACTGTACTTCCTCCAGTCCAACAGGTCAGATCTCTCTCATGAGCAAAGCTGCAGACGTGCAATGCTTAATTTAGACATTTGTCAGTGAAGCAAAAAGTTTACTCAAGTTCAAAGTTGTACTCTGCCAATGTTTTGCTAAATTAAGATGCATATTTGTAGCAGGGTGTGTAATGAGTGTAATATATATTGTATTAATATTTCATAGGACATCAAATTTCCAAATGCAGGCATAAAAGAACGCAACAACCCAACATGTTTACCTTAAAGTTGTTGCAACTCAAATGAATGATCCGCAAGAAGACGGTAGAACTTGGCCAGAGAGTTTTTCAGCTTCCTGTGTTTTATCATACATTCCTCCAAACATATTCCACCAATGGGCACCATGCAGCTTTTCCTGTTACATCTTGTTAGCCGTTGTTGGGGCTTTTGTTTTTTTATTTGAAGATAGACTGATAGGGAAGTCACTTTAAAATTCTAGGATATGGCAAATAACATTCAAGGAAGTTCAAAAGCCTCTTAAATATTGATGTGACTAATTACACGCTGGCTTTAACAATCTCTTTGGCTCATGTGTAAATAAAAAGCTTGTTTTTGGAAGATTGTTGTGTTCTGGTGAATGGAGCAAGTAGCTTGATATCAGTGTAAACATTTGAACACTGCTGCACTCGCTCCTCGGCCACAGTTCACTCTAAACATTTTGAGAGAGCCACACTTGGGTCTGTGCTCTGAATCGATCACTGGCTCTCTTTGATGCTACAGTGTTCTTGAAGTGGAAACTTGTAAACACACTTTAAAGTTTTGGATGCATCAAACTGAGAGACAGTTAAGGGGGAAAAAAGTTATGTCAAACTTGGCAGGCAGAACATATACTCGTACAGTCTTTATATCCAGTTTTTGGTTGGGCTAGTGTTGGAAAATGTTTCGGTCTCTGGTGGACATTAATGGTCGCCATCAGGTAAAAAATATATTTAGACTACCATGTTTATTAATGTTATGGTTGGAGACCCCTTGATCTTCCGTTTCATGCTACAGTTTCCACCAAAAATGTATCGGTTTGTACAACAACTCGGTCCCAAGAGGACCTTTTGTCTATTTGATATATTCGTCCAGCACCATCTTCAGGCCTAATGATTTTTTTATTTCCATTTTTTTTACAAAATATGCCTACAATACTTCAATAGTGAATGATAGACATGGCTTTCAGATGATGAGACTTGTTGATTTTGGTAATTCTCTGGGCTTTGCAAAAGTGCCACTCTTCTACCAAAACTATCACACGATGCATTGCCTGATGCAGCCAAATTGCAACAAAGCAATAGTAAATAAATAATGGCTAAGACCGTGCTGGGCACATACATGCTTCCTGGAAGAAGAAGAAAAAATGTGTTGATTTAATTTGTCAACTTTTTTATTTATCACATTATGATATATTGAAGGCTGATAAATGACAGCCTGTAGTTAGTCCTGGATGGATGCCTTCTGGCTACTTTAAGCTAAGACACCTGTTGTCAGGGCATCTGGACTTTGTAATGCTGTGGCTGTGGAACTTAGGTTGGCAAAATTATTGAAATCTTTAAATTACATTTTTAGGCCTTTTTTGACAGCAATTGTTGCACTTTCCTTTGTTTATTTCATTAATTGTATTACAGTTATATATATTCAGTTCATATCATATTAATATTTGGTTTCACTTCAGATATATGTAATAACATGTCTAAAAATCCCACAATTTATTATTCAATTAATTCCATTTCAAGGATGAGATGGATAGAAAGACATATTCCTCTTTAAGAGACTTTCAAGAGGCATAGAAATAGATGTGTGAAGTAAGAGCATGACTAGCATTCCTGCCCATACCCATACAAGGCATCAGTCTGTCTGGTGGCAGCCGGGGTTTGATGAATGTATCAAGAGTGTTCCCTCAAGCCTCATCACAAATCCATGTTAAGCTCAGCAGCTGATAACACTCTTGGTCAGACAATAGTTTACCTCTGCCTCTGGATTTACATGTGTATAATCTGCAGAGATGTGAGGGAATCTTTCCAAGAATTCCTCCGTGCAGAGACGTGATGAAAGACTGCGTAATTCAACATCAAGGACAGCATTCCTCAGCTGTTTGCTGCTCTCCGCAAGTCTGTCCTTAGGAGCAGGTGGAACATGTTAATCAGACGTGCTCATAGGAATAAAGAGGGACATTATACCCAACCTCCTCTAGACACTAGATGTGCAGCTGTGAAGGGTTTGCAGATGGTCTTTTATGCTCCCTAATCTTTGGTGGATTATATTTGTCTACACTGCCACCTCCTGGACGGTCACGGTTGATGACTGATAATTGTGATTTCTGTCTTCAGAGAGCTGAAGCTGAGGAATTACACCCCAGAGGATGAAGAGCTGAAGGAGAGGCAGGTGCCCAAAGCAAAACCTGCATCAGGTGAGAACTCTTCGATCACAAACGAGCTTTGAATGACATGAACTCGGGTGATTTTGATGTCGCCTTGCTGTAGAGTACTGTACATATCACATTGCCTCTAGGAAGGCATATGGTGAGCGGCTCAACACTGCCCTTGACCACAAACTCCTGCTACCAATATCACATATCATTGAAAGATGATGAATATTCTTTGTTTGCAGTGGAGGATAAAGTAAAAGACCAGTTGGAGGCAGCTAATACAGAGCCTATCATTGAAGAAGTGGTGAGTACCCCATTCTATATAGATGTGATTTATTTTGTTGAAGAAGCATGGTAGTTGCGTTATTCAGCTGTTTTCTTACCTCAGGATTTGGCCAACCTCGCCCCGAGAAAACCAGACTGGTAAGACGCTTTTGAAAATGATTTTACAATCTGTATGGTGCATAAAATCTTGGTATTATTAAAGATTTGTTTCTGACATTGTCTTTTCATTGTGACTCTGAATCTAGGGATCTAAAGCGTGATGTTGCAAAGAAACTGGAGAAGATGGAGAGGAGAACACAGAGAGCGATCGCCGAGCTCATCAGTTAGTATTTCCTATTTCATGTTTTTGCGTTTTATCCCCGACTTTTCCTGACGCCACAGAGACGAGCATGTCTGAGCCAGGCGGCAATTATTAGGCTAATTGCTTTGCGGTTTGAAGCCATCTGATAGCATCAATGGTGCGATTCCTCCACTGATGTGTGAACCAGATTCTAATAATAGGCATGCACTTTCATGGAAAACACAAAACTGGTTTAAATGTAAAGTTTTTTCCCGCTTCCGTTTAATATGTGACATTGTTTTGTGTCCTCAAAATGACCCAATTAGTAGGTTTGTAGTGGCACGTTAACATTAACAGCAGTCATTTCTTGCAGTTGGGATTTTGGCATTACAGCGTCATTTGGATGTGAATTAAAACATGGCAGTGGGCTGAATTTACTGTAAAAATAAAAAAACATGTGTTAAATTTGCTATGTGTTGAGAGTAACTCTGCAGTCTGCCAGCAGAGGGTACTGTCTGTTGGTGGGACAACAGGAATGCTTGGTTACAGGAAGTCACTGGTGCATTCACCCTGAATAAGACCTTAACCAGAGCTATGGCCAATAAGCAGCAATTACACAAATGCAACTGGTGATTAGAGAGTTCAGTGCTTGTATAGATCAGATTGACAGTAAGTGTTTGTGTCCAGGGGATCGTCTGCGAGGCAGTGAGGAGGAGTTGGCCGGAGCGGTGGGAGCAGTAGGACCTGAAGACGGAGACTCGGACTGAATCCAAGATGTGACCGATCTATCAAAGACTCAAGAGGGATTGCCTTGGTGTACTGGGATTGTACCGTCACATGTGTGTTGTGCTCACAGAGACGGCTACTTTTCTCAATGCAGAGAGTAAAGTAATATTTTCAGTCAGGTCTTCATTTCCCTTTGAGTCATACATTCTGTGTATGTATGTGGTTTATTGATGTGCATTGCTAACATCAACATTTTGCTCTAAGTTTTACATTTTCAAGTAAAATAATGTGACTTTTTCAAATGGCTGATTATTATTTTCATGCATTTTGTCTATTTGGAAGTATGGGTGGGCAATATGGATTAATTTGTCTATCCCGGCATATGTGATCATATATTGTGATGTTGTACAGTACGGAAAATACCTAATCAAATTGATGCCAATATCCTAAAAAAATCTTTAGAAAAATAATTTCTTAACGTAATTGATTAGAGATTAAAAAACAAAAAATTCCCTTAAGCAATTCTGCCAACTTGTCCAAAATGGCCTCACACACCCAGTGATTAAGGGATAGCTGTTGGGGTTAAATGCTGAGCATCCAATAATAGAACACACTTTTTAAATACATCATATTTATTCAGAAAAGTATCTGAAAATTCACTCTCTAAACATCATCAAGTGACCCCTGTGCACTCATGACAGTTACTGCAACATTGATGTCTTGCTACGGTTTAATCCAGTTAGTTTCGATGGGTGATAAATAGAGGAACAAAGAACAGATAAGACGTTTTTGGTATGACATTCACTAGTGATATCTATTGCAAGCACCTAAATCCCTGTCATGAACGCAAATGTTCCTATTCTTTCACAATAAAGTGCATCGTCTGTCTATGTAGGCTGTCTCCTCAATAAGGAGGCTACTGCACAGTTCATTATATTACCACTCTTAATACAAGGCCAGCTGCTCCTTCAAACGCTCTATTCTCAAAAGGCAAATGACCAAAGCTCTAAAGAGAAACGGAAAGCATTCAAACACGGCTCCTCTGAAATTCACAAAAACTACACGAATATGTGACTTAAGTGTCGTTGAAATGATTAATAGCCCATACTTTGACTAGAAAACAGATTCTCCTACGCACTACAATCTTCAAAAAAATATACAACATTGGAGATGACGCTTACAAAGTACAGACATTTATAGCAAGATGATTAATACTGTAAAAACGGAAGTTGTTGATAAAGTGGCTCTGGAAAGCTTGTTGAAGCTGTTTGAACATGATGCTGCTCTAAATACTTTTATGATCAGCGAGAAAAGCTGATAAGATAAATCCTGGATTTTGGTATTTAATAAAAGGAAACGGATATTCTATTTCAAGGAAGCGTCAAATCTTAGACCGTGCGGGAGTCAGAGGTTGTTTTGGCACATTGAGAGTGGAAGATATATTCCTGCATGCAGATTAGCTAATGATAAAAGGTTATCACTTGTCAGAAGCTGAAAATGGCAACGAGGAGGCCTCAATACTGAACCTCAAGAGGTTGGCATTCGAATGACACGCAGACCTCCACAGATTTAGCCCTTGAGCAGGATTGCTGTTGATGCTACCTGGTGATCACTGGGTACAGGAAGTGGCTGATTCAAAGGCTCTCAGTCACACTGTCCACCAGATTCAATCTTCCTGGCTGCAGGACCTAGTTCCACCTTGCACACCCTCTGGGCAAACTTCAGTGAACACAATGTCTCTCCCACGTTACTCTCCAGAGCAGACACCTGTAGTAGAAACAAAACAGAGGCTCATCACATGCATCGATGAAGACCTAATATTGAATTCACCGTTTAGATCAGTGATCTCACCTGCACCACCATGACAGTCTTGCTGCCTTTGCCCAGGGAGTCTTGTAATAAGTACGTAAGGCGGGAGTTCCTGAAGGGGATATGAGTGTGGCGAGCTCTCAGTGCCTGTATTACGTCCCCCAGTGACAGAAGGGAGCGGTTGATATTCTGGGCCTCTTTCAGCCTCTCTCCCTCTGCACCAGACTTCCACACCCTTTCCGAGCCAGCCAGGTCCACCAGGTTCAACTTGCCTGACGAAGGAAAAGTTCAATCATCGTAAAAGTGAAATGAAGAAAATCCTCTCTGGATCCCTGTATCTTACTGAATCCTGATCAGAAGCTTCTCTTTTGTACTTTTTCTCTTTCTCAGCATTCCTCTTGCCAGAAGAAATTTACAATGATATCTCTTGCGCTATTATATGTTTTATTTAGCATTATGCAGTAGCTAGACTGCACTCAGCTTGAATAAAATGAAAGAGGGATTCAAGAAGGAAAGCCGAATCTGATTCAGATTTATAGCAAATATGAATGAGTTAATTCCCTGTCACAGGAGAAACTCATGTGTGACTGACCGGTGGATTTGGAGCCGGTGGCAAGGTCAGTTCCCTGAACAGTGATGCAGAGCAGAGCATGGGAGCGGGAGCTATGCTGGTTCATCTGAGTGCCGAAGGTGATCCTGTTCCTTCGGGCTGTCGCCAAAATCTTAACAAAAACAAGAATAACTAACATAAATGTCCCAAACTATTGTCATAGTGATTGGTAATTCAGTATCCTATCATTACAGGTTGTTTAAAATGCACTGTGTCACCTTCTTGATGTGCTGAAAGCTCTTAACTTCGATGACCCTGAGGCCCGGCACATGCAGCTGTCCTGTTCCATCCGGGTTGATCTTAATTTCCAGTTTATCTCCATCCTTACTCAGCAGGTCTCTGAGAAACACAACATGAGGCCAAACATAAAACAAGTAAATATGAGTAGGTCTGCTTTATTGCAGACTAAAAAAGGCGCAGCATACAGTACCTTAGCACCTCGTTGTAGATCTCCACAGAGCTGACGGTGACCGTGTAAGACCACATGTCCTTCCTCTCCTCAATCTCACTGAAGAGATGTTTCAGGGCTCGCTGGTTGATGCCTGGGTTCTCCACGCTGCCCTGAAAATCAAATGATAGTTAGCCTGCAGTCTCCATTATGGACCCAATGCTTGTGCTGGTATGGTCAGTGGCTCCAATATCTGTTATTACTCGTTGGTTGCAATACTGCTGTAAAACTAGAGAGTATACCTCCATTGTGTGGGTTTTTCCAGAGCCAGTTTGTCCATAGGCAAATATGCAGACTTGGTAGCCATCGATGCAGGACGTCACAAGAGGCTCAATCTCCTGAAAGACCTGAAGAAAGAAAAACAGAGTTAGAGTTCTCGTTATGGTTATAATCCCTGCATGTGCTGTTCTTTTTCAAACCTCTTCCTGTGTGGCCTGTGGGTGGAAGACCTTGTCCAGTTCAAAAATGCGACTCTTTCCTTTGGTCAGCACATTGAGTGAGGATTCATTGTTGGGGTCCGTCGTCACCACCGCAGACTGGCCGTCCTCGTGCTGGTCCTCCTTCAGCACAGGCTTCACACGACACAGCACGCGGATGTTTCCTAAAAAACTGTTTGAGTTAATGATACAGATTTTATTTTCTGCAGTGTTTTTTTCTTACGTCTTCTCTGCATACCCTTAAGCTCCACCAGCTGTTCGTGGTACTTCCTGCGCAGTGCAACCTCCTTCCTATATTTATCCAGCAGATCCTTGTTGGCCTCAGACATCTCACTAAGAGCTGCTGAAATCTGAAAAAAAACACAACAAAATACAGCGAAAGGTTCTTTACTAGGCTTGTCCATTTGATCAGATATATCACCTAAATGCATTGTGTTGACATAATTGTGCGTACCTGTTTTTTCGCGTCACTGACAGCTGCTCCGTAAAAGTCGGAGAAGTTTCGAACCTGGCTCCTCAGACTGGTGTAGTCTGTTTTCATGGAGCGGAGAGTTGGAGGGAGTGCGGTCAGACGCTCCTGCAAGCCTGACAAAAATAAATAATAAGAATCAAACTCACATAGAGGAAAGTAATTGTAAAAAAAAAAGTTTGGTATGTTGGGGAATGTAGTTATTTGCTTTCCTGCTGTGAGGTAAAAGGAGAAGATTCTCCTCACAGAGAGTCGTATCAATCAAGTGTTGAACTATCTCTTTGTGTTGAAGATTCTTTTTTCATTATTTTCCTGTAACTTACCGAAAAACTTGTCCTGCAGGTTCTGAAAGTGCTCGGCTGAGCAGGTGGCTGCAGCCTTCACAGCCTCCTCCTTCCTTTCCTCCAAGTGGCCGATCTCTTTCAACAGCTCCTCTCTCAGTTTACTGATTTCTCGCTCATACGCTGCAATCTGTAAAAGATTCAGCGCAGCAATTTGTCAATCTGTCAGCTCGACTGGTCCAATCTGTGGAGGCTCAGCTCTGTAATGAATGAGTTCATCTGTCAATGAAATGCAAATTGTGAATTCCAAGTGTAAATACTCACACCGAAATGGTTAAATATGAATTGAATGGCCTCTGTTTGTTACCTTGTGCTGCAGATTACAGCTGTATTCATCGGACTTCCTGATGTGTTCCTCCATCTGTTTGCACCGCTCGTTCTGATTGGACAGTTTATCGGACAGCAGCTCATTCCTCTGTCTGGCTTTGGTCAGCTGCTTCAATGTGGCCGGTGATTCCACCTCCACAGTCTGAGTGACATACTGAGAGAGAAAAAACATTTGATTAGTGTATTCTCTTGTGTTCATTATTTAAACTGTGTTATGTTTCCAGTTAACACATCTCACTCTAAGGTATGATTTACCTTCACCACTGGCTCCTTGTCTCTCTCTCTGTCCAACTCCAGCTGCAGCTCCCTCACTCGGTCCTCTCGTTTCCTCAGCTCCTCTCCTCTCCTCCACTCGCTTTGTTCGCTCTGTCGCTCCAGCTGTGAGAGCTGCTCAGCACGCTGCTGTAGGGACATCTCCAGCTGCTGCACTCTGCTGCGCAGGGTTTCATTCTCCTAGCCGAGCACATAAAAACAACAGTACATTTTAAAATATTTGTGTTTGCAGGTTACTGATGGCTTCCTTGGGAGCACGTCAGTAAGCTCTCAGCTGCGTTGGTGCGTCTCACCTTGATGAGCATGGTGCTGGACTGGGAGGGGATGGTCGACAGCTGCTGCAGGAGGCCTTGGGTTACGCTCAGGTTCTGCTTCAGACTCTCGTTCTCTGCTGACAGACACAGAACCCGCTTCTCTGAGTCTGTTGCCCCCTGAGGAAAGAAAACAGGTTCAGCATAACAATGAGAGATGCATCAAAAACAGAGTTTCTCACGTATGTTCTTGTAGATGAGATGCATTTATAATGTCATGACTGTGTGGCATCTGTACATTATGGCATTTCATAGGGTGTAAGTGGGCTGCTGTGGCAGCTTTGCTGATGGTGTGGAAAGGGACTTGACAAATGATTAAATCAATAGTTCACATTACTTACGGTGGCTGTTCTCAGTCTCGACAGCTCCTCCTCGCGCTCCTCGATGCAACTCTTGAGCTCATCGATCTGTGCAAGAAATGAGAAGGGTTAAAAGTGTAACAGAGGATGATTTTTGAAGATTTAGTTCCATTAGATTGAATTTGAACACAATAAACTCTACTTTTGATCAATTATTTATGGGATTCAGGTTGCACAGTTGTCCCAAATGGATAAAGCAGTTGGGATTTAACTAATATGAAGCCTACCTGCTGTTGAAAGGCCTGTATACGAGAGTGTCTGTCCTTTTCCTTCTGCTCCAGCTGTGAGTGCAGCAGACGGAGTTCTCCTCTCAGCTGACTCCTTTCACCCTGCAGACCGTACAGAGACTCAACCAGCCTGTGAACACCAGCTTGCGTCCCTGCATCGCTGCTGGACTCGCCTGAGGGACATTAAATAAGCAAGACTATAATCAGCCTTTGCATCATCATCATCAGTCTGAATACTGACGCCTAACTAACAGCAAAAAGAACCATCATCATATTCTGTCATCTTCTGACCCCTATTCATATTACGCCACTTAGAAATAGAACCAGCCAATATCCCTTGAACTTCCTCTGACCTGTTTTCTATATGTTTTCAGTTAATGCTTGTGCGTGTGTAATATTAAAGGACATTAAGTATGCACTTAGACCTCTTTTACACACCATGCAGTCACTGTGCATAGCAGTGAAGTTAACATTATCACTGCCGTGATCCACTCTCATGTCTCCTGGACAGCGTAAACCGATTACTGCAGCTTCGCACGTTGCGCCTGTAGTGAGGAGGAGTATTAATACGAAACAACCTGCTAAAACTTCTCTATTGTTCATCAGGAACATGAGGGGCATTCTTCATACTTTCTTCCTCCTCAATGATTTATCAGGCGCTGTCACCTCTGATTTTTATGGCAGTGCCTTATGCTAATTCTATCAGCAGTTTTCTGTCTCACAATGGTGCAGGGAAAAGTGGTGGTGCAATGAAGATAAAGAAAAACACGGAGGAGAGGCTACAGCTGAGCATCAGGGGTGCTATAGGAAGCATGCTTGCAAGAAACGTGAAAGTCTGCAGCAGCACTGAGATAGCTTTGTACGTTTTAAATTAGCAGCTTGGAAAGGTACAAAATGTACTTCCTCCAACTGAAAAACAGATGATAACGATTTCAAAATATATATATTTCTTGTTTCTTGTAATCATATACTGACTAAAAGATCACAACACATCACGAAATACTGCACATCCATGAGGCATCAATGATGTCTGCATGTTGCATTACAGTAAACAAACAAACCAAACCGCCTTGTAACACTTGGGACATGAACTTCAGGCTATTTTTAGGCCATCACAAGCACACGTGACGCCTGGCATGTGCAAGCCCTTGTAAGTGCTTTTGCATGGGGACTAACACAGCACTCTAACCCATGTTTTATTCATGACAGAGAGCCACACTAGAGTCAATGGCCAAGTATCAAAGACCTGCGCCACAGATTAATGTATCTTTGTCCTGTGACTAATGAGTCAGTGTGCATGAGGTCCCTTGCTTGAATACACCTACACACTGAGATGTATACAACCCTATCTGGCTATGACACACATTATCATACATAATGACATATTTCTCTGAGGCTGTATCAGTCAGCCTCAGGACAGGAATCTGATCTGTCTACAGCTTCATGCACCTGTTAACATGCTACATATGCACAGAAAAGTGATGTCAGACAGGGCAGTTGGTATCGCTACCCTTCTGCTCCAAGGTCAAAGAACCATCTGGTCAAATCAGTACCAGCAGATACCAACATCTAAAGCTTTGAGGTCAATCCCAGCGGCAATGTGTTGGTCTGGTTTCTTGATTTACACCCACATAAATCTAATCAGCCTGCTCCTCTGATGATGACTGTGTTCTTCTATAAAAAGGTATACAGTTTGTTCCTGGTTGAAGAAAAATCTAATCTACGGTGAAGCAACAAGGAAAAAAACAATTTGTAGTACACCGAAGTAAACTATGGCGGACATTGTTTACATAATTAATGACTCCCAGTAATGGAAACAGTAGTGCAAAATTACTGGATTCCCACGGCTGTAAATGACAGCGCAAAAAACCGCTCTCATCTATATTATGTAACCCAGCGGATCCTGTTATGGCGAGCGTGTGAAATTGGCTTTCTTTATTCATTGTCCTTCTAATCCATCATTCTCCATCCATCAGATGATCACATCCACACTAAAGTCTCAAATCATCTTAAATCTACCTGCAGTCCTCAATGCCATCTTCTGCTTCTCCTTTCAGACAAACCAATCTACTTTAGTGTGTGGTTATTAAAACAGCCGCTTGACCTCTACCTCCCTCTTTTTCATCATCCTCACACCCACCACATGGAAATGTAAACCCAAACCTTCTTACACCTTACTTTCACCCTCCCCCATCCCATCTTTCTCTCCCTTCTCTCCGCCTCCTTCCCTTTCTCCCTCACCCTCGCTCAGTGGACTGGGTGTCTGTTGCTGGCTGATGGCCTCCTCCAGGCTGCTGATGATGCTGCTCTTGTCCCTGAGGCGCTGGCGGTATGACGCTCGCAGGGCCTTCATCTGGCGGCGGTGCTGGACGCGGTGTCTATTCAGCTGGACCCGGTACTGGTCGACCTGCTGTTGCAGTTGCTGGAAGTGGGAGTACTGCTCCAGAAAACTCAGCAAGTGGGACATCACCGCCACCAGGGGAGACTCTAACAGCTGGACAGTACATAAGCACACATACATACAAAGTTTAACGTAGCACACACTCAAATTTGAGGAACTGCTCATTAATCTATCAGGTGAGAAGCTCAATCAAGCTGATGACACAAGTTTTGCTACCTTTCCTGTGGTTTCCATCTGGACCTGTGAGGCCCTCTTCTTCTCAGCCTCCTGCTTAAAGGACAGAAAAGCAGCCAGAGGAGTGCATGCTGGGATGTCTGGGCCTTCATCCTCAGCTTCATCACTCAGAGACATTTCATCGCTGTCACTGCTACTGCCTGGATGAAAAAAAGAAAATCACATTAACATAAAGTCATAATTGGGTAAAGGAACGTATGCACGGTAATAAATAATCAAATGTTAGAAACTATCCATATCATAAATGTTGTATCATTCTTCTATATCATATCACAGCCTTTATAAGACTATAAATATTAGCTATTTGAGCACTCACTGGATTCACCAAGCTGAACGCAAGCCTTTTTCCCCCTTTTGGAGGTGTGGCCATTTTTCCTCCTGCTCCCTGTTTCCATGGAAACAGGTCTTGGCTCCTGACCGAAGCAACATGCATAAGGGTCAGACGATAACAAGCATAATATTTACATATTGCACACATAGAAATGCACACAAGAAGTCAGAACAACGACACCACCGATTTCCTCATCATATATAATAGAGCCTTTTTCTACTTTTTGCGTCAGGTGGTAGATGACGCAGAAAAAAGTATTTTTCGTGACAGAGGAACCCCAATGCTGGACATGATGTGACTAGACTTACATCTGAGGAAGATCCCTGCGCCCCCTCCAAGGCTTCATCCTCCTCCTCCTTCTTAAAGACAGTGTAGAAGATGTAGACTAAGAGGGAGTAGAAGGCATACATTTCTACCCTGTCCAAGTGCCCCTGTAAATGACAGATTAATTAAATAATCACATATGCAGCAGAAAAGCAGACGTTATATTTCTCACCCTGATTAAATGTAAAACTCAAGTCTCGACGATAATCAAAGGATGCGTGAATGTAAAAACTGGTCTCGACACATCTGGACTTCACAAGAGACTACATTATTTTTCTATAATAACTGTGACCCCACTCAATCATGCTGAAATATTTTTCTTTTTTACCTTATCACATATCTATTCCTCTTTGATGATGATAATGTGGCATCCAAGTCATTTGTATTCCCCCTTCACACTCCATCTGTGTTGCCAATGACAAATCTTCCGATGCAGCCCTTGTTCTCAGAGCTGCAACAGCATCCCAGCACTGTGTGCGTGCCTCCCTCTCTGTTGTTCTCTCGCCTCCTCCTCCCCCTGCTCCATCTACAGGCTGCATCTGCAGCGAGCATGCTCAGTGCAGTTTCCTGATCCGCTGCAGTGGAGGAGTGACAGATTCGGTAGGGAGACTAAATGGGCCAGGAGGGGGTTGATGCCGATACCAGCAGACAAAGAAAGAGGTGGATGAGATGTGCCAGGTTCCAGGTGCTCATCGAAATCAAACTACAGCAAACAGCACGTGCAAATATTGAGTTATATGTTCATGTGTGTTCAACAATTGGACACATGAACTTTTAAATTCAATCTAAAATGACATTACTGGAGTGTTTTTTTAATTATAATTTATTATACAAGTTCCATCAATGTAATAGTCCTTTAGTGTACATTTTCATTTGGTATCAACCAAAAGCAATTAAATGAGAATAAATACAATTACATGAGACATTTCTAAACTTGTAAATACTTCCACATTGCCACTCGATGATGAATCATTACAAAAAAAAGCACATGCAGCATGATGACCATTATTATTCTGGAACCCCAAACTCACAAGGAGCACACAATTATAAAATGTCTCTGGTCCCCTGTGCCCTGAGGTCTGAAGAAGACACTGTCCCACAGACAGGAACACAGCCACAGATGCTTGTGTGTTATACTGCAGTAAAACTGCTGAGGCAGCAAATCACAACTCTGAAAATCCTGAGAGAGAGAATCTGCAGTGTCCCCTACAAATATCTGGAAAGAATATTAACATCTTGCAAGGACAACACTGTGGACAAAGAGTTAACAGACAAGGTCATTTCTGTTCATATTATCGCCACTAAAAAACAAGCAAGTAATACAAAAGTGCCTGAATAAGTATCAAATGAGGAGGAGGTAAACGCAGAGGAGCTTAGACCACTGCAGATATTCAAACAGTGTGATAGCGCTGAGGCTGCAGAACAAATAGGGAGCTGGATGTTTTTGGAATCTACAACACTAAAACTGCGAGAGAGACATGTAGAGGGTGTCGATAGCCTAGAAGTGAGTGCCTGCTTGACATTCTTGGAAATAGCACATAGCAAATTAAAATGCACACATTTTGAAATTGAACTGCATAATAAATGTCATTAGGGCACTCAATACGTCTAAAAAGGTTATTGCTGCATCCCAGTGACGCAGTGTGCTACTAGCTGTAAAGTGTGGTCACATACTCTCATGCAAATAAGTTGTTTCAGTGGTATCAGGGTGGGCTTTTAGATACAGTAAATTACAGTAAAACATCCAATGCAGAACCTAATTGCTAGTACTTGGGAAAATCCAGCTCCAGTTTTACTTTTCTTTACCATGCAGACAATTCTACTTTGCATTTTAAAATACAAAGCATGATCCTGTATGAAAACCAGTTATCATCCGATTAGTTTTTCCATGTATTAAACATCCAAATGTAAAAGCATGATATTCTATAGTGCATGTGGACTCAAATTCAGAAACGAATACTGCAACTAACATTTTTTTTCTTTTTTGATTACTCTGTTCTGTATTTCTTTGATTCGTTAAGTTATCGACAAGGCATTCAAAAAAGGTTCACAACGCCTGTAATTTCCAAAAGCCAAAAGGTGAAATCTTCAAAAAGCTTGTCCAAACAGTTCTGTTGCACTATGAGCTCATCAAGGCAAATTCCTAATGTTTGTGCAAAGGCAATGGAAATAAAAAGGAATACAACTCAAATCTTCCTCACAAATGTCCTGAAATGCTGAGAACTTATGCACATTCATTTTTGCATAGGTCCATTATTTTATTACTCGGTCGCCCACCAAAGCTCTCTCCAGGTTTACTAAATGCCTATGTCACATCGGTCAGTCACATCCAACAGAAACTTGCTGACGGCCTGCGTGGAGGCCCAACAGCCAACCGACATGGAGCCCTTTAACAGACACTTGGTGAGACCCTCAGTTGCAGCTGGTGAAATGAGTTGAGCAAAAGTGTTTGTTCCGGCCCTCTGAGCCACAAGCAACGGGAGGCTGAGGGCCACGCCGCCAAAGGCCCCTAAAGCATTACCGGCAAACATACACACCGTTAAGCAGCAAGACAGGGAAGACAAACCCAGGCAGCGGGTCATAAGCGTGAGAGCGTCTGCTGAGAGCCAGTCACTCAATCCCAGCAGCAGACAGGAACCACAAAGGAGAATGTTTGCTGTGTTGTGGTCTTCACCAAGCCAAAGGAATTCAAAGGTGAAGAGTGCTGGAGCCAAAACCTCGCCGGCCCACTCTGCTTCTCTCTGGATCGAGGCGAGGGATGAGCTGGAGGGAAGCAAGATGCAAAGTGCTGCAGAGAGTCCAAGCAGGAAGAGGCCTACTGAAGGAGCCCTGTGATCCTGCAGAGAGGTAAACGCAGAGACAGTAGCACAATTAGAAAGTGAGACATTTTACAGATGGATTTATTAATTAGCTATTGTCTAACCAAAAATAACCTAGATATCAGCATTGGGGTGACCACAATACACATGCACTACATATTACAAACAAGCAGTTTAGCGGCAAAATACACAACAGATCAAATAAATAAGCATACATTTGTTTACTAATTATTTTCCTGGATACTAAAATGTCAAAAAGTAGTGAAAAATACCCATCAAAGTGACAATGAAACGACTTGTTTTGCACAACCAACAGTCCACAATCGAATGGAAGCTGCAACCAGAGAATGTTTGGCAATTTTGCATGAAAGAAAAAAGACTTAAAGAGCACTACTTTATCAAAATGATAGATTATTTGTCTGTACATCATCTAGCATTAATTGATAAATAAACCATGGCTTCTAAGTGTGTTAGTAAGTTTCAACATCATCTACCTACGTTGGCACAATGGTGAACGGCACCTACCTTAAAGAGCCTGTACGAAGAGTACAATGCTGTGGCAGACAACATGATGTTGGAACAAGATGTCGTGACCCACTCTGTTACACAGGACGCCATTGATCCTGAGGACGAGTGACACTCCGGTCAACACGAACAGCAACAGAGCATGTTGTTTCTAATGAATGTGTCTGAAGTAAGTTACTGCAACTGTTGCACGAGTCTGAATATCGAATAGTATTTCATGAAGTCAGCTCAACACAAAGACCAAACTTTGGGCAGGAACACTTGCAGGTTTGTTTTGACACGTGACGTGAAGTCCGGATATGAACAGTGCGCATGCTCTAAGAGATGCCTTCCCTACTCCTCGTAAACTATGTCCCTATAGCAGCGGCGATAAGCGCAAACTGTACCACGTGCCAAAGCGAATTCATTCGTTACTTTAGTAATGATTCATACGGTTTGTAAATAGTATTAGAATTGGGTAAGACTGTCATATCAGGTTATGTGAATTAAAGGCACATTCATATCTAGCAGTATGGCAAACAGGATTGTGTCAATGAAGTAAAAAACAATGCATTATGAAGTGTCTGATATTTCCTCCGACATTAACGTCCCCTGAAGGCAGCTTCAGTTCGAAAAGTATGGCGGCGGAGTGTTTGACAACCATAACAGAGCAATGGATACGGGAGAGATTACAGCTAAAACATCCATGTCTCGGTAATATTATGTTATGATTATACAAATGTTGTATTGGAGTAAATAGCAGTTGGATTACGGGTTAAATCGCAGTTTAGCTTTTGTCATATGAACTAGCTTAGCCAGTTACTTTCCCTGAGCTAATGGAAGCTAACAAAGCAATTAGCTAACTGTCACCTGCGGCAAATGATTCAGCTCAGTCTCATTTCTACATGAAACTCGTTACAGGTGATGTCCGCTCACTGAGCCTCCCGGGAACGTCCGAGGAGAAGATAAGACGTCTGGGAAACGCACTAAGTAACTTTGTCCGTCTTAAGTCTCTGGACCTCTCCTGCAATGCGCTTGTCTCCATTGAGGTAACGTTAGGTTTAAACGACTAGCTATATATATTCTTAAACTGAATGCTGTAAACGTGTTTGTTGGTGTTCAATAACATTCCACAATAATGGAACTATGTTACAAGTGGAAAAGGTCCAGTTATCCTTTTTTATTTCCTTTTTGGTAAACATAGTTATGAACGTATCTGACAATTAACCCCCTAATACTGTATGGTTTCCTCCCCAGGGGGTTCAACATGTGAAAGTTCTGGAGAGGCTGATCCTGTACTATAACTGCATTCCTTCCCTTGAAGAAGTGAAAGTGCTGTTCGAGCTGCCAAATCTTAGAGAGCTTGACCTCCGGCTCAACCCTCTGACCAAACGTGACCCACAATACCGTCCTTGTCTGGTGCATGCCATGCCCAACCTACGCAAACTCGGTAAGATCCCTGTCGCCCATATTAAGCTAACCACACCGTAACTAATTGTCCTCTCTTGCCTTCTAGATGGTTGTTCAGTCAGAGACGTCGAGCGCAAAGCTGCCATAAGGAAGTTCTCCTCTGACCTTCTACCTCTGCAGAGGAGCTCGTCTTTGACTCTGGTTGCTAACCAAAGGTACCCTGTTTGTCAGAGGCTTCAGTTTAGTTTCAGCTCCCACTTTGACTGGTTACAGGGTCTACCAGGATCTTGAGATCATGGGAAACAAACTAAACTGATGTTGATGTTTGCTTTGTCTTGAATAGTATGGGGAAGGACAAATTATCTTTGGGGATGTTTGTATGAAGTTTGCCCCCCAAAGAAGGGAGTGACTCGGGTGCTTGGCTATAAAGAAAGCACTCACATGTGGATCAGTGTAGAGCTTTAAAGCACAAAAGAGTTGAAACGAGGCGAAAACCTCTGAAAAGTGATGCAAAGGAGGAAGTGCCTGAAACTTTCATTATTTCTAATGGCCATCAGGGGGCGACTCCTCTGGTTGCAAAAATAAATTGGATTGTCTCACTAAAGTCTGAAAACATGACCCTACCTCTCCCATGATTTATTAACTCAGTAAACATGTTATTAACATTGTTGTGTTTTTGTCTTACAACTTTAACCCTTACACAGGGTGCTTTCAGTTTATGAAAGTTAATTGTAACATTTGGGTCGCCCATAAATGTCTTACTCAGTGTTCAAATTGTACACAGCAACACCTTCTTGTGTCCCTTCTGGTTGCAAAAAAAAACAAGATGACAAAGGCCAATATGCCAAACTCTATTCCTAAAAGCCGTAGTCCACAAACCAATTGTTGACGTCACTGTGACTACATCCACTTATATACAGTCTGCCGTTAAAACCTTGGGTAACCAAAACAGCCACTAAAAATAACCATTATCTAAATGAATTCCTTTCAGACATATGCTGGAGTTGTATCTTTACTGTCTTGCTTGTGGTTCCCAGGAGCAGTGATCAGAGACTGGCTTTAGTTGATCGCTTAACCAAGAGGCTCTCCCTCCTGACCGACACTGATGATATTGTGTTAAATTTTGTTGAGACGAATCAAGGAGAACAAAGTGCAACTCATGCCAACTATGTTCTCAAGGATGCAAAAGGTAAGACGTCAAAGTCTAAAAGCTAATTGTCAAATTAGTTTGTTTGTTTTCAAACTTCTATTCTTTTTAAACTATCTTTTGTCTCAGAACCCAGAGGGGATGAATCACAAAACTTCACAGAACAGAGGAGTTCAACTCCAAAACCGGTGATTTTTATTTCACTGTAGGTCAAACAATATTATCAGTTATACATCTACATTATCATACTTACTGAATGTGCTCCTCTTGTTGTTTTTAGGAAACGGCTAAATCCATCCTCAGGTATCCTCCCGCAAAATATGGTAAGTTTTTGCTGCTGTCTTTACAGAGGGACAATTGAAGATATGTTAGTGGTTTATTTAGAGGATGAAGACTACAACAGTTGTAATGATGGGATAACACCCTGGGGTTCAATGATAACTGTCTCCTCTTTAGTCCCAGCTTCATATGGATTAAATATATCATGTTCCACAAGCAATTAATCAGAACATCTGTTATTTTGACTTGGGGATTTGAGGAGGTAAGCAGAGCTGGGTGAACACGGGATGAAATACTTTGTTTGGAAATAATAAAGGGCACTAAATCAGTTGTATCCTAACCATTGTTCTGTCTTTTCCACTAGGTGGAGACATAAGCCAATTATTTATTTTGAATTGTGCACATCTTGTGTGAATTAATGAGTGAGTTATTCTGTAATTTGACCAGATATTTCAAGGTCTAAAGTGCCACACATGAAAGAACCTTCTCAGAAAAGCTCTACCTCATTATTTTTACTGTTTTACCGTTTACTTATTTTTTATATTTATTACTTGTTTCTTATTTTTCCTACTACCTCTTGCTGCTGTAATCCTGCAATTTCCCCACTGCAGGACTAATAAAGGATTATCTTATCTTATCTTTTCTTATCTTAGAAGTCACTGAAAGACCAAAGGTGTCCTTTGGCCCCTATGTAGAGAAATGTAGACCTGAGCCTGGAAAACAAAAGCAAAAGGACTTCCCCAAACAAACCAGACATGCAGCCAAGGGACATTACACCCCTAATCCTGGTAGGAATAGCATTCATACTTAATAAAATCCGTTGTCAGACTTTAATATACATCCGCAAATACACTTTCTTGACATGACGTGTGTTTTCAATGTTTTAATCCAGATCAAAGTCATGGTCCTAGTTCCTCATTAGCTAATATCCGGCCTCCCAGTCCACGTCGTCCTGGTTTGAATTTGTCTGACCTCTCAAACCCCATCTTACATCCTCCAAGACTGACCTACTCCAGCTTGAAGGGGGGCTCCAGTCATCCACAGCAAGGGGAAAGGAAAAAAAGGGTGGGAATTCAGTCTAATTACTATTTCACATACTGAATCATTCTTATTTTGTTCCTACTACTTATACACATCATGTTTGAGGTTGTTTTTCTCTCTCATATGAACTTATCTCTTATCTCACCTCGCAGGGTAGTTATAGGAAACCCCTGGAGATGCTCCTCAACCTCGTGGACAAACACTGGACCGGAGAGAGGTCATTGCATCATAACAACAACTTCCTGTGTGAGTTGGGAGTTTGCTTTGGGGAATGTGGCATCTGATGACAGGAGCTTGAAGATAAGGTCTGTCATCATTTCTATTTGTGGCTTTAGCTCAAGCAGTCCAGATCCTCTCTATGATGGAAAATGATATTTCTAGTCGGGAGGCTGAGGTCAGGACCTTAAGACGGGAAGCTGATACACTAAACTTTCAAGCGGCTGCACAAGAGGAAGAGCACAAAATTGAAGTCCGTAACCTCTCCGCTCAGCTGGAGACCGCCTGCAGTGGCGTTGTGAGTGGATTCAACACGAGAAAACAATGTTGATCTTAAGGTGGCCTTGATGGTTTGGAAGAAACCCCTGTATTTATTGTGTTTTCTCTAACACAGGGTAAACTAAATGAGCAGCTGAGGATTGTCTTGGAGGAAAATGTCGCTCTACAGAAACGGCTCATCAAGTTAGAACGACAGTATCTCAAGTCCATGATGAAAAGTTCACCTCTTACTCAGATTAAAGGTGAGTGTGAATGCCAATTGGAGAATGTACAGTGCCTTGCAGTATTCACCCCCTTGGTGTTTTTCCCCATTTTGTTGCTATGAAGCCCTTAATAAGATCTGGTCCTACCAATTACGATTAGAAGTTACATATTTCGTCAGTGAGAGGACAGTCCATCAAAACTCACAGACCAGACGATGAGGGCGTTACAAAGAGACCACAGATGACCCTGAATAAGCTAAAAAGCTTGAAAGCGGAGATAGAAATAAATTGGTTTATTTGGACTTTATTTAACTAATTATGTGATTTCTGATGGTAATTGCATGCACCAGGTTCCATTAAGTGGCTTTACGGCAAAGGGTGTGAATATATGCTCGTACCACACTCCAAATCTTTAGAATTTTTCTCAGTTCACTTCACCAATTTTGGCCATTTTGTGTAGGCCCATTACATAAAATCCCCCAAAAATAATAATTAAATTCCAGGTTGTAATGCAACAATAAAGAATACTTTTTCAAGGCAGCGAACAAGTGATTATTTTTGCCGTTTTCTTTACAAACTAAAATGTTGTACTTTCACTTTCTTAGAGGCTCAGACAGAAGTGGAGGAGCTGAGGAAAGAGATCGAGGGGTTGAGGGTGAAGGTGCAGCATGCTGAGAACGTCAACGATTTGTCAAATATGTTGCAAGAAAGCCACAGGTAAGAAGTCGGGCCATTTTAGTGTTGGCACCTGGTTTCACTGTATCCACACGACCACAACAGTGAACCAGCCCCACTTTGTTGTTTGTGTCTGCGTATGAACTGCAGGTCCCTGGTGGCCACCAACGAGTGTTTGCTAGCTGAGCTGAAAGGAAGTGGGGAACTTCAAAGCGGAACTTGAATGAAAAGATTCACAATGGAATGAAAATGTCAAGCAAGACTATGCCGAATGTAATATTAGAGCATTGCTTACGCCGCACAAGGCCCAGCTGTTACAGACTGTTTTTCATAATGTTTTACTTTGTATCACTGCAGTGTACATTTCTTTTGTGTGTTTTACGTTTCTTGCCCTTTTGAAAACATGTTTCATTATTTATTTATTTTTAAATCTGTATAGGCTGCATTTGGTTGATGTAAACTATAACAGGGAAAGGCAATTCATTCCAGGAGGTTTGTGTATAAGTGTGACAGGGTTGTTATGTTAAATTAATTTAAGGGGGAAAAAAATTTCAACTAGAAGGTCATAATGTATTTCCTGGATCTGTGGCAAGATTGTGTCTCTCTTAGCTGCGTTCCCTTTTTTTTTTTTTTTTTTTTTTAGGTCACTTGTGTCTCCATCTGCTTTGTACGCTGCAGTGGAATGAATGCATCTAGATTCCAGATGCACTGGGACTTTATTTATACCTCTGCCTTCAGGGCTGGAAAGCTACACACGCATGCATGCATGCACGCATGCACACACACACACACACACACACACACACACACACACACACACACACACACACACACACACACACACACACACACACACACACACACACACACAGGCACTTCCCTTTCATAAACACTAATGTAAGACCTGGCAAACGCTGATGCTACTGCATGAACTAAGTGTCGGTGTTTTTATGTGAATGCTAAGGTCAAGGGTCGTTGCTACTGCTGTGGTGTTTTCGATGTGTTCCTGAAAAGCCATAAAAATATAAAACATTGTGTTTTCACTGACACCCGGTAACCAACTAAGCTGAGGTTCTGGGGTGTGTTTTTTTATTTTCAGTAATGCATTACAAATCATGAACACACATTAAAAGGTCTATAGCACAAGAACCCCCCGCATGCACTGGGGCACAATAATACATTAAGTTATTAGAAAATAAGACAATGTTGTTCCTCCACATTAAAGGTGCACGGTATTTGGCATTGAGCACAGAAAACAGATCAAGCTACTGCAGCAGACAAAACAAACGCACTAATAGCTGCTAGGTTTGCATTGATGCGTGATTCTTCATCAGCTGAGGCTACCGGTAGTGTGTGACACAAACACTGTCACTATGTTGGAAAAATATTGTACAAAAGTAGATTACTTTGCAATTTTCCCTTTTTATCTCATACAGAATGTGAGTATGCAACAGTTAGAGACTTGCTTTTGTGTTCAGTTGAATTGTGCCTTGGATGGCCGTACCACACATAAAAGGTACTGTAAATCTTTACCAGCAGACAAATATAATAGCATTGGCGCGTAGCTGATTTTGAATGTACAAGTTAATACATATTGATTTCAAGCAATACAAGATTTTTATCATGATCACACAATTTCATCACGTATTGTTTTTTACCCTTACATTATTTAAGCCTGTCCTCACAGAAGTTCAGTAAGATATGACGCACTACTGTCATCAATATGCCTCTGAATCAAATGCAATATACATAAGCATGCACAAAGTACAGCAATACAGGAAAAACAACATAAGAAGCCAGTGTTTTAAATTAAACCATGTGGCTATAACTTTAGAATATACACAATCTTACCACAAATATATTAGAACTTACTGTATGGAAATATTAGTAAAATGTTAAAAATACAATCTTGTACAACTGAGCTCGTATATCGTGGTTAGAGCTTCCTTCTTCAGCTAAAAACACCGATTAGAAAATCTAAATGCATGTTAGCAAAATGGTTTGTTGTCTGAATAAAGATGGCGAAAGAGAAAATGGATTCTCCTCTTGTATTTTTGTTGTTGAAGTGTTGTAAGCAGGCATATTGAAAAGGTTTGCATGGCAGGGGATTTTATGTGTTAAATATTCACAAAAGTAAAATGATATGACAAAAGTCAAAAATCTTCAGTCCAACAGTTAACTACATTGTGTCTTTGCAAACATTTTTAAACAAGTTGACAAAACCCTTAATATATTTTCTTGGTTTGAGCTCAAGGCAAATTATTCAATTGACATTGTGAGGTTGTACAATAAAAAGAAACAGCAGATTCCATGAAGACTTAAGTTCACTAGTAGGGATGGCAGACAGACAATTAACACGGAAGATGGAACAATTTAAGTTTTCAAAAGAAATTAACATTGATAATACTCTCTGTAAGTCTCTGTCAAAAATTGGCAGAAAATGTGGCAATTCTTACTGAAACTCAGACAAATAAAAAATGCATTTCTTCAGGTCAGTATGGGATTAGAAAAAAAAACATTAGAAAGTGCAATGTTGTTAATTAACCAAACTGTTGTCGCACATTTGTTTTTCGTGGCATGTTGTTCATTGTGCTCAATAAATATAAGGCCCTATCGTAACAACAAAGCTTCAATATTCATAGCATAGCAGTTTTCTCTCTCGTTCTCTTCAGTGTTTGGCAGTAACTTGCAATCAGACAGGAATGTACCAGCTGGTGATGACTTGGTAAAAATAGATGTAAACAGTTTTCCAGTTCTCACACTTCTCAAGGAGAGGAACTCAAAAACATCTCTCTCACACACAGACAACATAGATGGGTGGGAAAATATATGAAATTCTATTCTTTTGTGCTTTCTTTGAGTATTCATTTAATAGAAAATTATCATAGTAGTTGATCGAATGTTTATTTCCTTATGCTCCCCTCACATGGGTTTGCCCACGGTGGGTTTATTCACTTTCTTTTCGTATGACCCTCGATGTTTGTACCCCGAGACGTATCCAGAAGTGTCCACCATGTCCACTCGTCCCGCCTTACCCTTTCCGCGACCGGAGTTGTCAAAGCGCTCCTTGTGTGACCCTGTAAACTTGGTGGGGTCTGTAAGACGGCTCACTGTCGGGGAAGCCACGGCTCTCTATGAGGAAGTTAAGAAAACGTTTGAGTTTATGCTGTGATCGCCGATACGAGAAGTCTGTAATATTTAGGTTTTTGAGTCTTACCGTGACTCCTGCGATGACAGGTGTTTTGCCCTCAATCAGCTGGAAGACCTCTGCCTCGGCCTCCTCTCCAGTCTTTTCTTTATACTTCTTCCTGGCCAGCTCTCCGAGTGCCGCCTTGAACTCGTCATATGTGATGGTGCGACAGGATTTCTTCCTGAAATGTAGTTGGAAAAGTTGCTTAAAGATGGGATAACACTTGACGGCACATAAAATCCCCAGCAAATAAAAAAATGATCATCAACTGTGCCTCCAGGGGCAGAAGCGCGGTATTTATGCTCGCTGTATCAACTTTTCTCCAGCCTGTCAGAGTTTGAAAGCTTAAAATGAGAGCGGACAGTACTGTACACAGAGCCATGTGTGATCACTTCAACATGGCAGATGTAAGACACAGCATGGAGATGGTATCCTGCTGAGATAAACAATGAGAAACCGTTCCCTGTTTGGATCTCGTCTCTCTGTACCTCACTGTTGTCTGAGCAACCGGACCGACCCGTACACACGCCGGCTGTATATGTGACCGTGTCTCCGTATCGTGTATCATATTGTGTCCAGCTGTGGAGTTCACCCGGAGGGGTCGGGATGTTTTTCATTCCAGTTAGTAACTTTTAGAGCTGCTGAATCCCCGTATTCTCATTTATCAGATCAAACTGTTGTAACCGCTGACAATACTGCACAACAGATCATCATCATCATCAATCATTCTGCTTCTCAGAGTGCTCCAGTTGTTTAACTGGCCGTTTGCCCGTTACACTTCCACGTAAAAAAGTGCATAGTTACACAAACACAATTGCCGTGGTGATAAATACCATAAACAACAGCCAATAAAGCCTGCAGTCTTCCTTGGCAACCTGCTGTCATAGCAACAAGCTACAGTAAACAAGGATGTTTGGGTGTATTATTAATTTGGCTTTGTTTGGGCGATCCATCAGTGTTGAACATTTGAGAACTCCATTCCTTTGCCTGTTCCGTGCTGTCTACTGTCAGAACGTCCAGCAGCGATTTCGGTCCACGGAAGACAAGTGTGTGTCCTCTGCAGAGTTATTAAATTCTCCAAAGTAAAAGTAAAGGATTAGGCTGTGTAAATAAGCAGCTATTCACTAGGCTGCGATAAGGATTAAGAAGGACAAAGGTTAGAGCGAGAGTTGAGCTTTGTTTTAGTGCGGGATACGACGGTAGCTGGCCTGCTGTTTATTATAGTTCAGCCATCTGCAGCATGATCCTCATGGATCGGACACAACAGTAGTTGCCTGAATCAGTTTCATGCTAAAATGCTCCTGCACCGCCTACGCTCCTGTTGATGAGGTCATACAACCGGAGCCTAGAAAAGGAAGCTACCATAAGGCCACGCTACGAACTAATTAGTCCACACCAGATTTCCTCCTCATCCATAGTTCCTGCTGTGGTGTTCTGGCTCCAAGCAGGCAGACAGCACAGCAGCGACTCAATGTGCTGCAGCAGACCTCCATCCCCACAATAAATACGGATTCATTCGGCCATACCGTGATTAGCCAGTGCTCATTAAGATGTTACATTTTTCGTATGCAGGCAAAGAGCTTTGACACTGATTAAAAGGAAAGTGGAGATCTGCATCTTTGGCATGGCAGCCCTGCTGGCTCAGTCATGCCTGGAGTCAGAAACCACATGAAAACGAGCCCCTCCCCCCACTATGTACTTCTTTCTATCCTGTAGCTGACTCTGAAGTGTTCACACGCCACACGCTTTGTTCAGATTCTACTGTCCAATTCTAAATATTGCTCTCCGATGGAGTGGGATGTAAACAAGCTTAAATCCTGCAGCTTTAAATTCACTCTCTAGTTTTGCTAAGAAAAATGTGCACAACAGCAAACATGAATGCCCATTGCCATGCCAACTGTGCAGGTGACTCACGGTCCTGGTAAACAAGCTCTTTTTGTTTTACAAATGTAGAAATATTTGTCAAGTTTACTATAAGACATCATGGCTGAAATAATTAAGTTGCTTATCATCCTTCAGCAGAGGATATTTATGATAAAAGCTTCAGTTATCGTCAAACATGTGAGTCACTGTAAGTCTCTAGCGTCTGAAGCCACATGCATGTTGGAAAGGACTGAATCCTGCCACTGCCTCCTGTAATATGCTTTGTACATGTTTTTAATTGACTTAAATTGATTAAATACCTTTAAATATCTTGCTACATGATACACAATAAATCAGGAATTAAAACATTACAGCCTTTCTAACCCAGTCCGTAATAAGTAAGTCCTAGTTTTGTGGAGATACATTTTCAGGAGCTCCTGGTGCTGCTTTTTGAAATATTGTATTTTTCCTGAATACAGTTTTTTTTCTCCAATAAACAGGAATAAACCGTTTCAAGTTGAAAAATCACACTAAAACCATTTTGGAATCTCCTGTATATAAGTGTGTACACAAAGTGACTGAGATTGAACTACAGTTACACACCAGCGGGAGATGGAAAATCCACTAAATCAGTGTGAGAGTCACACTCCTGAAGACCAGATGATGAGTGGCTTCACGCTTCTATTCTGGTTCCTAACGTTCAACCAGGATAACAAAAAAAATAAAATAAACAAAAAGCTGCTTTGTGTATGAAATAAGAGAAACAAAACAATCATACGCAAAAAAAACATACAAACCCACATTGTAAAATGACCTTTCCTACACCAGCTTTATTATGTGTCACCTTACTGTATGTGGCCAACTTGTGGCCGCTCTGTTTTCCTTACAAAACATTACACTGTTTTCTAGCTACAATAAAAGTCTGTTAAGTAGCCTGACATGACTCATGATGAATGGACAACAGCGTATTAAGGAAAAAACGCTTTCACCCGGTGAAAAGGAGACCTGCCTGTTGGCTCAGTCTTTCTGTTCGCCTGTGACAGTTTGCTTGCTGAACCAGTATCATGAGAATAAATCAGCAGCAGCATAAAACTCACTTTGAGTGAGTCTGTCTGTTAACTCTCTTTGAGAAGCTTGATTCATTTGCTCAACCCGTCCCAAAAAGGCCGCCATTTTAAAAGTTTAAAGTTGATACAGGATCACATTTTAAATTGTTTAAAATTCGGGTGCAACACAATTATATTGAATCTAGGGTTTGAGGAAGGTTTGAAGAGAAGTTTAAATTGGATATTTCTTTATTTGTAGCTAGTTTGAAAGGTAAACCATGATTTAAATGAGCCCTTGTTGGTGCAAGCCAGCCTTGATGTGATGGGGAAGATATCTACACACATCTGTCAGTGTGTGTCAGCCCATACATCCAGTGCACGTGGTCAATGTTAGCACAAATGTACAGATGAAACTGTTTTTCTTCTTTGGTGAAGTAATATTGAGGTCACAGCGTATTAGTAGATTATACGTCAGTGAAATAAAGCAGTAAAGGATGAATCAATCTGGCTTAAGGAGATACAGGATGAGCCATCATGGCCTCTTGCTCTGGCTGCCGCTTCTGATTTACAGCCGAGCCAACTCGATGTAAGAAACAAAGGCTTCTTCCAAAACAATGCCCGAAAACAAATTCAGTAACTACAACATATGTGCCTCTGAGCTATTTCTATGATGCTCATGCCAATTTCAGTTTAACAAACATTATTGTTTGCTTAATGTTCCATTGGAGCAAGCACGAATGAAACGGTTGGACATCTTAAGTAGGTGTTGGGGTCTGTTTTACTTGACTGTGTGAGTAAAGATGATACTACAGATTCAATTATCTGAACACTAATGAAATGGAATAGAGACATTCCTCCAGAGACAGTTTTTCTCTCCACTTCTGTGTTCCTAACAACAATAATGGGACCACATTTTCTCCACTATAGTGGCCTTATGGGCATGCTGATCTGGGTGACTAAGCCTGTCGTCATCTCAGCCGCTGCAACAGTAAAGTTCCACTGTAGTAAAAGAATCCTGTTGTGGCATGTCTGTTACAAGATCTTAGCTTCAGATGTTGGCAGATTAAGAAAGAGGAACAGACCTTTGGACAATGAAAGGTATCTTAAATAGCCTCACATAAACAATATTGCCTTACTTACTTGACCTTGCTGAAGACGATGTCAACGTCAGTGAGAGTGATGTTCTTGCCGTCAATCACTCCACAGTCCTTGCAGAGCTTGGACCAGTTCTTGCCGTGCATGTCCTTGCCGGTAGCGCGGGTGTCGGCGTGGATGGCGAAGCGGCGAAACGACTCTTCCAAAGCGGTCACCTCCACTGGTGTGGACGAGCCCGCGCCTCCATCACTGGTCCCATTAGAATCAGTTGAAAGCCTTTTGGACAACCGGTCTCTAGACTGTTCACTGTGCGGCCGTAAAGGGGACGAGCCCGCGTTAGGATGCTTGGCTGTCTGGACTTTAAAGTCGTCTATGTTGTCTCTGAGGGGCGGAAAAAATACATCATCCATGATGTAACAGTTTCCAGTTAAGGTGATATCATGGAAAATGTGGTACACGCACTGAAGTTACTCTTTTGAAGCACACAACTGAATATTCAAAACACAAGAAGTCCTATTGGCTTCACATCAAGTGACAGCAGTGAATAATTAATATCAAGATTTACAGGAAACGTTAATGGAGTGGAACACAATTAACAGATTCAAGAGAAAAGGGACACTGCATCACAGTCTGTACAGCAAGGAGGAAACACATCAGATCTAACTTTGTTCTGCAAGATTTGCAACAGACAAACGCTTCTGCAAGACAACAGTGTGCCATGTCTCAGATTCAAGACACAACTTGTTAACTTGTCTTTCCCTTTTTGTAAGCTACATCTGATACAATTAGACTCTCGAAGGTGTGTTTTTGTGCTCTGTGAATGGGCAGATGTCTTGCGTGTTCTAGGACAAAGGTGAAGGATATAAATAGATTTCTGTAGAATTCAAAAGGTGCACAAATCAAAAACCAAGAGAGCAGATGGATACTTGAACTAGAACACAAAATGTGAGAGGTGACGGCTCATACCATGACTTCTAAAAACTTACTTCTGGTCTGCCATGCTTGTGCGGGAATTTGGTTCCTTCTGTGCAGTGTTTGGATTAGCTGACTTTTGTTTTCTCTTTGTGCTGTGGAAAAGATGAGAATGGAGGTGAATACTGTGGGAGGATGTGTCTTCGCATACCAGTGAGTGCCAGAGAGTGACGGGGAGGAAACAAATAAAATCAAAGCAATAAACACAGCAGAACCAAAGGTACAATATTCCACTCATATGCTTGTCCCTCTTTAATCATGCTCCAATAAAAACACAATTCGTTATGACATAATGTCTAATCCAGTCTGAAACACTGACAGAACTAAGGAAAACCTTCAGATTGAAGTGAATAATAACCACAGAAAAGGAACAAGATCAAAATCCTCATCCACTCCAAATTATCCCCAGATAACATCTGCCTTTAAGCACGAAGCTTTAATCTGCCTTTGTTGTGACAGAAGATGCAACTGAAGATGATTTCATTCAGTCTGAGTTCAGGGATTCCTCTCTAAACACATCATCATCCTGACTTGCATCTCTTTGTATAGAGCAGCAGCATGTCACCATCAACACAGCCTCAGACTTAAACCACAACTGAAGTGCTTGCATTAGTCATTAAGGTAACATTACTCCCAAACAAAATAGAAAAAAACCCTCTGCTATTATTAATAGGAAAATGTCAACCAGAACTATATTTGTAGCAAGTGATGGCGCTCTGCTCACCTTTCAGCTGTTCCCATACTTAGCTCAGCATCCGTAAAGGACCTGCCTTGCCATGGCAAAGTACACGGTCCTCAACAAAGTCTCTAAAACCAGTAGCTGCATTAAACTAGATACAAACAAGATGCAAGCTGGAGAGAGAAGTCGTGTCCTGTGGACCTAACCGTCTGCTCCGGCTACCAAAGTTTCAAGCAAGTCCCTCAAGTTGCCAATGAAGCGCTTTCACTCACCCCCAGTGGCACCGTGTAAAGCGCAGGGTTGTGGACGCTGTGGCCAACAATTACAAATGTGACCTTGCTAAGTACAGTTGACACTTGAATGGGTACAAAAGTTCCAAGATTGACACTGCACAAAGCCATTATAATCGGGATGTCAATTCTTAGAGGGGGGAAAAAAGAGATTATGAGTGTGTATGAATAATGTCATTCAGAGCAACAGACACTGGGAACCCATTGTCTGATGCTGGTGGCTTCTCTGTCTGACCCAGGCCCATTTCTCCACACATACACGCATGGTGACATCGCAGAGTACCACTATTCATGGAAGGGGTTTTGTAGTCGTATGTCATCGAGGACTCAGGCCAAGACAATCCAGACAGAGTTATTGAGGTCGTTGAAGCCTCAATGTTTAATTTATCCATTAACACAGTACACATAAAAACATGGCTACAAATCATCATCATTTAAAAAATCCGATGATCGATCTTTGTAACTGTGCCTATTTTCAGTGAATATGTGTACATTAGCGCTCAATGTGATGGGTATGCTGTGGTTATGAATGGGATGTTACCATTAGTTGTCTGTTTTGGTCAATCATTTTATAACGTACAATCATTTACAATTTAGCCCATTATTTGCTCTTTAAGCATGTTAATGTTTAAAAGAAAATAACAACATTGCTTACATGTGAAATAAGAAAAAAATTAAGTTATAACATAAAGCAACATGCTTATATATCAATGCAACAAAATTATATCTGAATAAATAATCAAGCAACAAATCCAATAATATTTTTCTTTTTGCTTAATCATTTTTTGTTGGACAAATCAAATAATTCCCTTTAGATATCACACATTGAGGTTTTTAATCAAGTATTTTACGTACAATTATATGTTTGAGATGTAATGATTTATAATCAATAAAATTACACTGTGATTCAAAATATAAAAATAATATTATTACAACTAATATTTATAAAAAAAGATATGATACTGAGGTTCCATCATTGTTATTACTAACTAAACAGAACTCTCAGTGGAGATCCACATCCTTTCAAATAGAGTAACTACTCGCTGTGTTTTCCTTTGTGTTAAATGACAGCAGCAGCATCAATGTGAAACAAAGAGATCTTTTCACTCTCTCTCCTCCTCCAATTTAGAGTCACTAGTTTCAAGAGTCCAAGTATTCAGTACAACAAGCCTCCTCAAGCCACATCATGTTCAATACATGAATGAGAGGTCATTAACACAGTGCAGTGGCCTGAAGTAGAACGCATACTGAGATGAAAGGAAATAAAGTGCTCTGATAGAATAAAAACTCATTATCACTGTATAGGATGGAGTCGACACCATGTGGTGCTGTGAAGCTGTACTTTACCAATACAGTGGGTTTGGCCAAATTCCTAATCTGATATATATTTTTAAAATGAAACCATTACAACCATCGTAGTAGAATGGTTTTGTCCTGTACCCTTTTTTTCTGCCCCACTCTTCCACATACACACAAGAAGCCATTTAGTTAAGGGCAGATCTCCAGAGACAAATCTGTAACTGGATGACAGCATGCTTACATACACTCGCCTTCTGGCAATACACTGCACAGATGAGTGCTTTAACCATAAATTGACCCATTTTGAACTGCGTCTATTCATAGCAACAATACGCAGCCATGGCTGGAACATTCTACTCATTCTCAAGGGAGGAGATCAGCCGGTAGACAACATGCAGGCTGAAATACCAAAAAGCTGAACTGTTTTTTAACCGCTAGTTTGGCAGATGGCGTTTCACTCACTAAATGATGACACAGTTGTCAGTGTGATGTGTGTGTGTGTGTGAGAAGAGAGCTTGACAGAGGCCTCCTCCTGCATCGTGGTGAGTGGGCACGCAGAGATCCCATCTGCTTTCCATCGGGATCAGCGTCCTTTCCAGACAGCTGCTCAGGAATGTGACGTGTCGGTCAATCGAGAGACCATCGTTATCACACTGAAGCCCCCAGTGTCCTCAGAACCTATCTCCATCTATAGTCCACCATGTCTACCAGCTTTCTTATACATGTACTAGTGACTACTCTTCTATGCCATCCCTCCATTATTGCCCTAAAACTATTTAAACACATTAGTGAGCCATAGAGCTGCAATGATTAGAGGATTATTCTATTAGATCACCGGAAAAGGAATTGCCAACTATTTTGATTGTCGATTAATTGTTAACGTCATCATTCAGGAAAAACTAGTAAACTTGATGGTTCCAGCTCCTCAAAATTGAGAATTTGTCATTAATTTGACTATTTTGGTCAGAGAAAACAAAAAACTATGTGACATTACAATTCAGTACAATTAATTTAACATAATTATGTTTGTGTGTGTATATATACTGTATATATATATATATATACACTCACCTAAAGGATTATTAGGAACACCTGTTCAATTTATCATTAATGCAATTATCTAATCAACCAATCACATGGCAGTTGCTTCAATGCATTTAGGGGTGTGGTCCTGGTCAAGACAATCTCCTGAACTCTGAAACTGAATGTCAGAATGGGAAAGAACGGTGATTTAAGCAAATTTGAGTGTGGCATGGTTGTTGGTGCCAGACGGGCCGGTCTGAGTATTTCACAATCTGCTCAGTTACTGGGATTTTCACGCACAACCATTTCTAGGGTTTACAGAATTACTAGGTTTACTAGGGTCAGAATTTGGCGTAAACAGAATGAGAACATGGATCCATCATGCCTTGTTACCACTGTGCAGGCTGGTGGTGGTGGTGTAATGGTGTGGGGATGTTTTCTTGGCACACTTTAGGCCCCTTAGTGCCAATTGGGCATCGTTTAAATGCCACGGCCTACCTGAGCATTGTTTCTGACCATGTCCATCCCTTTATGGCCACCATGTACCCATCCTCTGATGGCTACTTCCAGCAGGATAATGCACCATGTCACAAAGCTCCAATCATTTCTAATTGGTTTCTTGAACATGACAATGAGTTCACTGTACTAAAATGGCCCCCACAGTCACCAGATCTCAACCCAATAGAGCATCTTTGGGATGTGGTGAAACGGGAGCTTCGTGCCCTGGATGTGCATCCCACAAATCTCCATCAACTGCAAGATGCTATCCTATCAATATGGGCCAACATTTCTAAAGAATGCTTTCAGCACCTGGTTGAATCAATGCCATGTAGAATTAAGGCAGTTCTGAAGGCGAAAGGGACGGGGTCAAACACAGTATTAGTATGGTGTTCCTAATAATCCTTTAGGTGAGTGTGTATATATATATATATATATATATATATATATATATATATATATATATATATACACACACACACAATATATAACTAGTTTCTAATGCACCTAAAATGCATTATTCCTCTGCAGAAAATCGATCCCAACAAACGTTCACTTAAAACTACAGTGAACCAGCTGTTTAAAAACAAATATTTGTCTCTTTCTAAAAATTAAAATGAGATATTGTGACCCTTTTTTAATATTTACATCGTCAGTAGAAACTCTAGAAATATGGAAGCCCTATCCTTCAACATGGTCTGTTTTCTGACACCACTCAATGGAACCTCTTAACCATTTCCCAGTTTGGCCACAGTCCCCCACCCTCACTCTCCCCCAAAGACATAAGGAGAGCGGGTATGACATCAGCAGGCTGCAGACCGGGTCTGAGGTCACCACCACGCTGTCTCTATTCAGTCCTCGCCTCCCTAAACCCTTTAACTGCTCGGTGAGTCAAAGATCTTGGCAAGCATTGAGCAGTATAAAAACAAGATGTTTGAAACAAGCAGCCACAGTGGTTATTGTTGGCAGCAGCAACAAGCCAAATAGAGGTATAAGGCAGTGTAAAGACAGCCATGGGGTCCTTATGCAACCCCACATTTGTGAGGAATACATGATGCCATAAACAGCATAAGTGTCCCTGACATGGCTCAGATGGAGAGAGGCCTGTTGATCCAGCAGCACATTAGCTCTAAGTCCAGTTCAAGATTTTTTGAAGCTGGACTGTGTTGTATAATGTCTCTCTTAGTTAATTGAGATGAGTCATTTTACAGTGTTTGTAACGCCATGTAGTGTCTTTGTTACAACAATATCTTCTCCAGCAGCCACACACACTGAAAAACAAAATGCAGTTAAACACAAAATGGCAACTCTACCCTAATGTTAAGGTCGATGTTAATTTTTTTTTTTATTTGCCCTTTTTTGTTGTAAAGACAAGGCTGTCGGACTGCAGCACCTCATTTTGCCCAAAAGCATTCCCTTTATTTTGGAAACCTGACCTGAATTTGAGTCACCATAAACAAAATAGAGTAATTTACTCTCTGAGATTAATCGTTTGTGACAGAACCCAACGGCTCTTGGACCAATGCAATGAAAGCTACAGTGAAATCTGGGACAAAGTCAGTGACTGTTTTTTCTTCTCATGCATCACTAATTGAACCTATGGGGAATGCCGTTACAAAACCATTTACTGAGGGAAAAAAAACATATTTACTTCCTTAGATCTACTGTCATTGAAGGGCCTCCTAATATTATTATCCCTATGAGCAATTCACAATAGATCAGGATGCTAATAAAAGAGGGCGTCTTTTTTTTTCATGCATAATTATGTAACTACCTAGACATAAGCCAGCAGCTTGGCATGAAAGCTGCAGCCACATGCCAAATGCATTGTCATTTTTTTCTGAGAAGTAACCGTGCTTATTGGAGAAGCCCTCATTGAGCCCGCTTTAAAAAGATAAACAGAGAAGAAAAAGCTCGTGTTTATGCTTCTAGACATGGCTGCAGCTGTGTCAGTGCGAAACATGTTACATAAACTTGCAAATACCAGATTCGAGGGGAGTCCACGTGATCAGTGTGTTATTGTCAGCCCCTGATGGGTGTCTGCCAATGCAGAACATGACAATATAGGAACATGAATTTGACTCAAGTAGCGTGCTGCCACGCATCCTCACAGCTTTAAATGCATCGTATGTTGCGAATTCAGTAGCATACAGGAAGCATGCAAAGACATGAAAGCATAACAGAGCGCACCTTCAGGAATCAGATGCGTTTTGTGTGGGCTGTCATACAGTCATCGAAATCTTCAATTGTCATAATGTGAAAACATGCAGTTCTAGCATGCGCCAAAACAAGCAACAGTTTAAGAAATGATGACAAATTAACTTCTCATCACCTGGTGAGGTAATCCTCCAACTCCTTGTTCAAAATTCACAAAATCATAATTGCGCGTCGCGGAGTCCTTGAAGTCTGTTTCCTCCCCGCTGCCTGGACTCGAGTCTGCTCGACGGCTCGGTCTCTCCGAGATGCTGAAGAGAAACCAGCGCTCTGATTGGCTGCCTCCGTGTGCGACGAGCTTGTCTTCTCCTCCTCGGTGTTGTTGGCCGTGATGGTGCCACAGTGATCAGTGGAGCGCTCATAAACAAGCGGTCGGAGCTCGGAGCATCTTGTAGGTGCTTAGAAAGGCGAAGAAGCAAGATGGACGTGGATGGTTTTATATTAAGGGGCATTCCAGCTTCATTATAAACAAGCCAGTATGAAGTCCCTGTGTGTGTGCGTGCATGTGCGTGTGACCATGACCCACAGAGGGAGGAAACGATGAGCCAAATTGTCACATAAAATAGCAATAAAACATATTTTTAAGATTAGTGCACCCTGATTCTGGCTCTTTCTCAAGCACATTTTGTGTAATGTTCTGGATGGTCAGTTGGTGGCTTGAGAGAATTGACTCGCTGAACTTTATATCATGATGGGAAATGATTTGTCTGCAAGAAGGATACTTATCTTCCCAAGACTGCCTTCTGAATCTTACTCATCTGATGTCCAGTGTGCAATGTGTTACATAACCAGTAGCCTAATAGGAGGACATGGATGGGCATTATGTAACTTTCAGCCTTACTGATGGTCCAAATAATCTAGTAATACCAAACTCTCAGATATTCTGTTCGAAGACAGGGGCAAGTAGCCAAAACATGCACGTCTATGAGCAAAATAAATGGATTGTATCATGATGAAACAGGCTGCACTGAGTGAAACCACTTGATGACATAATAGTCTATATCGAAAGCTGCTTCTAGTGCGCCACTGTGTGGTTACTAGCAGCCTCACCCCATTTAGACTTTCTCAATAATTTCCCCTATGGGAAGGGAAAATAATTCATATTTAAAAACAACTGATGTAGTTGTTTATTCACAACATGTATTAATGGTTTTATTGTATGAACTCATACATGTAAACTTCTCTGTTTGAGGCTTCAGGCATCTGATTAGTTGCTGGTATTTTTCTTCCTTTCAGACATTGCATTTATATTTCAAAAATTGGAAGAAGAAAAAATGCTTTGGCCTACTGGCTCACTGTTGACCCAGACAGTACACCTTCCATACATGTGCCCCATGTCACACTTTACATTATTATGTAGGATTTAATAACTGAAAATGACTTAATCACACAATTTGTAGAACAATATTTTATTCAAGCCATACAATACATTATATGTAACAATATTCTCATTTATGGTCGGTCACATGACAGGCAGCCCACTCTGAAACAATAGAGATGAAATGCTTTAGTTTCCACTCAAACTGTTCCTCTATCAATTTGAAAACCATGTCTGCAGAGCCCCTTTCTCAGCACCTGAATCTGGTTCAACAGTCAGTGAAGATGCATATCTAATCCCAGATTCAGTGTTCCTGTCCCCTTTTGGCCTTTGAGCTGTCTGTTGTTGTTGCTGCTCTGTGTTAGAGATGATGAAACTGTATCGTCTTCCATAGCTCTGCTAAAATCTTGAGACTTTGTTTTTGAAAGTTGTGGTGACTTTGTTTAAAGAAGCCTTGTCGGGGTTCTCTGTCATTTCTTTGGCACTACGTTTTTCCAGGTTCATTTCTAGTAAAGGAGTTTAGTATTGTCTTTATTTTTTTCAGTAAAATCATTGAGTTTATATTTTCTGGCTAGTGTGGTTTCTTCTGTTTGTTGTTTTGGCCTTAGACACCATAATGCCCCTTTTTTGGCTTCTGTTTGTTGTTCTCTTTACTTGTTAATAAATGTAACTAATTGTTACACTGCAAGTGTGTTTTTTTCTCAAAGGTTACTCCTCGCCCCCTAAACATCAAGTGAAGGTTGTAACACTGCCCTCTAGTGGTGAGTATATGTGACAACATACAAATGGACAAAAAGTACAAGAATATAAACGAGACTTGACTGTCCCTACTTCAAATTATTAAATAAAATCAATACAAAAGTTCCTAAGACAATATGGTGGCTCAGAAATGACAATGTATGACAATGTATTTTGCCATAAAAGGCTTTAAGAGTTACTCTCTACATTATTTGATACCCATTATTGTCTTACAATATGAATAGTAACATCCAGTATCATGTCCCAGCCTTTCAGGAAGATACCAGAGTACACCCAGCTATCTGACTCAGGCGAGTGGAACAAAGGTCTAACATGGACTTTGACTCTATACTCGTGAGTGAGATAAAAAAAAATGATTTAAATAATTCAACCGTTGTAAAAAACACAATGTAGAATAAAAAAAAAAGGAACAAACACAATGATGGGTCCACAGCTATTCAGACTGCATACAAAATGTCCACTGGAAGAAATAACTGTCCCAAGATCAAACTGTGGTGTAAAGTCCAATGCGTCCTCTATCCTTAACAATAACCAATAACAATGCTCCATAGTGCGTGGCTCAGTTTCATGATGCATATTTTCATAATAAATTCATAACTTATCTGAGCAGCACATCCTGATGCACAACCATGCAAACATTAGTTACTGCTAAATATCACCTAGAGTCATAACTGAGCTTCCCAGAGGGTCCTGCACTCCAGGAACATGAGGAGCACTCTGAGCCTCTTTAGTGTCAGGCTTCCAGCTTTTGCTGTCTTTCACAGACATTTCCCCTTTCAGACAGAGGAAACAAAAGAAGAGAAGCATTAATTACTAACTGCAATAAACATAACAGAAAAAAATATCTGTGTACAGTGAATGTGCATGTATCCTTTATTTCCATTTCATTTACACCACAATGCAGTCCAACAACCGTCTCATATATGATATGAAACCTTTTTGAACTGTAGTTTGTGGTGTTGTAGTTATTTGTAATGCATTTATAATACTTTTGCTCCTCCAACTTTGTAAATGAGGTCAACACAAAGAGCGATGAACAATATAACAATAAAACAAGTGCTGCAGGGATGATGTATTTTTGTAGGCCAACCCCAGATGGTTCCCCTGACAAAAAGCCAATGAGAGTTTTCTCTTGGATTTTGACATACTTACATGTTTCGTTAAGCAAGATCATTTTCACAACTAAAGATTTTTTAATAGTGAATGCTAGCGGCAGAAATTACAAGCTAACATAGGGTTATAAAGGGTTTACACCACGGTTGCGTGAGCATACAGCGTGAGGACATTTAGTCTCATTGAGTCACTTCTTAGCAACCACCTTCTTTTAAGACACGGGAAAAGCTCCAAAATTCACGAGAGGGGTATAAGCTAACATATTTTAAATCAAAGAACATGAATCTCTCAAGGTTGTGTTAATCACAGACCTTATTTCAGGCATCTAACAAAAAAAACATTAAAAAAAACAATAAATTCCAGACTAATTTTCAGGTTTTAGCACTCTTTAACACAATAGAGTGCTGCAGGAATCTGCACCCATCTATAACTCCACTGTGTTAATAAGTTAAGTAAAATACTTACTTGCTATGTTCTTTGTGGGATTTTCTGTGCCATAATGGAAACTATTCTCTTTATCTGCAGATCTCTTAAAGTTCTCCACCTAGAAAACCAAAACAGAATTTGAATGTAGCATTCCCCATTTGTTGCATGCAAAAATAATTCAAGTGAGATATAAGTAGACATGCTTACCTCAGTGCATATGGACTCTGAAAGTCGGCTTGTGAATGGGCCTGTATCGTCAAATTTGCAGGTACTGCAGGAAAACCAGAATGTCATTAGTTTTCTACAAAACTAGCTTTAAAAATAGTATAACAGGAACTTTAAGGAAGTTTACCCTGAACTAGTTGATAATGCTGGCTCACAGTCAATTGAGCTCTCCTGATTCTTTAAAAGAAAAAGAAAACACTTTAACACACACACACAAACACACACACAGCACAATGAACAAATCACTGTCAGTGAGAAGCAAAGGCCAGCTCTCACCTGTGGGGCCTTGCTATTGATTTTTGCATCTTGTGGATTTCCTGCTTCAATGTTTCTGGCTTCTTTTTGGCGCTGCCTCTTTACATAATCATATGTGCTCATGCCTTTATAAACTGTAAAGCCAAGAAGAGCGTATAGTGAGGAATAATGACCGGATGAGGAGAAAAAAAGAGCCCGATAAACTGTGTTGTGTGTCTTGTGTGAAGATTGCGACTCACAGAGGTAAAAGTGGAAGCCCAGCAGATGACCGAGTAGCAGCAGGCAGGTGATGCTCAGCATGCCCGTCATGAACGCCAATATAAGGAGACCAGTTGAACTAGTCTTTATGGGTGCTAAGGGTAAAAACACCAGCCAGGTACTATTCCCCAGCATACCTAGAAAAATAGAAAAACAGACAAAAACAAGTAGAACACTCCAACAGCTTTTAATGATGCAATTCACCAAAATGTGATTTTTTTTCCGGAAAAAAAGCTCATTATTATGGTGACTCACTGGCATACTGTGGGGCAGTCCGCAGGCTGATTGGATCCAGGTAATGCTGAATAAATATGAAAAAAATGACAACAACGAGCAGGAAGACGCCTAGCACAGCAGAGCACAGTGCCACAAAGAAGCACCTGAGGGCGCACAAAAAAGCGGATATTAGTACAGAAAGCATTTTCATTTAAACATTAGACATGAAGTCACATACAGAAAGACCATCCACGACATTCTCTCACCAGTAGTTTCTGCCACCCACACAGGTGTTCAGCCATTTGCAATGGTGATCAAAGTCTTCCACACACTTGTTGCAAACGCCACAGTGCTTTACTCTGGGGCCACTACGTGAAGATGGATTACGTTAAACATCATAACACACAATTTAGGCATGTCTGTCAAATCATACTGCTACGAATTTAGAAAAAGCTCAATCACATTAGAGAATACGTACACCTTGACATCACATAGATAACAGTGTAGGTCCTGGATGACATGCGGATGCTTAGTCCTGTCAAAAAGCGCCATTGGACTGGAATAGCTCCGCTTGGCCCTCACACTGACGTCTGCTGGGTCTATTGTCACAGCAGCAATATGGGCTAAAAAGTGTACAATAAAGGCTATGCCAGTCAGCTGCACAAACAAGAGTCAAGGAAAATAGCAATAACATTCGAAAAATACTGCAATATGTGGCGATATATATTGCGGTATAGTAAGTGGCCCAAGTGCAAAAGAAACTGCAAACTGTTGCATACAAGGGGATCTTTTGTGTGAAAAATGAAGTCCGTTCTAAAGAAATCAACTGTTCTTATGGCTTAGGGAAGCCTCAGTTAAACGAGCCAGTGTTGACATCATGCAGCATTCAACATGTGACAAAAACGCCACTGATTATGTCTTTTGGGCTTCATAGAGACCACAGTAACAGCGACAGAGTCACGCCTGGTCTGACTGCAGCCCATACAGACAGGCCACACAACAACATCCTTGTCTTGTCCTGCAGTCCAAACAAAACCGTAGCAGAGACTCATATTTAAAACAGAAATACCCATTGCTGCACACTTAACAGGCGGCTACCACAACGGCAAGATTTCAGCTGCGTGTTAAGGATACGGCATAGACCACATTGTTCCATGGTGGAGGCAGATGAGGGATGTAGATGCCAAAGCTGACTATGGCGAGGTAGCTGTACACCAGCCAGCCAACCACTTGGAAAGCCTGAGGGGGCCATGACCATCCGTTCATCCTGGGAGGCTTAGAGGGGACCAGCTCATTTCTACTGCTGCCACGCATGGGAGATGTGCGTCTCAGCTTTTGGCTGAAGCAGTTCATCTAGAGAATAAACACAGTCAGATGAGAAGGAGCTTCTTCCAGGCACCTTCAAACATCCAGCCACACATTAGACATACGACAAGCAAGTCTAGCTCCAGCAGAGCGTGACTGTATTTGCTGGGGAAATTAGTTAGGAAAATGAGCTGAGCGTGATGATACAGGGACTGTTCAGCCATTATGGACCTACATACATTACAATGGGAACAATTTCAACAGTCATAGTTTAACCTCGTTGGTATATATGGGGTGGACAAAATATCAGGAATATTAGTCAGCAAAAGTATAAAATACAGCACCAACTAACTGTTTCAAGATAAACTGAACATATAAACTTCATGACGGTACAGTTGGACTAAATAAAGCTGCTGTATTAAATTGCATTAGTTTTAGATAACCTTAGTGCAGGAGGATATTGTCACATAGCCTAAAGAAAACAGCTGATCCAAAGAAAAAGAAGTGCTACATCCCTTCTACTCACATGTTTTGCTCCTGGCCTTCTGCCTGACACCACTATGACCAAAGTTCACCAATATATCTGCAACACTTGGACATAAACTATAATTTGTTTGATTTTATAGCAATTAATAATGCTTTTTGTTCATCACTGTACTACACTTTCAGCTGTTTGTTTTATTAAGTCACGTCCTCACCACGCCTTTTGTGTCAAATTACGGCTTACAAAAAACTATGAATTCATGACAACAATAACCTAGACGGGGTTCATGTCACAGCAGCACAGTTTATATTCGTTTTAGTTTTAATCGATGTGGAATTACTTACTTTTGCAGTTGAAAGAAAGCGACCATGAGGTGAGAACAATTCGCTTCTGTTTCATTACAGACGCAGAAACATATCGCTTCATACCAAATGATTAGTCTATCAGTAGACCACGTGCTCCAATAAGCAAAACTCTCATAATGAACAAAAACTCATAACCCGGAAAATGCGATTAAAAATCCGCAGAGACGATGAAAAGTCTTCCGACGACCTTCGTGTAGTGTCCCCGGAGGACGGGGATCTGAAGTTGAAGAATCAACTCAGTCGGCAGGTTGGAGCGGCGCTATGGAAACAGCCCTACTGCGCATGTGTACTTTTTTTTGTTTGTTTTGATTGTGGTCCTTCACTGACTCTGTCACCGAGTATCTGCGCATCTAGCTTGCAGGACAAACTGCAAACATATTTCCATAAGAGCAACAGAGAACTGCAAACAATAAAGCCCAATTCTCTCACTGACTTTCATCTTAAAAATACATCATGTAACATACTGAATGTCTATGTGTACTGCATGCATGTTGCTTTAATTTCACTTCCCTATTGTTTCTCTCACACTGAGACAATGGCACACGTTGCTCAATGAAAGCCTATGTATGGAAGTGTACTGCTGCACAAATCTGAGGACTCGGCAGTGCATCTTTACTGCAGTTGGACGATCTTACAACATCATGTTACTGCAAATGCACTAAGTTTGGATGGCTATTACCGGTTGACAGATCCTTTGTTTATATATATATATATATATATATATATATATATATATATATATATATATATATATATATATATATATATATATATATATTTGCAGCACAAAATAGTTTCTAATATGCTTATTGAACCACACACATATATATACACAGGTGCAAGCGTTTATTTGTTGCACTCATACAAAACCATACAATTACACTACAAACACTCTGCAATCACATTCAGTCTTTAAAATAGCTCCTGCTGTCTCCACGGTGTTTGAACAGTCCAAGACCAAGTACCCAGTGCTGTTAACACCAAGACTACAAAAGGGCAGTGTGTGTGGTCAGCTGTTGGCTGTGCTCTCTGTCTCCGGAGACTGCAGGAACTCGTAGGGATCATGAACCATTTCAGACTGGTCCAGGTGTGCTGGGCTTCCTGCGAAATAAAGAAGATATGGCTCTTATGTTGTTGCACTGATGGTACTATTCTGTTGAAAGCAATTTAGCAAAAAAAGGGTTTAGTTGATACGTGGCAACAAGGTATTAAGACTTGTTAGCATGCAAACAACAACATGTTTAAATTGTAGCTAAAAAGCATTAGTAAGTTTTTAGTCTTAGTCCTATTGCAGATACCTAAGTGGTGCTGATCCCTCTCTGAGGCATTAGAGAGGGAGGACACGTTGGACGAGGGCCTGGAGCCGCCTCTGTCCACTTGAGCCTCCTGGAACTCCTGCAGAAGCTTGTCTGCATCATCAAAGTGCTGCTGGCCCTCGTCGTTGCCCGGCTCTTTTTTCACTGTTTTACCTGTTAAAGAGGGAAGAGCATTGCAAGAAAAATAAATGCACTACCTCCATTTAAAGCAGAAAAGACAGAGTGGAGCATCTTACCCAACATTTCTGTCATCAAGTACTTTGACTGCCGTGTTTCAAAATATAGTAGAAACTCAAGAGCCTAAGAGTTTTAATAGGATTGGTGATTAAGTGGCTATAATGCCCATCAAAACTGCGACTCTATATCCCATTAATGCAAGTTTAGTGTTTCCATGGACTCCGCCATACTCATCTTTCTACCATAATTAGGTTATGAAAGACTTAAAGTGTACACGTAAATGCAGCCATACAGAGTGTTGATGGGGATAATCACCTAATGAGTTCAGCATGGATAAATCCAGAGACATATCAGGATAGTTCTTCATTGACATGAAGTCCAGGACTGAGCCACTCTCTCCCAGGCCAGTGCCATCTGCCATCTTAACAAAAATACACAGTGTCAATCAGACAGCCGGCCAACTACATCAATGTATCATCATCACTGTGTCAAAAAACTACAGCATACCTGCATGTCACAGATGTTGGATTTGGTTTCATCAGATTTTAGCGTAATGTTTCTTTTCTGAAATGTAAAGTAAGCATCATATCATATCATATCATATATATATATATATATATATACGCACACACAGTATAATTTGTCATGACAACCCTGGAGACTGAGAAAATTATGGCAGTAATGGGTGTAATACTGTATATTAGGTATAAGTCAGATACCTGTCGGATTTGACTGACAGCTGTAGTGTGATCGCCTGCGGTCATCTTGTCCAGAAGCCTGTCAACCCAAATCTTCGTGACATCTCCGCAGTCCTTGACAAACTCCTGTATACTTCGGGTAAAAAGTGAACACACACAAGCTGAAGACAGGGACACATTATTTTCACGAGATCTTTTCATATCCAAGTTTAACCAATAACAACTAAGTACCTGAGAGCACACTGTACCCCTGTGTCATCGCCATAGGCGGAATAGAGCGTGTCCACCTCCTCAGGTAGCAGGTCTGGAAAGATGGAGTTCTTCTGAAGGGTCTGAACATTGTAGGCACTGCTCAGAAACGTTACTACACAGAGCAAGAAAAAAGTCTTAGACTTTGTGGCAAATTTGAATCATTGTTAGTTAAACCGTTCACATTACTGCATACCTTTGTGTCTCCTGTCATCTTTAAAACCCAAGGTTGTTAATCCAGGCAGAAGCTTATTCGATAGAGAACTCAGGTCCACTTTATCGGTCTCATTTTCTGCAATACATTAAGAATAATTATACAAATGTTGTGAATATTTGAAAGATGTTGAAAAAAACGACCACTGTGGCAACAAACCTTCTGCATCAGGATCCATTTGATTTACAACAGTGTATAGAAGAGAATTGTCTGGCTCTTTACGCAAGTAACCCATCTGAAAACAGATCAGAGAAAATACATTTTCACTACTAACGACCATGAAGAAGTAACTCCTTGAAGCATGGAAGCCTTACTGGCACTTTGTCGTTTTATGTCATAAAATATAGCTATGGCTTGTAGAAACATTGTGGACGAATGGCAATTTATACACAATAAGTTAAGAGGAAAACCTTGGAGTTGGGCATGTATCTGTTGATCCGATCTCGAGCTTCATCTGCCGAATGCTCAACGAGTGCCAGGACATGCTCCTCTGCTGTACTGTCAGTCAAGCTGCAAGCGTTTCCTTCTGGTTCAAACAGGTAACTGAGACAACAGAAGAGACAACGTTACAGGATCATTATACTGATATTATACACAAAAAGACACATTTATTCCAGATATTACAAATTAAGAATACCGTACCTGATGACTTCCTTCATGTCTTTAATGGGTTGTTTCTTTGACTTCTTAGCCGATTCCACTGGGATGGGGGTTATCTCTGGAGGAGGTATATCAGCTGTGAGGTCTTCATCTCCCAAAATGGCTGCCTGCTGGGTGAAGTCCATTTCCTGCATGAAAGACATGCTGCGTTTCAAAGCCAACAGCCGTTCCTACGCACAGGAAAAAAGTGGCAACTTAACTTTGTCTACTTAATTAAAAATGTTGATGATGGTGACAGTGATGTTTTCAAGGGGACATTCACCCTAAAACAATCTCTCTTTACCTTGCTCATCATCTTAAATCCTGTATGTAGCAGTTTCTTGGCAGACTTGTAATAGACGGTTTCTGGTCGGTTGTACACCATGGCATTGTCACACATCAGTTTAAAATCCGCCTGAAGGCAAAAACAGTGTTCAAACAGGTTTGAAAGCAAGCTTAGTCTGCACACATTGTATTACTCTTTATAATACACTTAAAACAAATACATATTCACCATTCAAACCCTCTCTTTGTGTTTAAGTATCCTCACCTTGAATTCTGTAACCGTGTTGTAGTCATTGTTTCTAATCTTGTCTTTCATGGTGCTGAAGTCCATAGGATGTTTGATGATCATTGAGTAACCAGGGGCAATTGCATCTGTTACTGGAAAGGAGAAGAATCCATGGGGGTCTTTTCTGGGAAGACAAGAGATGTGTGATGTTGGTTTAGAGTTATCTTTTTGAGTGTTCTGATCATGTCAGTGCACGTTATCTGTCAGGTCAATAAGATCAATATGAATGGCCCCTGCTTGTGCTGCGATTCTATGAACCAGTCTGTATCGTAATGTGGCCTAATTTACATTTAGTGCAAAAGTGTTGACAGCAATGTATGGCTAATACAGCAGCAAAGTCACCCACAACTGTTCTGCCACAACAGGACTCCCCCTCCATTCACAATAATACATGCTCAAATAGATTGAAGACTGAAAGCCTACAGCCCAAAAAGGCATCAATGTGTATTGCACCCTACAAAAATATATATTGTAGGGTGCATTTTCTTGTGTACATGTGTGGGATGTTGTCTGAAGGCGCAGTGCTGTAGCATTAGACGGTCTGCATCACAGGTGGATGCAGCCATTGGACTGAATCATTGTTCCTCACCTCTGCAACTGCCTCAGAAAGTGCTCTAGAAGTTGTTGACGAGGAGTGGATTCACTTTCTGCATTGGGCAAACGTAAAAAATACTGATATTTATCAACACATTTACAAGTAAAACATTTGATATTTTCCTCATAGAGAGGCATTTTTACCTTGTTGTGTCCTGCAGGCTCGGACCGGCCTGTCTCCTTGTTGATCCGGGTCCATCGCCATATCGGAGTTAAACTCGTCCTCTTCAGGCTCCGGCTCCAGCTCAAACTCTCTTTCTCTTTCTCTCTCTTTCTTCTTTTTCTTCTCTTCCGGCTGATGAGATATGATCATGATGTCAGTGAATTGTCAGCAAAAACATTAAGAATGTATTGATCATATTCTTAGACTTAAGCTACGTTTACTCACCTCCAATCCAATACTTATACTTTTTGGCAATGTGAAAGGCTCAACAGGTACACCGGTAGTGGCAGCAGTAGAAGTTGCTGCCTCTGATTCATTATGCTCTCGCTCCCTCTTCTTCCTCTTTTCCTCCTATAGAATGGGATTTAAATCATTTATTATTCTTATAGTGGAGCAAAACACAGATTCACAAGTTATAATGCTCTTATGTAAACTAACCTTGCGCCGTCTTCTCTCATCATCGTCCACATATTTGTCTTTATCCTTTTCAGACTTCTTCTTCTTCTTCTTCTTTTTCTCTTTGTGGCGTTCTCGCTCGTGGTCTGATCTGTCATCGTAGTAACTGGAGTCATGGCCCGAACCCGAGAGCTCTGTCACCTCACTTCCTCCGACTTTGAGGACAAGCTTCAGGGGCTTCTCAAGGGTCTTGTCCTCATAGTCTACAGACAAACAGGGGATAGTTGAGATAGAAAAGATGAAGAGTTGTGGGAGGAGTAGAATGGTGTTGCCATTAGTATGGCAGGAATACTGTAGTTCTGCAATTACTTGCCAAAACAGATTGTGTATTGTAAAAGAGTAGCTCATGTTGTAGCTTCTCTAGCTGACGAAAAACACACACTGTATATTGTGTGACTGGGTTTTATTGCATTTAACTGCATTGTTTATTTGGAGGTAATTCCATACTACTTAAAGACCAAAGTTAAATTTCTGTCTTACCTCAGTTATAACTTACTGGAAACAGACACAAAATAAATATAATAATTGAAAATGGTATCTTATATTAATATAAATAACTGGAAAAACTCCAGGAAACTCTGGATTTTAACAGGACGTTAAACCAGGTGGATGTGGGTTGTACATCAAGGTGGTAGGGTGGCTTTTTACACACAAAAACAATGAAAATCTGCTGTCTTTTCCAGGCGAGCTAAGCTAGCTAACATAAAGCTAGCCGGGACAAAAGCGGTGCGGTAACATATCAGAGTGAAACATGCATGTAGGTACCATCCACTGTTCTCCACTCCGGTTTATGTTTCTTGTGTTTTTTCCCCATCGCTCCGTGTTTATATTGGAAGACCCGTGTTTATTCCAGTGAAGTTGCCAGTGGTTGCGAGCGTCGGTCGAGACGTAAACGACCCTTTAGCGACAAGCGAGCTCGCGGCAGCCGGAAATGACAACTCAAAACAAATGATGTATTTCCGGTGTAACAAAAGAGCGCGCTGGTTTCGAGTGACTGTCGGCTTTCTGACAGCATAGCGAACTGCCGATAGTTTCTTGAGTCCCATTGTGTTGACGCAAGTCCTCCGTTTGATAACGTAAATGGTGTAAGTTATGGTTTCCGTTTTGTCGATTTAGCAAAGTGTTTATTTTTACTTTGAAGGGTGTTAACGTTAGCCAGCTATGTTAGCTAGCTACAACATCGCCAACTAACGCGAAGTGTTCGCGTTAGCTATGGTGAACGGAACATAAAGGCTGCTTTTTAGGTTCTGAACGTCTCCCCTTTGTCATCAGTTTCACAGGGATGGACGGTGACAGAATGGAGTCGGGAAACCAGAAACAAAACATTGATGTGGAAGTCCATGTTAGATCTCACAGGTGAGTAGTAGTCAGTGAATAACGTGTATGGAGTCTCGATCAAACCACCGGAAAGCTACACAGGCTGATAAATCATGCTGTGGGGTATTTATGTCAGAACTTTCCAAACAATTACATTGGAAACGAGTCTAAACCAATATTGCTATGTTATCAGCAATGTGAGACATTATGAAATGATGTATGTTAAATGCTATCCCTGTTCTCCCATGCTTGTTTCCATTTCAGCACAGCAAAACTGTCTGAGGTGAAGATACATGTTCTGGGTCTCCTTAATCGCCACAGCATAGTTTTTGGAAACTACAGATGGGTAGAGTTTGATGAGGACTTCCTGCAGAAACATGTGGAATCTGTGGCTATAGTTGATGTAGAGGAACTGCTAACAAAGGTCTGTAATTTTGATTTGCTTTGTGAATGTTTCCCATCATCAGTAGTAATGCTTTGCAGTTGTTTATTCTTTTTTTTTTTTTTTTAATTTTCTCACCCACTCAGCCTGTTGATTTGAAGAGCTGCTCTGTCTCCGTTCACATCTTCGCTCTAAATGAGGATGGACCCAGCACGCTCAGTCTGGAGGAGGATGAGGAGCTTTCGGCAGCCAATCACTGGTTGCTGCCAGCAGGTGATGCTGCACTTTAACACCATGTTGAGAAATTCTTGCTTTCTTAGTTTGATTTATATCCAGTTGAAATTGAGCAGTCATTTAGGCAGACAGTATAATACTCAGTATTACTTAAATTGATACTCCAAAACTGAAGCCAAAACTATGAAAGACACCTAATGTAGGAGAGAAGGGGTTTCCTTTACATCTCTGTGTTCCAGCAATGTGGGACTGAATTAGCTACTTCTCACAATAAGAACATTAAACTCCAGAGGGATAAAGAGACTAGAGTACACTGATTCACACTCCCTGTAGGCTTCGAAGGTGGCTGTGAAAAGAGAGCAAAAAGACACTCATCTTTCTGCCCATAGTGACTCGCCATAATTTAACATCGAAAAATGATTTACAGTTTAAAATGTTCACAAAAGTCTGGAGTTTATTTGCCCAATTGGGCATTTTTTGATAGCTAGCACAGTTTTCATGTAATTATTGTTAAAGTTTAGGAACATTTTGGGACCATTTCAGAGTTTGTATGTTAAATCTGACCACAATTTTCTCTCATGACTTAAACGTGGGCAGTTTCTAAACTGAAGTTACGCTCTCATTTCTAAATCATTACAAATATTTAAGAAGTCTTGTGCTTCTCTTGATTCCGTTATTTTGGCATTCAGAGTCATGATTTTTGATCAAAAGCAAGAGTTAGACTGGTTCACTAGTTGAAAATCTCAGTCCAGTCTGCCCTCACTCCGGTGCTGTCATGACAACCAGTGACACGCACGCAGGCAGGAGGAGCTTGTCAGAAGTTGACAGTTTGACAGTTTGTCAGTTGACTTTCTCAATAACCTCAATAACACATCTTACGTTTTTATATATATATATATATATATATATATATATATATATATATATATATATATATATATATATATATATATATATTGCAACGTCTTATGGCAGTAGTAGCCACACCATCAAAATACGCTTTTGAAAATTTAAAGTGAGATGAAGGCTAGCTCAAGCGTTATTGTAAAGGTACAGTTAAAGTAATGTGATTTATACATGATGTTTCATTATGTTAATGTACATTTTTCTATATGCTTTGGCTTGATTCAATCTTTGCTGAATTTCCCCCTAAAGTTCAAATTACTTGATCTCTGTTTAACAGCTGAATTCCATGGTATTTGGGAGAGTCTGGTATATGAGAGTGGAGTCAAAAGACAGGTAAAATGAAAATAGCAGCAAATTATTGCATAACCTTTTCACTTATCACTGCTAAACTTCCAATTGTTTTCATTTCCCTGCAGCTCCTGGATTACATCACAACAACAATTTACTTCTCAGAGAAAAACGTCGACAGTAACCTGATTTCGTGGAACCGTGTTGTGCTGCTTCACGGTAAATAACTCGTGAGAAATAGTCATTTTTATCAGTTGAGGTCATCCCAAGGATGATGTGCGATTTATCACGTTATGTGTGCCTACAATCAGGACCCCCGGGCACAGGGAAAACATCACTGTGCAAAGCTCTGGCCCAGAAGCTGTCAATCAGACTGTCAAGTCGGTAAGTCAATCCTCTTTTCAGTGAAAGCGCTTTAGCAGTAAGTGCTCCTGCTCTTTTCATTTCAAAAGACACTCTTCTCCCTGCAGGTATTCTTATGGGCAATTTGTCGAGATAAACAGCCACAGTTTGTTCTCAAAGTGGTTCTCAGAGGTACACCTGGCTTCTTTTTATGTTGCATTGTTAGATTGAAGCATGTTTTAGATGGAACTGAAAGTATTTCCATCATGTGTCTTTGTTACAGAGTGGAAAGCTTGTCACGAAGATGTTTCAAAAGATCCAACAACTGATAGACGACAAAGATGCTCTCGTGTTTGTTCTGATTGATGAGGTAAAAATCTGCTTCACTTCAGGGAAATTAACTGTGAACCCCCTATAATTAGTTTAATAATTACATTCCCTCATTGAGTTGCTTGAGATCAAACTGAAGGTTTTCTTGTGCACATGTTGTTCAAGTTATTTCATGTTCAAGCGTGTCTTTGCTGTGACAAAGACTGCTCCTTTTGTGAACATGTGTTATGGTAGGTGGAGAGTCTGACAGCAGCTAGGAGTGCCAGCCAGGCGGGAACGGAGCCGTCTGACGCCATCCGAGTGGTCAACGCCATTCTCACTCAACTGGACCAGATCAAACGGTCAGAAGGCAAAAACCTCTCTTTATAGTAAATATGTATAGATATTACATCGGAAGCCTTAGTTTTTTCTGCTAACAATCACTCCTAGTGACTGTTTTCAATGGGAAATCTATCCATCAGATGTATTTTGTCTTATTTAGTTTGTTTTGTGTCTTTTGGTCTCATATTTCAGACATTCCAACGTGGTGATCCTGACGACCTCCAATGTGACAGAAAAGATAGACTTGGCGTTTGTGGACAGAGCTGACATCAAGCAGTACATCGGCCCTCCATCTGAGAAGGGTATCTACAACATCTACCTCTCCTGCCTGGAGGAGCTCATGAAGGTGACCCAACAATCTAGCAACGATTCTGCCTTTTTCTTTTTTGGAATCACATTTTTTTGTGATATTCAGGATAGGCTTTGTAAATTTATAACAAAGAGTACATAATTAGAAACAAATGGTCGTGTGAAGCAAGGCTCAGCAGGTAGAGCAGGTTGTCGACTAATTAATAGATTCAATCCCTGTCCACGTGTTGAAGCGTCCTCGAGCAAGACTTTCATCCCCAAATCCCCAAGTCAGCAACTTGATGGAGCAATTTGGATAAAAGGGCCATTCCATTTTGCCAAAACATGACTGAGAGGATTTTTCTTTCTTTTACTATAATGGAGGTGGAAGAACGACAGGGTAAGAATTAAGTAAAGTGCTGCGCTAATAACAAGAAAACGACAGTGGAGTCCAGAATTATTTCATGGATTAAAAAAAATAAAAAAATCTAACTGCTTTTTTGTTTGCATGAAATAAAAATATTGGGCTCAATATTTAAATTACTGACGAGTTACAATTCATATTGATAAGCAGTAGGTGGAACATTTATATTGTATATAATAGATGCTTATAATATTTAAATGTATTATCAACGTGCTTCAAAAACGGTACTAAGCTGCAACAGTTAAAAAGCAACACTTAATGTAATCGGGTGAGTTGATGGACCTCCAGTGTCTCTCTGATATGTGCAGTGCCAGATCATCTGCCCCCGGCAGCAGCTGTTTACCATGTTTGAGCTGGAGACGATGGGCTTTGCGAAGAGTGAGGTGTCCGAACACAGTCTGAACCTGAGGAACATTGCCGCGTGAGTAAAGCCTCCCATAATGCAATAGAACCCGAATAACACCGTCTCTGTGCTCTAGTCAAAGCGCTGAGTGCCAGTGAGAACTGAAACAGCCAGGGGCTAATGTTTTGTTTGTCTCTTCACTTCCAGAAAGAGCAAAGGTTTGAGTGGAAGAGCACTCAGGAAGTTACCATTTCTAGCCCACGCGCTGTTTGTAAAGGTAAGGATTTGATTTCCTTCTACAGGTTGAAGAAGGAAAATAGTCCTAATGTAGTTTGTTCGCTTGCAGACACCGACCGTATCGCTTGAGAGGTTTCTGGAGGCAATGCACCAAGCAGTGGCTAAACAGATGGAGGAAAAGGCTGACCTGGTCAATGTTGTCTGAACGTATTACAATGCCCAAAGGCTGACACATGATTGTTTGTGAGCTCTCAATCCCATGCCATGTTCGTTTGAAAATCTACAACCCGCACATCTTTTTTTTTATCAAGTGTGTTAAACGTGTTAACTATATTGGCAAGTAACATTGTTTTAACAAATGCTAATCTATAACATAAGTCTTTGTTCAGGTAATTTCTGTTGGTGCTACTACCTTAAAAGACCAAGTCTGTTTCAGTCTAGGCAGTTTGGTTTAAGATGAAGTACCCAATGCTTGAATGTTCTGTGTTTACTCTCCTTAGTTTCAATGGGTTAGTTTTAATGTTCAGCTTTAACCTTTACCATGCCCAGTTCTTTTGGTTTCCATGTTAAAGGGATAGTTCATATTTGTATTTTAACTTTTATTTAAATAACTGTACACATGAGCTCAATCTATGGATTGTTTTGAGGATATCTCATCGAGATGGAAATATGTTTTGTTAACTGGTTCCATGTTTGACTGTTAATTTCTCTCATGCAAGTTGTCAGATCACTGATCGGCCTTCATCCTCAGGATCTGTAGAATGAGCTAATGTTTATGTGCAATACCAACTTGTGTTGAAAAATGTGAACTGCCACTGAAACATGATGTTTTTTTTCTCCACTGTTCATGTGTTTATATGTTTGAAAAAAGGGATGTTCCTCATAGACCATCACTTAAAAATGTTCTTCAAACTCCCATCACATATGGGTTCGTTATGACTTTATCTTGTATATAACATTGTAATAAACAGCATCATTTATGCTCTTGCATGTTTTTGAAATGCCACAGATGCATTGTAGAGATTTTAACAAAGCCCTTAGGCCACCACTTGGTGGCGCGCTGATACTGTCACAGTTTTGAATATGGAAAGACTAATTTTATATTGTGGATTTAATGAGAAGTCATAATTACAATAGCGATAGTAAGTGGAAAAAGCCCCAAATAACAAGAAGGAGAAAAAAAACATTTACAATGGACCTGAAGTCTGTCTCATGTTGCTTATCTAAATATCTTTAATGAGTAAAATAATAAACCTCCACAGATATCAAATGTGCACATCTGGAATTAAAAAGAGCTGATCCCGGTGTTCCTTGGAGTGGTATTGTGCAGCAAACATAGTAGTCCTCCTTCATGAGACCGGCTCCTGCGCGGGGAATCAAAGTGATCTAGTTACGTTGACAGACTGTGTGCCACACATTTGACCGGAAAAAAAACAAAATAGTTGTAAGAGGATTCAGTTATGAAATGTATCGGTCATATGCACAGTTAACACGATCAGATCAGTGGCTCCATTGTTCGTATGAACATGTTTTGCATTCTGTGAATGCTCTGCCGCTTTGCATGTCAGCTGCCGGGATCAGACAATGTGCCCTTTGTTTGTTGTTGAGCAACAGCTTTTTCACTCCACTTCAAAGGTTGAATCTGCAGGCTGTTCCTGAATGTAAAAGGATAGCAAGCAGTTCACACATGTTCATCTTCATTCACACGCTTCCTTTCTACTCTATCCGGTCTCTGTCACCTTTTGAACTGTCCTTTCTTGCGTGTTCTATTGAACACATTTTGTGTGTAATCTTTACGGATTAGATTTGACTGTCTTCTGTTACTGTTATCAAGACCTTGATCAACATTTCCACATCCTTAAGTATTGAGTTTGGCAAGAAACCCATAATGGATTTCCCCTCAAAGCATTCATTTCGTCCAAGGAACACAACTGTTGTTTGTGTGAATGATCCCTTTAATGCTACTGTATCTTTTACACCTAATTGTTTGGCACCCACAATTTGTCTTCAGTATATCATTTAGGGTTGTTATGTGAGATGAATCATAAGGAAGCTCTGCTTTTCGTGAATGATCACAAAGAAAAGAGAAAAAGGCAAGATAGAGAAAGGGAGAGCTGTAGGAACGGGCATGGTAAATAAAACCATAATTGCTCTGTCTGGAGGCATTTCTTTTCTTCTTTTGACTGTAGTTGTTCCAAAAGCAGGCAGCTTTTAAAAAGCAATCAAGCCACAGAGTGAGGAAAAGTCAAAAGCCTTATTGTTACAGAGTTTTATCACGGTTTCAAGCAACTTCAAAATGTCTAAACTCCAAACAAAGCAAACAGTCTGATATTTATCCTCTCAACCGTTGTTCAGGTACATGGCTGAGAGCAATGGAATATCGCTGCATGTGCCAATGGTGATTCACATAGTGAGGGAATTAACTTACACACATGCTTATAGGCACGTTAAGAATAAACGGAACAAACCATGGAAACTCTCACTCATTTCTCGGAGTATTAAAAATCACAGATTGAGTTTGAAAGAGGTTATGATATACATAGATGTGCTATTTTAGAGGATTTTAAAGTTAATTGATTGAAGCACGTTTAGCCAAACCTGCACTTCAGCCAGTATAACGTAACAGCCCCTAAAACTTATGCTGTGTCGAGGCATCCTTTAATGATAAACCAGGACTCAAGTGAGCATTGCTCTTTAAATACAACTTCAACTATCCCATATGTCTGTTCCCAATCCAAACAGAAACAGTTGTTGTTTCTGCTTGAGATTTTTTTTTTGCATCTCGTATGTATGTCATTCGTTTGAGTGGGACGCTAGAGGGAGTGGAAGAAAGAGGATGAGGGAGAGAGATACCTTGTAAAGAGGCAGAATCCTGGGATCCAGGCTGCATAAAGAAATGGTGATAATTAGGCACGGCTAGTAGGATCAAAGAAAGCTGCCATCAATGAGCTATGCAAATGTCGGCTCATCCTGTCAGCCAGAGAGAAGTGTGGGAAAAGTCAAATGGCAGACAAATTGACAGGAAGAGCAATGAAGATTCACTCTTTTCATCAAGGTATGGTAGGGAAACTGGGATACTATGATAATGAACAATTTTCACAGAGAATAAGATGTATGAATACATGTCTCTGTTGTTCCTCCAGGCAGAGCTGCTTTGTTTAGGTAATAAAGGACAGGGCTTCGTGATTTCTCATATGGCAGCAGCCTTTTGGAGCAGTGAGTGAGGGAACGACTGACACTAAGCGTATAATAACAGTGTATGCCTTATAACACGATAAAGATCAAAGTAACATCTACCTTCATTTTGAATATAATCTGCACAGGATGGGATATTTACTAAACCCTAACATAACATTCATGTTTTCACACTGAGCAAAAGGTGAATATTCATAATTCTTGGCATGTGTCCTGCGGGCGGGACCTGTTTTTAAGCCCTGCCAAAGGACACAAACTGTAAAACGGCTGAAGAGCTTTTGATGTCTGGTGCGTTGAAGTACAGCATGTTCTTCCTGGTTTTCTTTTATGAACAACATTTCATCTTTAGCATTTAGCATTTAGCTCAAATTAACTATTTTTTTGTCTAACAACTTTAATAGTACAGCTTTACATTGTTTGATTGAGAGAAACTTAGCCTTGGACAAACATATGTGCCACAATAGGACAATGAATAATTTACAAAATAATAAAAGTGCCCTCTTCATAAATACATAGCAATGAAGACCATGAATGGAGCTGTTAAAAAAAAAAAAATCACACCAACAGAGGACGCGGTTTCACATTGGACGTCACATGAGCGTCCAACAATAAACCCGGAAACCAATTAAGGGGCTTTTCAAAATAATAGTAGCCTACGTTTGGAAAAACTTTAAATGAAAACCCAACTGAGTGTAGAGAAATAAATAATGATCTGTTCAGAGGTTTAAATACGCATGGTTAGAGTGAACAACACAATAATAAATAAGCAATTAGATGGTAAACACAAACTGTATTGATTTCAAAACAAACTGAAGACTTTTTTTTTCCAGACAAGGTTTTTCCACACATCTTTCTAGTACAGCTGTATTCGTCACCTCTAAGATGAAGGACACACTTTCAAGGTTCAAGCACATCTCCTGATTTGCAATCTTTATCATTAATAATATTGTGTATTGTGCAGCATAATTGAACAAAAAAAACAAAAACATGCACTATATAAAAACGGCTGCAAATCAATGACTCCAGTCATTTTTTAATTGTAAGACTTGACTAATTTGGTTAAGTAAGTTAAATAAAGCTATCAAGCTGTTTCTCTTTGTTTGTATTCCATAAATAGTATGCGCATTTCTGTCCACATTTCTTGATGTTATATATTACTTGACACAATTTAATCAACGTAAATATGTTTCACGAAATGTTTTATTTTGTAAAAGCATTAACCGGAAACACGGCGCGCTGCTCTCGCGCCTTGACTCTCTCCGTGATTTCTGCTGTGTTCGCAGCGCTTCCACATCCAGTCGGACTGAAGAGAAGTCCGCGGACAGACAGCCAGTGCTGCCCTGCTGTCTCCTCCACAGATCACCTCCACAGATTGATCTCGTTTCTGCACACGCGCAATTGATGCTTCAATGAACATGCGACTTAATTGCCTGCCTTTGGATGAAGTTGGAGTTTTCTTCTGGCAGAACAAACACAATGTGACCATGTTGAAGCAGTGACTGTGTTGTCCTTGTCCGATATCGGAGTACGTTTATTGATCCAGGGAAGAAGAGGGACTTGAGAATGGGGAAACATCAGTCAAAGCATGGTAAGAAATATTGACGTTTTTCATTTAAAATATATATAAATATTTCGATTTAAGTCTCACAAACTAACGATTATCTGTTTTGCATCCCTCTTTCTGTTGATCTGAAGCGTGCAAGCGCAGAGAAAACCCTGAAGGTGAGGAAGGATTGATTATTTTGTATAGTGAAGGTTTATAAATGATGGTGATCACATGAAGTAGGTTGAGTTTGAGATGTATTCCCGCTGATCGTTGTACTTTCTTCATGTTCCAGGAGACAGTTTTGTTGTGAACGCCTTCCTCCGGAGAGGGATGGAGGAATGTGAGCGGTACAGCGCGACGGACCACAAGCTGAAGAACATGCAGGTATCAGGCACCTTTCCCTCTTCTTTTTATCAGGAGACATAATTGAATAATTCAATTAAAAGTCTGTAAGGCTATTATGTTTCCCCTTTAATGACTAGAGACTGTGTGGAAATAAGTTTGAACACTGCCTGAGCATTTCCAAGTCAAACTAAAAGTTAGCATCCATTAAAAATGAGAAAAAAAGAACTCTCAAATATAGGATTATTTAATCCTGTTCTGTTTAAATGGTGCTTTATACTTTCAGAAATAAATATATTGTTATTGTTATGCATGTGCAACGTTCATGTTTTTCATGAACAAAATTAATTATACAGGTGTGTGTATGTGTGTATGTGTGTATTTGCTGATGGGATGGGCCTGTCAAGCACTTCAAAGATGTCTGGTTGAATCTGTTACATTCCCTCTTCTTAAAGAGGAGCTGAGAACTTGAGGGAAAGGCAAATTGTATTCATAAGCATGTGTGAAGACACGCTGAAGTTGTAGGTTGTCATGTCCGGCTCCGGCACAACACCGTACAGCGTCTTCCCCTGTGCAAGCATCCATGGACAGGGTTATGACGGCCATGAGCCATGTGTGTTAAGCGGCTTGGCACACACACTTACACACACTGGAGACTGGGTGGAAAGGTAGTCGTTTCTCAGACTGAGGGATATATAGCGTTTGCTCTTGCGGCTGCTGGCATCATGACTCAGGGTTGTGTCTTTTTCCTCAATGCCTCCCATTCTAGTGCGGCTCCCAGTGGGCAGCCCTCTGTGGCATAACATTACATCACTTCAATTAGTGTGTCGTTTTGAGGGGCACAAGAGTCTCGAGCGCTCAGACAGAAAGTGCGAGAAGTTCACACAGAGGTACTGTCAATCTGTGAGGTTGTAATAGTGGAAGAGTTATGGATTATATCACGCTATAAACCGCCCACTCATGGCAAATTAATAGAGAACTTACTCTGCTTCAGAGGAGTCTTGAGTTCACACTCCCCTCAAGGAAAACCACCAAAGGCATTCGCTTAGCACTTATTAGTAGGTTGATCCCACCCTCATTTCCATCAAAGTCAGGACTCTGATTTATTTAGTTTCATTACATTCGAGGCTCATAACCAGAACTGGATAACCAACCTATTACTTTTCTTGCTTTCTTTGAGACTAATTTAGAAACAAACCACAATGCAGTCACGTCTGTTAGGGCTTATACTGGCCCTGATATGTAGTCATGGTTTCAGTAAATAGCAAGTAATGCTTTTTTTTGAGGCCGATAACATGATAATTATCATTCTGGCCTACAGACATGTTTTCTATTTATTTATAAATGTTAGACATCACAAGTAAAAACCGAAAATAAAAATTATTTCATTGTTTTTTTGTATTGGAGAAACAAATGTAGGTTTAACATGTTATTTTAGGCCAAGTAAAAATTCTACATCACTTTTTATTGATGTTTCAAGCAGTGATAATGTGCTGCTTGTAAACCCAAAGCATGATGCAAAGTATAGCTGAAACAATTAGATAAAATAAGTTAATCCTTTATTAGTCCAACAGTGGGGGAATTTTCTATTAGTCAATTCATTGAATAGTGTATTGACAGAAAACTCCCTCTATGACAAATCATTTAATAATTGATTTGAAGAAGTACTTCATATAGTGACAGCTTCTCAATCACATGACATTTTTTCTGGTTTTGGACAAAACAAGCAATTTGAAAACGTCACTTTGGGCTTTGGGAAATTATAATGACAATTTTTCATAATTTTCTGACATTTTATTGACCAAACAACAATTGATTCATGTAAAATAGTTTGCAGATCAACCAACAACGAAAATATTGGAGCAGCTCTGATGCAAGGTATGAAATGCCAAATGATCCAGTAGCATGAATGAAATTGATACTATGACGACGCATTGGATTTATGTTCACTATTGTATCACAGGGGCAATATGTGACTGCCTGCTCGTATGCAGGGACAGCTCTATTCATGGTGTTTGAATTGAGCCTGTGTCGATGTTAATGTAAAGATAGATGATGTCCTCAGGGATGCCTCTCATGGTGTATAGTTTCCCAGCGAACAGACTGACTTTCAACACATTTATCTCTGCTGTATAGGACGATGCACCATTTCCTCTTTTGATCCCACATGCCTTTAATTAATTCTTCACCAGGATTGGATTACATTGTCACACATCCAGATGTAATTATTGGATTATGAGTTGTTAGATGTCTGAGGTTTAGACCATGATTAAACAAGTCCAAGTCGAATAGAAAATAGCAATAATATATATATATACAAATATATATATATATATATATATATATATATATATATATATATATATATATATATTATTATTGCTGTTTTCTATGTGGTGTTTTTAATGTATTTGATGTTTTTACATGGATCTCAGTCACATTTCATCCCACAGAGTATTTTGGCATCTAGCTCACACCAGACAGTAGTTACAGCACTTAGTCCTGGTTGATGAGCAGCAGGGACAGTTCAAATTGCTTATGATTTTGTACAGGAGAAGATTGGCCGAACACACTGTTTAGCTCTGACCATCCCCCTCCTCATTGTCAAATGGGGGAGTAGGATTCCTGAGCTGTCTGGCTGCGACTTCAAAGCGCAGAGCTGGGAGTTATAAAAGGGCTCTGATATCAGTGGAGCCTCCGAACCCTCACCCCTCTATCCCCCTGCCCTGTCCTGGGGGATGGGCTGAGGGATGGAGTGTAACCAGGCGGGGGAAAAGCAAGCGCTACGATAGCCAGTGCCCAACATCAGTTTGTGTAAACCTGTGACTCTCCTCAGTAACGCAGTCCTTTCTATTCAACGAATTGTGAATGCTTTGTCGCACTTTAACAAGATTTAACAAAAGATCAAAGGATGCAAGGGCCTGTTTAAATATTGATATTGCCGCAAACCATGATTCAAGATTGCAGCTGGCGGGTTGCCCTCAGTATGTAACCCTATAGCCTCCTTAAAGAATGACATTAGTGGACAAAGGGAGTGTGATTCAGCAGGATGACTTGGCTCATCCAGGCTACAGACATCACATCACGATTTTGACACCTCTTTGCAGGTGCTCAAGATTTACAAGTCTTACCTGTTCAAACACCTGGTGTAATGTAGATATAATATAACAGGTGAGATCAGAAGAGGTTGTGCAAGGTATAATCGCCCGCCCCACCCTAAAAAAAACAAGTCTAGTCTGTGTTTATCGAAAATGTAATGTGCAGAAAACTCCTTCCCTGTACTTATCCAAACCTGCGTTCGTTAGTGGAAGAGTTCCGTGAAGGATCACTGTGTTTCACCTCTGGAAACATCAACACATCAACAGCCCAGACCCTCACATACACAACCACAGTGCTTCATTTTGGAGCTTCAAGCAGACAAGCTTGAATGCCCAAATAATGACAGGCTAATTCAGCCTTTCAGCACCATCTTTTGTCTCAGAACTCCCCACAGACTTGGCCCGTGTGTCAACATTTTAAATTCCACAACAAAGACCTTTATTATTCCACTTTGAAAGGTTAATAATATCACACTTGAAGTTAAAAGGGCTTGGTTAGGGATTCGGTTGGATGTAATGATGTGCCAAAAGCTCCAGGACGCACATTTATTTGGACTTGTGGAGAATTACATAGCACTCACCTCTCAATAATACATTTTGTTTAGGGGCAGAGTTTCCATGCAGCTCACTCGACTAATTGTAAACTAGTGTTTTTTTTTAACATTAATTTGGAATCTGTGAATAAGACTTTCCCCTTATATAAATATTCCTCATTTGGTGATCCTGCTCAAAACGGATGTTATGTTTGGACAGTTTTGCCGCTGGCATTTGGGTATATCTTTTAGTCACCATGTTCATTTTGAGTTAGCAGTATTTGATTTGGATCTGAGGCTGGGATATCTGTGTAAATCTTAAGGCTGTGGCCCTGAATGACGATATATTTTTCAATTTTAAACTTGAGGTCAACTCCTTTTTTGCTTTTGAGTTGCTTGCACTGGATACAATCATGTACCTCCTGAAGTCTTTGAGAGCTTGAAAACTTCCCTCAAGAAATATTCTCGCCAGCAACATCTCGTGACTTTTCCCTTCCGCCTCTCTTATACAAACACAAACGATAAAAAAAGCCTGTCCCTGATGCAACACCACCAGGGAGCAATACATGGTGGAGAGGAGACAAAAAGGTGTGCTCAAATATGTACTGCTTTTGAAGGGACTTGAAGGCATTTGGAGAGTTTGTTTTTTTCCAACCCTTCTTTTTTTGGGGGGGGAAATTGGCTTCACAAGAAGCGAGCTGTGAGCCTTCATCTCTGAATGAAAAGCATGTGGCTGGCATCCAGAACAGCGGGGTCTTTCAGCACAGCCCCAGCAGACATCTGTTCCTGGTTTGTACAGCAAAATCCTGGAGCAGGGAGAGGGGCTGTGGTGGGAAGGGGGAGGTAGAGGGTGGCGGGGAAAAGGAAAAGAGGAGGAGGAGGAGTGGGGGGTTTAAGGGTGTGTTTTTTTTCTTCATTGGGGAGATATTTAAGGGGGTTTAAAGGTAGAGGGGGAAGGGTAGTAATGGAGAGTCTCATCCGCCTGGTCCACTGCATTGTATGGGGGTCAGGAGCTGATCGTTGACCTCACTTTGCCAAATCACACCGCTTTTTTTTTCTATGTTGGTTGCCATTCGTCCAGAACAAACATTCACCTCTCTGTCAGTGTAAACATCATCACCTGGCCGGCTCAGACACTCGTCACAAGTGTGAGAAGCTTGTTTTAGCCATTCTTTCGTGTTGGAGTGTTTAAGTGCGTTTCACCACATGGCTTCGCCTGTGAGTCAGAGGTTGAGTCCCTCTCTCCCCCTCTGTCCGTGTGTTTGTGAGTGAATGACTGAGTGAGAGGCAAACAGTGGTTTGTGCGGCTTGTGCCTAATGGAGAAAGACATTACAAAAAACGGCAGGAAGATTAAATGTTTATTTTTCTGAGGATATTTATACGGTCTGAAGTACTTTGAAGCAGTTTGCTCACTTTCACCCTAAATCCTCTGTGACCTGCACTCGTGGAGGGAGCAGGCCTCTCTCTGGCCATCAGGAGGAATCAAAGAGCCATCACACATTGGTTCACAAGTCTTCAGCACAAACTAGGGTCGGATTTATCTGTGTCAGGTACAAAATTAGCTATTGACCCTCCCATCCCTTTGGTTTAAATTTAAATATATGACGTTAAAGTCAGCTGCTTAGCTTAGCACAAAGACAGGAAACGGGGGGAAACAGCTAGCCTGACTTTCCAAAGAAAATCTACAAATCTCCTACAAGCACCTAGGTGCTTTCAGTCAGTGAGCGGCTGCCACTGTTTGATGCAACGCAACATCATGTGGCAAAGCGCTGAGTTGGCCAATCACATACACACACAATTAAATTTCTGGTGGATTACTTTGTAACTTGAACACTGTATTTCTGCAGTTTGCCTCTGGCAGAGTATCATAAAGCGTGCAGGGATATGGTGAATGAAAAGCAGCTACTGGTTTCATGTCGGACCAGTACCTGAAACAACACGTCCCCCTGAATGCATCTATAGGTCATTATTCAACATCTTGTTATCTTGTTTGTTTAAGAAGTCACTGTTCCTTTTCCAAAAATAGTCCCATATAAACCAGATAAACCAGATATGACGCGTTACTTCGTGAGCTTTAGAGGTGCTGGTACACAGATTTTTTGTATTGTTGAACAGAGCCAGGCTAGATGTTTTCCCCTGTTTAAAATTGTTGTGCTAAGCTACAGTAAGCTAACCTTCTCCTGACTGTAGCTTCATATTTACTGTTCACTGAATAGACATGACAGTGGCATCAGTCAATAGTATAAGCATGTCCTAATGCCTATTCTTTGCCAAGGTTATTATGAAAAATAGCGATATCAAAATAGATATAACGCATCCACATGTCATCCACGTATTGATAATTATTTGAATTTCTCTTACAGCTCAAAAGAATAGTGTATATTTAGACAAGAGAGATGACAGTCGCTTCTTTCATTAATGGAGCTCTATCTGCAGACATATGGAATGAAGCTCTGTAGCCGTTCGAGCTATCTCAGCGCCATCAGCGCCGCTTTGAAGTCACTTCTTGTCCCTGCTTTTCATGATATTTATGAGATATCTGATTGAGTGCTTCAGAGAGATCAGTGTAGCTTTACAGGACCGGATTACAGTGAATAGCTCAACTTCCTGATTGGAGCCCATCCCAGGTTTTCAGTGACACTACATGACCCAGACGTGCATGGTCAGTGATGACAGCAGGGAGACCTCACTTCCCCTTCATGGTGAGTGTGCTGGTGGCTGTTTGGGGCAGCCCCGCCTAGGGTTACACTGCTCTGTGTCTTTGCTCTCGATCGCTGCCTGCCAGGGGAAAGAAAATACCTGAAGCTGGAGCCCAGTGCTTAGCGCTGACAATTTTGGCAAAGGATGCTGGATCCAAGTCTGTGTTTGATCTTATGCTTCTCCCAGCCAAGTAAAACACCGGGAGACTCAAAGGTTATTACATTTTAGTGTGTAAGGTATGTTTCCACATAAACCCCTGTTCCCCCTTAGAAAGCTTTAGCTCTTTTCCAAGTGGACTTCATTTCGCAAGCCTCAGAGCAGCCAGGGGAATATCATATTTTTTCAGTTATGGTTGTTGGTGGTGTTATTCAATGCGGTCATTATAGCCATTGTTAATTGATTGCATTGTTGAAATGACATCTTCAGTGAGCATAGTGCCCGTGTGGAGCTCAGGGAGGAGACATAAAGCTTCAAATATCTTCAGAAGAGGCAAAGCAGATCTATGTTTGTTCAATATTTTGTTGCTTTAAATATTTTCAGATTGAAAGGGAGACGGAGGAATTAACTTGTTTGTTTAAAGAGGACGGGAGATTCCTCTTTTGGACACAAGTTTGTTTTCCTACGAAATTCAGCCAATGGAAACTTGAGATTGCCTCCACAAAGGTCAGATACTGACCTGACATATATTTCACAATGCAAGCACAGGGAAACGGAATAGCAGTGTGCAGCACAATGCACTGATTGATATGAGTAACTTAGAAGATACATCTTTAGCATGAATACTTTAAATGTTATGGTTTGCGCTAGAAAAAAAATGCTGCCAGAAGAAATATAATCTCTAAAATGAGTGTGAAATTAATTTGAACCTTTATGTTTTGAGCTACTCATCAATAGTCCTCATATAGTGATGGGCCATTTAGCCATTTGGCGGATTACGTTCGCTTTCTGTATTGTTAATGTACAAAATGCTTTCAGAGTCAGCCCAGAATGCTTCGAAACCTCATTCTTGCTCCACATTCCTGAACCTGACGCCCTGCTAGGTTTGAGACTGGAGAGTGAAACACCACACACCACAAATCCTGGCTTCCTCTATGCTGAAAAAACAAAGTGGGCACTCCTGACCACTGTTGGCATTGTTTTCATTGTTGTGTGATGCACTGTTTGCCTTTCAAGGTGTTTTGTATTTGGGTGTATACTATAAGGTTGTCACGCTCATAGTATTCACCCCAGGGGTCCCTCGTGAGATTTAGGAGTATTGCCATGATTTTGAGTGTTCATTCCATACAAGGAGTCAATACCTTCAGTTTATTTGATGTTCAAGAACCTTGAAAAATAAATGGAATTTTTAACAGAACTGTGTTCAGATTTTACACAACATCCATCTTCCTGTCTTCCAGTTTGAAATACAGAATACCATAGCACAAGATGTATCAACCAAAACACCCAAAACCCAGCCCCCTTAGGAGTTAGGCATCTTTCTCTCTGCTCGAGCTCAGCCTCCCCCTCTTTGGGACCCCGAGCCTGCACATGTGTAGGTATCGCTATTACTCAGCTCATAAAACGCCACAGTCCCATCTGAAAGTGGTTAGCTGTTGAAACACACTAGCAGCTTCAAAGCTTGTATCCAGGCTGTGCAGACAGCACAGGCCTGGCCTTACTTCTGCACATCACATTCCTCTCCAATGGGGAATGGCTGCAAAACCTGTTCCCATCATCAAAACCCTCAATGGGTCTCCATTAAAAGGAAGTGGTTTATGTTTGTCACGGGTGGTCATTTTTCAGGGGAATTTAAATCGGGAAAGAATGACTGCGGAATGATTTTACTCTTCTGCTCTGGTGTATTTATGTATCGAAACACCTTTTGTACTTTTTCTATATGTGACAAGAAGGGAGGGAGAGGATGAAACAGTGCTGAAAGAGGCCACTGTTCTCATTTCCTCTGAAGGCCGCTTTCTTTTCTTCCCCCACCCATTTCTTTCCTAAGCCCCGTCCACTTCAAAAGCTGACCTGGCCCTGTGTGTGCCGTGTAACTTGTTTACCTAAAGGCTCATTTCAAATAAACAGCAGTTCTCCTTGAGATGCCTGCCCCCTCACTGAGAGCCTTTCAGAGACACCATCTGCTTGTAGACTGAGAAAACACACTCTTCTAAACAGGGTTTTTATTTCATTATATTGCTGCTGAGTGACTTTTGTAGCATGTGTCTTTATAAAAAGCTAATACCCAAATGTTAAAATCTCAACAATTCAGAAAGAAATCCGTTGGCTCATAGAATATCTGTTTTTAAAAGTTTGTGTTACAAACAGTAACTGTTTTCTGGCAGTATATTTGCCTATAGATGAATACAGAAAAGTGATCAGGTATAGCAGCTCTGCAAGGTATTTTTAAATAACCAGCACCTACTTCTTCGTGTTGATAGGGGCTGACTGATCCTATCACTTAAAGAATGCCAGTGTATCAGAATATCTGAACTTTTACCCCCAGTGTCATGTGCTCAGCTTTGAGAACTGCTCTATCCTGGCAGCACCTCATAGCTTTCAAGGTGTTATTGCACTGTTATTGTAATCAGCACCTTTGGCTTTTTGAAGCATAATTTGTCTTTCAAGAACTTTTATCAAACAATAAGTGTCACACTTAGTGCTTTTAAGTGGACTGCCTCCAGACGTGCTGTGTGACAGAGAACCAGACTCCATCAGACGTGTAGCTTTATACCGAGATAAGATAAGAATATACAAGCAACCGTGCTAGGCTAACTTAGCTCATGTTTAAGTGCTCTTTCATATTGCCTCACGGCCCTGGTTTCCAGTAATTATGGCTGTGAAAGCAGCAGCTCTCTGTGCGCTTTGCTGAGCTGCCCTCTGCACCATAGCCTTTTGATCTCTGCTTGTGCCATGGATGAATTACGTTCCAGAATTTCACACTGGGGAACTGTGCTTCAGACACACACAGCTAGTCTGTCAGGTCACTAAAGTGCACACATGGCAGCTTCAGTCCAAAAGCAAGAAGCACAGATGTTGCAGTCTCGCCGACTGCAGCCTCAAAATCTCCACTTGGCATATTTCTGTGATGTGTCACAAATGAAAATTATAATTCATGGTTTGCACCACGAGGCTTTAACATTCTTGTCTTGTAGCTACGTTTAAAAAAAGTAATTCATCGTATGCAGACCCTCATATACTTTTTAGTTTTTGGACCAGTCGTTTTCTTTGAGAATAATTCAACAGATATATGAATGAGCTTTGCATGATTTTGGTGCATCAGTAATTGGCCCATGTGCTACTTTTTTTTCTTCATCTGTTCATCTACAGCTTTCAACTTTGTCCCCTCTTTTCATGGGAAGTTGCATCTCATATGCCAAAACATTACAGCCTTTGGTCCTTTGGCTATTTTACATGTCCAGGCTTCCTTCACATCATCTAAATAGCGTGGAGTCTCCACTGCTTCCTGCACCCAGCAGGTGTGTATTTTTAGGACCCCTCAGAAAAACACTTGGTGTTAACCCAGGGATGACCCCCCCGTCCCCCCCGTCCAGTTCCAGGACTGTAAGGAACTTCACAACTTGGAATTAAGACGGGTCTTGCAGTGTCAAGAATTCTTGAGACTGGCAATCCCTACCGACTGGAGGGGACAGTCAGAGAGAGAGTTACACAACAACACAGAGGGTGACAGGTGATAAAAGAGGTGAAGCCACTTTGAATATGCAGATTCAAGATATTTAGTGTAAAAAAACAAACAGACAAAACAAAGCCAAGAGTCTTAAATATTTTATAGGAAGGAACCGTACCAATTATGCAAACAAGCAGTGTCTCCTGGGACTCGAGGTTTGGCAAGTGTCATTGAGAATCGCAGATGAGTTATTATGGGCTCTATGGTGCATGTGTGCTTGCCTGCTACCTTGGTTATTTGTTGCATCCTACTGCACTGAACTGTATTTTGGCAGTCTGTGACCGGTAAGCCTAATTCTCCCTGAGGGCTGAATGCAATAATAGTACCGCGCAACAACCGCCCGTCTTTGTTTGCCCAGTATGCCTCACAGACGGATGTGTTGAGAGTTCATGCTACATTACCAGCTGATTGGTCACGGCTGCAAAAACATCCTCTTATCGTAGTCAGTCATATGGATCTTTACTTCTCTGTGTAAGCTACCCATAGGGAGCCGTAACTAGTGGACGGTAGAGCTGTGGATTTGACCCCGAACCTGTTGTTATCCTGCTGGAAGACGTGTTCAGGAAACCAGCAGGCGGCTCATCCACCAGCCCACAAGGCCTTGACAGCAGGAGTCCAGCAGGACGGAGCAGCCCAAAAAGTCATTGTGGATTAGATTGAAAGTAAAAAATAGAACAACATATAGAACAACTTATATGTTGTATATATGTTGTTCTATATGTTGTTCTATTTTTAACTTTGAACAGTTTTTGCACTATCCACTTTATGTCAGACAGAAGAGAAACACAATTTCAGATCTTCTGTATGTTTGCACAAATAGAAGAAGTGACAAATAAAACTGACTTTGACAGCATCTTTCAGGTGTGTACTCCAATGGGTATACGGAAAGCTCAAAGAAACTCAACTCACTGAAATACATTTTTTTCTTTTGATGAATAAATATGTCCACATATTATGTTCAGGAGGGAAATAAACTGCCAACAATTATACATTATAGTGGCTCTGATCTTCAGTCATTTTAGTGTTTAAGCAACACATTAACCTGAGCCAGCTGTCCCAATGTGTTGCAATTGAGAGTGAGTGAAAGCTAGTTAGCAAGGGAGCAGATATGTTGAAATGGGCACCTACACACTGACAATTTGTGTATTCTAACAATAGCCATTGACCAGCCAGTTTATAATCCAGCCATACGAATATATTTGTAACATGTCGGGTGGTGTTGTTGAAGAGCTACTTGAGCTCATGTAGGGGCTGTGGGGGTACATCAGACAAAAAGCGGTTGGCAGCCACTCCACAACAAGCTAGGACCATGTTACTGCTCCTCCACTGTGGCGTGCAGCTGTCCATCCCCAACATGGTTTGTTTACATTTCTCAGTCACCCACAGGAGCCCTGTAATGCCTGTAGTTTCACCGGCCTCCAACCACAGAGCCTCGCCCCTATGAACTGCCAGGCCTGGTTTTCAAAGCTGCGACACAAATCCCTTGTAGCTTAACAAAAAGGAGCAGTGAAAACAGTGGTGTTGGTGGTTATTTCACAGGTGAGAGCAATTATAACTGACATTTCTATACTAGACAGACAGCTGGGAACCTGATACTAACTACACAAGAAGCGTTCTTTACAGGTGAGAGTGATTGTGTCAACATGGTTTTCAGCTAGCAGAAGCAGACAAGACGGACAAGTTTTGAAGAGTTGATCTACACTAAACCCCTGATTACATGAGGTCATTGCAGCTGATCGGTTTCAAACCCTGCTCAGCTGGACACTTGTGGAGAGAACCTAACTGTGAGAGGTGGAGTTGCTTTGGACAGTAATGGGATTGGCGTTGCAGCCACCTCACCCACAACCTGGCATTCTTAGATCCACTGTGTTGTTTAAAGGGTCTGAGGAATGTGGAACAAATCCCCTCAGCTTTATCGGCCTGGGCGCGCTCCCCATTGGCCGGGCTTAAGAGCCAGGGGCCTGCGCGGGAGCTTACAGAATTTCACATGGAGGCCAGAAACAGAGGAACATCCTGTTTGAGTCTAACCGCCTGTCCCACACTGGCTTTGATATGCCGTTTCCTTGTGCACTCGCTATCCTGTCTAGTTTCTGTGTACTTTTTTTTTAACGTCTTGTGCTGCAGTATTTAGTTCATTTTAAACCTGAAATGATTAAAAACTTGATAAAGAATTTGGTTGGAATATTTAAAGACGTCACCTTGGACACTTTCCTGATTTCATAGATGTTTACTTTATTAATTAACAATAATGTGAGTCAGTAGTTGCAGTTTATTTGCAATTATTTAACATAGTAAGTTACGTTTTAATTCTTTATACCTACACAGTATGCCTTATCACAAGACACGTGGACTTTCTACAAACTTGAGTTGAAACTTTGAACTTTGAAGTGTGGCGTTTGTACATAAAATCCCAGAACAAAATAAAGTATAAAGACATACAGCTTTAGTTCTGAGTGTTAAAAGAACCCATTTTACTAAACTTTTGTCGAAGTAGATTGTTAAACGTGTGAGTGCATATAACACATGGCATTGATCATATATAAATTCACTCAGAGACTATTGCATTACACCACCAAGCCCTGTTACCTCTGAATTAAAGCAACATGCTCTCTGTGGTGCAGTCATTATGTGTGTGGCACCGCATTTTAAACTTTACTTCAGTGTTTTGTGTTTCAAATAAAGTGAACTATGACAGCCACTTTGTGTTTTTCTCTTTCCAGGAACTGATCAAATAGTTTTATGATCCACTGCCTCTACTTAATTTCATACATTTGCCTAACCCAGATTCACGAGTGTGATTACAGTCACTGGTATGAAGCACATGGTTTCCAAGCCCCTCCAGTAGCTGCTTGTGTGACAGCTGAGAGGAGGACACTCCATTACATCAGACTCCTATCAAAGCCCACTTTAATGAAGGTGAGCTGATTACAGCATCGATGACAGATGCAGAGTGGTCAGCCAGCGATGCTAATCTTTGTTTTTGCCATATAGCAGGTCACAATCAAAGTGAGAGAAAGATCAGTGAGAGGATGAGGAGGAGACTGGATGGGCGTGCAGATTTTTAGGAGATAGTCTGTCCTGACTGAATACGAGCGGGTGACTTTCAGTGGTTTACGTGCTGCTCTTACATAGACAGGCATGCTCATCTCTCCCCACAGCTGTTGTTATACTAGGAACGAAGAGGCTTCGCCCCAGTGATTCATGTCCTGCCAAGGGAGAGGTTTTTGCCTCCTGTTTGACCTCAGAGAGAGTCCTGCTACCCTGGAAGGGCCATATCTGGGCCATCTTGGCCACATGGGTCCAGTCCAGATGACAGGATGGCATTTTGCTCTGATCTCATTGCCATTCATAGAAAGACATGTCAGGGCACATACATAGATAAAATACCTCAATTAATGTACAAAGGCACATTTTAGCTGTCATGTAATGGCAGGGATTAATACGGTAAGGCTGAGGCTAAACTTGAAAACAACTCTTTTTTTAAGGGTCCTTGGCTCCGTCATGATAACGGTGCACGGTTAGAAACTGAAAAATAAAGATGTGCTTTTAGCTTGTGCTTATATTGTGATGGACATTATTTGGCAGGCTAGCTCAAACCCAGCAGCATATGCAATGCTGTTTGTTTTTATATTTCTGCTCAGTACAGGCTGAGGCCAATCTGCTCTGTTGACTCTGAGCACCATAATTACCCTGCCTGGGACTGAAAGCTGACGCCTGATGAACCAGAGGGAGAGAGAGCTTTCTGTGCAGCCGTCAAGAAACCAACATATTGTTCTTTTACTGTCTTGCAAGAGAAGAGACAGAATTTGTGCAACTGGCCTTCATCTCTCTTCGGCTCTCCGTATTTTCAGCCCCCCCCCCCCTCCACCCTCATCTCCCTCTCCTCTACTTTGGCTTTCCTCAGTGTAACAGCTCACATCTGGTTTTGAGTCAAGGCCAGGTTGGTTTCTTCTGGAATGGAGAGCTTTTATTTCTCAATGGCCCCACTCCCTCTCCAGTTTCATTCTGCGGTGAAGAGTATGCAGTTTGTTTACGAAGTGGTGTTCCTTTCTTTATATTGATTCTACTCAATCCTCATCACTGGAGAACCCCATATTCATCTCCTATTAATGATCAGTGGGAGCGGGAATGTTGGTCGGCTGGTGGTCGTCAAGGCTTTAGTGTGGCGCCCTTCTTAGTGTCAGCTCCAGGTGAACATCCTGGAGAACTCCCACTGTTCGCTGCAAAGTATTTGTCTCCTAAGACACTCAAGAACATAACTGAGATTGTTGGTGTGCTTTGAACAAAGAACTGCACAGACACAAACACAGAATACAATGTATTGTAAAAGTTGTTTTAAAATGAATTACACTTATGCAATATAAAAGTAAACTGCCTGAAGTATTTTAGAAAACCACATTGCCTAAAATTATACATGGGAGCATCCAGCCAGTATTCTGTGTTTGTATTTTTTTCCAGCATATGTATGTACTACATCTGATCACATTGCTGTATTTCATACCCAGAGGCCAGAAGAACTGCGTAAACAATCTTCCCGTTAGCCTCCCTTGTTTTTGTAGATGTGATTTTCAAAATCAGTTTTGCATTGTATGGTTTGAAGAATAGACTAAAAGAAGTGTGTGTGTGTACTTATATTTAGGGGGTGAGCTAGAAGAGGGGGATGCGAGAACAAAGATGTGCAGTGTTTTCCAGCGGGAGGATGGGTGGTGAACAGGCAGGCAGAGAGAGAGAGAAGACTGCTGGGGGATGTCTGATGTCACCTGGTAGGGAGCTATGAAAGCTTCCCCTGGTTACCCTATCCCACATAAAAGTCTGGCAGTAGGCTGAGGCTTTAGGGAAGCTTGGCAGAACTGCTGCATTAAACAGGAACAAACATCACACACCTCGCTGTCTGTCTCTTATGTCCAGGCGTCTGGGAGACAGAACCTGTCTACATGGAAGAACACTGTCAGTGCATATTTTCAATGCATTTTTTCTCTCCTCAAGACAACAGATCTAATACCTTATCATCTTCTTGTCATTCTCGTCGAAGCATCCGTCCCACACATGCAGTTTTCCATCTGTTTTCCCCATACCTAATATCACACACAGTGTATGGGCTTCAGGTGTACGCCACTGGTGGAAAACCAGCAATACTTTGCACCAAAATGCTAGCACGTTTGCGTAGCTTACAGAGCAGTTTGGGATCTGATAGTGAAAGAATGAGCGCAGCCAGATGCCAGAAAGCAGTTAATTACACATGTGGTGGGCAGATTTGAGCCCGACACCGTGGGCGATGTGGAAGGAGATGCCATGTGTTTAGACGTTAAACTGCAGACTGCGGTCAGACCCAGCCTGCTCTCTCATTAGCTCCCCCGATGGATGTAATGAGCATGGAGGTGGTGGTGGAGGTGAGGGGGAGCCATGTGTTCAACACAAGCCCTGCTGGTCCCCTCCTTTTGCACGCAGCAAGACGTCTCCTGATATCAGAATTTTAATTAGAGACGAGATTCACTTTTGGCAGCTGGTAGATTGATTTGTTTCATTGCATTTAACGCTGAATCCTGTCTTTAATTTAGAGGTGCTCATACCTTGCTCTGTATCCTCATGGGAACAAGGATACGGGGAATCAATGGTTGTCTTTGATGTTCCTCTGAGCTGCAGAACAGTGTGTCTGTGTGAACTCCGTCTTCCTTATGTACTGCCCTTCATTAAGGGACTACCCTACAAAGAGGGGAGATAAAAGCATCCAGTGTAAGGAAACAACAACTTGCTCTGCAGAAACCGCAAAGACGGAAACTGTGTGGGATTTTTCATCGGGATGCACATATGCTCGTCTGGTTCTGAGTGTGTATAGTTGTCTCCACTTTTCCCAGAAGCCTTCCAGAGTCTGTTGATTCCCAACTCCACCTCTCCCACTGAGCTCACTGGGTCTGGAGTAAGCAATAGATAGGCCATATTTCCCAATTTAACTAACCACATCCTCCTCTGCTTTACTATTATCTGCTTCTCTGCTCTCCCGTCTTTGTTCATCTTATCTTTCCTTCCCTCCTTTTCCCCTTTGTGCCCTCTTTCCTCTCCTCCTTTCTTTCCTCTTTATTCCTCCCGCTTATTTCCTGCCCCTCTCCCGTTTCTCCTCTCCTCCTCTCCCCAAGGCTCGACTCCCATTCTTTTTGCTGTTTTCTCTCAATGTCTCCGGTGGCCAATTTGCAGGGGGTGCCCGAGCCTTGACCCTGAGACTCAACCGGCTCCCCCCTTTCAGCGGTGAAGGTCAGGTCCAGATTACAGGCTGGAGGTATCATCCTCTGAAGTGAGGAATAATCACGGGCTCTGAGATTGTTAAATAGAGGCCCTGGCGCTGTCATTACTCTGAGCAAAAGGGGAAGGGGAAGGGGAAAGGGGGGCTCGTTCACCTAAACGCATGCAGATGTTCAGGCTCTCGCTTGAGCTTCGGTTCTGTTAAAGGTACATGGAGTTCTTTTGTTTTCTAGCATCTATCTGTTTTTTATTTGTCTCGTTTCACTGGGCCTCCTTGATTCAATCTGGTGGGGTTTTATTTCAAAGTGTGTGTGGAGCAGCTTCGAGGACTGAGATGACGTAAATAAGATGAATCATTTGTTTTTTAAATACTTGTGGTTTAGGGGCTCTGCTGCACTTAATTTTCATTGTTTCCACAATCCAGTGGTAATTAAAGAATGGCTGTGTGTACTGTGCGCACACATTAAGGCTCTTTTGCCTTTGCCTCGGTGCGCCTTTGCATTAAAACATGTGTGGGGTGGTTATGAATACATTGTGGGTCTGTTTTATGGAGGATATAGATTATTCACATGTGACAGCAGAGCGTTTTTCCCCTTACACCCCTTTGCTTTGCCTTTGTTTCATGGCTATGGAATTGTGTATTTAATCAGTCCCATCCTATCTGCATGGAAATTTCCATCTGGCCATTATTCTCCATTCAAAATAAATACGCACGTTACTGAGAGTTTATTGTGAGGTTTGTCTAGCATAAACCAAAGTTCTCACAGTCAAGTTTTGCAATGAGAAATACAACAAAACTTTTCCGTTAACTTCTTCCATCAATCTCTCCATGCTTTGATGTCAAGCAGGATGAGAATAAACAGGTTGGCTAAGAGAGAGAGCGCTCAGGCGATGAAGTGCATTATGGGTTTTTTGATGGATGAGAGGGGTCCAGCTGAAGGGTTTGGAGGAATCTTGAAAGCTTGGCTTTGGCCGCACTCGTCGTGTCCCAGACAGTGAAACACAATAAGCGTGCAGATGTTCAAAGTGTTTGGCCGCGCTGGAGCCTCCAGCCCCTCTCCTCTCATCTGAGTAGGAAATGCTTTAGCTGGAACTGTTTGTTTTCTCTGTGTCTGTGGTCTGAACTGTAGATTCACTTACATCTCTGCCCCCCCCCCTTTCCTCCCTCTCTCTCTCTCTCTCTCTCTCTCTCCTCATTTCTTTCCTTGTCCCAGGGGTTTCCAAACGGTGAGCTGAAGGAAAGACAATTCACAGATCAACACTGTCCCCTAGAGGGTAGGTTGAGAAGGATGTCTACTCACTCATTGATACGCTTTATGCTGAAGCCATACTTGAATATTTTATGCTGCAGAAAACAGATCTAACGTGGTATGATTGTATGTATCTGCAATTAGTATGTATGATTCCTTAAATAAAACATATCATAGTATGCATTTATTATTTCAAGATACTTTCATGTAGAAGTCCAATATTGAGATATTTGGTTTCATTTTTGTAGAGCCAGAGAACATATAATTTCATTTTGTGTTACTGACACAAAAGTATAACAAGGAATGCATGTGTTTGGTGAACATTCAACATATACAGTAAAGTGTATGATCTTGTGAGGGTTTGAGATTTTCTTTGAAAGTGAAGCGAATAAACTAGACAAAATGTTGCCCAATTTTTTACATGTGTCTAAACTTGAACGTGTCCTCCTGCGTTGACAGTGGTTCTTCCTCCAGAGAAGGCTGAGGGCTGTGAAAGCTACCTGCGGTATCTGCACTCAGAGGACGGAGTGCGGGAGATACTTCGAGATTCGACCAAAGCTCCCGGGAAAAAACGCATCAGTCTGGATGTAAGCAGTTATGTGATAGGATGTAATGTGCTAAAATCCCACGTTTAATATGAATATGCAACAAAGTGGTGGCACAGGGACTCATCTTGTAGCAAAAGGTTCTGAACCAGGCCTGTACTGCATGCTGGAAGGTGCATGTCCAGCCAATGTTATCAAAGTTGTTCCAAAAACACACAGCTCAGGTAGACTGGGACTCTAAATTGCTGATAATTATTAATGGGAGTCTGTGTTAAGCCTTTAGTGGTCTGAGGACCCGGATCAGAAAAAGGTCAAGAGAGCTGAGAGTTGCAATAGTTTTGTGTTCCAGTAAGTGAACATTATTTAAACTTATGTTATAAAATACATGCATGGTGGGTAACATCCTAGCTGCAGCTGTATGCCGTCATTCACCCTGTGCACAAAACATCTGCATGTTGACACTGCTCCAGACCATATCCTGATTGAATTTAGGGACCAATAAATAGAATAAATAGATTGCAGTGTTTAGACTTGCATGTTTTAAAGAACTGCTTAGATCTGCTCTTTGGTGATCCCTCCTGGTTATGTGAGCTGAGGAGATATTATAGAACCATAAAGGGCCGCTTCTCTCCCAGGGGACTCCTCCCGTGTAAGTGCACACTGCCTTTCACAAAGTGTCAGTTCTCCACCATGCCTGCAGCAGGGCCTATACTCCAGATGTTTATTTTTCCAATTATGGCCATGTTACTAGATACATCTGAATCAAAGTTACTGCCAAAAAGTTGTAACTGAGAAGAGAGGTTGCGCTCATTTTTCCTGAAAGAAAGTAGAAAGAAAAGGTCAGAGTGGTAGGGCCCACCATGCTGACTTTTTCCCCCACTCAAAGTAAAGGCAGCTGAGAAGTGATCTGTTTCCATGTTGAAAACACGACTTTCAGTTGGCCTCTGTTCTATTGCTTTACAGATGTGTTACTTTATTTGAATCGTCCAACACTTTCTTATGCACAGGATGGAAGTCTTCAAAAGTACTGCCTTTTGTTTACAGTGTATTATTGTGCAGAATGAAGTAAAACAACACAACACTTTAGAAAAATGTTCATGAATCACACTGAAGACAGCGCCTGTGACGATTCAATTGGACGTACTTTTCTGCAAACGCCATCTTTGACACTATTGCTTTGCTCATTATTTACAGAAATATGTGGATTGAAACCTCCAGCTGTTCATGTGTATCAAGTATGATCATGTTTCTCTCCACAGGACTTAGAGTGTGACGTTTCTGTGGAGGATGGCAACCGTCAGGAGTGGATCTTCACGCTTTATGACTTTGACAACAGTGGGAAAGTTACAAAAGATGTGCGTGTTTGTTACCTATCAGCTGTTTCTTGGTCAAAGGTAAGACTACAAACCGTACTAACAGCGTTTTATTTCTCACTATAGGACATGTCTAGTCTGATGCACACCATCTACGATGTGGTGGATGCCTCTGTGAATCACTCCTGCCATAATAAGAGCAAGACGCTACGTGTCAAGCTGACGGTCACTCCAGAGCCCAAATGCAACAGAAGAGAAACAGGAACAGGTACATGACAACAAAAGCAGCATCATACCGCAGACATTATCTATTATCCGAGTACGTTGTGAGCCAACTCTGCATTTACTGTATATTTTTAGAGTTTAGATGCAGTGATGTTTTTCTTGAACCATTGTCATCAGTCATCTGAAATGTCTGGGGGAAAAATGGGATGGGAAAAAAAAACCTGCGCACTTTTCGTAGTCTGAGTTTTTATATGTGACCTCTTCAGATCGCTGTCACCAAGAAGAGGGACGCTCAGCTGACAAGCGACTGTCCTCTTACGTCAGGTCCGTACTCTGCTTGAAGGCTGGAATGTATGTGTGCACTGTTGTAGTATTTTTCGTAGTTTATCCGTGTAGATAATCGACAGTCCTCTAATCAAGACAGTTTACTCATCTTTTGCAGCAAAGGCCAGAGCAATGAGGCGCCGGCCACAGAGGGTCAGCATTACTGTGTGGACGAGAACACAGAGAGGAGGAATCACTACCTGGACCTGGCTGGTATTGAGAACTATACCTCCAGATTTGAAGGTAACAGCCTACTTGTTGTTGTAGGCACAAAGTTGTATTATTATATTACAATGACAAGTTAAACGTTGCCGATGAGGAAGCTGAAGTGTAGCAGCAGTTCAGTGTTGTATATCATAATTGTATTAACCACTAATCCTGTGTCCTTCAGGAACCACCCCTGACTTCCCTCCACAGGAGGCTCATGTTCGAAGCTCCCAGAGCCAGAGTCGCTCACGCTCCCAAGAACCAGAAATCCAAGTGGTTCACCAGCGCCGCTCACAGGTCATCAGCGATAGTTACAACCCTACTGATTCTCGAAGCAAGGGCACACAGTTTGTCAAATCTCCCAAAGGAACCTACAAGGGAGGCGGAGGGAATAACGGGGTCAGCAAATCCACTAAATGTCACGGCCACCACCCTCCTCTGCAAAGCACACTGCACAGTGGCAGCGCAGCAGGGCACGGGGGTCACGGGGGTCACGGGGGTCAGGATGTGTACCACTTGCCACACCAAGCCCAATCCTCCGGCCACCACCAGCACCCTTTGCAATACAGCCATAGCAAACGCCTTAGGGCAAAAGCCAGAGAGGCCATGTCGCCATCCAAAACCCCGGTGTCCCCTCAGTCCCACCCCCAGCAACAGCCCTCTGTACTGCCAAGCCTGGAGAGAGAGAAGGTGTCTGGCCATCCTGGGAGCCCAGGGTTTGTGGTTCCTATGGTCCAGCGTCATGAGCACCACCACCACCACGAACACCACCACCACCACCACTACCACCATTACCATCAGACATGACCGCCTTTAGTGTGCAGTGACTGAAACTATGTTCAGGACCAACCACAACCAACCACACCAGTCTGAAGGACTTAACGTCATCCACGGGAGTGTCTCACGCTCTGTCCAGGATCTTTTTACTCTTCTCTCGCAAGCTATACAGATATATCCTGAGATTAGATGTTCTGGGGAACCGTGTACTGCGATGGCTGATGATATTGGACCAGTGGGATGTTTTTACTGAGGTTAATAATGTAATAACAGAAGACGTGTGGCACAGTTTTTGAAGTTTTCGTAGATGTTCTGCTGGGACTGCTGTGATCGTTGCCCATGTTCAGTAAGGGTACAGATGCCTGAAAGGAACAGATCAGAGGACCTTTGATGTGACATCCTTTCCCTCCTAATGCTGTGGGTTGAAGTCCCTGGAAGCTATATGTCAGAGTAGCTGTGTTGTTCTGTGTGAGACCTTTCCAAAACATGGATCTCAGGTGTAAAGGTGCTGCTGCTCTTGAGCTTTTCACAGAGGCTTTTTCCCTCAGAAGGCCTGTTGTGGACTGAGGGGTTTCCTGTTTGGGTGGGGGTGGGGGGACGGGGTGGGGGGAGGGGGGAGAGGGGGGTAGGGATGAAATCACCACTGCCAGTTTTAATGCAAAAATATCTCGCTATATGTATAAAAAATATATATATGTAAACACATTTTACTGTATAATTATTATACTGTATATGCATATTTCATCATGGATATAATTATGCATATATGTATTTTGTCTTTTATATATTTTAATAAACGTTATATAGTTCTATTTAATTTTTTAACAGTTTGTTTATTTCTGCTCATAAACACTTGATTATGGTGTCTGCTGCCTGCCACTGTGTTGATAGAAATAGGACAACAGCACAAAATCACAGTATGATGTTATTTATCGAGATTTAACATTAAATGATAATATTATAATTAAAACATATTTGTGGTGTGTGAGTACATTTGAAAAAAAACAGGTAATTTCTAATTTACATTACAACAATGTCCTGTCAGTGATTTGTGGTTTTGAGTTATTTGATTAGGTTGATTAACCTAAAATCATGTGATGGTAATTATCAAAAGGAGATGAAGACCAACCTTTCACGTTATTTAAAGGTTAGAGACAGACAGCTGATTTTGGTCAGCACCAGCAACTGAAAGTTTAAACTTATTATGTGCTACATAAATATATACGGGCACAGCAGTAACTGTCTATCTATAATACAAATGTAGTGATTTTACAGTTATCAGAATCAGAATCAGAACCATTTATTGCCATGTATGTTTTCACATACAAGGAATTTGTCCTTTGATTGAGAGGGAAATGCAAACAGAAAACTGCATGAGACACTTCTGCTTTCAGAAATAAGGCATTTTTGTTTTAGTCACGTTTGTAGCAAGACAACCATACGCCATCCGGTTACTGTAAAAGCATTACATTCATGTTATCACAAAGTGGTTTTATTAATGAAAGCAGAATGTCTCATTTCTATTTTTGTTTCCACTTCCCTCTCGTTCTCTGAGAAGACAGAGCTGGCTGTTTTGGAAGATCCTTTCCACAGTGTGAAAAGGCAGTCAGTACAAGGTCATAACACAAAGTTGGGTGACTTGAAGAGAGCTTTAATATGTGACTGTGCTGAATTTCCCTACAGGGTTCATACTGTCGACTAAAAACCTCTGGTGGTTCTGTATTCCCAGTACAGGGATAGGGAATAGTCTAATGCCACATGGAGGTCCCTACAATCTTCTGCATCTGGCCCCTTGTGTGTCAATTAGTGTGTGGTAATTCGATTAACCAGATTTATTTTGCAATATGCACCGTATAAGGACAATAAAAACTGAAATAAGCAAGCAACTTACAAAAAAAGAGACAAAAAAATAATCAGGAATGGAAAATACTCAATATGTACAACAAAACAGCAGCGTGTATTAATTTAGAAAATTAAACAATAAAGAAAGTGCAAAAATGCAAAGTATGTGCAGTGTGTATATGGTAATTTCATTTAATTTACAAGTCATGCAGTTGGCTTGTTAATTCCATCTAAATACAACAGTTGGGCTTTGTTTTGAAAAATCAATAGTAACCAGGTATGTTTTTGTGTCAGCCACTAGGTGGCAACAAATAGCCATCAATGACACATACAACTCACTGTGGGGAGTAATGAGTGAAGTGTTCCTGAGATACTGTGAAATTCAGTAGGTCACTTGTAGATCTGTTGCATCCATGAAGTGAGCATGAAGAGTTCATCACTGTAGAGGAGGATACATGCTCAGTCAGGTTGAAGGTTGACAAAATAATATCACCTTACTACAGTTTAGTAGCTGTTCTGGAGTTTTTGATCACATAATATGATCTTCATCAGCAGATGAAAAGGAAGAAGCTTCAAAACCAGATAATATTGTTTTGTCAGCTGCTTGGTCCAAGGGTCAAGAGTTCACTTTGAACCTCAACTAGGTGTTAATAACGTTTTCTGAAGCTGTGAGGTTTGTAAACAACACACTATTTAAACAGATTTGAAATATTTCATAGAAACTCAATTGCATTAGTGAATATAATTAAAATGTATGTTGTCAAGATAAATTGTGCTTTTTAATTAATTTGTTTTTTCCTGGATCAAGTCGAGCTGTCACCTTCCTGAACGTGCCTGTTTTACGTGACCCACAATGCAACAGTGTATACCTAACCTGTCATTCAAGCGAAACATAAAAATAAAAAAAAACGTAGTCTAGCCGTCTCCAGCTAAATGTGAGCTAATTCTCAGCTATGTATCACTCGTGTTTTCCCGACAGCCAGATTATTTAATGTATTATAATTTAAAAACTGTTGGCATAATAGTTTCTTTGTGTCGCTTCATATCAACGCGCTTTTGTTAATTGGCAGCCCGGCTCAGAGAAAGCAGCATTCCCTGCTCCGGTCGTCAGGGATTTAGGGAAGGACTGAATCCGAGCCCCGACTGAGACAAACAATGGCAGCTATGAAAGGCGAGGGGAGGGTCGGCCTAATGCAAATATCCACTTTGTGCGCCCTGGAGAACCTGCACTAAACAGTGACAACTACCAACTTCCACTCAAAGTGGCAGTATCCTAGTAGGTATTACAGACACCACGACTATAAGAACAGCTTACTTTTTTTGTGTGTGTGGTATTTCTCGCTGTACATTTGCGGACCGAGTTTTTACATGAAGGCTTCTTTGCTTCAGCAACAAGTGTGGAAGCGGAGTGGAGACAGGACGCCGCAGCATCTCTGAAATGTGCAAAGTGCACCTGCTGAAGGACGAAACCGAGAGGTAGGAAAAAACGAATGGTGTCCAAATGCACGTGCAGCATCCTGATGTAGTAGCATACCTTACTGTATAACTTCTCCCACTACCTCCACTTCCTCTCCGTAGTTTCAACAGACTCCTAACTTTCCCCCTTTTTTTTCGCATTCCTCAGCACTAGCTCTGCTACTTTTCATTTTTCTTTACGAAACTTTCAGTGGAACACTTTTTGTGGCTTTTTTTTCTTCTTCCTAATATACAACAGTTTTGTTCGACCCACCTTTCTTTCCCCTGTGCGGCTTATTTAGTGCACCTAAGCCTGTCTCAGGAAAACGTGATTATCCCCAGCCCATCGATACGCTGGCTTTCATTCAAGACATGCATGAGAAAGGCTTTGCGACATAATAGATCAGTGGGAGCCTGTCTACTTGTATAGACGCAGGGCGAATAGAGGGGGATCTCACTTCAATGTTGATGTTTGCGGGTGTAAAACAGAAAACACATTTTTTTTTTAGAAACATTCCATGCAAAATGTGAAATTGACCCTCTGGCAGCACATTTGGGAGAAGAACAAAAAAAAAGAGTCAACTCAGAGCCCCATTGTGCATCATCTCTCTGCAGCCTGCACTGTTTTGCCAGCGGTGTGCAAAAAGTAAGGCAGTGAAATGCTACTGTAAAACCCCAGCATATCCCCCAGAAGGAACATCAAAGCGGACTCAACATGAGGCCTTTATCTGAACAATTGCTCCATTCTACCCTACCCCCCCTCCCATACACACACACACACACACACACACACACACACACACACACACACACACACACACGCACACACACACACACACACTCAACCCCCTATTCCCAATTTCCACTTGATTAAGCCCTAAACTGAGTTGAATCTGGAGGGAAAATGGTTCACTAATTCTGACTCACAAGTTCTGACACAAAATCAAGGAATACTTTTCTCTTTGTTCTAATTTGAATCTGATTCAATGAGTTGACAATAATGTTCTTTGCTGGGTTGAAAAAACATATTGTTGTATGAATATAGACACACGAAGAAGAATAAGTGACAGATGACTAGAAGCAAACCGCATTTTTTTCATATTTTCAGTTTAATCATCAGCTCCTGCTTTATTATTCCAAATGTACTGCAGCATACTGTATTAATTAAAGCATAAATGCATTTTGTGTAGTGAAACCAATCCACCCGATTGTAAGTATCAACGTGTATCCAGCATCAACGTGTGAGCATTGCTATTCTGGTTGTGGAATGTTGGCAACTCAATCTGATGTTTATTATCAAGCATACATTATCATGCATGCGTAACAATCCATAAAAAATGCATGGACAATAGACTTTTTAATTTAGATTTGGACACTAGTTTTCAGGGATGGGTGTGAAAGCCACCAATGCAGTTTATGGCAACTCTTTGCAATTCAGGAAAAAGCTCTTTAAGTGTCTCTTTCTTGCTGTTTACCTCAACCTGCTATTGGACTGCAAGCTTCACAAATCTAAGCAGCACAGTTCCATTCCTCGCTATTGATTTTCCAGTATTTGTACACAATTATCTCTAATGGCGCGAGTACGCAGAGGCAGCCTGCAGACCACTGTACACATTCTCTGTCCGGTGGTGAGGTTGCCAGGCAATGTGAGCTGCTGGATGAAGGCGGTTCAGATGGGTCTTTTTCTCCCCCAGGCCGCTCTCTCCATCTCTTTCTGTCTCGCAACCCCCCCACCTCTCTTCTCAGCTTGCCTCTGCTCTTTTGCATACTAATAGATGGACAAAAAGCTGATTACAAATCAGGGCTGTCAAACTGATTATTAATATTCTCGGCTTTGTGGTTGGTTTACAGGGGCAGACTTTTATGGGACCTTCCTCTATTCTTACTTGTTATATTTATGGTTTTCACTAACACGCCGTGAAATACAGTAGACAGAAAGTCTAGCAGTGTGCAGTTACTGTCAGGTGCATGTGCAAGTATCCTGCAGGAAAGTTGTTATATCTTGACGTTATCCACCAGAGGAGGGCAGTGTTTAAGTCTTGTTGAGAAGCAGAAAACCCAGTTGTAGAGTAATAGACCTACTTTTAACTGTTTTTGTTGTGATGTGCTCTGATAATATGTTCGTGAAATGTCTTTGGGAGCTACAAACACGTTGCCCCGACTCAGCAATATTTCAGAAGAGATCTGCATCTTTAAACAGGAAGGGATAATTATTCTGGCAACAACTCACAACCAGATGGAGTGAGTGTTGCAAAGGACAACAGATACCATAATGCAATGAGCATGGGCATTTACTGTTTGTTTTTAGTAGTTTTAGTAGTCCTCTTTTAAATGAGGATTAAAGTGGCTCACTGGTATTTTGTACACCTACCTTCTCAAAGTGAATAATTTTCCCATATGAATTTGCACAAGAAAGTTTTAAATCATACAGTTATACTATTCTCTTGCACACATGAAATGCACTCAGTGTTTTGTCATTGAGGAATTGTTCAATGACAGAATTCCTCTTCTTGATAGGCCTTATCCTCAAGAGACAGGTATAATTAGAGCTATGGAAACAGGAAACACCTCGCCCTCCCTATCGTCTTCTCCCTCCTCTCTCTACCCCCTTTTTTTTCTCCCTCTCTCTCCTCTCAGATGTGCATTTATTTGTACAAACTATCAGGTGCAGACATGTAGAGTAAGGCCTATAATGAGTCCTGTGATGGTTATCAGTGTGTCTTGCATCCTTGGGTTTACTGGAAATGAGGGCCTGGCTTGTGCCTGTTTTTTGTTTTGTTTTTTATTACTGAAAGCAATTAACGAGCTGTAGATTCAGTTTGGACAATTTAGCTAAACTGTTTGTTTTGCTCTCATCTATAAGCCTGTTTGAATGAAACCCCAGTTATGTTTTTATAGATTAAATAGTAGATTTATTTGTTAAACAGGTGCCGTTAAATTGTTACCTTAAAACTAACTGCCAAAAGGAAAATAGACATTCAGTTTACAGTGATCTGAAACACCAAATATCACAATTTAGAAGCTTTTACTACCAATTGTTTGGTATTATGAGTTGATAAATCATTGTAGATTGGCTAGTTATTTGAGCATTGACAAATACAACAAATGTGAGAGAAATGTTTATTAATAGTCTTGATGTCAGTCACTAGAATGAAATGTACTGCTACTTATTTGCATCACAATGCTTTGGCTTTGACTGCCAGTGATTCATTTTCAGTGGATATTTACACGCCCATGGTAGTTTCACCCAATGTGAGGGATGTAGGAGAGGGGCCTCTAATTTCTGTTCCTTCCTCCAAAGATTACAGACCCTGCAGAGACCAGGTGTACAGTTCAGACCAAAGATTAGCCACCCATCGCCCTTCCCTTCATCTTCGACCACATAAACGACTTGCTTGTGCACCGTACTCTTCCTCGGTAAGGGTGAGATTACATCTTTAGAGCAGGGAAGCTTCTCTTCACTGTCCAATAAAATATGTGCACAAGCACTCAACCCAGTTCCAACAGTTTCTCCATCTGCTCAGACATGCAGCGTTCAAGAGAGAGAAAAGTCAGCAAATTTTATTGATTCAAAGGAGCGGCTCCCACCTTTCCCTGTCCTGGTGTGGAATGCACACCTGGAGGTGTTTACTGAGTGGCTCTAGTAATCCATATAACAATGCATGCTGACATCTGGTGCCATCAGGAGCACTGGAGGCAGTTTTCTCTGACAGGTGCTGCATTGTCTCTACAGATCAGTGTGGCTGTGATGCTGTTGAACGCTTTATTGTGACAAATATCTTTAATCCTATTTTGTATTGCTGACAGCACAGTAGATAGTCCACATTTAAGATGATAAGTCTTTTTAAATTGACACAAATGGGATAAAATGATGGAACTGATTTGTCAAAAAATAATATTTTGCTCAATCAAAACATTAAAGGCACCATGATTGTGACATAAAGCACAGGTAAAGTGCCGTTGTCTAGACTTTGTTGACATGGCAGGCTAGTTGAGTTGCATTTCTCTCGGTTCCCCTCACAGTGCACACACAGGAGGGAGATGGGTGCAGATAAAACAACTGGGTTACGCCCCACCGAGGAATTGTGATGCCTGGGGGGCTGGGAAACTTTCTGCTTGGCTAGCCTTAATATTGTGAATCTCCTCAGTCAACAAAGCGGGACAAGCTGGTCTTCTCCTCTAGTTAGACAGCTGTCAGCCGGCCAGAGCCCGGAGAACCAGCGGCTCCTCCATGTGTTGTTGGAGACTTCAGATCAGGAGAGCAGAGCGAGGTGAGTTTCAAAAAACAATTGAACAGTTTTAGCTGGGATTAATGTGGATTCTGTGTTGGGTTGTTGAGGCTCAGTGATCTTTGGGACATTGTTCAGTCCTGGGCTGTGTATTAACTGTTCTTAAACCTGCTTTCTCTAAGGGAGAAGTTAAGCAGCAGTCATTGTTAAAAGCACTTAATATAAGAGTGAAGCAAAGTCAAGCGCCGTTATTGCTGTACAGTACCTTATGTAGGAGATGGGAGTCATTGTTGACGGTACATAGTGTCAGAATATTCAAAGGGGATTTTTAAACTATTAAATCAGAAGTTATGCATAGCTACTAAATAGGCTGTTATGGCTCTTGGTTAGTTTGATAACCTGTCATATGACCAGATTAAAAATGTAATAGAACGTGTTTAAACGTCTTCTACTCTATACACTACTCTTTTGGCAAGAAGAGTTTCTATTAATATAATCGTGATATTTAAGGGGCATTTGGGGTACAGCCACATTACATACTTTATATGACATAGTAGTTCAGTCTTCAGTATGTAGTTGATGTATGTACTAAATGCTTGATGCAGAGTTATGGGTGCGTGGGCGCTCATGTAAGTCTGCAAGGATAGTTAAATCTAACATCAGTGTGTTTAATAACGGAAAGATTTTGTTCACGACAGATACGATTTGATTCCATGCAATTAGACATTAAAGAGAAGAAAGTATTTATATAGTTGACTTTACTTTACTGACTCCTGGGTTTCAACTGTGGGAGCCGCTGCTGTAACTCGACCGTGCCTCCTCCAGCCACCTGTGCTCGCGTGCTAAGAGAAAACACTGGCTTTTGTGTTGGAGTGAGACGTCCACACAGCAGGGGGGCTAAGGTACATTACGCGGCTATGACAGGTGTCATGCTCTTGTATGTGCGAGCATGATTATGGTCGGGCTGTTGGTGGAACAGCTGCACCACACTGCTGTGAAGGTGGGGGGAGGGACAAAGACATCAGAAAAAAACAGGAACTTTAAATTTAACTTAAGACACATTTCCTTTGTCAGTGCAATGTATGCATGACTCTTTACAGATCTGGGTCTCTCTTTGCTTGGCAGTGGGAGGCTGGGGGTTAAGGTGCCATGTGGGTGTTTGTGTTTGTGTAGCTTTGTGCATTTGTGTGGAGAGGTAATCAATCGGAATCCTGGAGCCTAAAGTGCGCCTCAGCACCACTGCGTTCGTCTGTGAGAGGAGGAACGCTTTAGTCAGAGCCCCCAGTTACTGTTTTTACCCGCCTGCTGGGACTACTGGGGAAGGGGCAGAGGGGACAGTAGCTCAGCCTGTGTGAAGCTGGATGGTGATGTGAGTTCCCATGGCTGTGTGAGGCAGTCAGAGGGAGAGTGATGACTCGTTAACTCTGTCCTCTATATGGATTCAGCTGCTTTACAGTCTGACCTGTAAGTATAAAGCTTCTTACAAAATGTTGTTCTTTTAATTCTGTTTGCAGATGCCCACAGTCTCTCTGTGTTATTCAAGGGTTAAACTGGGACTTTCTGCGTTATCCTTTTAGAAGAATTGGATATGGGAATTGCGTAATATTTGATTTATCATGCACTGAGAGTTAGAGCTAGTGTATATATGTATTAGCAACCTATTTAATGATTGATTAAATATTTAAGTAATTTCACAAGCAAAAATGCCAATGTTTTTAGTTCATCAAATGTGAGAATTTGCTGCTTTTCTTTGTCTATTAGTAAATTGATAATGGTTAGTTGTTGCTGTTGGTCAGAAAAAAACAAGACACACGTGTAAATGTAGATGATTCTACAATGCTGTAATTACTGACAACATATTTCCACAACTGTCCCCCAGTTTAAAATATCCTGCTAGAGATTAAGAGGAAGAAAAGGGTTGAAGTTTGAGGTTTTTATGACAACTGTTGTTGGGTGGCCTGGCCTGTGTGGCACTGTGAGGTTGGTACGAAGTGAGGTAGAACCAAGGTGTCACATTCCACAGTTTGGTGTGTGTGTGTGTGTGTGTGTGTGTGTGTGTGTGTGTGTGTGTGTGTGTGTGTGTGTGTGTGTGTGTGTGTGTGTGTGTGTGTGTGTGTGTGTGTGTGTGTCACAAATGACCACCCATCTATTTACGACAGAGCATGCACATGATCTAATCTTGCTTAAATTTGAAATATAGTTCAACCTGAATGAATCCCTACCTATTCTGGTTAAAGTTTGGTTGAACGTGTGTGTGTGTGTGTGTGTGCGTGTGTGTGTGTGTAAATGTGCATGTACATGTGTATAGATGTGTGCATCTGAAATGGACTGCTACATCTTTCAATCTTAATCCAAACAAATAAACAACTAGTGGGTCCATCCTCCCCCCTTAAATCTGTCTCGTTTATCTGTAGATTTACTGTAAGATATGACGATGAAAAATTATGAAACTGCAGCCCTCATGTCATCTGACTAATTTGTTTCTCTGATTGCTTTATCAGATGACATATCACCCCTGGGACTGCCCTATCTGCATTTTCAGATCGCATAAATATTGTTTACCAGAGGTCTGGGTAAACAAAGCTATTTTAAACCTTTTGGTTGCTCATTAAAAAAAGAAAAATGCAAAAAAAGTTGAACTCTTTTAGTAATATATTAATTGTAATGGATATGATCTGTTGATACTGTCAACAATGTTCCTGCTGTTTGGATTTGAATCAGAACATACAGAAGATAAGAGCGTATGAAGCTCACACAAGGATTTATTTTGATTTTAAGCACAAGGACATCAGCACTGTGGACAAAATCACCACAAATTTAAACAGCTAACGGCTCCACAAATACATCATTTACTCATTTACGTCATTTACTTTTTATCCCAGTGCAGCAGGGCTTGATCCTGTCATCACCAGCAATACACACACGCATGCTGATGCCTCCTCTAGTGGCCAAAGAGGAACATGTCTACATTCTCAAACAGGACATTTACATAAAGAGGGGCAATTATAGATGGAAGGAGTTGTTGCTTGTCACATAACCAAAACTCCTTTCTGAGAGAGACACTTCAAACTGAATACCTGTTACTGGATGTCTTAAATGTCATCTTTGTTTGGAGCCTAAATCATTTAATTTAATTTTGATCAAGCTGTGGTCCTTCAAACAATGTTACATCTGACATGAGCTGATATTGGAATTTACACCTGGACAAATACATACATTTTGTCTCCATAGATTTTCTCTTGATATACAGTTTCATCACAATCATAAGGATATTGAAATGATAAATGGGTCACTGAGCCACAGTCTGTGACTATGCCAATTTTCTTAAAATAGTTCCTGTCTTTAAGTAACACACAGTGCACATCTAAAATGTACAGTAGTACAATCATTTAGATATTTTACTTTTACTTAAAAAAAATTGAAACATTGTTCGATAATCTCTAAAAACTACACACTTTAAGTTTACAGTGAGGGGTGCCCTGGTGGACTCTGGGTTTTCGGGGCTGGCCATGGAACACAACGTTCCCAGTACGAGAGCCTCAGGGGACCTTTGCTGCATGTCATGCTCCCTCACTTCCTGTCAGCTTCATTTAACTTACTTCTACATCTTTGAAACATAACATACTCACCATGTGGCCATGACAGAGAGGGCTGCAGCCTCACTTTTCAAAATCACACAGGGCTGACTAAAAGTGGGCATCCTGCTGGCTCAGTTGGCTGAGGCGTCGGCATCTTGGACATAAGCCTACCCGAGACCTTTGTTGACTTCAAGTTGAACCGTTTTGTTGCTCATGTGCCGTAATTTCAACCCAATGTGATAAGTATGAATTAAAAAGAAGGAAAAGGAGAAAAAAAAGAAGGAACGGAGGAGACATAAAAGGAGGAAATCTGCTCGCACTGACAGTGAAACCAGCCCAGTGGAAGAGGCCACAGTAGCAGAAATTATAGGGTCAGACATGGCACCAACATTATGGGACTTGGAGAGAGAGAGGAGTGTATATTTGCATAGTGCATACGCAAGGTTTGTGTGCGTCTGTTTATATAGCAGATTATACAGTAGATATATACATAAGACTAAATGTAGATCTACTGTATATATAACAATAGGTGTTTTCACTGGTTTATGGTTTTCCCTCTTTTTTGTGACAAGTGTAAATGTCTCTGGTGTCACAATGTGTTTGTGCGAGCACGCGTGTGCTGTGAGACTGCAGTCAGGTCTTCTTGTCTGCGTCGGGGTCATTGTGAACCAAGTAGTGCCTCTCTCCAAATATAAACTAAACCCAATTACCGATCCTCACTACCGCCTCTGTTTACACAGGCCGGCTTAATATGATCTTCACATTTTCACTCAAAGCGTGCATTCTCACCAAGCATGTTTCTCCCTGAACAACGGTTTCCTGTGTTTAGGAAGAGATGGGAAGGAGCTTACAAACTGTCACTTTGCTGCATTCCAGCAGTAAAAACATGCTCACCTCTCCTCTGTTTTGGTGTCTCCTCATGAGGGTTTTCTTTTGATGCCTGTCAGATGTCATCGTCGAGGAATGTTAGCTAATGATATAATTGAGTTTATGTGCGTGTCTTAAACAACAAAAACACTCTGTTCTGAGAAATTTTTTTAATAAAAGAACAGTTTATATATTGTTTTAGACTCAAGATGTCCTATCTGTCTTATAAAACAGGAGGATGTCACGCATATGACAGTGGTTTGTAAGGGCCAGTTTAAGGATTGGGTATTCCCCTTGCAATATTTAAGGGGAACGCCATTGTAGAGAGTGACCTGAGCAACCAAGCCTATGCTGATGTCTTCCTTTCTTTTTCCTTTTGAAAAGCAGCAGAATAAGCTGAAACCCTAGTCCATTTGTATTGTCAGGACAAAGAGAGACCATTGTGGCAGGAGGGGTGGAGGGGAGCTGTCGGTGGAGGTAGGGGTGCAAGGGGTCAGGGGGGGGCAGAGAGGAGTTAGTCAGAGTCCGACCCATGCTGGGTGGAGTGTTGGGGGCTCGGGGCGGTGGGGGTGTGCAGGTCAGGTAGTGTGTTTTTTTTTCTTCTTCTTCTCTCTCTATCTGAATGATGAGCCCGAAGTTGCAGCAGTGTGCATTTATCCAGCTGGAAGAGGCTTCGGTAGCAGAGCAGCAGCAGGGCGGGGGAGGTTATGCTGGAGGGAGGGAGGGAGGGAGGGTGAGTGACGTAGAAGCCAGCGCACTGCCTCTCTCACGCTCCGACAGGAGTTTATTCTGCTCCAGCTGCCTTCACCACAGCACACACACACAGAGCTGGAGAGAGAAAAGGCACGGGACCTGTTGTTATCACAGCAATGACTTGCAGCACTTACAGAGTGGATTGTACACTGGATTTTTGGAGTCGATGACATTTATTTATTTGTTGAAGTGTGGTCTTTCGTCTGGTGCCTAAATGCTGTCACTGGGCAAAATGCACTCCAGAGCAAAGTCCCGGAGTTGTGACAACTACCTGAGTATTAAGGTACGAGCTTTAAATATGTCTGCATTGCAATTTTACTGAGACTTCTTGGAAGTTTCTGTTTTGTGCATTTATGTGTTTTAACTCTTCTGTAATAATGTGTCTTATTGTGCACATTCAATGAATGTTTTTAATGTCTCAGCTTGTAAATGGCTGATAATTTTATATCTTGCTATGTCGCCAAAACATAGCAGGTAGTTTTTTTAGACAAGCATAAAGTGTGTGTGTGTGTGTCTGTGTGTGTGTGTGCTGATCCATCAATCGGTACACTCTATGTTTATATTAATGTTATTTTAGTTTCAATTATATTATGTCTTTATATTCTTGTTTGTTTCAGTAAGATAACTTAATACGTCACACCGTGTGTAAATGTTTGCCTTTTCAGCAACATTGTGTCTGCTGCTCTCAGATACCGGGATGTTTGTAGTAATCTGTGTTCCCTTCGAAGGACATTGGCAATTCTAGTAATTCTTTACTGATGGCCCCTCAACATGTTCTCCTACTGTTGCATAACAGTTACAATATGAATGCTGTGGCTCTCTACGGGATTAAAGACACATTAGGTGTGCAGTTTTGACAGGGAGCTAAACACTGGAATTGAAGACCAGATAAGTAACATATTTCAAATCTTGAATGTCTTTCTTCAGTAGATACAGACATTAATGTTTTTAAGCTGTGGGCCATCATCAGCATTTGTGGGCTTTTATCTTCAAACCAAAAAAAGAATGGGGTCAGTGAAATACACAAGTTTGTATCCTCTCGGATAAGTCAGGTCCTTTTATCATCCTCCCACTTGTTTTGGTATGCACCCATGCTATATTTACTCTGCAGAGGTATCAACAGCCTTTTGTTAGTCTCTTTTGTCTCTCCTGTCATTGCCCATCACCGCTGTGATTGGTTGAAGGACCTCCATTCACTTTTTGTCTTCTTGCTGTTGGGTTTTCCTTTTATGCAAAGGCCTAATCAAACGTGAGAATGTGCATGTTTGTTGTATACAGTGCAACATCTATCCAGAGGGTCTGTCAGGGCCCAGGAACAATATCCTGCCAGTGTTGTTTACATCCTGTAGGACAAAGTCATTAGTTGACGACAAAAATCCAGTATTTCTAATAACCGATGTGGGAATCTTTCTTTCTACTCCATTGGGATACAGTTTAATTTTGTCTTTTTTTAAAAGCATAATTTGCATTTTGCTTTGTGCAGTACTTGAAAAGAAAACATGTAGCGCTTACACTTCACATCTTATTCTATAGCCGGATGATTAGCAGCTATCTTTATCTTATATTGCAGTCAAACCATAGGAATGTAGATGTGAATTAGGGAAATTAAAAATAGTAACTTTTGGGTCAGTTTATCACCTCCAGACTTCCATCATTGTTGATCCCGCTGTCACCCCACAACCCCAGCTGTGTATAGCACACAATCAGTGTGGCCTCTCTGGGTTAAAGTTTATCTCCTGAGATAACATTGTAACATTTACTAAAGTGTCTTTTTACATTGCTATTCTAATATTGTGACTTTGTCTACTAAAGAACACGTTCTGTAGTGTTCATACTCAGAGAGAGTTTATTTGTGTCTTACATATCTGTGTTTGTGTGTCTATTCAAGTACAATTCAGTTTTATTTAGTAAAAGTAAGTTAGTATGTGCCTTCAGGTGAGACACTTGTTAAGTTGTTAAGAAGTACTTGTGTGAGAGCAGTAGTGAGATAAAGAATCTGCAAACTGCACTGATCGCTCCGAATATATTCAATTTAACAAAACTGTATTTTGATTTAAGAGCTTTGTCAGGCAATATTAGTAATGTTACGTCTTGACTTTATTGAGAATTGTTTATGTCATGTTTAGATATTTTTTCTGACTTTATATCCCAGCCCCTTTCCTCGCCTCTCCTCCTCTCATAAGATAGGATTTCTATTGCTACGAATCAAAAGTTGAATCAAATTGCAGGTTCAATGGTGAGGTCTCACTAGACTCTTTTGTTGGCGTCCTGGCACCTGGCGGCGGGGCAGGTCTGAGCTTTGTCAGCCTGTGGCCTTTGAGGCTGTTAGCAGGTTGGTTAGTGAGCAGTCTGTATGGGGGCTCCAGGGCTCTCTTGTTACACTCCCCTGGTGGCTTCATGCTCCACTGGAGGCCTGGTAGGCAGCGCCTTTTGTGTCCCTGACCCACTAAATGTGTCAGTGACCACCTCTCTCTCTCTCTCTCTCTATCTCTCTCTCTCTATCTCTGTCTCTTAAGGTCTATCGCTCTTTCTTTCTCTGTGATGCACCCATTCTCCCTTTCTATCCCTCTGACTTTGATCCGTTTCTCCTTCCACTTTGCAGTCTGACACATGCTTTAAAAGGTGCTGTACTTTTAGAGTTACTAGCTAATATTATATTTTCACATGGAATATTTAATGTCTCAAGTGGCTCACAAACATTTACTTACATTGCAATGTTTCTTCATATTTAAGAGTAAATATCATTCAGAGACATAACCCACATCGCTCAGCCCACTTACCCGCTACGTGCATCTTCTGAACAGCTGGTTTACTGACAGTGCAGACAAAAGTGTCCCACCTGGAGCTTGAAGCCATTAATTATCACTTCAGTCCTCCATCACACAGGCGGCCTCTTACAAAGACCTGGCATCAGAAAGGGTGGGACTTCCCAATCTGTTCCTGTCCTGGCTGAGGGTCTGAGGCTAGAGACACACAACCACACACACACTGCATTCCTCTGTGGCTCAGAGCGGATGGGAAGCTCAGCGTTGGTGGCTGTAAGCTCAGTAGCTCTGCTGAGACTTGCAGATATGTCTCCCACTAGCCAGGTGACACTTTTTTGGAAAAGTTTCAAACGCTTCCGGACAATGGAAAGCAATACATGTTGTACCTTATGGAAGATGTTTTCTACAGGGTGATGGTGTAATGTCTATTTCTACGACTACTATTACTCTCACTGTAAACATTGTGTTGTTTTTTGTCCATATTGTAGCATCAGATTACGTGGACAGCCACTCCTGTGCAGCAGGTTGAATAGCATTTGATTGATCATTGAGTAATCGTTCATCAAAACACTACTTCTGTCACCACTGTTTTTTTTTCTGTCTTGGAAACCTCAAGAGAAACTGGTGTGTCCAAACTATGTAGCGAGGGCTTTCCTCCCATTGTTAGCTGTCCTCCAATAAAACATCATGTTATTCTTCTCCTCCCGGGTGTAACAGTGACTAATGCCCAGAGCCATTTTTGTCTCACTAAAAGCAGGCTGACTGCTAATGGAGGTGGGCGTTTTGTTTCAGGGCACCAAACACTGTACAGCACATACCACTTAGAGAGGCGGAGTACACAATGTGCGCCTTGTAGTAGAGTCGTGGCATGTGTACCAATGCACTGAACTGTACTCGCTCTCCTCTAATTGATGGTGCTGAGCTGCTTAGATCAACAGGACAGATCCTACAAAGGGTGAAACATGGGCAGTCTGACAGGCTAAATTTGCTGGAGCATTTCTAGGCATCCTTTTTTTTTTTTTTTACACACTTTTATTGTCATGTAAATGCAGCAAAGACATTCAAGTGAGAGTTAGGAGCTGCGTCCTCATCAACCCCCACGTTCCTCAGCATGGTACACAGTTGTCATAGTGTGGGACTTTCCCTGGCATTGCTATCTATCTGTGTGGTTATCATCGGAGGCAGATGTCTCTATTCCACTGTTGTGTTCCATTCGGAAAGGACAGATAGGCGAGGGATGTTTGGCCTTGGCGCCGACTGCTGAGAGGAAGGTCATAGCCTGAACCATGAGCATAACTACAAGACCGGGTCAACCTCATCCAGGACGGCTCTAGTCCCAAATGTCCCTTCTCATCCAGACAGTCCAGACAGTGTCTGACATGTCATCTCTTCTGGTGGGGACAGGTGGAGGTGGCCCAGGTCGTGTAGGGGGTCAGATGAAAGTCAGTGATATTGTTGTTATTAATGGGTAGCATTGCACCATCCCATCCTCAACTGGAGTCCAGTCTGTACTTTCCAGTTTTTGCTGTTTGTGTCCGCTGACAGTGACGTCACTCCCACCAGCTGCTTCCCCTCTTGCTGATGGAAAAACCATCATGGCTGACGTTTCCTGTCATGTTCAAACTTCCTGACTTTCTGGCTAAATGGGATCTTGCTCAGTAACTCATGGGCAACTGTATGTTTATCTGGCTGAAAGTATGTACAGTTGGCAGATGCCTTGTTATTTGGTCATAGTTGTGCAGTCTTTGGATGGTATTTTGAACCATGGCAGTGGCATGGCTCTTGTGATGGTCTGCCTGACGGTTGATCGGTCCACTACTGTAATATCTCAACTCACTGGTACAGTAATTTGGAACAGACATTCATGGTCTTCAGAGGAGGAACCATAACAACATTTGTGATCCCCTGACTTTTCCTCAAAGGCCATCAGAAAGTTGACATTTATTAAAGTATTTTTCCATCTATTAGATGGATTACTATGAGATTTGTTAGGAAATGTCACTTAACCTGAGCTGTACTTTGTGTTTACTTCTAACTAGCACATGCTAGCACATATGACACTTTTAGCACAAACTTCATCTGATGAAAGATGTCCAACCTAATCCAGATATTATTTTACGCAGGACACTGAGTCTTTGGACAGCTGTATCCAGAGCACCTTGTCGGCCCTGTACCGCCCCTTCAGTGCCACCGCTGCCACGGTCCTGTGGCAGCTCTTCAGTGTGGTAGAAAGGCAGTACCGAGGAGACGGCCTCCGCTGCCTCATCGACTTCTTGCTTCCTGCCAAGAGAATCCTGCAGATCATCCAACAAGAAACCTGTGTGAGTTGTTGCTAGATGTGGCACCTCAAGTTAAATCGATATAACCTTCTGTGATTTATTTCAGATTTCACTTCAAACAGATTGACCAGTTACTAACCGTAGTGATGGGGAAGTGAGGACTCAACGATGAAAAATAAAACCAGTAGTCCCACTAAAACATGTATCCGTGTGTCAGGACATATCAACTCATGTCCTTCCCAAAACACTTCAAACATTCAATTATAAATATCTTGAAAGATAAACAGCTGAGGTGATAAGACAAAATGTTTGTGACAAAAGAATGTGAGAACAGTGCTGCTGAGTGGGAATATATTTTCTGAGTGGGAAGGGGGAGTATCAGACTGAGACAGAGTTGATTATTGTTCTGAAAACAAGCTGAAAAGCAGCCATCTTTCTCTGAATAGGGAAACAGAGGGAAACTGTGGTCTGTTTGAGAGGCTGCCATAGACTCTTGGACCCAAAACGAAATTCAATATTCTCTCTCACAAGCTTTGATTGCTGTGGCTCTACAACCAAAGCGCTGTAACTTTATTCCTCTGTATTCATCTCCGCAGTGATTACACTGTGACGATAGTCATAGCAATAGTTTCACCTAAGCCTAGCCCCTGAGACCAGCTTGCAGTGCTTGGGAGTCTTTGTATTGCAGGCAATATGAGAGGCTTCAGAGGAAGATCATATCCTCAGTCTGAGCATTGACATTCATACAAGATGAAAAAGCCAACCCTTGAGCACAGTGTCTTTGCTCTTAGGTTATGTTTTTGTGAAGATTTGTGTTGTGGTTGCTGCAAAACAAAGCCTGATCAGACAGGTTTTTCTCCTTCGTTGAATGATCGCTGACAGTGATTCATCTAGTTTGTCCAATGAAAACATCTTGACACTGCATTGAAGTTAAACATGTGTTTGAACACAGCTTTTCAGGTGTCAGTCATACCACAGCTGAGCCACGATACACAGATGATAATCTTTTTTGGGAGTGACTGATTTCTCTGTTTTTCTCTCAGGTGAGGTTCAGAGGATTGCTGTTCTATCATGAGGGGTGGCCTCTCTGCATCCACGAGAAAGTCGTCCTGCAGCTCGCCCCTCTGCACAAAGTGCGACTAAAGCAAGGAGACTTCTACCTACAGATCGTTCCTCTAGGCCGCAAGACTGCAAAGCTCGTAATAAAATGTCTGTCGTTCAGTGGGCAGGCCATCACAGAGGTCACCGTCGCAGAGAGCATGTATGGCAGTGTCTTCACAGCTGAGTTCTTACAGAATGTGACACGTGACCGTAACCTGCACCCACTACAGAACTGTCTACTTACCACTGGTACGGCTGTGTACAGAACGCCGTGGAAGAACGTGGTCAACCCACTGTTTGTCAGCAGCACGGCGGACGCCATCATGCAAGCGCGCTGCAGCAGAGGTGGCTTCCGCGGCCATCTGAGCACCTGCAGCACCAGCGGATCCACAGGGACTCTTGACAGCCACCGCAGCTCCAGAGAGTCTCTGCACTCTCAGGGAGCTGACTCCATCTTCTCTGAGCCCACCTCCCCAAACAGACACCATTTGGACCCCAGCAGTGAGAACCACAGTGTCAGTTCACCAGACACTACCACACCTATCATTACAATCGAAAGGCCCACTGAAGAGTGTGGACTAGGAAGTGAGGATAGTGGTGGGAGAGAGAGAGGGCCAGGGTCCAAGATGATATCTTTCACCACGGACCTCAGTAACCCTGGCCCTCGACGACGCCTCCCAAGGGACTCTGTCGCATTTGAGAGCAGGAGACTTTTCAGGAAATCTTACATGGAGGCCCTGCAGAACCCCATGAGCCTCGGCTCAAGCTCTGAATCCATTCTGGAGGAAAGCCCAGAGCACGGTGCTGGTCTAAGAGAGGACTCAGTGACCCCAGGGAGCAGCCCCGACACCCGGTCTTCCTCCAGAGAACATTTATCTCGGAGGTTGGGTAGCCGGAGCTGGCTCAGCGGAGATGACTCCAGACCCAGCACACCTTTACTTTACTTACAGAGGGGGTTGAGGAGCGCAGAGAGACGGGCAGAAAGACGCTCAAAATCACTGGAGAGGACTAACAAGGCAGGCCAGGTTAAAGGCCACCGGGAACGATCCTCTTCTGGAGGCTCAGCTAGCACCTCCCCCAAAAAGCTTATAAATGGCTACGCTCTTCGCTTTGGGAAGCTCGATGTGGAGGCGGCTTTTCCTGGCTCTGAGAGGAGAAGCAGCAAAGAGGAGTCAGGTATGTACTGATGTTCTACCTTTTGCTTTCACAATGTCTCGTCGAACAAAAATCACATTTAAGTTGCTAATATTACATGCAAATACGTTTTAATTTAATGTTGGCTTTACGAGCAGTAGAAAGTACAAAAGTACATTTACCCCAAGTACATTTCAGACTGCATTTCAAATCATTTATATTTATTCCACTGCATTTATTTCACAGCTTTAGCTAGCAATCATAAGTATTATCTGTGTAACCAAAGCTTATTTCTCTCTGCAAATATACCTTAATTTTGGTCCCAAAACTGTAAAAAACACATCAATGAGCAACACTAATATACGGGATGATATGTTCCTTCATCACAATAAACATGGAGATTGTGGTTTATTTAAAGTCTATCCCATATACACTATGGTGCTTCCATAAAAACTCATAGTAATAGTAGTCCCCAATAAACACAAAGTGTCTAAACACTAAATGTCAGCTATTTTTGGAGATTGGTTGGATTTCTTGGGGGAAACGAAACTACTACTGACACTTTTAAGATTTACATTTTCAGTAGGAATGAGTGTTGTATAATATATGTGTTGTTTCTCCAACAGTGGTTGAATCATCGTACCAGTCCATGACTCATACTTTCTTGCTTATCAAGTAACATAACCTCAGGGTGTTAAAACCACTCTTAACCACTCTTTCACTCTTAATAGTCAGATAATAGAGGTTTCTCATCAGGGTGTGTAATTATACCCTGCAGCAGGAGTGGTTATTCATCAGGTGGCTGCAGTTGCCGTCTGAATCGAGACAGCCCATAACTCTGAAGCATTAACGCTGACATTGGTGACAGATTGCTTTTCAAAGCCCACTGTGTATTTTTTGGCACGTTGAGTATACAGGTACGGCCCTACATAGGAAACAGAACTTACTCTCAACCCTGTGTTTTCTTTACCACTGTCAGTCTTTGTTTTTGTGTTGGCTCGTACAGGGTAGCTCAGGAAAGTGTCGGTGTGAGAGTACCACCGAGGGAATCATGCTGTTTTTTCAAAACACAGATTCTTCCGTGAATTGAAATGCGCGGCGAAGAGTTATTTCTAATCTCTCGGTCCTAACCTTGGACAAGGCTAGACCATAGTTAAGGCTGTTAGTACTGATTTTATAAATAAAGGCGATTAAACGTATGTTCATTTAAATGTGATGAATACGAACCATGCAGCAAAAATATTGTAGTTAGATCGCATCAATGTTGTGTTCCTGAGATTACCTCAGACGGGATTGTATTTCAGCTGTTGCAAAGCAGGTTTCCCACAACGACATTTTAAAGGCAACAAAGGATCCTGTAAACCCTGTAAACCAACCACAGGGACCCCAGCAGTCCACAATGAGATGACCCTCCAATGTTATTGGGGCTGAGGGCTACACTGATCCCAGATGGGTTGCCTCATTTACAAAAGTGTCCTTTGTGAATCAAATCAGCCAATGGGGATCCACGAAAAAAACCTTTTCAAACTACACCTCTGTCTTTGGAGAGTCCATTCAGTCCAGAAACACAAGACCTAACCTGCACTGACTCACACCACTCTGAAAAAAATACTCAAAGATGGGTTAGATTACTCATTATATGAGCCAGCAAACTGCAATATCAAAACACTTTCTGCGTAATTTATGTGATCAGTTACTCAAAGCTCCAGCAACCAGTGCAGTGTTAGCCTCTTTGACGACCTGCGAACGTGTCCCACAGACTACACAAAAAGCAGACTTTCACACAGGACAATACTCAGGAGGCTTTACTCTACGTTTGTCACTTCCTCTGAAAACAAAGCTATTTAGGAAACATGCAGCAAACACAAGCCTGGCCACACAGTCGCACAGGAAATGCACCGACTGTTTGAAGACAATAGAGGCTGAGCTGGGAGGGTTTACTGTCACAGAACAGAGCAGGACAATACAAGAGGCCACACACAACAGGTATCCATCAGACACAGATCCATCCATCGTCACAGATCTATCGGCAGAGCTGGTTGAGCAATGGCCTATCAATATTTCATGTTTATTTCCCATGGCTTTTCCTTCTTGTTTAGAAAGGACATAGTTTATTACTATGGCTCTCGGAACAGGAATGTCTCTGTCAGTAACAGCTGGTCAGTCCAACACTTTGGCCAGTACTTTTGGTTTATGACCAAATACTGGCATTAAAAGTCAGCCTCAGATTCACTTTGTGTGAGTGCTTAATAGAAAATTCTGGCATGCTAGCATGCTAAACTAGGATTTCTAGAAAGGATTCCTTCAGGTACTTAGCCAAGGCACAGTGAAGTATCCCATTGGGTATACAGTGAATACTGTGTTTTGCTGCCTCAGGAATAGGATCCGTGTCAGGAGCATTCTTACTAACAGAGCCTTGAGGTATGGATGGCTGGCGAGGAGGATGTGAGGACATCAGAATCTAATAATGCCATGAGTTACCTGTGACTCAGGCTGACTGAACACCTGGGCTCTGTTATGAGTCAGGGTGAACTCACTACTAGAGCACACTTATGTCACCACTAATAAACACTTGCTTCATGACGTATTACGATTAGTGCTAAGGTGAAAGGAGGCTTCTCATTTATATTGACTGTACTGTATTTTTGTATAGTTGTGGCTCAGTAAGTATCACTTAGACAAAATGTGCCCACTATTTATACTTATTTCAACAGGACAGCGCGATGACACCATCAGCAGTGAGAGCAGACGGCACAGGCACAGTGGAGAAGAGTCGTACAGTCCAAAAGCTGCCAACGGGACGGCCATCAGGCCGGCTTCAGCTGCAGGCTCCTCCAATGAGAGTTACTCAGCCCGCCCCAAACTGGTGTCGGAGGTCAATGAAAAGCTGCTCATATCGGGTGCTGTGATCCTGCCAGGTAGGCAACCAGCGATTCAGACACAGCTGATATTAGCTGCTTTTATTCATCTTGATACATTTTTTTTTTTTACGTAAAATGCAATCCGTCATTTCCATTGCTTATTTACCTTATAATCACTTTGTAAAAGTTGCTTTGAAATCCTGATGAACCACATGTCTTCTCCGCTACTGGAAAACAGCAGCATTATTTCTGAATAATATTGTAGCGTATTTGGACTGTGGTAAAAGGCAGAAATATAGAACTGGGTATTCTTTTTTGGGCCATTACTTTTTGCCCCCCTAGTTTAACAGATATTTAAGAAACTTAGAAAGTACTTTCATGCTCTAAGTAGCTTTATAATCTGATCTAGACATGATTTATTTGCACAATTTAAAGAATACATAATATTACAGTTCAGGAAGAGGCAGAAAACCCACTGGCTTTATTTTGAAGCCTCCACCTATATTATAGAGACCACAACATTAATATACATAAGATATGATGACATAACAATGATGTGAAAGTATTTTCACAAGTGATAACACTGAGTTCCCTAAAGCTTAAACATTCCTGACATGAAAAGTGTTGACCCCCTGCTGGTATTTTCTCGTCCAGGAAGCAGAGATCGCAGTGGGAGGGCAGTGCTACAGGTGTGCACAAGAGCTCAGGTGTGGGCAGGTGAGAGTTGCACAGTCAATGACCTCACCTGTTTATTGGGCTACTACTATTCCACGCTGCGGTAAGTCACACCTACTCTGGCTTTTGTGTCTGTTAAGAATAACTCCAGTAACTTTCACACCTGTCTTTTTTTTTAGGTGAATTTTTAGCATGTTTCAAATGTTCCTTCACAGTGCAGTTGTTATTCAGAGCTTGTAGATGAATGGAAAAAGTAATTATTTTTTATATAGAGCATTACCAGTTATCTTGAGAATGAAAAACGTATTCGTGGTCAGACTCACAAGGTCTCTCTAGTAGCTGCTGGTAGATATTCAATGCATCTTTCAAGTATATTTGGAATTATTGGATTAAAAATGGTCTCTGACCCAATCTATCTAAATCAGGTGACAAAGACAAAGACAATGCACTAACGGTAATACTTTGCTTTCAGGAAAGAAAGGCGTGATCAAGGCTTAACTGTTGTAATAGACAGCAGGAGGCAGCAGCCTGTTCCAGCTCTGTTGTCATCTCTGTCTGAGTTACAGGTGAGGCCTCAGTGGAAAACATGTAATTACCCTCCAACACACACCCAAAGAGCTTACAGGCTGAATCTCTGTTCTCTTCTAAGCTATATTGCTATGTCTCAAGGTTATTACACTATGGCATTCCTTACACATATCTTAATGTTCTACCTCTCAGTTTCTGTCACAGTTAGCTTGTTAAAAGAGACACACCTTTAAATTCATATTCATATACTGCACTTCCAAGACATGTTTTTGAAAAAAAGGCTGGCTTCAGGGCTCGAGTGGAGAAGCCTGTGCTCACTTGTCTGTTTTTAACCGCACACTGGGAGTGGGCCGGCTGCAGCCGACTTACAAGAGACATATCATCATGCTGTGATGATGAGTTGTCTTACTGATGTCGGGATGATAATTCCGTAAACCACAACATATGCATTATAAGTCAGTTTATCTGTAAAAAATCTCTGCGTATGTTTATTCATTTATCTTTATCTTAATCGACAATGCAAATAATTGTGCATGTTTTTCTCAGGCGTTGGCACCAAATGCACTTTACACTGTTCTCTTCCTGGTGGACAAGGAGACAGCAGCCAAACCTGAGAGAGACATCGATGTACAGGTAAATAAAGACTCTTAATTAATTCAACTAGTTGTTACTCGATTGAGATTTAATGAATTCCTCTCTAATGTTGTCGCTGTAGGCTGTGATGACACAGAGTATCACACTGAGTGTGTGTTTGTGCTTTTCTTGCCACAGACTGAAACAATGTCATCTCTGAAAGCCCTGCTGAAGCACATCGACCAAACCCAGCTCACACAAGACCTGGAGGGCACCTTCCACTACGACCACAACCACTGGATCCACTTCAGACAGGTGGGTGTGGCGGAGGGGGCTGGGCATTGTAAACATATTTGTAAACTTACTCAAGAGCATGGCGAGGGCGGAGATACCTTTTCTAAAAACATAATAATAATTCAGTTGTTGGGTGTCCGTTGTTACTAAGAAAAAAATATATATATTATTTGTTTTTTTATGTTATGTATGAGTTATGTATTGTTAAAACAAATGGCTTCTCTGAGCCAGCTGAAACATGGATGGTTTGTGGCCATTCTTGGATCAATCCCTTGCATTTTAGATTTTTCTCCAAAACATCCTGCCGATTTTAAGAATGGTGACGGGCTACAGAGATTTTTTATGTTTTGACATTGCTAGTGCTGATAATCTTTTTCTCTCTGTCTCTCTCACAGAAAATTGACCCATTTGCCAGCAGTTGTAGCGCATCCATCTCCTCCCTCCAGGAGTCTATCAGCACACTGAGCGGCAGCGGCAACCTGAAGACCTCGAAGGTCAGACCCGACCCCCTGCAGGCAGTCTTGCCTCCTGATTTATGTGTCTCCACTGACTCACAATAGCTCTCTGCTGGCCTCTGTCCTCTTAACTGGAGTAAACAGCTCAGGAGTGTGTTTTATGGTTACTCTCCATGATCCTAGTGCTTTTCTTTCGAGTTTTAAATGAAACAGATATTTCACTTGTTTTGTTTTTACATCCTTTTCCTCATTTGATCATCTTCCCCATTGTGCATGTTTATTTCAGGAGGTTTCTGAGGTATTGGAACAGCAGAGGCATCTCATGAAGTGTGTGCTAGAGGACACCCGTCTAAACAGACTGCGTCTAGAAGGAGGAACTGTCCTCGCCCGCATCAGGAAGGAAGAGGCCTGTGAAAATGAAAACTACAGGTACTGAAGGAAGAATGATTGGACTCTCAAGCACACGAGCCAATATGATTGAAACCTGTAGTGATAATGATATAGACATTTCATAACCCGCTCTGCACTGTTATTGTTTTCTTTGTGCATTTAGAGATGCTGTCGACATGTTGAATGCACTGTACAACCAAGTAGACGAAGAGGTCCATAAGCTTGTGATCCTCTCAAACAAGTCTCAGAAACAGTTGGAGAGCCTTCTGGAGGTGCGCACATTTGAAGAGCAAACACAACAGGTGAGCTTCAACTATTTCACTCTTGAAATTGTTATTTATGCTGTTTTCTCGTTCAACAGTTGGGATATTTAATCAATGAACAATCTTGTTCTCTTTTCAGATCAAACTTTGGTTCAGTGTCAAAGGAGAGAAGCAGCTCACACCGTTGAAATCGCTAACTCTGTCTGTGGCCAAAGTTAAGGAGATGCGAGAGAGCTTGGACCAGTTTCTTGAGGAGACGGTGGTAAATATGGACACCATTTCTCAATAGATTCCAATTCCACCTCCAATGTGTCATTTTGAGAAGACAATCAATGCTAAATGGATCCGTTTTGTCCGTTTCCTGACAGCACCAGCAGAGGCTCGGCCTGCAGCTGGTGAAAGACTCTCCTGAGTCCCTTCCAGGTTCGGTTCTCCTTGACTTTAAGCAAAATCTGGGCTCCATCTTAAGCAGAGTGGAGAAGAGGAAGGCTCAGCTAGACATCCTTACCAACCTGTATGAATTCTATGACTCAGTAAGTATTTTAACCTAATGTGGATATGCTGTCCAAAGGTATGCTACATTTTGAGTATTTAAGGATTAGCATAAACTTAAAATCTCCTTTACAACCGAAGCATATGCCAGACATTTTTCAGGATTAACCATACTGTGTCTCATAATTATTATTATGTTATAAAGATGAATCACTCTTTCAAATCTTTAGGCAAACCAGTGGATGGAGCACTGCCAGGATTATTTTGGCCACCTGAGTCCAGACTCTTCAGGTGTTGGACTTTTGCCATCTGTGGTGCAGATCCTACAGGATTATTACACCGAGGCGTCCAAGTTCTCCATGGACAACTTCAGCACTCTCAACAACATGGTGCTCTCCCTGGAGAGTCCTCAGCAGCTGCAGCAGTGGAACACAGTGTGGCACAAATGCCAGCAAACCAAACAGCAGTTGGAAGAGACTTTGGCCCGAGCCAGAACCGCAGCCCCTCACTCCACGGATGTTGACACGGTGGCTTCTTTAAAGATTTCCGAAAGCCAGACTGCCGCTACAGAACTGCATGGAGCGAAAGCATGTGTGCATTTACCTGTGGTAATTCCACCATTACCGTTTGAGGACAACAAGCCTCACTCTGCTGGGCCTTTCTCCAAGAGCCCAACCAGTTCAATTTCCTCTTCCTCTCACTTCACATTCCCCCCCGAATGCGACAGCAAACTGAGGCAGAGCCCTTCCATGTTTGACGACACAGACAGCGACTGCACCATCGACTCGACCATATCGTGTCACTCGGAGCCCGTCTACTCCGGTGCAGCCCGCCTCCGCAAGCAGCCAATGAAGAAGATCATGAAGAAGACCATGAGCTATGAGCTGACCCCGAGGGACAGTGGTCACTCAGACGTCAGCCACATCCATGGCTACACCGGTGTGTACATCAAGGGCTTGGAGGTGGCTAATAACGTGTCTGCGGAGAAGAAGCTGCAGAGACCTGACATATTGAGCCCTGCATTAGGACGCAGCCGCAGCATGTCGACGCCCTCCAGGCCCCACAACAGACACAGTGACGGAGAAGGCAAGAAACACAGCAGGTGAGGGAGGGAACCACTGATTCTAGACCTGGATTATTACTTTACACCTATTTAAAAGAGTAAAACAGGATTTAAAATTGTTTTAAGTCTTTTCATATACTGTTTTTCGTTTCAATTATTTTCATCTTCCCTTCCAGTTTATAATAGAATAATGCTGAGAAAATAAGCAATCCTAATTTAAGATTATTGAGTATTTGGCATTTTTGCTTTATAAATTATGCAAAAATGATTATTCAATTATTGAAATGGTTGTTAATTGTTGAGTTTATTCTCTAAATTTGTTTGGTATTGTATTATTAGTATCACCAGTGCATCATGAGTACTCTTTCAGCTTATCATGTCTTTTTGTTGTCCAGTAAAGTACAGCACATAATGGATGAGATGATCTCCACAGAGAGGGAGTATGTTCGCTCTCTCAGCTACGTCATTGAGCACTATTTCGCCGAAATGGAACGCCCGGACTTGCCACAGGACCTGCGGGGGAAGCGCAGCATCATTTTTGGGAATGTTGAAAAACTGTGGGACTTCCACAGTCAGTATTTCCTGAAGGAGCTGGAGTCATGCGCCCACTCCCCGCTGTCCATCAGTAGCTGTTTTCTCAGACACGTGAGTCCAGACAGTCAGAGTCCCCCGAGGCGGCACGCTGACAGCCTAAAAACCACACTCAGGTTGAGTGGCTCCCAACAGCAGCGATTGTAATGATGTGTTGATCTGTTTCCAGTGATCTGTCAGGGTTTCACTGTCACGCCGTTGTTTGTGCCGATACCCATATAGCCACTCATTGTCATAATGAACCCATGAAATTATCTTTTCAGTCTCTTGGGAGCTGAATCATTCAATGTATTTTGAAATGCATACTGAAATACATACTTCTTACTGTAGTCAGTGTTGTAACTTGTTGATCTTGTGTGCAGGAGGATCAGTTTGGAATGTATGCTCTGTACAGCAAGAATAAGCCGCAGTCCGACGAACTGCTCAGCAGCCATGGGAACGAATTCTTTAAGGTGCGTCTGTGTACATTCCTCATAGAGTGGCAGGTCACAGGGCATTATATTTAGTTGTACACTAAATGGATCACAAAAAATATAAACATATTAGATTTTAAGCAATTCCTCGATATGGCCCATTTTTATGGCCGATGTTAGCTAATCACAGATAAATTAGTATCTGAATATATTACTGAATTGAATTATAATGACAAGACATGAAAGATCTCAACTTTCATGATTTTGAGTGTTTTAAACACTTCTGATGGCCTTCATCAGCAGATGCAGCTGCTCAGTTATCATGGAGATGATGGGAGTGACCGTAACCCCTGTTGTGGTTTCAGGATTTGAACTGGGAAGTTTGAGTTAATTCAGACACAGTGTCACCGTTACATAGTTTGCCCACCAGTGAGTACTGAAAGGTTATTTTTTTCTAATGTGAACTGAGCCATAAAGTCCATTTATTTGTCACAATTATTTAGTAATCATGTTTAAATGATTCTTTATTCATGTTGAAAAATATGAGCCAAACAAATGTAGTATTGGTCATGTTCTAATTAATGCATGTCCAACACTCAACACAGCTGCATTGAGTCAACATCATTTAACTGCTAATAAGCAGAATTGACCTACAGTTTGTACGACTCACTCACAATATGTGTGTCCCCATATTCAAAAGACGCAATACACAATAATAATCCTCACTGTGTGTCTCCTCAGAATAAGCAGATGGAGCTCGGAGACAAGATGGACTTGGCGTCCTACTTGCTGAAGCCCATCCAGAGGATGAGTAAATATGCGCTGTTACTGAAAGACCTGATCAAGGAGTGCGGTCAGTCCCAGGAGCAGGAGCTGAGCGACCTGCGCACTGCAGAGGAGATGGTCAAGTTTCAGCTTCGCCATGGCAACGACCTGCTGGCTATGGATGCCATTCGGGGCTGTGACGTAAGAGGAAATGCAAGAGCCCAGAGCCATGTGCCACTGTGATGAATATGTTGATGTCACCATAAACCAAACACTTCTTCACATTCTTATTATTTTTTAAACTGGCAAGACGTGATACTGTTTTTGAGTTGGAGGTCAGCTTGTTATGTATGCAGCAGATCGAGGTCAGAGTCCCCCCAGGATCTGTATTGTTCTCTCTGACGCATGTGAACGGCCATGTTTCCTCTCCAGGTGAACCTAAAGGAGCAGGGTCAACTCCGCTGCCAGGATGAATTCATAGTCTGGTGCGGACGGAGGAAATACCTCCGCCACGTCTTCTTGTTTGAAGACCTCATCCTCTTCAGCAAGACCAAGAAGATTGAAGGAGGATATGACTTTTACATCTATAAACAGTCCTTCAAAGTAGGAGTTTATTGTTTAAGGATCACTTTGGGACACATTTCTGCTTGTATACCAATATTTGAGTTCATGTTTCTTTTCTATTCTGTTCTATTCAGACAGCAGAAATAGGTATGACTGAAAATGTAGGCGACAGCGGCCTACGCTTTGAGATTTGGTTCCGTCGGAGGAAGTCACAGGACACGTTTATACTCCAAGCCAGCTCCGCTGAGGTCAAGGCTGTGTGGACCGCTATCATAGGGAAGATTCTGTGGAGGCAGGCGCTCAGAAACAGAGGTGTATTTAATTGTAATTTTGATCTGAATATCTATGTATATGTGACATGCAGGCCCTTTATCCTGTGTAAGGCAAAGGTTTTGTCATTAAATATTTCCTTTCTGGATTCCAGAGTTGCGCATGAAGGAGATGGTGTCCATGGGGATTGGAAGCAAGCCTTTTATGGACATTAAGCCAAGTGATGCAGCTATCAGTGACAGAGCCATTGACTATATCATGAAAAGGACAGGTGAGCTGTCCTTGTACACTTTGTGTAGTTGAGCCTCGGTGTGCTTTTATCGTTCTTATCCCTCTTTCTCCTGCTCTACAGTTTTTTGCATCTTCATGATTCACGTTGCAATTATGCAAACACACAAAATGTGTCTTTGCTGAAACCTCAAAAACTTGGCTCTTGCTTGTAGGTGTTTTATTGTAGTAGTATAAAACATTACGAGAGTTTTTCTCAAGTTAGCGCACCAGCTGAAATCTACAACATACTGATTTGAAGTAATTACAACCGCAGTAAAGTATTTTACATTACACCTCTTTCATGCTGTAAAACAACATGATTCATGCCTCAATTATTGTCATTAACAACCACAGGAATGTTCATACATCCTTGTCACCTTTTATCCCTCCCATGAACTCACACAGCTCACTGTGTTTGTCTCTGCCGACAGAGGCTCGGACCAGGGCATCCATTGCAGTGTCTTCGTTCGATCACGCCACTTCGTTCAAGAGACCTCACTCCACAATCTCCAACAGCAGCACCTCCTCCTCCAGCAGCCAGTCCTCCTCCTCCCTGCTGGGCTCGCTCAACCTTCACCTGTACTCCTCACCCTCTCACCCGCACACACATCCATACCTAGTGGCCAGTGTTCCCTCCTTTGCCCAGTGGCCCTACGACTGCATAGAGGAAGATGAGCTGGAGCAGGACTCCGGGAGCCAGCCCTCAATGAGTGAGTGGCTATTTTATCTTCAATTTATTTTCAGTTAAGTATAAAAAAAAACACTAGGAAGTTTATCTGTATATACTTTAATTAAAAAAAATCTGGGTTTAAATAAGATTTTAAGCTTAAACACTGTAATTTAAATCTTATTTGTCTTATTTTAATTTATTGGGGGGGCTTTTGTACATAATCAGCAGCTCATTTGGCCTTTGTACCCATTTTCACCCATTATTAACCCACTCCAAGTCAATATTTATGGTACTCTACTCAAGATAATAATAAAATGAAGAAGAGCTTCAAAATAAATTACCATGTTAATTGCTAACAAATTACACAATGCCTCTATGTGTAGCATTTTTAACAGGGTAGATGGGGGATTACTGATTACTGCCACAGTGTCATCTTTGCTGCTGCCACTAGGAGTTGCCAAAGTCAAAAAAATCCAACTCACTAATGATTTAACTATATGGAACGCCGAGTTAAATATCTAACTTGGCGACTGCCCTTAGAAATTTTATGGAGTCTTTTTTTAATAAATATTCAATAGTATAAGTGTAAGTTCTTAAACTGAATTTGATATATTTGATATTAAATCAGACACTGATGTATATGTAAGCGCTGTGTATTATATACATATATTGTTTTTTCAACCCAAAATGTTTTGCGCTGGTTAGGGGATACTTGAGTCATGGAGTCTTTTTTAATGGAGAATGTAATGTTGCTTTATTCAGTGTTACAGTATTAATGTAACTTCCTCTTTGTGTTCCAGTCACTGAGAGCTCAGAGACATCCTCCCAGTGCACCTCCAGTGACAGTGTAACAGGCCTGAGTACCCTCACGATACCCGGGCACCCCAGCATCGTCATGGACGCCTACAACAACAACGAGCCCCCCACTTTCCTGTGCTCCTCCACCACTTCCTCCTCCATCGCATCTCCCTCCATATTCCAGGAAGAGGAAGAGCTCCAACCCCAGGGCACCAAGTTCATCACAGCAGTGAGTGTTTGATTGTCTTCCTATACTCAGTGACGGAAAATGTCCCACAAACACCACGTTGTTTTATGAGTGCGTATTTTGAGAAGCACAGTTCAGATAAACCATAAGATGCGGTGACACCCATTTATATTTCGTTGCTCTCTCTCAAGTCAAATTGATTTATAATTTATTTAAGGCCCGTTTTTTAGCTTAAGCTTACCTCGATATGGAAGACAGTTAAGTACTTACATATTTTACCCAAATTCCTATCTTTCAGCAAAACAAGACAAGACGTGTTTTTCTTTATTGAAAGACAGATTGTGTGTGTGTGTGTGTGTGTGTGTGTGTGTGTGTGTGTGTGTGTGTGTGTGTGTGTGTCTATAAACAAAGTGTATGTATGTATAATCCCTAGAATGAGCGGCTCATATCTACATGTGGAGCGGAGCAGGTCATCTTCATTTTTATTTGATCTTGTTTCAATACGTACATTTATATATTTGTATTCATCGTACTTCTTTATTCTCTTTGGAGTTAAATTGAAGCTGCATATCGTCATGTTGTTCTGAGGTGCTCATGCTTTCTGAATGCAGTTTTACTTTTACTCAACAAAAGTGAGATTGGAAAGGGTAGTGATTAGAAAACCACTTAACACCATGTTGATTATTTGCTTAAATTAGCCTAAAGCCAGGAACATGACTGGTTTTAAATCCTGATAATACCCTTAATTTGGCTATTTTTTTTTTATCATGTAATTGTTGTTATAAAGAGGTTTAGGATTAAAATCCCCTCTGTGTGAGCTTTAAACCACGCAACGCTGAGGCAATTTTATTGAACACCACAAACGGACCAAAACCCACCTTTTCAGACGGGTCCGGCTGGTGGTCCGCACCAGGGTTTGATTAACAGCTTTCACACCTGACACCAGACTACCAAATGGACCAAACCGGTTACGTGTGAAAGGGATCTAAGTGGAAGAGAATATTTGAAGCTTCAGTTTCACTGACCACCTTTTTGCTGTTTTGTTTTTACCAGAGCACGGCCTCTCATATAGCAGTAGGCCTCTCTACTGTGGTGTGACTCAGAGCTGAGGGATTTTAGCTCAGTAAGTAACCATTGTCACCGCAGTGGATCTCTGTTGTTCCCTTCACAGACTCATTAACCACTGTGAGATACCCGACTGACTACTAATCTGTGTGAAAATGTGCTTTTGGTGCCTTTGGTGAGTGCTGCATGGCAGTGTGTCCCGGTGGGTTTGGGGGGCTATCCTCCCCATGGGGAGTTTGTTTTGTAAACGTCTGGCTCTCGTTCATGTTTCCCTCTCATTTTCCTCTGTGCATCTGTTTGATATGAGGATGAAATTTGTGTTTTCAAGAGTTTTATGTACGTTTGAACACACGCATGTAAGCAACCTTTGTTTTGGGGCTTTGGAATGCATTCATGTTTTTTTTGGTGATGCCTGAGTTTTGTGTTTTTAACTAACTGTTTAACTTGTTATTTTTATTTGTTTCGAATTTTCAAAATCAGCTTTTACAGGACTTCATTTTGAGAAAAAAACATAGCACACTTCCAGATTATATGCATAAAATATTACAATGCAAATGGCAGCATAAAAACAGGCCTGAACCGCCCCACTGTACTTACATAGAGGCAAATCACATTTTTGTGGAATAAATAAGAACATCTGTGTTGCTCTTTGCTGTAGTACCCAAATGACAGTAAAACACCCACAATCTATACTTTAAAAAAAAAGTATCCTATGTTGATATTGCTTTAAATGTATGGTCAACTTTTCATTTTTTAGTAATAAACCAAAAACACTCTTAGATGCATAATTTGTCTATTAAAATCGTATTATCAAATAGAGTAAAGAAACGTCTGTTTGCTCCTTTACATGTTTTGATAAAGTTTTTTATTTTTATTTTGAATGCATTCAAATATGCTTCCCTGAACTCTCCGCCGCTGCACATTTCAGTCTTACTTTTTTGAGAAACTTTGTTTATTTGTTTTTCAGGCTCTAGTCAGTGGTAAAATTCTCAGTGTCTTTTCCTTTGTAAATAATGCAGTAATCTAGTTAAAACATTTAATAGAAAGTATTAACAATGTTATGGACTTACACATTTTGATTTAGTCTGAAAGACTTTAAATATGTACACATTTTTATTTAGTCTGAAAGACTTTAAATACGTACACATTTTGACAATAACATTGCTTTAGCATCTAAAGAAGAAATAGCTTCAATTAAGTTTCATAATAAGATAATAATGTTGAATTTGTTAAATTTTCCACAACTAAATATATCTCCAAAATACCGTTTGAGTTACATTTTGCTCAAAAGCATCACTGCTATGCAGTCATTACCACTGATTTATGGTAACCGAACTTATTGTTTTGACAAAATCTAGAATTCTTTTAGTATGTGTTGTATAATGCCGTATTACAACTAAAATAGGCCCTTTTGTTGAATGACAATCTTAATATTGCATGCTGACTGAAATAAAATAACTTGTGAGTGCAAAAAGATATTTTTTTAAATCCCCTTTCTTCTTGTGTATTCCTTCTTTTTTTCATAGCTGTGAGTTCCTGAAGCGGAATGATGCAACAGTAGTTTGTATGTCAGGACAAGGAGATGCAAATAAGAGGAGTCCAGCTTCGCAGCACTAAGACTTTAATGGATGAAGCTCAACTATTATATGACGTTTCATTATGATTCTGTAAATTGGAAATTGACACATCATTTACACTGCCATGATGGTACGTCAGTGGTCTGTACATTTGTTTTAATGAGCTAGATATGAACCTGTGTTTATACTGTAGATGAGGTTTTTTTTATGTGTGTTACATACAAACAAAAAATAGCAGGCAGATCTATCCAGACAATACTTTCTTTTATTGCCAGTTTTCTGTTATGACAAATTGTACAGCTGATTAAAATGTTCAAAACATGTTGTTGTTGTAATCATTTCTTTGGTATTTCCACCAGTGGCTAATGCCGATAACGCATGAATCCTTCACACATCTGGAAGTGTGTGAGTTTATCTGAAAACACATTGCAGATATTTCCACTGTTAACAGAGCCGTGTCAAACCACACAGACACCCCGGTATATAGACCGACAAAGCAACACGATGAGGTTCACTATACCGTTACAAAGAGAGACGCAGAGGGTGAGGAGTGTTTTTTTTTCCTTCACATGAGAGAAGTTGACATTCATTTACCACAAGTCTTGTGTTCTCAGTCCGAGTCAAACACCAGACGCAGACCACAGCCCCGGGCTGCTCAGCAAGGGTTTCAGCTCTAATATAGGAAATCGAGAAGAAAAGCAAGCCACAAGAAAACAAACAAAAAGTCTGCGAACGCAGTCGCTTAACTTCTTTTACACACTAACATACAGGCTACTGGTAGTTAATATACAGACAGTTAATTTATTAAGTATTCAATTTTCATATGTCTTCTTCGTTTGGCCTGATAATGGAGAGTTGGTGTGTTTCTCTTTTAAGAACCAGAAGCAAAGGATCGCAGAGAGAAAAACCTCGAGCCCCAACACACAAAGTTCCAGCGCTTCTATCTGTCAGAAACACAAAAATGATTACATATATAGTAGTTTCATATGAGCAAACATGTGTTGTATCTATTGTTAAATAAGCAGATTGAAGTGTTTAATTGTGTCCTGTTCTTCACATGGTCTTACCCTCAAATGTTCCTCGTTTTCTTCACTCCAGTGAGCCAGGTCCACACTTATCAGACAAGCTGAAACTACAGCTATGATAATACAGCCACCGTTGACCATGAGGGACACCTGGAACATTAGCCATAACATTAGCCGTTATTATCTTTTTTTTATTCATTACCTAATTTGTTGTAAGTTGTTTCTTGGGCTTGGATTGAGTTGTACTTACATGTAGTAACTCTGGATATTTGAACATCAGGTTGGAAACAACTCCAGCAATGATGAACTGCAGAGGACAAGGATGCAAAGTCACTATATTGAAGACAAGTTCACATTTGAACATTTGTTTTAACAAATTCTAAAGGACCTTATAGTTTTACGATTAGTTTTTTTAATGTAAGCAATTTGAGCAGAGACTTACAAGTGCTCCGGTCAGGAGGGAAAGTCTGAACAGCGTGAAAAAGGATTGTCCCATATCCTGGGTTACTGCAAAAAGTATCCCCAATCCAACACTGAGGAGACCGCTCACCACCTGCAGAGACTGACAGAGGCACAGAGACACTTCATGACATCACATTAATTTTTGTAACATTTATACAGAAATAAATCTGAATCTTGCTGCCCAAATGAGATGTGTTTTCATCCAAATCATGATAATATTAACGCATATAAAACAACAGGGATTTTACCTTTTTTTTGTGCACATATTCACAGTATTACAAAGATAGGATTTTGTGCGCTTTTGCACTTAAGAAGTAGAAAACCACAAAACCCTCAACCAAGCATTTCCTGTTGCTGCTGTCCAAAGCTGCACAATGGGTACAAGTTATTATGGGCTTTCTCTTTTACCACACCTCTAATGTTTTTTGTGATATCTTGCATAAACTGTGTTTTGACAAGGAGGAATAAGTAAAATATTGTGATCACTATTGCCTGGACTGCAGTCTCTGCAGTCTTTGAGGTGTTAGTGTTGTACACTAACTCCATTACACTGAATCAGGGTTTGAGATCCCCTTGTTTTAGTCTCAAAATGTATACGATCCCTGTAGATATGTGTAATATATGTTTGTTTGAATGGAGAGGACTCCAAAAACATGACATAGAAAGATGATACATTGCAAATTATTGTACCAATCATTGGCTGCTACTGTAAAGACTGATTGATGAGCAGACTGACACCATGTTGTCCATTTCTCAGGGTTGGTGGTTCAATCCCCGCCTGCCTCTGATGAGCAGCTCCATTAGCAATGTGGACGTGTGTTTAGCTTTGCATTGTTCAGGACAAAGACTATAAAGGAGTTTTTATGACTTATTGTTGTTTGGTACGTTCATTTGCAATGCATCATCTTTCTATGTCATGTTTTTGGAGTCCTCTCCATTCAAACAAACATACTACACATTATAACACACTCTCAAGGGTTTGCCTGTTGGCATGACATCCTGCTCACCCCCAACACAGCGGGTTGTTTCTGCAGCAGGTCATGCAGCGGCCCTTTGTCGACTGGTAAGAGCTCTAAAGCCTGGTAATGTCGCATCACAGGCGGCTCTGTCGGCGGGGCTCTGCGTGGCGCCTGACCACCTCCACGGATGTTCATGTCGACATCGGCACAAGCCATGGTGTTTGTCTGACCTGGAGGGATGGTGGTTCTTAGTGTCTCATATCGTCACCTTCCTAAATAACCCAAGTCATTTTTTCAGGTTTTTCAGAAAAACACAAAAAACCTGACCAAATGTAATAGGAGTGCACAAGCTGCCTCTGCACAACAGGCATACTATAATACCGGTCAAATTATGTTATGATTACTAATATTATGTTCGAGTGAGATTTTCATTGACAAAAATGCTAACTAAATTGCTAGCTTAAACGCTAGCTTCAAAATGCCATCTCAAGCTTGTGAAATTGCCTAAGTCACATTGTCTTTTGACTTAGGCAAAATAAAATGGCCTAATGCCCTGTTCACACCAAAAGATTTGCAAAAATTCGCAACTCGTTTGGTGTGAACACGGCATAAGTCACACTCTTGACATAGGCCGTTATACTTTAGGGGTAGAATCACATGATCTGTTCAACTGAGCATGTTGGCGATTTTACCAGAGGTGGCCACTATCATGAGGAGATGATTTAGGCAAGAAAATATTTTTTGTCTAAAAAAATGTAGGCCATTATTTTAGGAAGGTGACGATATGTGTCCTGAGAGACCAGAAAGGTAGAAACACGAATGCAATGCCAGACAACAGTCCTGTGATACGTTGTGAAAATGAAGATGTTTAATTGTTATTGATAATATGATGGCGTTGTGTTGTTAAATTACATTATATTTAAAAAAACATATTTTGTGTAAATATCGCTAATGCAATATTAGAGATATATTTCACTATATCACCACAAAGTACAGCTTTGAAAATAATCATGGAACTAAATTAACACCTAAACAATTAAAGGATTAGTGTCAATAAAATCTAAACATATTAAATAAGGTAATGTTTATTGCAGGGCTTTTGCAGCCCCCAACAGTCTAATTATCATATACTTACAGATTATATATTTTTAATTTCTTATATGACACAATGAGCATTCACAAAACAAAAATCAATCCACTTACATTTTAGTTGCTTGCAAATTAATATTCTATATTCATATGTACAACTATTTTTTTAAATATAATTTCAATATCTTACCTTGTTTGACTTGAGAAGTATCTTTTTCACACTCTGTATTCGCCTCAAACAAGTACCAGACTCTTGAGGCATGGTTTTCACTTCCCTGCCAATACTTTGAAAGATGAGGTCATGTCTTTACTTCCTCACTCTGCCAGTGGTCTCTAAAATATCATCATGTTAAACCCTCAGAGCCATAAGTGGTGTCTCGTGGTACAGTATTTCTAATTGGAAAAACACACTTTTCTTTATATTTATAAAAGCAAAAATAAGTTAAAATATCATTATATTGACCGATTTAAATGTTTGCCATATCAGTCTGCACAAAAGCACTTTGTGGATGTATGTGTCTTTGTGCGTGGGTGAGAGAAAGAGAAGTGTGTCGGGGAGGGGTGGGGGGTAAAGAGACAAAGACAATTAATGTCGCAGGTCATTTCCTTGTCAAGCTCATTTTGACGAAGCAGAGAATTTCAGGTCTGAATCAAGATAATAGAAGAAGAAAAAAGGTAAGTTACTGAAAATCTCAACAGTAGATCGCCACAGTGAGAAAAGAAAAACTGCTTTAACATTCTTTGTTTCAATCACGTTCACAGGACAATGAAGAAGACATTTGTATGTGATGACTCAATGATCATCACCATTCCAATTGGGAGTCTGAGAAACGCTGGAGAAGGTCAACTGATGCCGGAACAATTTCATTGCGTGTACAAAGATTCCTACAAGGTCTTTGCTATCAAAGGGAAACCCAAACCTCTTGGAGTAAGTTGAATTGTTTCTCACACAAGAAGAGTCATCGTCATAGAAAATGTTATAGCTTTATACTTGTATTTCTGTCTTTGACTTGCAGCACGTTGTAATGCAATATTTCTCTCTTTTTTTATTAGGCAGCCCAAGCCATCGCCGGTGTGTTCATTCTCGTGCTCGGTCTGGTTTTTACTAAGACAGGAAACTTCAACATAATCTCCATTCTGCCCAGTGTTCTGGTAAATACAAACTACACATTTAATCAACTCCCACAAATATGATACCAATACAGATAACTACGTAAAAATACATTGCTGTTTTTATTTAATTGTTATTGTGTAACAGAGAACTGTGTACATATGTGTCTGTTCTTCTCCTTTGGCTTCTGTGACATTTACATTTCCCTGCATGGGATCAAAAACATTTATCTTGTCTTGCATTCTTTTAATACTTCACAAGATTCACAATTATTTTTCTGTCTTAAATCATTTACATGTTTTATCAATATCTTAGTTTGTGGTATGTGGCATCCTGTCCTATGCAGCTGGACAGTATCCAAACATGCACGTGGTAAGTACAAAATTAAGTTTTCTTTGTGAAACATCATCTACACAGTATGTGAAAAAAATAATAGTATGTGCTGAATGGATATTGTTATTTTGGATACAGTAATATTTGTAATGTTTCCAACTGTTGTTTACCAAAACTTGTATCTCTTGTATACCTTAAAAACATTGATTAGTAGTGGTTGTATGGCAGAATAACCAAAACATTGTGACAAAGTAAAAAAAAGGACTTGAAGTGAGTAGTGAAGTTTCAATTATTTTTGCAATCCAATAAGACTCTTAGACACTTATTGGTAAACTTGCATCAAAAAAGGAATAATTATTACAAATTTTAATTTCAAGAATTTTGTTCTTATGAAGTCTAAAAGACACAACATCATCACATGTCTGACCCTGTTTTGTTTTTTTAACCTAATGATTTTCAGTAATGCCTGCAATCTTCATGCCTCTTTCACGTTCCAGACAAAGCTGTCATTCTCTCTGAACATCGCCAGCTTCTTCTGGTCAATCGCAGCAGTTGGTTTATGCTTGATCAAGGTTCATGATTTACCAGAAGAGAGCTTGAACAATCTCCAGGTATAAAGATGACAGCATTTATCCTCTCTGAAGTAACCTCTGTTGCTTTCTGATGCACAAAGCAAAGTGTATTTATTCCACCTCTGTCTCAACTTTTAAAGATCCATGAAGGAATCAAGGGACTGATTGTGACTCTGCTGGTTGTTGAAAAGTTAGTCGCCCTTTTCTTGATCTACTGGTTGAGTAAAGCTGTATGCAGACAACATTTCAACACTTTGGTATGTCATTTTTACACACATAGCAACTGCATGAACTGTAAGAGGAATATGATTATTCATAACTAATAGTATTCTTTATCTGCAGCCCATCATACTGCTGAAACATGGAGACTGAGACTTGATGGAGCGCAACAAGCCAGCGAGCAACCACTTTTTTATGGTACTTTTAAATCTTTATTGTATCAAAAGTGTAACAGACAATCATATACAATACCCTTCAATATATACAACATACAAAGAATGTAAAATTAGCTTTTGTTTTTCTTTCAGAAGTAGCTAAAAATATGCAAGCATGTGAATGAGCCACCTCTTGGATATAGATTACCTATTCATATATTTGTGTCCATTACGACAGAAGTGCCAACAATGACAAAAAGAGTTATTGATGTTTCTGATCTCCACATTTAACATTTGTCTCAACTCCTGGAAGTGTGGCTAATATTCTCAAACTTGTTCAATTGTAACCAGTGTTTGCTTTTATTCGATTCTCTGTGAATCACTTTGTAACTTTGATTTTGGCAAATAAAGACGCATATTTAGTTTGTTTAATGTCTTCTTTGTCTTTGTGTGAATCTACTACAGTGTCCCACTTTGGACAGCTCCAGTACTCTAGTCGGGCGCGAGGAGCCGAGCTGGTGTTAACAGTGCAGCGGCTCCATAACATGAGCTCGCTTGTCTCTGACGTCACGTAACGTAACCGATCATTTTAACACATATTATGAGTGACCTCTGGCCTAATGTGAGCTGTGATAGTTCATAATGAGATAGTGGTAAAGAGAACGAATGGATAGTTTTCTGAATGCTTTCAGAAAAATACAAATAAAATAATAAAATAAAACAAATACAAACTTCAAGGAATTTAATTTGTTAAATGAATAGAAATTAAATAAGAGCTTTTGATTCTCAATGTAATGACACAAATCAAATTACAAAATGAACACTTTACTTACAAATAAAAATATAAAACATGTATGTAAACACAGACAAATATTCTGTAAAATATTATTGTCAAGTTTCTCAAAGGAGGTACTAGAATTGATAGAGTTCAAAGGTAATAATAGTGAAAAAAGAGAAAGAATATTGTACAACTCTGAGTATACAATACTCGTATTTGTAGTTCAATGCATGTAACATAATATATAACATGTTAAGTGTAGGTAAGGCATATAAACAATTAATGTATTACATGAATTATGTATGTGCCTTACCTACACTGGACGTGTGTATGAGGAAGATCAAGTGGAGTAGCAGTCTCACAGCTCTCCTTCATGCATAGATAACACAGTCATGCAGAGATCTAGATTAATGATGATTTGATATTAATTTGGTTTTGTTGGATCTTCAAAACTGTTTTAAATCCATGTAGAAAATAGTTTCAGCAGCAAGTCCTTAAGCCCAGAACAGTGTAGACGTATTGATAATTATCTGGAATATGATCAATTGAACATTTACTGTGAACCCCATACTTGAAGTCACTTTTAGGACCTGCATACCTGAACAGCATTCATGTTATTAAACCTGACACACATCACTTTTTAATTAACATCACTTTAAAGTCTCCTAGACAATCATACATTGGCATAACTTAGTTTAACCATATTATTAAACAATCATCAGGTGTCTACTTACTTTCAGGTACTTTTTGAAGATTGAGCCAATATAAACTGTATTGTAGTTTTTATGGTTTTAATTGAGATTGAAAAACAACAATCTTTGGGTCTCCACACATTCTCTAAATGTACTTACATACAGTTTTAGACAACCTCTGCCATCATCTGTTTCAGCTCTAAGTGAGTCTTGGCCAATCCGAGTTTTTTCTAGCATTCGTTTTAAATATATAAGTCTAGTACAAAACATGCTTTTTATAACCTTATTTCTCATCATTCTTTTTGTGTATTATTTGCTCTATAGGTGGCCAATATGCTCAATTTAATTCACTTTTCAAATCCCTTTGCACTTGTTTCCTAAACCAACACAATTAACATGAACAGTGAATCTTAAGAAAACTAGTGCCCATGTCGGTTGTTGCTGCGACAGAGACCCCTGCTGGGAGCGGAGGATGTTTTTGGGGTTTCAGTGGCATGTGAAGCCAGGAGCGGCCACGTGGGGGCGATAAACACACACAAAATTAAGTGTAAAGTAAATTCACCTTGCCGTGCAGGATGTAGTCAAAGAAAAACATTAATTTTAACCTTTCAAATAACTCTACTGTAGTAACTATGTTCAAGTTACCAAAACCTGTAGGGTTGCAATGTTTTCTCTCTCTCAAATATGCATCCAGGAAGTCACAGCATAAGATAGTAAAGTGATTCCACGTGAGCAGAATTAGAAAGTCAACCTCTGTACTTTGTCACGCTTTAAAGTCCTTGACGGAGGTCACGCTAAAAACAACCAGCACACGATGAATGAAGGAGGGCATGTGAACTCTTCCGCGTTGGGACATTCTCTACAAACATGTAACACCAATCACACCCAAAAGTGAATCCTTTCTCCAAAACTGTCTTCCCCACTTGTAACCCTCTGTTGCTCATTGTGCCCTGCCTGTTTTAATATTATCTGCACGTTGCGAATCGTGCATATTTCGTTTGTAAACGTGCATATGTATTAATTTGAAGCATTCCCTCCACGGTGCGTGGTGGTCGCTGGCGGTAGTGGAGCACTGTCTCATGTTACTGCTCGCCGCTCTGCGTCCTCCTGATATGGCGTCTGTGTACAGCGGGTCCCACACCTTGAGCAAGGATGATGCGAACTACAGGATGCATTTCCGAATGATAAACGAGCAGCAGGTCGAGGATATCACCATCGAGTTCTTCTACAGGCCGCACACGATAACGCTGCTGACATGCACGGTGCTCAGTCTGATGTATTTCGCGTTCACGAGGTAAGTCGCTCGGTTAGCTCGGTTAGCTCGCGCTCGGCTAACGGCAGCAGTGATGCTCTGACAGGTAACAGGGAGGGTAGCTAGCTTCTAGCTGCTCTACAGGAGGGGGTTTTATCACTGAAATAAACTATTCTATCCGCGTGAAGCAACCGGGATAACTTCCGCATTGACGACTGGCTGCATTATGACCGAAGTTAATGACAAATAAATGTGTAGTATCACGTTGTTCTGGAAATGGACATTGTTTTCCTGTGCTGACATCATAGCTACAACAATGCATCAAAAAGGAAACCAGTCGTCACGTCACATTCACATTGATCGTCTGCTTTACAAACCACGTTTTGACTCAAAAAAAAAATGAAAACACTAATGCCTCCTTTTAAAAACGGAGAGACCTGTGAGGCACATTCACTTCACCACAGATATAAAGCAGAGACTACTTTTTAAAAAGTGTCTGTTTAACATTTACCAGAGTATCACTGGTGATATGTGCTGTTAAATTGAACAATTTCTGTTTCTGTTTTCTCTCTGCAGAGATGATGGAAATCCCGACAGTAATCTCTGGGTGGGGCTCATCCTGGTCATCTCCTTCTTTCTTGTGATCAGTGTTTTGGCATTTCCTAACGGTGAGCAAAACAATGCCCCTGGTGTTATGTTACAGTTAGCCTGCACGTTTTCCACAAACATTATTATTTACTGTGCTAATATGTAAGCCTTATGTGACACCCTTAGTTCCAACAAGGAAGCCCATTTTAATACTGTGAAAACAAAACAAGGAAGCAAAAAGGTCTTGGTTTAGAGGCGGTATATGTGAAACAACAATACAAAGAAAAACCTATTTAATTGTTTCAGCATAATGAGAAACCATTTTCCATTCCTTCATGTGCCTCACTTTAGGGCCATTCACTAGACCACATCCAGCAATATGGCGAATAGTTTTTGGTGAGTATTAATACAACTCTCAGAGGGTGAAAAGAGTTTTGGTTTGGACCTCAGATTTCCTGAATGTCATGTGTCTCTCTGCTGTTAAGGTCTGAGTGTCCTCTACTTCCTGTTCCTGGTGTTGGTCATCTTCCTCAACTGGCGGCAAGTGAAGCAGCTAATGTATTGGTTGGACCCAAACCTGCGTTATGCCAAGAGAGAGGCAGACATAATGGTGAGTGATGTCAGCCTGCACAGAAAATAATTTTCATATTGATTTACATGCACCAGATGCATTCACTAGCGGGGGATTGTCAATCATTCTAATCTGTTCTGCTCTCTGCAGGATTATGCTGTGAACTGCCACAACATCACCTGGGAGAGAATCGTGAGCCATTTTGACATTTTTGCATTTAGCCATTTCTGGGGCTGGGGTATGAAAGCCCTGCTTATTCGAAGCTATGGCCTCTGTTGGACCATCAGTATTACCTGGGAGCTTACTGAGGTAAGGAAGCACATCCCAGATGAGGTCATCACACCCGGCATCACTTTATCTCGCGGCCTGTCTCTCCCTCTGTCCCTTTCTCTCTTATTTTAAGATGGTGATTTTAGTGTTTCATCCAGTGGACTTGATGGCTATTCTCAATAACTTAGCTTAACCCATATTCAATATTGTAGACTGAACAGTTTTTAAGATATGATGAAGAGTGAAGAATCTCATGGCCTCCTAATCTCCTGTTCAGCTATTCTTCATGCATCTGCTGCCTAACTTTGCTGAGTGCTGGTGGGACCAGGTGATCCTGGACATTCTGCTGTGTAATGGAGGAGGCATCTGGCTTGGCATGACTGTCTGTCGCTTTTTGGAGATGAGGACCTACCACTGGGCCAGTATTAAGTATGACCCGACAATCTGGAAATTAACTACAAGTAACAGTTTGTGTTTGTCTGTTGGATTTGTTGTGTTAGTTTTTAGTGATGAGGAAAATGGGGTTTATATGGAGAGCCTGGTGTATGTGTTTTATGTTTCATCAGCCCTAACTTAGTAATAATATATCTAATATACATTATCCCTTTTAATTTAAACTGAAGTGAAAAATATATCCATAAAGGATGAAATCACAAGCTAAATAATTTTGATATAGTCCTTTTTATTTTTTTGCCTTTATGCTTTATTATGTAAGTTAAATATATTTCTTGTTAATATGAGCCCAATGAAAAATGTCTTTAATGCATTTAATCACATTGAAAACTTTTAACCATGTTACAAAACAAAAAAAGTGTTTAGCAATGCATTTGAGAAACCATCTTAAGATACATAAGCTGTTGTTTTGAAATATGACCTTACAAGTTCATCAAGGCGGAGTGGACGTGAATGATTAATGTGATGGCATTACTTTCATCCCGCTTTGTCTACTAACACAATACTTACTGTAAATCTATCTGCAAGTCTTTGTAATCCTTCTCCTGTGCGTCTCACTCAGGGACATCCACACCACCACAGGGAAAATCAAGCGAGCCGCGTTACAGTTCACCCCTGCGAGCTGGACCTACGTACGCTGGCTTGACCCAAAGTCTTCCCTGCAGCGAGTGATGGGCGTCTATCTGTTCATGATCATCTGGCAGGTGAGTCACTAAGAAATCCTCTCTCGCCATCTCACGGGGACTAAGTGTTGACTAGTCGGGGATCATCCGCTGTGCTCAAGGCTAATCCAATTTCCTAAAACCTGTCTCACATAGATCCATCTAATGCATGAGTGTCCTGTTTACTGCACATTAACAGCTAATCCCATACGGGTGAAAGATACGTTAGATTACTGAGGAGCAATTGAGAAAGCAGTGGATGGAGAACTTGCGGAAGCTCTATTGCTTTCCACTGGAGAGTCAACAGTGGCTGCCAAATTTCTACCCAACGGCAACCATGGTGATGAAAGCGTTCTCCGATTTTATTTTGGCGATGAAACAACATTGTCCTCCCCTCTCCCTCACTCAGGCAGTTCCCAACTCTCTAGAGGCTATAAATAGTCATTACCAGTCTTTGAGAATTAGTTGAAGAGATGGGGGATGTCTCAGCTCTACTCAGCGTGGTGACAGTTTAGCTGCTCTTCACTGGCTTCAACCACACAGGCTCCAGGCCAAATGAAAGAGTAACACGGCAGCAGGCCTCCCTCATTATCCAGAGCGGATGAGAGGTATTAGGGAAGAGTGTCCTCTGAAATGAACTGCGAGCATTGTTGACGATTTGTGAATCCAAGTGTGACTGGCATTGTAGGAGAATCTTTGTTTGTTACTGTCCTGGTTGAACACAAATTGAGTCCCATTGGCAATAGATCTTAATTAAAGCGCACATTTTGACTAGTCGAACACAAGTGTAACTAAAACATTAATAATGACTGCATTCCTTGTCGGTGGGCTCTGCTTTCGTGCACACAGTCTCACTGGCAAGATGTATTGAAACAGAGCTGTTAGCTATAACTGCGCTTGTCCTGCGATGATATCATAACATCTACTGTTAGAGATTTATGGTACCTAAAAACAAGTGTGTGTGTTAAAGCCGCTGAACAATCATCAAATGAGAAAAACGTCTGTTCATGAGAGATATGCAGCATAATAATAGTTAAAGAAATTAATGATCATCTCGCTGTAAAATTGGTTCGATCCGTATGTTGTGTGAACCCCAAGTTGCTCCCTAAATGCTTAGGATTGGGTAAATGCAGAGGTCAAATTTCATGGATATCGATGGATATGACTATGGAAATAGAGTTGAAGTCATGCAATCAAAGGCCACATAGGAACTGAAAAGACATGGAGCAGTACATGTAGTTCCAGTATGATATAATCAACATATAGATTTTATTTGTTATAAAATAACGGCACAAACAGTACCTCACTTAAATATACCTGTAACTTACCTATATTCTCACGCTTTAAGCCTAGTTTATGGTTCTCCGTCAGGTCGACGCCGTAGCTACGCCGTCGACGCAGACCCCTACGTCGTAGCCTGACGCGCACCTCCAAAAATCCTAACTACGCGTCGCGTTGACGCGGACCGTAAGCGCTGTGATTGGTCCGGTCAGAACGTAATTTCCGGCAGTTGCTTTTTCCCAGCCTCGACCGGTTTAGTGGTCGTACAGAGCACCTCTGCAAACGTCTTTTCTGTCGCCTGCGCTTCAACATTTGCAGTATAAACATTTGCTCTTCAATATTGATGAGCTCCAACTCCAAATGCAGCCACTCCAACTTGGTCGCCATTGTTTACTGTGACCGGAATTCGGCTATAACCCCTGAAACCACACAGCCACACAGCCACACCCCCCTGGCGGCATGGCGGTTAATTGCAGAGCAACGCGGTCCCTCGACGCAGAACTTCGAATGCTCAACGGCGGCGTCACGTCGACGGCGCACGTCCGGAGAACCATAAACTAGGCTTTAGGGTAGCAAGTGCAACACCAATGAGCCCATAGTGTGATAAATAATCTAAAAGTTAGAATATAGGTTGGTAAAACATTTGATTGTGTATAAAATACAGCACTTTGTTCTACAGGCACCATTTACCATAGTTGAAAATATAGACAGTTGGAGTCAAAAGTTTGATCTTCAAATACTTTAAATCCCCGTGCAAAATGTGTCAACAATATTTTTGGTACCAAGTGTCATTAAGCCTGTCCACAGACTAGAACAAAGCCATTGTTAATGTTATGTGCCCTTCCTACTATGACAACTTTAAATGTCTGCTGTGAAAGTCGAAAGTCCATGAGTAGTAGAATAGTGACAGTTTTTATTGTGTTGGCACTGTACACACACTGGATGTGTAGCTTTATGGGTGTTAACATCCATATTGGTTAAATATAGTAGAAACTGTTCATACAAACAATAATCTTACAACAATACAGCAGGATAAAGCCAAAGCAACCAGTAGGTTATTAGGGCCAAACAGTGCAATGTTCTGGACTGTCTAACACGGTCAGCTGACCATAATCCAACTCGCCATGTGTTGGTGCTAAAAAAACAAAAATATACCCTGAAGCAAATAATGTCACCATAGATATTCATTTTGACTATTTACAATTGCCCAAGATTTGGAACCAATCAGTAAATCTTAATACTTTATTTCTTCTCAGAGGCTTTATTTAAAAATATTTGTGTTAAGGATTGTGTATAAAAAGTGCTAATGTTCCTACACAATCATTTCAAACTCGATGTGCTTTGATACAGGGCTAAAGCCCAAATGTGCCTTTACATATAAATATGTGTCTTGTATTCTCTTCTACCTGTTTCCCTCTTTGTCAATAGCTAACGGAGTTGAACACGTTCTTCCTCAAGCACATTTTCATCTTTCCTGCAAGCCATGCTCTTAGCTGGTGTCGGATCCTGTTCGTTGGTATCATCACAGCTCCAACAGTGCGGTAAAAAGACAACTTTATTAGTGAAGAGATGAGCCTTAGAAACCTCACATATTTACATGTTCTTTTCTAGTTCCTTGTTTTGACAAAGATTAACGGTTTGGCAAGTAACTGATCAGAACTACAGTTAAATTATTCTAATATTTGCATTGTTTGTTTTTTGCTCCAGGCAATATTATGCGTACCTCACGGACACCCAGTGCAAGAGAGTTGGGACCCAATGCTGGGTGTTTGGGTAGGTGAAACCTAAATTGTAGGCCTTACAAAACTAATTAAATTTCTCTCAGGTACAAGCCACATAAAGGCGTATTTTTCTTAGCTTTTTTCCCCCCCAGTAAAATGAAAAGTTTACTTAAGGTCAGATAATTCAGTTCGTATTTTTCCTCTCTTCAATCACAGGGCAATAGCTTTTCTGGAGGCCTTGGTGTGTATTAAGTTTGGACAGGACTTGTTCTCAAAAACCCAGATCCTCTATGTGATCCTCTGGCTGGTGTGTTTGGTAAGATCAGGATCACAGTACGGCTGCATTTCTGTGTCAAAATGAATGCTTCCAACACAGCATAAATTTTCACAAGTCTTTCAACATAAAAAAACAAACACTTGAACAGCAAAACTTTCTGTGCTGTAAGTTATTGATTATGCATTTTCCATGAATCATTAAAGTCTCTGCTATCTGTTTGTAGGCCTTCATTACATTCCTGTGCCTGTTTGGAATGATGTGGTGTGCTGAAAATTATGGTCCAAGACAAAAGGTATGTCTATAGTGTTTATTTGTCATAACAAAAAGTCACTATTATTGGTCTCAGTTGAAATCTATCTTGAATCTGGTCAGGGATGCATAGAAACTCAAATTGTTTAAGTAACCTAAAAACCCTAAGGAAAAGTTCCGGTGAATATAGACTTTCAGACCTTTTCCCCCTTTAAAGGTTATCACTATGAAAGCTGTGCATAGTCCCCTAGCTGCTATATTTTCCCTGTCCAGTCAATGGTATGTGTGTCATGTGTCTGAATCTCTTCTCCTGTCACAGAGCCACTCAGAATGTGACGACAGTAATTACCCTGAATATGCTGACCATGTGCCAGAAGGTACAGTGACTTTACTGTAATTCATCAACTACATGAACGAGCTCAAAAAAGTCAACATTAATCTTGTAAAGGGCTGACCTCTAGTGTTTGGAATGGTGTTTTCCTCACACAGTCAAATTCAGCTACATTATTTTATTCCATAGAGTTTGACCCTCCTGTTTCAGAAGAGACGGACGACGACAGCGACAGCCCTACAACCCGACACAGAGGGACGTGCTCTGTGAGGGCCAAATCCGTCAACGGCCTAGACAGCCAGTAGGAGTTAGAGCCAGAGGCTGGTGTGCGACTCCTGAACTCACTCCAGGGAGCCAGGTGTGAAGGATCACAGGTTGAAAAGGGGGTAAAGATACAACCACTTCCTGGAGCAATTAAAGTCAAAAGCCCCCCCTACAGTAGAGGGAGTGGAGACAGGAGAGTGGATAAGTGGATGAACAGGCCCATGCGGTGTTATTAGGAGTGCACAGAGGCTTGGACTATAGAGATACACACTTAACTGTGTGCTGTAGTCATAAAAAAACTCCTAAACCACTGATCACAGGTTTATGTATGTGTGAAAAGAGAGAGAGAGAGGTGGCAATAAAAACTGCCGATTGTAGATGTGACTGCATGATCATTGTAGCTGATAAACTATAATTTACAATTATTCTACACAACAGTATATCATTGATGGTCAATGTACATTTGACTGGTTTACACCAGCCTTAACTCGTATGTTGGTTCAACACCTTTCAATGTTAAAAGCCATTATGTAGACTTGATCACATTAATTGAAGCCTCTATGTTTATAGCACAGACGGGCTGTGTTTATAACTTGAATGTGGGCAGGATTTCAATGCAAGACGGCTTTAGCTTGGCATGATCATTGCTGAGCATTGTGTTTGACCTGGAACAAAGCAAAGCACACAGTTTAAGCACTTTTCAGAATGTTTTCTTGCAAATACTGTACATTTTGTAACGCTTGAGTATTTTGTGAATCATTGTGACCTTGAGTGATTTTACTCTCCCTGTTCATCTGTGGCTGCTATCTTTTTTTCTTTTTCTTTTTTTGTTTTACTCTACTGATAATAGAGGACCATTATTCAGATTCCTGCATGTGGTTCAGGTTCTACCTGTCTAAGTGCAGGTGTGTTTTTGTTTGACTGTCGACCGTCTTGGTATGGCATATATTGCATTTGCATGGCTGTGTCAAATCAAGTGTTTTAGTAGGAAAATGTTAGAAAAGTAGTCAAGAGATCTTCGTATAACACCACACACCAGGGCACTAGTATTGTTATTTTTATGTCTTTCACTGTCATCGGAACATTTAAATTCACCCTGTGTGCCTGTTTGCATGTTCTTTTTTTATTTTTTATTATCAACTTTTCTCAGTTTGTTTTACAACTAAATGTTCGCTTTTTGTGTTTTGATTCTTCCGCTCGCAAGTGCTTTCATAAACGTTTATTTTCATTTGCTCTGTCAGCATCATCTCAGTACAGATATATATCCCTCATAATCCTTCGCTATCAAGACGTTGACCTCTGTGGAATGGACCAGGCTCCCCTGCTACAGTAGACACAATAAATGGTACATTGTCTCTGGATTTAGATGTCATTTGCCAAAAAACTATTCGGCTAAAAACGGCTGTTCTTTTTCACTGTGAAATATTGAAACATAATAAAATGTTTTACATTTACTCTTAAACCCTTTTGAGTTGTTATTATTGGAGGTATCTGCCCTTTTTTGTTTTTTGAAAAGATGCAGTAGCACTACACTTACACCCTACTTTCAACAATTATGCCTTTTATTACTCAATAATTAAGTTATTACATTCACAGTAGTAGGAAGCAGTTTGAATACTTAACAATAGGAAATCCTGAATGACCTTGCTCGACCCCTGAAGAGTGCCGTCCTGCAGCAAAGGAGTGCTGGATTGGCTGACTCGAGCACGGCCCGTCTCGGATCAGATTTCACTCAGTCTGCAAAGCATGAAACTCACAGACTGAAATAGCTGCCTGGTGCTGACCTATAACAACATGTTTCTGAAGGTACGGGTGATGTTCCCTTTGAAAAGAACAGCAAAGAATGTTGTATCGTCCAAAACATGAACAGTATAAGCGGCATAAAAAATCTGAAAGAAAAAGCCTGACATCAGCAGCAGCCACCCCACAGTGAGTATTCAGGTACACTGTCACAGCTGATCCTGGCTTTAAATCAAGCCAAATATCTTCATATTAGAACACTTAATATACATATAAAAGAAGGATAGTTTCTGTTATTTTCTCACAACGTTTCCAACATGTGTATTAACTTATTCCCATTAGAGGGCAGCAAAGATCCTCAATGCTGTGCAAAATATCACGTGATCATTTGGGCCTAAAGCACAGGACATGAGTGTGTTGACAAAAATGTTACATGCTCTGCCTTCCTGTCCCTCTCGTCATCCTTCTCTCCATCTCATTTACATAGCCAGTCTTTCTATTTTTGGTTTCCTGAACCTCCTGCAGCCTTCATCAGCTGATTGATCGGTCTCTCGCCAGGGTTACAGCACATCAGGATATTTCAGTCATGGCTAAGAGTCCCGGTTCCCCGAGTCGTGGCAACCTGAGCCCTGAGGGGATCGTGAGAGAGATCCAGATCAACTTGCTGGAGTGTAAAGTCTGCTTCGAGAAGTTCAGCACCCAGCAGAAGGAGCACAAACCGCAGAACCTTTCCTGTGGCCATGTACTCTGTCTGGAATGCATCAGGGCTCTGTCCCACCCTCTCCTGAGGAAGCTGGAGTGCCCGTTCTGTCGACAGCTGTGCAGTGTTGACAGCACTTCCCACTGCCAGGCTCTTAGTGACCTGCAGGAGCTGCTGTTGTCCCAAACGCCCCCATCTTCTACTCCTCCTCACAGAGCCAACGCAGGTCTTGGCTTGGCCGCAAGTCTGACATCCACAGAGCTGCACCTCTGCACAGCCTTTGGAGGGTGGGGGACTCTTATCAATCCCACTGGCATTGCCGTTTTGGGATTGTCAGGGACGACAGTGGTGGTGCATGATGGAGAGAAGAGGGTGGCGGTGTTCAGTCCACAGGGCAGGAAGCTGCACAGTTTTGGGAGAAGAGGACAAGGCATTGGGGAGATCTGTTTCCCAGTGGATGTGGCGGTGACTCCCTGTGGCCACGTGGTGGTTACTGATGCAGGGGATAAAGCTGTGAAGGTGTTCTCCTCCAGGGGTAACCATGTTTTGACAGTCAAAGATTCCTTCCAGATGCCCTGGGGTGTGGACACGAACAGCTTTGGGCACATCCTGGTCTCAGACATCCAGGTGGGCACGCTGTCCCTGGTAAAAGTGGACTACACTCACAGTCTCGCTCTAGAGAATAAAACAGTCATTGCAGACCTGCAGCATCCAAAAGCGGTGGCCTGCTGCCGGGTGACCGGGAACACTGCAGTGATGGAGCATTTACCTGATGACACGCCTTCACCAGGGAGGAACCAACACACGAGGCTGAGAGTGTTTACAGAAGACTTCCACCTCCTTTATCAGACTGACAGTTTCAGCCTGACCCTGCAGTTCACAGTGAGGCTCAACATGTCGGGCGTGGCCTTTGACAGAGATGGAGATGTGATTGTGATTGACTCCAATCAGGGGATGATTTGGAGTTTGGGGAAGCTCCTGAACGGCTCAGCCCCGACCCCACTTTTGGGAGACCACCTCATCAACCCAGTGGGACTTGTGTCACTGAATGACACCCTCGTCATTCTGGACAGTGGAGACCATACGGTGAAGATTTATTCTGCTAAATCTGAGGCTGGGCCCATTATATAGCTCACACAACAGGCTGTATCCTATGTGAAATGTAGCTTTCATTTTATGAAATAATGAGGTGACCTAGCGATGCTATTTCAGTAAATATAAAGTCTTAATATTAAATTAATTAAGTTTTACATTGAAAATGTTAAATGTGAATATAATCAAATGTGTGCCATTAGCTCTGTATGCTTTGTTTTGCATATAAAAATTACTGTAAAGGTGATTATTTTTGACAATTATACAAGGATTAAAGGATGAAAAACATATTTTTGTAATGTTTGTTGTTTTCTTGTGAAATACTGAATACGTTCACCTTTTTGAGCCACAAAAATTATTTCAATGAAACCATCCATCTATGTAAAAAAAAGAGAAAAAAAATCACTCTTGCTTGAATTACTCGCAATTCATGTCCACCAGGTCATAAACCTGTGAGGAGGGGTCAAACAAATAGACATTTCTTAATTTGAATGGGGTCACAATTCAATATATATAAACAATAATGTTAGCTGTATACTAACACACAATTACACACACACATTTAAATAACTTAATTTTTTGGGGGGGGCGGGGGTGGGGGGGATTTGTTATAAGCTGATAAACACATATGCACAATTTAAGAAAAATTATTTATGTATTTATATAGTTGAAAACAAATTTTTAAAATAAAAAAAAAGATATTTGTTTATGCCTTGTGATAAAAAAAGTGTGTGCGTGGTATCTGAGTGTTTCCAAAAATGGCTAATGATCAAATAAATGTGTGTGTGTGTGTGTGTGTGTGTGTGTGTGTGTGTGTGTGTGTGTGTGTGTGTGTGTGTGTGTGTGTGTGTGTGTGTGTGTGTGTACATACAGGTTTATTGAGTAAACTTCCTCTATAATAATAATCCCTCTGCTCTTCATCCTCCCCTCGGACTCTCTCTAATGAAATGACGCTTATCGTGGGCGCAGACATGAACTTCTCACACAGCCTCACATTTCTGGTCCGCTGGTTCCTCCCCGATAAGCTGCGCGGTGCGTAAATCCGTTCCCCCTCTTTGGCACAGCCGTCCCCAGTCTGCCAGAGGATAGCAGTCGTGCTCCCAGTGGAAGATGGCGGTGGGGATGCTGTCCGGGGCTGCAGCAGACTGCTGGATTTGCACAAAAAGCGAACCCGGATGGATATAAAGGGAAAACAATGAACATATCCCCATCTCTTCTCCTCGCGGCCCGGACTCTTTTTGGGATTGTTTAACTAGAGTCTGCTGCTTTTTTTCGGGCAGAAATCCGGGCTTCTTGTCGGGGATTCACAGATATACACACACTGGTAGCTCTGCGCATACAGGGTGGGAGTAAAAAGTGGACGAAGATGTCGGATTCAAAGGTAAAAGTTGCAGTGAGAGTTCGGCCCATGAACCGAAGGGGTAAGTGTTAAAACGACGATTTATTTTTCTTTTTTTGTTGCGACCTCGCATGTCTGTCTGTCTGCTCGGATTCATAAGCCACATTATCGTAACGTTTGGATTTCTTCGCCATTGCGGCGTCCAGCTCGAGTTATGAGCTTGAAGTCAGACTTGAGTCCAGTTTGAAGTCGGTTCAAAGTGTCGAGGGTTTTTACTTTCTGCTCTTACTTCACCGCCACTAACTTCTCTCCACAGAAATTGAACTGAACACAAAATGTGTCGTGGATGTGGAGGACAACCAAACAGTGCTGCACCCACCGCCCTCAAATGCAAAAGGAGACAACAGGTAAACAAAGCTGAAATACTGCCAAGTGTCTGCCATTGCGAATGAGTGTAGGGAGAATACATTACAGCAGGCAGTATGGTGCAGTGAGCCTGTTGGAGCATTACTGTGGTCAGTTTGAGTGCAATAGAGTAAAAAAAAAAAAAGTGTCTGCTGCAAACTTATGCCTGAATGTTTGTTGGTGAACGAGCAAAAACATGCACAATGCACTTTTTGTGTGCAAAAACCTTATCTCATCCTGATTGTAACTACAGTAACAATAACATTCAAGGTGATCTAGTAGTGTGTCCCTCGAGCTCAAATGAAAATACATCACATACATGAAGAGAGCACATATGAACCTGATACACAGTGGTGAGGATTCGATTTTAAAACTTTTTTTTTTACATAAATGGCAGTAAATAAATGCAGGAGACACATGCTGCTGAGGACATGCATGGTGTCTGTCTCCCACCTGCTTGCAACGTGATATTGTGTTATGCAATTCACGTGCACTTTCCAATACTAATCACCTCAGCGTAATAATATTTCCCTCATTCTGTATATTATAAGTTGACTTTCAAGACCAGAGGGGGTGGTTGAGCTTGTTTGACACGGGAAGATGGCTATTAGACTGAACAGATTAATGTCGAGCCTCAGGCTGTCAGCGGAGTCGGAACTAATTTAACTTATGTAGCGTTCAAAGCAGTATTAGCCCACACCGTGTCTTATGGCAGGATGCTGCGCACTTTTATCAGCCGTTAGTATGGTGAAAAGCTGTGACAAAAGGAAAAGCTAAGCATCCTCTAACGTTTCACACTCATAAAAAAAAGCCGCAGTTTCTTGCTTGTCATCTGAGATGCTTTCAGATTGTAATGAGGAGACCGCACAACATGTAGGCTAATGATGGCTGAATGCTTGGGAAGTCATTGAAATGTCGTGACCGTTAATGGTCTGAGATATATATTTGAATATAATTGAATATATTTCACTCTTTGTAGGTGAAGTTGTTATCTAGATTTTTTCGCTTGGTTCGATTGCTCTTCTTCTCTGTGTCACACATGATTAAACAGCTGACCTGAATACCCACAGGCACAAATAAATCTAATAGGACTAGTTGTTTTTTTCCTTTGATTTATCACTGAAATAGTGTGAACTTCTGTTACAGTAAAAGTCCACAGCATGACTCCTAAAAATGAGGTCATAGAATGTCAAGGCTTTTCTCACGGTCTCCATCCAGTCTAGTTAAAGTGTAATACTTTCTCTGCTGCTCCATGTCCCCCGACAGTCAGTAATAAATGGTAGTGAGCTTGCTCCCGCAGCAGCTTGGGTCCACACATTAACCTGTATTTAAGGCAATCATCAGAACAGAAATTGCCACACAATGGTGGCGTTCCAGGCAATTAAACAAATCCCGCTCAAAGCTAACATATGTTGGAACGGGATACACAACAGAATACAAAGCTGTCGTGGGCGAGAGGTCAGAGGAATGTCAATGAGAGTACAGAGATTAGATTTAGAGGGACTACACTTGCAATTTAGAGTGGTGCAGGTCCTCAAACCTGGAAATGAGTCTGCATATTTGCACTCTGGCTTTTGGTTAGATGAGTGAAATAATAAGGTCTTTGGTTAAAACAAGCTGGAGAGACTTTAACGTTTTGTCCTACGACATAAAACACTACACTAAATACTCCTTTTGTGAATTTTGAAGCTTTTATGCATTTTTTGAAGCTTTTTATGCATTTTAAATTAAACTTTTTTTCCTGAAATATCTGAAACGATTTCTTGCCAAGTATGTCACATACAAGCAATTTTGCTTGGTGATTAGTGTGTAAAAATAAACACAGTGCAATAGTATAAGACATCATTTAAAATCTGAAAATGTACAATAAAATATGGTAAACAAACAAGTAAGAGTATGTTAAAACAAGTATGTTATTAAAGTGTCATGTCTATATTAATAGAGAAGAGTTGTACAAGGGTGTGTAACAGTGAGGCATTGTCCTGCATGTCAGAGTCGGCGGGGGTCCCGGGCTTTATTGATGAACCCAACTGCAGACGCGAAGAAACTGTTTTTGTCCGTGAGGTCTTGGTCACGATGGACCGCAGCCGGGAGGTAATGCGACCGTGGTGTAGCTCGTTTATAGCCAAACGCTAGATTTTGACTTCTGTCCATTGCATTGACGTTTCAAACATCATAAAAGTGGTGATTACTTGTAAAGAAAACGTGTACGTAGCATAAACTTGTGTTTGCCACAAAGCTTATTTTCTGCAATTATCCAAATCCAACAGAAAAATACCATTGGCTTTTTGTAGTGGGAACCAAAGCGATGCTAATTTCTGTGCTGGCCTACAGAGATATGTAATACCTGCAACACTCTACTCTGTTTTTTCATTTTCTTTCTTTGTTCATTTATGAGCAAAAATAAATGTCTGTTTGCTATAATTATTATAATAACGGGCATATATATATATACATATATATCTTTTAAGACCTGTCTGTCAGCAAGAGCATTAAAAACAGCAATATTTAGACTTTTCTGATAACCCATTGGCAAAATAAAGCTCTCACCAGGGCTAACGGGAAGATAAAGTGCAATGCATGCCGATGTCAGCATTGTGTTCTTAGAATAACTCAGGAAGAACATGATAGAAACATCAGTATGTAGCTTTGTCTTTCAGGACCTTTGCCTCTCTTTGAGGCCATGCTTACCACAAGAACACAACTTTAGGCGCAAATTCAGACGGCATCTGACGTTACCACGGTTTTGCATCTTCAGTTTTTAATGACCAGCCAAGCCAGTAGCCGAGTTACCACCTTGATCGTATTAATAGTCGGCCCCTCATTTAATCTGTTACCATTGCCGGCTTCTCATTGGCCAGGTCAGTACCCGTCTTCTGCGAGATGTACTGTAGCCTCCGCTGACTTCAACGTAGTCTTGGTTTTGTCTGTTCAGTCTGTGCCATATTTCATCGCTACCTAGGTCCCGTGGTGTTGTGTGAGACACGACCACATTTCTCATTCGGGGTCTCATTCAGTTTCGAGATCTGATTTTGATGTTGTATCATTCATAAATGTTTATAACTGCTGTTGGATTCACTTCATACTCTTTGTAATCCAACCTATCTTCAACATTTTAGCAAATATATCGACTGTAATTCTTATGGTGGTACATTCTGTAACTGTAGAGTGACTTCAGTTCAGTTTGGTTGAATTATGTCATATCTCTTTTCTATAGTGTAGTCCAGGCATATAATTACTTGTTAAGTAAGTGCTAGTGCTGTGTGTGTGTGTGTGTGTGTGTGTGTGTGTGTGTGTGTGTGTGTGTGTGTTTTGGGTCTCTGTGTTTAGGCTGCCATGGCTTTCTTAAACAATATAATTTTCCTCTCAGCTTCTTGTGCAGCCGCAGAAGGGGATACCCTGATCACGAAGAGTTTGCCTTGTTTTAGAGACACCTGTTCCTGTGTCAGATGTAGTGGGTATTAGCATGCCAAATATGGCTGCAGGGCCAGAATCATGGGAACTTATTCTCTCTCATGGGAATGCTCGGGCACAGACTCAAAGAGGAGACGGCAGAAATAGGTTTTACATAACATTGTTCCGATTTCAGTGAAACTTTTTTTTCCAATACTTTTGCCCAATTCCTAAAAATACTAAATATGGCTCTCCTCTGTTGAGATACAACATGAAGTCCCTCGTGGTTGAATTTGGAGCTACTTTCATGTTCTATAATCAGTTAGACATTGATAACTTACCAAATTCTGTCTGAATTTGAATCATGTTTTTACAGAGACCACACAGGGCACAAAAACATGCAAGTCACCTCAAGAATTTGAAGAAATATAAGGGCTTTCTTTCCTTTGATGGTTAAGCCTCATTCTTTGCACTGCCGAGCATTATAGCAACACCCGTGACCCACAGCCCCCTCTCCTATTTCTCTGAGAAATGAACAATAATCTCAGTGGTGGGCAAATGAAACAGGAATGTTGACTCCAGGGCGACAGGTTAAGTTTCCCAAGTTGAATCTTTCATCTACCTGTTGAGTTAGCACAAATTGGCATATTTGAAATAGGAATCTGGGAGTTTTGTTTTCACGCGGCAGTCTATTCTCCTTTGGGGTTCAGACACAATGAAGGTGGGGGTGGAGAGGCAGAGAAATACCTGAGGCTGCTGTCTGCAAAGGGATTGAGTGGTGGAGCATCGTGACCAGAAAATACCCTTCGACTCACACAAAAGGGCCATGTTACATCTACCATGCCCCAGCATGTCCATCAACATGCATCAATTGAATACAGGGTCATCAAGTCTTGGAAAGTCTTGCATATTTCATTATAAAGATAACGAGCTGTGCTAAAAGCCAAAAGCTAACCTGAACTAACTTTTTAGGCATTTTCCTCTTATTGTGGCAAACTAAAGCATCTAATTTTGGAGGTGTCAAAATGTTGCATTTGTTTAGTTTTCCTCGATTCTACTGTAGCTCTGCAGTCCAGCCTTTCAAGAGGATCAGTGGAAGTATGCCTTTATCTGATCATGTTCGTGACCAGGCTGTTTATCACTAATGGTTACGAGAGCTCAATTGGGTTCATTTCCACTTGACCGAGGATGGTGCTACTTGCACTGTGCCTCCTCATCTTTAAATTATCTTGTACTAATACTTTGGGAAGTATGTTCAGAGATAGCTGTGTGGTTAGGTCCTCGATGTCTTTTTCTTACAACCTTAAAGGTACTGTATATTAAACAAATAAGTAATTTGAATGCTGCTGTTAAAAGGAAATGGTCTGAAATAGGCTAATTTGCTTTTTGATGGCAGCCATTGATACCGCTTTTATATGTTGAATATGAAGCTGCAGATTGTTAGCTTAGTTTAGCTTAGCATTAAGACTGGAAACATGACTGTATGTCCAAAGGTAAAAATTAACATGCATTGAATCTGTGCAATAACAGAAGTGTAACAATTCAAATTCACTGTTTTATGAGCCACACAAGTTCTGGACTGGGAGGAAGTTGCCAGACAAACAGCAAGGCTGCTCCCAGCTAAGAAACAATTCAGCACATAACCTCTGTAAAATGGCAATTTTTTCAAAATGTTTACACTTTTTAAGCAAGCTATTTCAAACATGTTAAACTATGAGGTTTAGTGCTTTAGAGGTGCTGGTAGGACATTTTGTTGCAACCAGCTGTTTAACAATTTACCGTACAGAGTGGTATCAATCTTCTCATGTAGCTCTCTGCCAGAGAGAAAACAAGCATATTTGCCAAAATGTTGAACTATTCCTTTTAAATTAGTTTGCGCTCTCATCTGCAGTCTTTCCCTGGTGATTGCCAGAGATCAACCCAATGAGTTCAACATGTGTTTTGTTAATGCCTTTACAGATAGCCTTTAAATGCTGTCCGTCTTTTAACCCTTATGATACACAGATTTCACATCTGTTTAATGTTGCCATGACATTCTTCTGCGTTGTTGAAGTTTGGTCACATATGACCAAGTGTCATCATGCCTTCCACAGCAAGCCTTTACTGAATGACAATGCTGCCTTGTCTAATGGCGGCCCACAGGATGTTTCCCTTTAGTCTTTCCATTTCGCTCCCTATGTGCCAATAATCAACCTTTCCATTCTGCAAGATGTTGTTCTCAGAGGTCGATGTAAAATCAGACCATTGTTCCTCTATACGGCTTTGTTCATGCGTGTAATAAGGAGAAAGTGTTGTGTGTGGCTGATGAAACGATTGTATTCCTCTCAGGACTGTTCCCTGTTTGTGTAGAGGGTGGGACGTTGTTTACATCTTGATCCGGAATTGAGAAAAGATGGCGCCCTCCCTCTTTGCTTGTCTCATTAATCTCAGATGTGGCTCCTTATTCAGGGCAGCTTATGTGAAAATTCACTCTTGACATTTCTTCTACAGTGGTACTGGATTTCCGCCTTCTTGCGTGATTCTCTCATATCAGGCCTTTTTTTCAGTTTTGTAGGCTGCTTGTTCTTTTTACATGAATTGAATGTCATCGTGGGATAGGTTTATTGAAGGTTTATTGTGGCCTCACTTTCAGTTTCCATCAGGGAAAGTGGAGTCAAGCGACATTAAAACAGCTTAAAAACAAGTTTTTAACTCTCTCCCTCATTCTCTGGAAATAAATACTCATTACTTTTAATTATCCAAGCACGTAATCACTGCCAACATCTTTTTTTGGCAGCTTTGCAATTCAAGACTTTTTGTGATATGTTTTGCGCTTCATGAGCATGCTCTTGCTCCTGCTGTCTATTTTCATTACCAGCCACACGGCACATGCATTCAGATAAGTGACAGACCGGGTCAAAGGAGGTGTGTCCTGGTACTAAATGTGTCGTTTTATTTCCCCCGGGGAGGAAGCCTTCCCATATTGAACAAATTGATGAACTTCACTTCTTTCTGTCTTATTCGTTGCCTTTGAACCCAACCAGATTCACGGCTTCAGAGCAAATGTGGTCAGTAGCCCTCTCTGTGTTTTAGCACCCACAGCCTGCTGCTGACCTGGCTTGTCACAGTGGTGTCAGAAATACCTAAGAAGATTAAATTAGTCCCCGTCTGCATCATGTGTTGTTAACATTTGTTATGGAAACTTGGAGAGTCCCACACAGAAGTGGGTATGAGCATCATGTGCGCTTGATGATGGCAGTGCAGTTCATTACGGCTGTTTTTGAGATCCTGAGCTTGGCTTTCACTTTGGAACTTTGACTCATGAGGCTGGTCGGTTGTCTCTCCTCCATGTTTACCACTGTTGTCGAGCGAGAGCAGTTGCCAAGTTACAGAAACATTTTGGAGCTATGTTGATGACCTAATGAGTGATATCCCCCAGCCACTCCTCACATATTTTCATAGGAAGCTAAGTTTAGCATTTAGAACAATGAACCCTGAACACATTTGCTCCAAAAATGTTCAACTTGCCAAGTCCAGTGGTGGAAAGTACGTTTGCTCAATTTTGAGGTACTTTATGTGGGTATTTCCATTGTATTCTACTTCATACTTCTTCTCCACTACACTTATGGTGTAGTTATGTTTTAGAATATAATATAAAGATTACATTGTCGGTCCCCAACTGTCCTCTTGCAGTACAAAAAGCTGTGTCTATCTCGCTGTCACGTTGTGGGTGTTAGCTGCTCAAGAGCCCTTTCCCCTCGAAACTTCTCGCATTGGTTTAATTAAAATACCCGTTCAAATGATTCATTATCTCTCAAAAAAGCAAGGGAAAAGTTCAAAAAATGAAAACAGATTTGTGAATTAGAACTTTTTTTTCTTCTTCTTTCATTTCCCAGTGACCTTGTGAGCCTTTGCAGGGGGACCACTGGATTAAACCACCAAACCGTAAATATAGTAGTTAAGACTAGCTCCAGGTAGTAAAATCAGTAAAATGATGCTTCAGTAACAAACTAAAATAACCAATACAACTCACAGGAAATACATTTAAAAACAGCAAATACATATGACATGTTCAAAAAGGAGTAGGCAGAAGAAACCTACCCCTTTCTCTCACTTAGATAACACAAGTAATTGACTTAATGTTATCATATATACATCTAAATAAGTATCTTAACATATAAAACATAAATAAAAGAACAAATCAATTACAACATCAACGAGTGCCGAGGGAGACATGGTCCCTTCCTCATCCCTGTACTGCTCAAAAACATTTTCTTTTTTGTCTATTTTCTTGAATTGATTTAACTTTGTACTTTGCTTCATTTCTTCATCAAACCCATTCCATAAATGAACCCCACAAATCGATACACATGCTCTATTAGCGGTCCAAGCACAATGCCTGATTTTAATTCCAGGACTTTCACCTGGACTGGAGTAGTTTAACATGAAGGTATTTGTACTTTTACTTAAGTAAAGGATCTAAATACTTCTTCCGCCACGGGCCAAGACGTTGCATACTTCCAGTGGATATGCTACGTATTCCAGCTGAAGAAGCTTCAGCAATCATTTGTGACGTCTCAGTAGTTAAATAAGTAGCATACTGGTAGTATCAATAAGATAACACTGCTGTTTTAAATTCATCTAAATGTCCTAGGTGTAAACCTCTGACTTCAACCACTTGTCATGTCATCTTGAGTTTGAATTAGTCCGACAAGAGACCCGCCCTCTCTTACTGTAACTCACTGCTTGCATTTCCCTGCTCCCTCCTGTCTGTCTGTGCAGCAGGGTGACCTCTGCTTCCAGTGGGTGGGGACCAGCGTGTTCAGTTCTAAACATACTGGAGGACCATCTGAAATGTTAGCCTGCGCACTGTAACCCAACACTCTCTCTCTCGCTCTCTCTCGAACGCAAACACACACGCGTGCACACACACACACACACACACACACACACACACACACACACACACACACACACACACACACACACACACACACAGAGAGCTCTGAACTTTGTGTTTGGCTCTGGAGCTTCTTGAATTGTAATTGTCACGTGTGCGGTTTAATGGAGGTAAAAAGAGTGGAGGGGCGCCATAGTTTCAGCAACAGGTCGAGAAGAGGTATTTTAATCCATGGGGTGTGCACCCCTGCTTGCACAGGGCAGATGAATGTTATGAATGTCATCTCCACGGGGGGGTTAACCTCATCCATGTGACTTACATATCCCGTTTGAGCAGCAGGATTTCATCATCAGAAACTCTTACAGAGCCTGCTAAATCCCACTGATGAATCTGACAGTAAATTTCGTCATGTGTTGGAAAACGGGGAGCCACAACATGTGTGTTTCTCGATTTAGACTCATTCCTTGTAGTTATGACTTTAAACACATTTTCGATAACCACATTTGCATAATTTCTGGAAGATAATTTGAACCAGTCTGCTCCAGATCTGTCAGTTTGTCAGATAAAATGAAGTGATTAATGGAAATGTGAAATAGCCATTCGTCTTATACCTCTGTAAGCATGGCCGTGCAATGTTGTTTTTTCAAGGGTAGATGGATGCTTCAGTAGGTGGATGATACAGTGGATTATTCTGGGTTTTTTTGCCTACTGGGCTAGAAGAGCGCAGTTTTTGGTGGCATAATAACCCAGTGGCCTTAATCCTGCTCCATGACCAGGGGGGGGAGATTCCACTGCTGCTCACCCATCCGTCATACCTCCCTTTTGGCCACCAGCTTAAATGGATCTGAGCTGCAACATGGATCACAAAGATGACATGTTTTCGTTTGTGAATCTGACCTTAAATTTAAATGACGGCTCTGAGGCGGTATTTCCTATTAAAAAATCTGTGTACCAGAACGGAGGGGTGAGTCGTAGTAGTGTAGCAGAGGCCGATGTCCGCCGTCGGCCAAGTTGAAACCATTCATGGGTGCTTTGGCATCAGGTAGCTGGAGGCGTGGGAGCCTGAGTGTGCCCTTGATGACACTCACACATGAAGCCATGCAGAACTAGCCCCCAATGGGTCTGCAGGGTCTGCCTGTATCTGCCTCTGAGGAGGGAAGGATCTGATGTTATCTGGCACTTCTGTGTTATACAGTACATGTGTGTCACACACTTGGTCAACCACAACACCGCCTGTAATAAGCCCTCAAGCCATGACTCGGCATGCATGCTGATTACTTAGCAAATGTCCCATAGACTTCATGCTTGTATCACTTGGAGCTGCACTGTGCAGCATTTGTGGCCGAGCTTCCACTAGTAGCGTTTCCTAACGGGTGAATTAAGATATGTAATTACCAAATAATTATCATGTGTAATCATTGTATAAGTTCTGTTCTGGAAAAAAATAATTTCTTCGTTGCAGTGGTAAATTCAATCCACATTAATATTGAGTATTTTTGATTTATAATCCTTTATTAATCTCACAGTGGGGAAATTATTCTCTGCATTTTACCCACCCTTAGTAATTAAGGAGCAGTGGGCTGCTGTGAAGCGCCCGGGGAGAAACCGGGGGTTGAGTGTCGTGCTCAAGGACACTTTGACATGCAAACTATGGGGAGACCAGGGATCGAACCGGCTACCTTGTGCTGTCAGGACAAACACTCTCCCCATGAGCTACAGCCGCATTGACAGTATTAAATAATTTAATTTCACATGCAACGCCCACTGCATTAATCATAGTCATGGTTTTGTATTGATAGAAAGTCAATCTTTCAAATGAGTCTTACAGTCTCAATTCATTTTTACCATAATACCTTGGAAAATACATGATTTTTTGCAACTACTAGTAAATGTTATAACATAAGCGTAAAATATATATAAAGCATAAAAAAATATAAAGCAAGGTACACATTTGTGGGTGAACTGGAGCCTAAAGTGCTTTAACTTATTGAGGGGGAGGTCTTATCACCTCATTGTCTTTCAGCATGCCATGGACTGTACATACAGTATGACACAATGAGCAAGAGCCAAACTGATAGTTTCTAGACTACACACATTCCATAACTGCACGTCTTTTGTCTGTGTGCTTGGTTGTTAGTCTGTCTCTGTTTCCGGTCTTGTGTCTGTTGTCCTTTTGTTCGACATCGGGACACGTCTGTTCTCTGCCTTCGTCCATTTCTCATTCTGCGCTTGTAACTGTCGTCTGTCTATTTGTTGTCATAACTCGCCCACATGTTTTTCACATATCCTCTTTGTCGCACTGCCATATGATTTAGTTTTACCTTTTGAGTTAGCTTTGTGACCTGGCCAGTGGTCCTCCTGGTCTGCCAATAGGAAGCCTTACATGTGTTCTCCCTGCCGTCTGATGCTAATCTACCTCGTAGCTCCTCACAGACTCTCTCTCTGTTCTGCAGCAAGGAGGACCCGACTAGAGGACGGGGCCCTGCTGCAGTCTTTGTCTGCTCTGATTGAGACCCAGTCGCAGTGGTTGTCAGTGACCCAGATTCAGATTAGGGGTGTGAACCCAAACGAGGCCCTCTTCTATTTGTACTCCTCTCTCTCTTTCTGTCCCTCATCATAATGAGCTTGAGCACAGTTTATGGTTTTAGTATAGTCCTCAAAGCAAATCTCTTAATATGTTAACTTTTAACATGAAGTGCTGAAGAATATTTCCATGTGGGTGTTGCCGTGCAGCTCCCCAGGCATGCTATTGTTGGTGACTCAGCTCAGTGTGTGTGAGACACTTTGGTGCAGCGTTTCAGTCTCGCCCTGTATTAGTTACTGTGTGAAGGTGATGTCCACCTCTGTCTCTGTGCCAGGAGGGATCTGCTGACTGTTAAAGGACAGGACTGTTGCAGATGTAGAAGCACTAGGCTGGTGTATATGTTGTACTGCATCATATTGCAACATGCACGTACCAAAAACTATAATTTCCTTGCCGTGCTTTATGATGTCTGTATAATTTGTCTAGATCTGTTACATTATTGTTATAGTTTACCAGCTTTGGGGAATTCCCTCTTCGGTTAAGAGAATAATCCGACATGACTTAGTGCCATATATATTACCCTTTTGTCCTTGGTTCCGGCAGCTGCATATGCTGAGTGCGGCTTCCCCAACCTGGCCTCTCTGTTAAGTCCACAGGCATAAGAGCTATTTACTCAACAGAGTCAGTGGGACATTGAATTCTAAATCTCTTCCCTTCCTCATGCTCCACTGGCCCAATTATGAACCAAATCACAGCAGCACATACCACCAGGAAACACCACTGTGTGGAAAAAAATGTGCGAATGTGGAAGTCCCACCAGGAATTTGAGAATTCGGTTTAAAATGCACACCTTTCAGTTCAGAAATGCTGTTTGTGTCGACACAGGCAATGGGAAGTTTCCTACTGTGTGAAGTACAGTGACCATGGTCTGACTTGCATTGTATCAATCCTAACATGTTATTTCTTCTCTCTTGGTTTTCTTTCCGCTTCACTCGTGGGTTTCTCCTGATTATGATGGATTGCCCCTCTCATTCAACAGGAAACAATCTAAGGTATGTAACCTTCAGCTCATTCTGTTACGACAAAAAAAAAAAAAAAGTATCAACAGAGCTGACAGTGTCAGCAGAAACAGTCGTCTGTCTTGACTTCTCACTGACGGTCACCGATACTGAAATCATCCAGAAGCAGGATGCTGCACAAGGGGATGAGCGGAAGAGAAGCATCCTGCACACACAGGTCGATCTACTGTTGAGGCGTTGTTCCTAGGGACGTGATTGAGGATAATTTAGTAGCTTGGTAATCCAGCAGGAGCCGGATAGATGTCCGTGTGAATGTGTCAGCACTCTTAAGATCTTGTGATTACCCACAAAGGCTCTACAATGAGAGAGGGATGAGCGCGGACACTGAGGGCAGTGTGTGTGCGCATTCAAAGCTGCATTGTTGGAGTGCACCCCCACCTCCCCCCTTGACAACACGCTGGTGACTGGCTCAGAGATGCTTCACACACCAGGGACGGGCTTTGTGCTCGGTGCACTCGGCCCGCTGACGGGACCGGGGGAGCGTTAGCGCGGGCAATAGGCGTGCGCAGGTTTCTGGGGCCCCGTGAACCTGAGTTACCCCCGTAATACCCTTCAACTAGACGAGCACGTGGCTGTCTGCTAAGTTATAGTGGCACTCAAATTAGTCTCCCTGCGTTCTGAAGGGTAAACGGGGGTTGCAGTCCAATCACGTTTGACCAGATTTCATCCCAGAAATGACAAAAAGGACATTGTGTTTCTCAGCTCCATCATTATTTGCACTGCTGATTAATAGTAATTGTCCAATCATGAACAATTTGTTGCGCAGTCACACCCTTAGGCTGGAAAGAGGCAGTCCAGAGCAGATTGAAGGCCTAGTTACCAAACCAGCCCTAATTGGGAATGATGGCACTTTTGTTCCTTTGAATGGCACCCACTCACTTGTCTGAAGTCACAAGAGGAGGTCTTGCTTTCAAAGCATGCAGTGATCTCAGTGCTTCCCATGCTGACTGTGCAACCAGTGCTTCCCTGGCCAAGAGCCCCTCTTATGATTAGAGGGGAGTTCAATTATTTGGGTTATTTGTGTCGGGGAAAGTGCTCTGGCACTAGTGCACTGAAAGCCAGTAGCGGTGATGTGCAGCAGCGATGTGCTTGCACTGCAGAATGGCAGTGCAGCAGCAATTGTTTGCATGAGCCTCATACATAAAAGCCTATTACCTCCTTCAGCATGTACTTTGGTAAGTTATCTCCTATCAACATGGGCCGTGTTTTGAATAAGCAGAAACCAAATCTATATGACATACATATATATACATTTCTATACTAACTAATTGAAGCTGCTGAAAAGAGCATATATACATATACAGTAACAGGAGCTGTTCTGTCTGTGAGGAGGAGGAGGAGGAAGAGGAGGAGGAGGAGGAGGAGGAGGAGGAGGAGGAGAAGGAGGAGGAGGGGTCCTTGGTCAATGAGGCCACTGCTCTTTCCCAGAGAGCATCTTCTTTGTGGTCATCCATCCAGCACTCATACAGGTGCCTGGGGGACACAAGGGGTCTCTGCTGCTGAAGCCTGTGTTGTGAGACCCAGCACTGAAGGCGGAGAGCCAGCCTGCACCACCGGGAACAGCTAGAGCCCCGTTTCCTTGGAGACGAGGGTCACCGGGTGCTGGAATTTCTTCTGGGGAGCGCTGACCCTGATTTATGAATTCATTTAAATCCAGCCACTATGACAAAACTTGGGGCCAGCTAACTGTGGATTTGTACAGACAGTCTTGGTGCGGTCTTAACGAGCACTACCCCGAACAATACTCGGTCAGACCTCATCTTACTCACTCAGACAAGCTCAGTCTTACTGATTTACTGCAGGGTGGCACGGTACGGCACAATAAGCCTGTTTTTTTTATACCACAGTAAGACATAAGACCACTACTAAGAAAGAGCGGGTTGTGTTGTACTGTACATGCCTCGACAAGTGTGAGAAGTTGTGTGTTTACGCTCTCTGTACTGACTCTTCTGCAGGTGTTCGCCTTTGACCACTGTTTCTGGTCCATGGATGAGTCCAACGTTCCCAAATATGCTGGTGAGTCATAAACACTGAAACTGATCCTTTACTCATCACCAAAGAACTCAAATCCCGTCCCATGTAAAGACTGCTGAGCTTTGTGCAGCAATAGTGCAGGGAAATTCCCTCCTCAATGGAAAGCTGTTTTTGCATCATGCAAAACAAAGTAAGGTCATTTGCATTTTGAGCGAACACATTTAAATATGCAATGAAGTTAGTTGTCTTTGTATTGTCTCAAAACAATAACACTACCATGGGGTTTGTACAATGCATGCTAAAATATTGGAAATGTGTATTTTTTCAAATGAGAGCTGCAAAGAAAAGGTCACAGCTACGGTTTTTGTAACATCAAGAGAAAATCGGTTATTTCTGCCAGTCCATGAAGGTTTCCATAGTTATTGTAGATATTTTTCCTTGTCATATCACACTTATTTTGGGATGGAAATGTAACACTTGCCTCGGCTTTGTTCTGAACCGACAAGGCAATCTGTTCAATGAAGGGCTGCCTCAAGGGCCCGGGCCGAGGCTTTATTTAGCTCTTTAAACAGCTGTCCCATTCAGCGGAGCATGACGGGAGCAACACACAAGATTTCTCTACACAGCTCTGCATTTTCCACACGACCAGACAGGAATCTGTCATCTTTCATGAATTCTCATTCTCCCTTGTTACTTGTTTAGTGTCCCTTGTTGATACATGTCTCTGTGTTAATGTGCTTGCACTAATTTAAGTATACAAACCAGACAACTAGTAGTACTTGTATAACTGAATGGTTTATCTGTTTACCAAAATCTCCATGGCGATTCTTTGTCTAAAAGGTCAAGAGGTGGTGTTCAAATGCCTTGGAGAGGGAATACTCGAAAATGCATTCCAAGGATATAATGCCTGCATATTTGCCTATGGACAAACAGGTAACTGAAAATCCAGATTAAATTTACATTGAGTCCATTTTTTCATCCAGTCTATGTAGCATTTCTAAATAATGAATTACCTCTATTACACGTACGTTTTTAAGTATCTTTGCAGGTTGAGTTGTCTCCAGATGTGTCCATAGAAAATTTAAACAGGAAGACTTGTATTTCTATTCACACTGGTGAATCACTTAACTCATATCCTTCCTTCACCCTGGATCAAATGAAGTGGGATCCTTTATCCCACTTCCTGTTTTAGAGTGAATCACTCCTTAAAGAGACACAGCTACTGAAAAGTTTGGAGAGAAACATCTCAACATCTACTGCATGGATTGACACGAAATGTTGTACAGTCATCATGGTTCCCATAGGATGCACCCTGATGGATTTGGTCATCATCTGACTTGTACTGGGGCGCCACCATAAGGTTGACATGTATGTACTTTTTAGTACATGTCTTGACAACTACTTGATGGATTGCCATGACATTTTGGGCATTTATGGTCCCCTGAAGATGGATTGAAACTTTGGTGATGCCTTAACTTTTCATCTAACACCATCATCAGGTCATAGTAGACACTCAAATGAACTGTTACTGTAATTGAAGCACTGCATTGTATGAGCTTCTCGGTGAAGTGGATACAGTCATGTGTGACTCTGCGATGTCCATCCAGGTTCAGGCAAGTCCTTCTCCATGATGGGGAATGGGGAGCAGCCGGGTTTAATCCCTCGACTCTGCTGCTCGCTGTTCGAGAGGGTCCATAAGGAGGAGAACGAGGGCCATACTTTTAAGGTGGAGGTGTCTTTTATGGAGATCTACAACGAGAAGGTCCGTGACCTGCTCGATCCCAAAGGGTAAGTCTGATGGGTGTACTTTTTCTTCAGAATAAGCCCATGTAACCTGTGCAACCTCGCTGAATGCAATGCTTTGGTAATGCTTTTGAAAAAAGCTGGTGACACGAACTGTGTCGACATTTTCTAATAGTCTTGATTCACTCCAACTCCAGCACACGCTGTGACCTCTCTGTCAGCTCCCACTGCGTCTCTGTTTATAGCTCTGTTGTGTCTAGTAGCCTGAATGGGGGACGGCGGCAGAACGCTGCGAGTAGGAAGCTCAACCCAGTCATTTCCTGCAGAGCAGCGGCCAGCATCGTCCTCTGACACTGCTGCATTCTTCGTCCTGCGTGGTCTGATGTGGGTTGGCAGACAGACTGCAAGGGAGAGCGAACTGTGAAAGAGTGGGTTTCAGGGACATCTGTTCGTGAAGCTGGGACCAGGAGAGCAGTCAGAGCAGCCTGTGAGCCCGAGCCCCAGAGAAGGACAACAGGGGAGGACTCTGTGTGCTGCAGATGTCTGAAGATGAAGCCAGAGCCATTTCGATGGCAACTTCCTCTCGCTCATATAACAAGCCTCACACTCTCTTGCTCTTCTATCTGCCTCTGTGATTTTTAGGTTCAAACACTGGCTCTGTTATAGACACGAGATTTGGAGTTGAGCGTGAAAAGGATCTCAGCCCCACACTATGAGGTGGCCATGGTCTTTCTAGTGGTTACATCCTCTTGTTTGCTGTGGGTGGTAGATGACCAGAGTGGATGCCGGGAACCTGGCCTGTGCCAACATTAAGAGGGATTCAGTGATTCATTCTGATTTGTAGGATTTCTCCTCAACACATGTCAGGCAGCCATTATGATGAACACCGTAGATTATTTTCAGTCAATTCCTTTTGCCCTGAATATACATTAGAGTTCCTAAATCGCAGCTGGAAATAATCACCTACAAATACTCTGTATTCCTTTATAGCAGTGTTTCACCTGTTTGAGAACGCCTTTTTTCATTTAAAAATAATTTGTGAATGTTTTTAAAGATGAAGGAATCAGTGGGGTCTTGGGGCTGAGAGCCAAAGGAAGGCTGGGGAGGTGAGATAGTTAAAGAGTTTTGTTGTCTTTAAGAAGATTTGTTGACAATAAGAAAGGGCCTTCCTTGTCCTTTTAAGACATTCAGAAACCTTTTATGTGAATGATTTATTTCATGTGTCATCTTGGCATCAAACTCCTGTTAACATTTTATTGCAGCTGTGGTACATGCAAAGAGTTACTTATTTAAATATTGCAAAAACATGTAGGCCATTCCATTTCGGAAAGTAGGGAGTGATAGAATAATGCAACTTTATAAAATGTAAAATCACGAAGAAATATTTATGCTATTGAAGTCATTCTGAAATGTCATTTTTGCCAAATACCAGTTTCTTATTTCTCAGAAATTAATTTGAATTAGAAGGGTAATTAACTCGTGAGCTTCTCCAAACCCTGAAGCATTCATTTAAATGGAAAAATTAATTCTGATCAAGTACTCAAGGTCAGAGAGAATTTGTTGAGCTGTCATGAGTAATAAGTGTTTCATCACAAGTACCTCATAAAGAGAGAAATGTCCAATACAATGTGTGCTATAAAACCCTGTTGAAAATGTTCTTCAGTCTTTATTTTTGCACATATGTCCCTAATTTTTTTCCTCCCTTTTTTCTTCTCTCTTTCACTCATTTTGTTGCTTTCCCTTTTTTCTTTGAAGGAGCCGACAGTCCTTGAAAGTTCGGGAACACAAAGTCTTGGGTCCATACGTGGATGGTCTGTCTCAGCTGGCTGTGACCAACTTTGAGGTGCGTCTTTCACCTTCCTGTCGAGCTGAATTCGTATCAACAACCTCAACAGGCCTCATATGTCACTTACGCCCAGACATGATTTATAGTATGCAGCAGAAATGCCTTATAGCATATCCCCAGTTGTCATGTCGCTAATTTACATTCAGAATAGCTATTTAGTTTCACATCCTCTCATGTGCACATATTCCTGATGTGGGATGTAGTCATGGGGTTTTGGGTACTTGTTATGCCAAGCCTGGGCAGGGCCTTCCTTAATTAAGTTTCAACATCCCCACCCTGTTCCTCTGATCTGCTCTGCCTGATATTTGTGCAATGGTTTTCAGACATATCTGAATACCGGCTGACTTTACTGTTGTCATAATGTTCAATGTGCACGCTTTACCTAAATCCACTGAAATGTGTTCACATTGTGTCTTTATGCCAAACTCTCCTCAAACGGTTTTCCCTTTATTATCTCACGCTCCATCTTTTTAGGACATTGAGGTGTTAATGTCAGAGGGGAACAAATCTCGCACAGTTGCGGCCACCAACATGAATGAGGAGAGCAGTCGATCACATGGCGTGTTCAGTATCATTGTCACACAAACGCTGTATGATCTAAAGTCTGGGGTCAGTCTTTCCTCCAACATTCACAATGAATTGTTCCTTGATTTTCCTGAATTATATTACCTCATTTGTGTGTATCCTGTCTTATCATGGGTCTGCCTGGCTATTTGTTCGTGTTGTGATGGTAAACAGAATTCAGGGGAGAAAGTGAGCAAGATGAGCCTGGTTGACCTGGCAGGAAGTGAGCGAGTGTCTAAGACTGGAGCTGCTGGAGAGAGACTCAAAGAGGGCAGCAATATTAACAGGTAGGTACATTTTTTTCCCATATGAAAGGCAAGCAAAAATATATATAAAAAAATCATCATTTGACAGGTTAAAGCTGATTCTTTTTCGTGTGGTTGTAGGTCTCTCACTACGTTAGGCTGTGTGATTTCTGCTCTGGCGGATCAGTCTGCAGGAAAGGGGAAGGCCAAGTTTGTGCCGTACAGAGACTCAGTCCTCACCTGGCTGCTGAAGGTTTGACCCACAAATTACACATATTTATAACTGGTTGTTATCATGGTATGTGGTTGTTCTTGAAAAAAAGAAAATACTTAATTACAAGTAAATGTCCTGCATTTAAAGTAACACAACAAGTATTATCGGCAGAATGTACTTTAAGTATCAAAGGTCTTAAAACAAAATGACTTAAAAGACTCAATTAAGAACAAAAATTACGCAATAAGCAGATTAAGTGCACTGAAAAATATCATATTTTACAAACTGTTCACATGATTTAAATGTAAAATATTCACAAACAAAATAACTTGGAGCTTCAGATGTCAAATACATGTAGTGGAGTAAAATGTACAGTATTTCCCTCTGAAGTGTCTAAGTATAAATACAAATATAACGTGGGAAATAAATGAAAATACTCACATAAAGTAAAAGAAACATGTATCAGCTGTGCTTCCTTGCGACATGTTTTCTTTTCTTCAGGACAACCTTGGCGGCAACAGCAAGACAGCCATGCTAGCCACAGTGAGTCCAGCAGCTGATAACTACGAGGAGACTCTTTCCACGCTACGCTATGCAGACCGAGCCAAGAGGATCGTCAACCATGCCGTGGTGAACGAAGATCCCAACGCTCGCATCATAAGAGAGCTCCGGGAAGAGGTGGTGAAGCTCAAAGTTCAACTCTCTCAGGCTGAGGTAAGAGGCCAAAGAGACTCACAATTTATATGAATTAATTCATGCCAATCTTGTCATAAATTTTTCCATATTTCCCATCAGTCATTGAAGGCTCCTGAGCTGAAGGAGAAACTGCACGAGTCTGAGAAACTCATTCAGGAGATGACTGTCACCTGGGAGGAGAAACTAAGAAAGACAGAGGAGATTGCCACTGTATGCACAACCACCATAAACAGACTCCAAAACCTCCGTTCTAATTCCTATTTATACGTACGGTAACACTGTTATTATCCATATTTACAGGAACGCCAGAAGCAGCTGGAGAGCATGGGCATCTCTCTGGAAACATCAGGGATTAAAGTGGGTGAAGACAAGTGTTTCCTGGTTAATCTCAATGCTGATCCTGCCCTAAATGAGCTGCTGGTCTACTATCTGAAGGTAATACAGTTTTTACAATGTGATGATACAATACTGGCTAGATAACTACTAGTTAATACTATCTGATACTCGTCACCCTGCTGCCTTTGAAGTTTTACATTAGCATTTATGTATTTATACTTATTTGTGGGAGGAAAAATAACATGAACCGTTCAATGCATTTGTGAGGAATTTCCCAGTTTATACTTACCAGTCTGCATTTAATTTAAATGGTTCTATTAACGTCTGAACCTGCATCTGTTCCCCTTATGTTTCAACCTAAGGAGCTCTAAAAGAAGCTGCGTATATGTGTGTAGAGAATTATATGGTTGAAGGCCATGAGGAGTTTGGAAGAACTTTGTGACGTGTCGCAAAGTTGTTCATGGCAAACGCCGGAGGTTTTCTGTTTATAGTGGCTGGAAAGGTTGCAAATCCAAAACACCTCGTAATGGCTGAAGTTTGTACAGAGGCCATTTTCGGGATTAGTCGCTGCCAAAAAGCTGGTTATTCACTTGCTTATGCACTCCCCGATGTTACAGCATATAGTTTACACTACCGGCCCATTACCGTGGTAATATTTACCATAGACTGAGGCCCTGAAACACAGCACATATGACGCAGTGATCCAGATGAGTCCAGTAAGAGCATGTCTGGTCTTTGCAAAGCACCGAAGGGGAACAACCAACCAGCTACTTGGACCTGTAAGAGCAGAGGCATGTGAGAAAGCAGCCTGTGCAGCGGACAGAACAACAGGCCTTTGTCTGGGTTCTGCAGGCTATTCTGGCATATCAGTGTGGAATGACTACGGGAATGTGAAATGGGTTAGTGTGCAGCAGGGTAGGACATCCTCTAGAAACGGGGATGTTTGTTTAACAACATGAGAGAGACACAAGTTTGTTTCACTTCGGCTGGATTTTTCGTTGGTTTTGTTGTTGAATTTGAGGCTTTTTTCCCCTTCTTTTTTCTGCAAATGACCAAACTCTTGAGCAAATTGGTTCAGTAAACAACATTTTGTAGGTTATGATCTGAGAGTTGGAACAATTATTTTCAGATCTGTCATTGTACTTTTCTCAATCTGTCCTCCACCTGTGTGTAGGAGCACACGCGTGTGGGCGCAGACACGTCACAGGACATCCAGCTCTTTGGGATCGGTATCCAGCCGGAGCACTGCGTCCTGGAGCTCTGCCCAGATGGTGATGTCACCCTGATGCCCATAGGGAATGCCAGGTGAGCTGCTATACAGCTCCAACACTCTCTATCTATCTCTGTGTGTCTCTCTTCTTCATGGATGACTGGACCTCAGTGTTTCACATGACCTCACTGTACAGGAATCTATGATCTGAGCTCCTCGCTTTGATATCAGAGCCATGTCTCCCTCCCACTATAAAAGGATTGTTCCTTCTCAATTAGTTTTCCCTGTTTAAAGATTCGGATTTTAATGCCATCTGACATCTTCATTATCAGAATTGAATTACTCTTTTTTTCTACAGGACCTGTGTGAACGGATCAATGATTGATTCTTTGGTGCACCTGTGGCATGGAGATCGTATCTTATGGGGCAACAATCACTTCTTCAGGTATAAAACGTGACATGGCCACATGTATATGTATGAAGAGTCACGGAATGAAAATGTCACTGACTGGAAGTCCTGTTGCTCTGAAGGATTAACCTGCCAGCACGAAAGCGGCGGGACCGTTTAAAGGAGCTGGACAGAGTGTCCCCCAGAGAGAGCTTTGTGGAGGCAGATGTGGAGACCGCCAGCGAGGCGTCTTCTGAGCAGGACTACAGCTATGAGTTTGCTCAGATGGAGGTCATAATGAAGACTCTGGGGAACAATGGTATGATTAGGATAATCAGTTTTTGCAATCTGCATGATCTTTAAGGCTTTTAGGTCACAGCTGTGTACAGTATGTATTCCACTTAGGTTTCAGCTTGTTGCATGCTCTGACCAAATAACATCTTTTAGAAAGGCCCTCAGTCTGCTCTGTTTATTTTTAATTAAAAAAAGATCGGCTCTAGTGTTGTATTTAACACTAGAGCAACAATCAGCTGACCGATTTGTCAGCTGATTGTTGCAACCTGGGTGGATCTGGCTCAAAATACTGGTTATATAATGGTTATAATCATAACAGTTCATCTTTTGATTAGTTTTTTTGATTACACAATAATGTATAAGAAAATATGTCAGAAAAGGGTGATAATTGGACATTATAATTGTGTTGAGCCCAAGTTCACATCTTCAAATTGCTTGATCTACAATAATATGATCCAGATAGGAACAGCAAACCTTTACAATCCAGAGAAGGGAGTCACCAAATACTTGGCATTTGTGCTCGATAAAAGACTAAAATGAAGAATCAAAATAATGGAAACAGCTAAGTTCTTGTCTTTTTTGTTGTTGTCAATCTCCAATTTATTGACTAAATGGTTGTTCAAGCAATTATTTTAGTGGGGTATTTTTTAAATACCGGTAGGCGACAACACCCATCACAATAATAATGTACTATGAAGACCTTAGCTTCTTGTGGAAAAATATTATTAAAACAATATAACAATAATGTAATAACTTTATTCCAGCGGTGGTGGTTGTTTTTTGTCCTGTTCCTTTACTGAAGAGGCTTTGACCAGCGCTGATCCTGTTAGTTATAATCCGGACTTGTGTATTGGATGGTGAAACGTGTCGTGTCTCATGTTCTAGACCCCATGCAGAATGTGGTCCAGGTGCTGGAGAAGCAGTACCTGGAGGAGAAGCGTACGGCTCTGGAGGAGCAGAGAGTGATGTATGAACGAGAGCTGGAGTCGCTACGGCAACAGCTGACTCCTGAGAAAATGCCGCAACACCACCGCAGCAGCAGCGAGCGCCTCGCCTTCCCAACGCACACGCCACACAGCAAGCTGCGCCTGTGGACGGAGGATCGGTCAGTGGAATGTGTTTGTGTTCTCGACCCTAAGCAGAGAGCTGATACTTGTTTGGTTGATAGCTAGTTAGCTTGAGACGTTATCCTCGCCGTTGACCGCCGTGGCCGCAGGCATTTTGTTTTCGGTCCATTCTCGTCTCAGGAATGCCTTGAAGGAATGTCTTCTTCCAAATTTGGCACAAACGTCCACTTGGGCCACTTGAACTGATTATGATTTGAGGGTTAAAGGTCACTGCGACCTCACACAACTTAAGTTAGATCAAACGATGAAGTGGCATTTTGAACAGACATGTAAACTACAACATGACTGGTTCTCGGATGTATACTACTGATTTTTTTTTTTTTGACATCTTGTTTCAAGTCCTACTTCTGTCAATCAGTAACTTCCTTCTCAACTCTGTGTCTGTTTTACACTAGCGGTTCCTGTAAATAAGGATGTTGTGCCTCTTTAAGTCCACACTCAGGGTACATAACAGGTGGCAGGTTGTCATCTTCATGAATGAATGATCTCTGTGTTCTGCTGTGTGTGTGTGTGTGTGTGTGTGTGTGTGTGTGTGTGTGTGTGTGTGTGTGTGTGTGTGTGTGTGTGTGTGTGTGTGTGTGTGTGTTTGTCTCAGGGATGAGCTTTTTCGACAGAGTCTTTCTCGACTCAGGGAGCAGGTCGTGAAAGCCAACACGTTGGTGCGAGAAGCCAACTTTTTGGGAGAGGAGATGAACAAACTGACTGACTATCAGGTCACCCTTCAGATTCCTGCAGCCAACCTCAGCGCCAACCGCAAGGTCAGACCTCTGAACCCCCTGCAATCACACCTCACCTCACCTCGGTACAGATTGTATTATGTCACGGTGTAACTGAGTGTTTTAATCTGTCAACCTGTGTTTATATAGCGTGGAGCAATAGTGAGCGAGCCGGCAATTCAGGTGCGGAGAAAAGGAAAGGGGACCCAGGTGTGGACCATTGAGAGGCTGGAAAATAAACTGGTGGATATGAGGGACCACTACAGGGACTGGAAGGAAGGCACAGAGGAGATGGTAAGAAACAGAGGATCAGAAAACAGGAAGAGATAAGTATAAAAGTGAAAACAAAACTGGATTATTCAGGTGTTGTTCTGTATTTTTTCAGTACAACAAAGCAAACAGTAAGCACTGTGATCCATTCTATGAGGCACAAGAGAACCACAACCTGATAGGAGTGGCCAACATTTTTCTGGAGTGTCTTTTCCATGATGTGAAACTGCAATATGCAGTCCCCATCATCAGCCAACAAGGAGAGGTAAGGAAACATGAACGGATTAATGCACAGATAAATAAGTCATGGTGCCGCTTTCTTATATTTGTGTTACATCAGGTCCAAATGAAATGATGATGCACATACATTTAAAATGTAGACATTTAGGTAGAGCTGGGCAATATATTGATTTTATGATATGAGACTAGCTATCGTCTTAGATCTGGCATATATGAGTGTCTTTTCTTGGTTTTAAAAGCTGCATTACAATAAAGTGATGTTATTTTCTGTAATACATCCACAATAATATTGATTAAAAATCCCATTGTGTAAATATTTTTGTGAAAGCACCAATGGTCATCCTACGATATCGCGGAAATATTGATATTGAGGTATTTGGTAAAAGATATTGTGTTATTAAATTTTTCCCATATCGACCCGCCCTGCCTTTGGGGATTCGTAACGGGGTATATATGAGTCTACAATACATGATGTCTCCTTGCTCTGTGTGTACAGGTGGCAGGCAGGTTGCACATTGAGCTGATGCGAGTCAGTGGAGTCGTCCCAGAGCGCCTGTCTGGGGGAGACGACTCGTCAGAGAACTCCAGTGAGAGTAGCTGCTATGAGGTGATGGACACCAACGGGGAGATCGTTCACATAGCCAAGAGGCTGACCTGCAGGGTAAAGATAGGAATTTTTAAATTCCTTGGGGATTGTTGAACTTATTTTTGTTTGCTCAGGCATTTAACTGGGAGACATTTTTCTAAGACAAACTTGTTTCTTTGCTGCAGGTGCGGATCAGGGAGGCCACAGGCTTGCCACTCAACCTGTCCAACTTTGTCTTCTGTCAGTACACCTTCTGGGAGCACGGCGAGCCCACTGTGGCTCCTCCCATGGTCAGCCCGGACATACCTTCCCCTCGGAGCCCAGATGCTCAGTTTACTGTCCAGTTTGATCACTGCAAGGTACATGAAAGGGATCATTTACCCTGGAGCATTGGAAATTAAATTCTAATTCAAATTAACTCCAGTACAAACCTCTCGTCTTTGTGCAGGACTACATTGTGCATGTGGCGGATGAGTTTTTGGAGTTTATATCAGATGGAGCATTGGCCATAGAAGTGTGGGGTCACCGCTGTGCCGGGAACGGACAGTCACTCTGGGAGTTAGATGCACTGGAGGCCAAGACCCAGACGCTCCGCGACAGGTACATGTATCACATGTCACACTGACTTTTATACACACACGCTGACATTTCACACCTAACTATGTGGCTATTGCTGGTTCTAGGTGGAGTGAGGTGTCTCGCAGGATCGAGCTGGTGATCTCCATCCAGGAGCTGAATGAACAGGGAGAGTACTCGTCTGTGGAGCTGCAGCCTGGGAAAGACATCAGCACAGGAGGTGTCTTCCAACTCCGACAGGTCAGAGAAAAACTAATATATACATCATGAAAGTCATACATGGGACAGATTATCTGTGAAAAAATCAGGCTTCTCTGCCTCCTTCTGGTTTGACAGTTTAATTGGAATTCACAAGCAGTGATTGACAGCTGCGTTGGAGACTCCTCGGCTCTAATTGGTTGTTTTTCTTTTGGCGCGGTGAAATCTAGCAAATGCCACTAAAAGGAGGCAAAGGATGATATTGTCAGAGTATCTGCCTCATGTAGCACTGACAGGATATAGTGACAGTTTGAGCACATATGAGAAAAAGTCATTTTCAATGAAGTTACCAACTGTAGCTTCAAAAGGAGCATGGCTAATTATGTCATTATAAACATTCGTGTACATGTTGTAACTTGAGAGTGCAGCGCTGGCCGCACTATTCTGATGTTGAATTATGGGGATTTGTACAAGCAGGGTCACTCCAGGAGGCTGCAGGTGTGTGTGAAGCCGGTCCAGAACTCAGGTACTCTGCCTCTGCTGGTGGAGGCTTTGATGTCTGTCTCTATCGGCTGTGTGTCTGCTCGCTCCACCAAACTACAGAGACCACTCGACAGCTACCAGGTGTGTAAAACACACATACACATTTGTTCATATACTCACATGCAACTTAGACTATAAACCTATTGTATTAAAAATAATAGGATGATGATTTGTATGTAATTTGATTCTGCATTTTGGGAACAGTGTGCTTGTGCCAGGCCAGTGATATACAATATTATGCTGATTTAGCCAAATTAGTCCATCTCTGGTTTCGTGCCATGAGTGGTTCATCTGGGTTGCTGGCAGTGAGTCTAAAGAAGGCCAAGGAATGCACAAACTCATTAGTGCCCTGTTTGTTCTGTTAACATGCACTGATGTGCCCTGATGTAGAATGGACGCGACAATTTGATACATTCCTTTTTTAATTTGCCACATTCAGAATCATTAAGAGAGTACATCCTGAGGTTTGTAATAGCTTTCTAAAGACATTCATTCGTCAAAAGCATATAAACATGAAGGTAAATTGTTCTTTCACATTACTGAAATTGTAGAAAGTTACATGAGCAGTGCATGGTAAGCGATGAGCTGTCATGTCAGGGCCTTTTTCTGGTTCCCCACATTTGACTGAGTGTATTCTCTCCTGCCAGAGAGAGGAGGAAGACGATATGGATAGTTATCAGGTACCTTTTCAGTCTCCTCCTGCTGCTGTTCCCCCTGTAGCTCACTCTGCAGCATGAAGGAAACCAAATTCATCATGTGTTTGCGACTAGGCCTGTTGCTGAGGGCATGTGAGGCAGGAGGCAGAGGGCTGTGCCGACTAAATTAGTGCTTTATTAAAAAGCAGCTGCACATGTGAGCGATTTCTGATGCTGTAATTATCAATCTCACCAACCAACCATTCTTTGGCAACCCACTATGCAAAACCCAGTTCCACCCATGGCTGAGCTCCCAGCCAGCAGTCTGTCTGCCAGGGATCCTGTCCCGCTCTCACCCTTGCCTTCCCCCTCAGGTTGCTGCACACTAATGCTGCTGTTTGCCCCTCACTACTGAAGAGCTGCAGGAATAATAAGCCTCACTGAATTACATGGGCATTGCATGACTGCATGGTTTACAGTACTTTGCATGGTGGATGTGTGCTAGCATCAGTACAAGTGTAATAAGGCCGGCTTTGAGGTCTGTTGGTTACTGTGGACAGTGATCTGCTGTACTTCCAGGTAGGACTTTGGGGTGGCGGTGGCTGCATGTGAGGACATTTTGATGTGTGCATGCAAGACTGTACGCGTGAATGCATGTGTGTGAGTTGCAAAGGGGTTAAAAGGAGGTGTTATGTGTGTGTGTGTGTGTGTGTGTGTGTGTGTGTGTGTGTGTGTGTGTGTGTGTGTGTGTGTGTGTGTGTGTGTGTGTGTATTTATATAATTTGACTATAAACCTTTTTCACGAAAAGAATGCACCATGGGACTTTGGAACTTAAATTAGCTTAAATTAGCTTTCACTTGGCTTGGCTAGAGGGTGTATTAAGGAGCAGTTACGATACTACCTCAGACAGATCAGCCCTGTGCACCGTCACCTTGCCCTGTTAATACAACACTGAGCCCTGGAGCACATCCTTTGCCTTACCGAGCCAGCTCTTAGTCTCTGCCTGTTTGCAGGAGGAAGATCTCAACTCTGTCCGTGAGCGCTGGTCGGAGGCACTGATCAAACGTCGGGAGTACCTTGATGAACAAATCAAGAAAATCATCAACAGACAAGGTGAGTCCTAGGTCCTGTGTTACAGCTACCACTTGCTGTCGGACCTGAAGCATGACTGCTGTTTGTTTTTGTGATTTTGTTGTGATGAAACCTTTCTCCACATTTCTGAAATTAGAGAAGTCAGAGGAGGATATTGAGCGTGAGGCTCGACTAGTGGAGCAGTGGGTGGGTCTGACTGAAGAGAGAAACGCAGTGCTGGTACCTGCACCTGGCAGTGGCATCCCTGGAGCTCCTGCAGACTGGTAAAACACCAACACACCGCCATGCATGTGTCAGACTCACTTCATTTGCAGCACTTTTTTCACAGTTAATCATATTCAACCCCTTATAGGACCCCACCTGCAGGAGTGGAAGCTCACGTCCCTGTACTCTTCCTCGATTTAAATGGTAAAGCAGCCACATCCTTTATAATATCAACTAATATTTCATGGTCTCCTTTCAGGCCTAAACAAAAACTTACTGTCTTTCATGCCACCAGCGGATAATCTGACAGTAAATGAGCAGCTGACCGGCCCACATGCTGCAGGCCTCAACTCTATACTGCCCAAAGAGCATGGGAGCCAGTTCTTCTATCTGCCCATCATCAGGCACAGTGATGAGGAGGTAAGCGATGTGTTTGATTTTACTGCCTTCCTGTGGCCAAAAAGGGAACTCTGGGAAACATGTGCTTAAGTGTCATGAGATAGCTTGTTTTCTACTCATTAGCCAACTGCTGCAAACCCAAAGCTACAGCCCAGCTACAAGACTGTAATTCATGTTTTTGTATATTCAGTCCCAGCCGATTTGCACAGATTCTCTCTCTGCCCACACATGTGGAGCTACAGTAACATAACAAAACTATTCCAAATTCACCAGGTGTCGGCAGTGTGTTCCTGGGACTCGTCCATCCACGATTCTGTGCACCTCAACCGCATCACGTCTCCTAACGAACGCATTTATCTGATCATCAAAGCCACTGTGCAGCTCAGCCACCCGGCCTCCATGGAGCTGGTGCTCCGCAAGAGGATCGCTGTCAACATCTACAACAAACAGGTCTATAAAGGAGGGGTCAGATTTAATCCGAGGGGGTCAGTCCACAGCAGAGGTGGTTGTTTGCAGCAATGGATTGTGTTTTGATGTTTGACGTAGTTTTGTTTCCAACAGAGTTTCACTCAGAGTCTCAAGAGAAGAATGTCCTTAAAGAACCTGCTTTATTCCTGTAGTGTGACTTATGAGATTGTTTCCAACATACCAAAGGTACAATTTGTTCATACTACCTCTGTATCTAACAATTGCTGCTTTCAGAACGTGTGACAAATAACCAGTTTGGTGTGTATTGTCTACAGCCCTTTGTAAGTTTCTTCTCTTTCCTTCCCAGGCCTCAGAGGAGCCAGAGGAAAGGGAAACCTTGGCCCTCATGGCTGCTCGGGCAGACAGCGAGGAGACTCACGATGGAGAAACTTACATAGAGAAGTACACACGGGGAGTTCTGGAAGTGGAGAACATCCTTAGTCTGGAGAGGCTACGACAGGTATTTTACACAGTAGCCCACTGACATACTGAGACACAGACAATCTGATTGGTTTCACATGTAAAGATGCACCTGTGTTGTTTTTTTTCCTAAAGGCTGTCACAGTGAAGGAAACGCTCACTACCAAGGGACGACACCTAAGAAGGAGTATCAGCACGCCAAATGTACAGCATGTAATGAATACATTACTCACTGCACTGCCCAAAGGACCATATGGAAATAACTGTTATTGAATAATAGGATGTTGTTAACATGATGTCTCTTGCTCTTCAGTCTTCATGTAGTAAAACGGACCTGACTGGTTGTGAGGATGAAGACTGCAAGGTAAGTCAGGTGTGCCTTAACAACATGTTTATCACAAAACTTCAATGTTGAATTACAATGTACTAGTATTGGCTGCAATAGTCTTGTCAAAATACATCGCAGCTAAATGCTGCTTGTCGTAAAAATCACACAAGGCCTTTTATATCAGGAAAAATCAAGAAAAAAATCATGGTATAATTCCCTCCCCCCCAAAAAAAACTAACATGTTAGGTATCAAATTAAACATAAAAATCAGGGCTACAATAATATATAATCCCGATGTACAACCTCTAAACACAACTCAAACAATAAATAGAATTAGGGGTTAGGGTTAAGGTGTGGGCTTAAAGGGTTAAGTCTTTTAGTTGCAAATTTACTTTTAAATGGTAAATGGTAATGTATGGTGCTTTTCTAGTCTTCCGACCACTCAAAGTGCTTTACTACTTGTCATCATTCACCCATTCACACCCATTCATACACTGATGGGAGGAGCTACCATGCAAGGTACACCTGCCCATCAGGACTATCTAGCCATTCATACAACATTCACAGCTTACGGGGGAAAATCAGAGTTAAATGTCTTGCCTTAGGCCACAATGACACGAAATAGGGGATCGAACCGCCGATCCTTTGATTGACGGACGACCACTGATCCACGATCGCCCTCTTGCGCCTTTTTACTTCACAAAACCTCCCAATTGAACCTGTGTATTATTGTCTAGGGCTACTGTGATCAAGTTGACAGCACCAACTGCAATCCCCCAGAGGGCTCGCTTTGTACCACACCCATCAAAGGCAAGGAAAATCCAGGTAAACTACAGAAACAGCAAATGTACAGCAGCTGCATTATTTCTCAACATCTTTCTGTGTTGCTACAATATAACTGAGTTCCCTCTGGATGTTGCTCCACAGGTTTGGTTCCAGAGAGCCCTACGTTTTTCAACTCCAGCCCGTTCAAAGTCCTCTCCCCTCAGCCGCCTAAGTTCCTCAAGTCCCTGCTGCCTGTTAAAGAAGAGAATAAGGTGAAGAAAGTCCTGGAGGCCCGGCCACTGCTGGGACAAGAGGTAAGGAGGATGAAGTCACTCTTTTTCAAGAGGGGAGTAATTTATGTCTTTGTTTTTGCCGAGTTGTTAGATATTCTTGTTTTGTCAAACCTCATTCTTTTTTTTACATTTTTGCATGTCACTTATCAAATCAAGTTACATTTCCACAACATAATAAACTTATTGACATTGACAACAATTACTAATTGCCCAAAGCTGCCCAATGAGGTTATTGTGAAAATGGCTTTGCTCTTGTGTGACTGGCCAAAATAACAAAACATCCACTGTATTTATGTCACTGAATTGAAATGAAAGAGCCCGACTCACAGGAGCATGACTTCAACTGGGGAGAGCCACAATGCTAAATTAGACAAAGCTATGTCTCAAGTCGGACTTTGTTTGTGATAATTGGATTCTGATAGTTTGTGGCTGTTTCAACCATTTAAACTAACCTTACATATGTTTTTCATCCGTGCTTGAAGTGGACTTAAAGAGGCGCAGGTACTTTACAAATCAGTCCATGTGTTGAGAGGCAGGGGTCTCTTTGCTAGCAGGAGCTAGTAGCTAGCTTTGGTAGCTAGAGCTAGTAGCAAATGGTTATATTGTATGACTGCAGTTGAACATAAATAGCTGCAGTCTGGATAAAAATGATCTTCTATTTGATATCAAAATGTAGCAAGAGCTTAGATGTTTGCTACGGGCTATACTTGTGTGTAGATATGGAACAACAAGGGTCAAGAGCCTGCAAATATATATCACAAGAAGTTGTGGCCCAGTAAAAAGTACAGTTGCTCACACTTAGGACACTTCAAGCACTGTTTTTTGTGAAATATCAAACTGCATGGCACTAACTGTGTAACTAGCCTGCCCAGCTCCATGCATGCTGTGCGTGTGTGTGTGTGTGTGTGTGAAGTGTTGTTCTGACCCATCCACAGAGCATGCGCTCATGTGTGGACAGCCCTGCACTGCTCCCCCCTCCCTGCCCTTGGCGCCGGCCCAGGGCAGGCAGCGAGGGCCACTGCAAGCCTTCCACCTCCACCTCCACCACTCCCACCAGCAGACAGCTCTGCCACACACTGCCATACACTGCTGTAAGTGCGATACTTCACCACAAATAGTATGCAAAACAATATCTCACATGCTGTTTTTGCGTACTAAATAGCATATCATTGTTTTAATATTTACGCTGTTACTTCGGAGCGCCTATACTTTGTACATCCCTCACATGATATATACCTCTCTAAACCCAAACGGCACCAATGCCTTGAGACCAGTGTGTTTATGTTGTATAATTTGTGGAAGTGGTTTCTGCAGTGTTTAAAAAGTGGGAACAAAGTCCCGTATAAAGTGTAAACCCACACATGAGTACAATGGTACAGTAGCAAACACCTTTGAGTTAAGTAAAAAAAAAAAAAGGAAAATGTGCCACATTATTCATACACTATGTCCATGTTCCATTATCACATTTTTCATCATTTTTCATTCTCCCCCTTTACTTCAAAAAGAGTGTTTATGTATGCTAATGCCCCATACAGGCTATGTCTGACATCATGTCTGGTGGGATCTATCTTTTGTCCTGCTGCTGTTGTTTTGATCAGCAGGACTCTGAGGACGAGGAGGCGCATGTGGACATGACTCTGAATCTCGACCAGTCCCCTCAGCCTTACATCCCAGAGGACTTTGCAAACTTCGAGATCTACAACGCCAGTCTGGAGAACCACGAGGGGCTTTTATCCTCCCGGCCTGACTTCAAGGGAAGCCGATGTGGAGAGAAAGAGGTGCCTCGAAGCCCCACGGCCAGCAGTTGCACCAGTGGCTACTTTTCACACAGCGCCTCCAACGCTACACTGTCTGACATGCATTTCAGTGCCAGTGAGAGCTCGGACCACCTCAGCTGCACCTCCAGAGACCCCCACGACCCCCTCGGCTGCCCTGCTGGAAGAGGCTGCACACAAACCAGAAGTGATTCTGCAGGGAGTGACACCCAGCTGCCTTTCCTCTCAGCAGGCGGGGTTCAGGAGGTGCTCATCCACCCTGCCTCCTCGCCTGTCGGTATCCCTAATCACAGAGACAAGCAGCAAACATGCCTACTGCCGAACAACTGTGTTATCGGTGCCAGCCAGGAGTTCACTGACTTTAAAGGGGCTGATGATAGTATAGGAGATAGTAATTTACCACATTTTACAGGTGGATGGGTGCAGGGGGTTTTTGACAAAGAAACATGCGACTCTGGCAATCAAGACTCCTCTGATGTCTCTGGTATTACCAACACATCTGTTGCTGAAGACAATTCAACTGCTACATGCACATTTCCAAATAATGCAGGCTCTGTTTGTGTAGCCGTGTCTTGCCCTAACACACCTGTAGTTTGCACTTCAACCAGAGCCCCAGCATCTGTGCCTGACATAGATACAGCTCCATGTACAGCAGCACCATCCCCAGTCGCACCTTTATCTACAGCCCCATCCTCTGGCCCGAGTCTGCGAGCAGGAGGAGAACCTCCGATCGAGGAGCCGGCCCAGGGAGACCTGCCCCACGGGAGTCCCTGTCCCAGCCCAAACCCCAGCAGCGCAGAGCCTTCCGGAGATTCCAGTGGAGATGAAAGCACCCCTGTAGCTCAGCTTCCTGACTGGATGGCACCAGGCGAGCAGGTGTGGGTGGGGAAGAGGAGAGGAACAGTCCACTATGTCGGAGGGGTGGAGTTTGCTAAGGGAATCTGGATTGGTGTGAAGCTTGACATGGCAGTGGGTAAGCACTTTTAAAAATGTTGTCTAACTGCTCCCAATTTGTCATACATATATATCATGGTACAATTTTAGCTTGACATGCAAGTAATATAGAAATGGTGTCACAATTCTCCAATATCTAAATTGTCATGGGAAAAAAACAATAGCAACCAAAATAGTATCAGACCTCACGTATAGATATCAATACCAGTATGACCAGTTTAACCCATAATGGGGCCAAATGACTGTGGGCAACCAATTCACAGGTATCACCCTGAAAAGTCCAGTATTGCTCAGGCAGATTTTTCCCTGTTGTATGAGAGGTCCAACATGTGACATAATTGAAAGGTTTTACAATTATTATACATATCTAAATGATTGATCTTCCTACAGGTAAGCACAATGGGACTGTCCAGGGCAGAGTGTATTTCCGCTGCCCCCCAGGTCACGGTGTATTTGTGAAGCCATCCCGTCTCACCAGAGGATCGCCCTGCATGGACACAGAACCCCAGACTCTGATTAGATAGGACCCAAAGAAGGACCTGCTTTCTGAGGAAAGGCAGGGACCCGAGGGTGCTGTTCAGATCCAGTGCCTATGGGTGAACCGCAGACTGACTTCAGCGTGGCTCCGCTCCTTGGGATGGAGATGCTTGCGTATTCTGTGGGCGTGTCTGCTTTCCTGCATATCTGACCTCTGCATTTCATGAAGGTATATCCTAATTACTGTTCACTGAAAATTCACTATGCACATATCTGAGTTTTCTATAAGGGGATATTTTTGATAGAGAACTTAAATATTACCCAAATACATTTTCTTACATTGGTTTCTGAACATTATAAATAATATTTTTGTAAGACAAAGCATCCTCCATGAGGCTCATGTTGGAGTTATCTGGGATATGAAAGTTAAGAATGTACTACTGTTTATAAACATTGATATTTACATCAATATGATCAGTCAGGGGTAACCAAAGAACTACGGTTCCATATCTGCTGTTATGAGTATTATGTTATTTTTCTAATGCGTGTATGTGGAGTTAAACACTATATATCTATGTGTCCAAGTAAAGCTTAGTGCCATATCTCTAGGAGTAATGCCACATACCCTGAGCAGAGGATAAATCTGCTAAACCTGAGTTGCTTTCATGTTGTATCATGTTAAATTATCCTGTTGAAATACTGTAACACTGTGGAGGAAATAATCCCTGAGACTGTTGCTGTTTGAATGCTTGCACTGGAAAGGATTCTTGGAGAGTTCGCCGACTGTCTTCCATATTGGACTGATGAGATGTTTTTAACACAAGTGACTGAGAAAGCATGTGTCGTCATTTTCATCAGGGGGACACAGCAGCTGAGCTTTGATCAAGGCCTGGATGTACTGATGCCTTAAAGCCCTGTTTCTGTAAAGGCAGGCACATAAACCCCAGACTGCTCAATGAACACCATAACAAGTTCACTGAGTTTTAAACTAACTGTATGGACCTGAAACCTGTGTATGTATATTATGATGCCCGGAGGCATTCAAAATGCCACCCAGGCTTGCTGACTGACAGACTATCTGTTTAATTGACTGTCCATCTGCATTTTATATGTACGCTGATATATAACACTACATGTTAAAGGTACTTAATAATGCATTTTATTAAAAGAAGGATTGGATGAATGGGTGATTGACGATATCAGGTTACAGAAGAAGGAGCAAAAGTAGTTTAGTTTTGAAGAAGTGCTGTCCTATGAACTTCTATTTTTATGGAAGTGGTGAACTGTGGAACTGATTAGTCATATACCCGAGCTGTAATTGAAACAAACCCAGGACCTTATTTTAAAGAAGAGAACAAAGCTGCTCTCCCTCATAAGGAGTTGTAAATAGAAATGTATTTGAACATAGTATTTACACTATTATAATGTACAGAATTGTATTTATAATGTATCACAAACTGTTTTACTTGGTACAAAATGTTCCAGAATAGAACATTTACAATCAGCAAACTGTGTTGACTCTTCATTTTTCTAATTCAAGTTCACCGTGTTTGCATATTTTAGTAATTTTGTCTGTCCCACTGACAAACCTGTTCATTCATAGTCATTTCAAATGCATTTTCTTTTTTAAATCTACTCAAATCTCATGTTTTATGATCAGAGTTGTTTTCTGAGGTCCTTTCAAAGTTTGGTGTGATAGTTCTCAAAAAACAACTATTTTGTATATGTAGCCAAACATATCCTACCTTAAATAGGGTTATATTACAGATTGTGTTTCATAACACAATTCTCAATAGTGCCCATGTTGTGTGGTAAAAATGTCTCCTGTCACCGGCTGATTCATGTCTCCTTGAACTTATCGTCCTGTCTGTGTCTGATGTAAAGGTTAACAACACAAACATGTAAATATGGTGACCCCTAAACATGATGCATTCTTTCAAATCTTGACCCATTATTAGTAATGCCAATCAAACCCATGACTAAATGCATGGTCCTTCCAAGTTGCCTCATAATTGGGCCAGTGGTGCACAAGATGTCACATTCGAGTTAACTTAATTATAGTGCCCCATGGGGTCAACTGGTGTATTTCTTTCAAACTTTGTGCTACATTACAAAAATGAATCATCATGTGTCAGCTTGGGTGGGCATAGCAACATGTAGGCTACAGATACTGCTGTACTGCTCAGACTTGTTACTATTGAGGACGCTGAGGTTGTGTTCTTGGTATATTTTCTAGCTTTATATTGTAGAATTACAAAAATAATACATTATGAGTATTTTAAAATACTGATTCCAGTACTTTTAGACTTCTACATTTGACCACTTTCAGATCAAAACATATGGATTCAGAATTCCCAAACAGGGTTTTATTTCTGTCAGTGTGGGGTTTTGAAACAGCATTTAGGCCCTCGTGTTGGGGTACAAAAGGCACAGGATCAAATTAATATTTTTAAAGGGAGTCAGGGGCTTGCACTGAGGAGCCTTTATGAGTTTTGTAAAAATCAGGATTTAGCCCTACTAGTGATGAGAAACTTACAGGAGTTTCCACCCTGTGGATGACATGCTTTTACACTGAATGTTAAAAAAAAAGAAAAATAAAGTGTAGCCTGCACATACCGGACAAAGCAGATCCATCTAGTTTCAAAACATAAAAGTATTCCTCAAGCTTGCTTTAACCAATATATTGTTCTACCAAACTTTATTGGGCAAATTGCGCATTTCTGTCAGTGTCCCGGCCAGTGTTTTAGCAGCTGTGCGCCGGTAGGCCGCCTGGTCTGGATCTGGGTGGAGTTAAGTTGCTATCTGTGTCACACGCTGACAACTGGGAAACCTCCCGCACCAAACTAACAGGTGTCCTCCTCCTTCAGAGCCGCAGTCACATCACCGGGGGGCTGCCTGTCCACGCCGCAGACTCTCTCGCTCTCTCCCTCCACTGATCTGAACGCTGCTCTTTACTTTATCTGACCTCACTACTTCCAGGAAATCGCTTTCACACAGAGCTCCAAATGATGCACTCGGCACAGAAAGACACCACGTTCACCAAGATCTTTGTGGGAGGTCTTCCTTATCACACAACGGACACAAGTCTCAGGAAATATTTCGAGGTGTTTGGAGACATCGAGGAGGCTGTTGTCATCACCGATCGGCAGACGGGGAAATCCAGAGGTTATGGATTTGTAAGTATAGTTATGAGTTGCCTTTTTTTTTTTTTTTTTAAGTTGCTTGCACACGTGCACAGTCGGGGATACGGTCAATTGATCCAGTGTCGGCACCTGTAGGCTGGAAGATTGTAGTGCTCCTTGTGTGACAGCCAAGTTAGAAATAGGACGTGTAGCTCTTACTGCAGAACCCTTAGTCACCCAGTGAAATATGGGCAGACTCCTCTAGATGGACCTTTAAAAAAAAAAAAAAAAAAAAAAGATCTAGAATTTGTAGGTGCCCCAAGAAATCTCCATGAGGTCAATTGAAAATGTGCTGTTTCCTCCAGGTGACCATGGCAGACCGGGCCTCTGCTGACCGAGCCTGCAAGGACCCTAACCCCATAATAGATGGCAGGAAAGCCAATGTGAACCTGGCCTACCTGGGGGCTAAACCCAGGGTCATACAGCCAGGTGAGGGACTGGACCACAGCTTTTATTCCCAACTTCAAGATAATCAAGGTGGCATACAAAGACAGTATTTTCTCTTGTAAATGATTAGCAATCTTGCAAAGTATCATTGAAAATGATCTCCATTGTAATATAAAAGTGTCAGTTGCTTCAAACGAAACTATAACCACTGTGTTTTCATTGTAGGATTTGCGTTTGGCATGCCTCAGATCCATCCAGCATTCATCCAAAGGCCTTACGGGTATGTTAAGATGCAGAAATTACATTTCCTTCACAAATATATGTCCGTCTGAAAGTAAGGAAATCTGCTTTTGTCTTTTATGATTTTATATAAAGTGTTTTTTATTGTTGTAAAAAAATGTAATTCAGCATTGCCTCCACCTATTGAATCCTTATTGAGGACATGTGACTGTGAATGTATGCGCCTATGCTTGGTGAAGGAAGTAAACATGTGTCCCCAGCCAATACAGGACTTGACTTCATGTTGTCTATCTCTCTCTGATCTGACAGGGTCGGTTACGGTTAAAATAGCTGATGAAGGGACATGATGATTTGAGGAATAGCTGAGTCTGCATTGGGCAGAGCGCTAAAGTGTTACCTGTATACTCTGAACTGAAATGGTGACTAGATGCATGGAAGTCTTCTGTTTTTTCCCCCCAGTTTTTCATAGTAAATAGATTTGGTGTGTGCCTTGTTTTCAGTATGACGTGGTGTTCAGCTTAACTGTGTGCTCATTTCTATTTGCAGTGGGGAAGGTGGGGGGGTGCAGGAGGTTTATGTGCAGACTTTGTGTATTGATAGGGAGATCTGCAACGGGGTGTTGCTTCTTTTCCATTTTTAATAATTGATTTGTGCTTTAGCCTGTGGTTTATTTTATTTTCCCAGTTTCTTGTTAACATTACATTGATCGTGTTTTGTTGTCAAAGGGGGGTTGTTGATCATTCACAGTGTTAATTTCAAAATCCATCCCCCGCAACAAAACAAACACTGCCTTGCATGTGGGAGTTTTTCTGTTTCCTTACCCATTATGCTGTGTTTTTTTCTTCATTAACCCATTGCTCTCACTTGTCATTTATATCTACAGGTACATGCTACTGAGCATACTTTTTATCTTGTATTTCGCTCAGTGGTTGTCATTAAACACACACATTGTGTTTTCACCACAAGGAAAGAATGGAAGAATAAGTTAAATTGCCCCCATTTGGTACTTTATTAGCATAGCTCAAGTTATTTAAACTACCGGTAACTTAATTGAAAATGTCGAAACTTAAAATAAAAGCTGGCTCAATTTCTGTTTCAGCAATTTTAAGATCTTAACTAACTTTTGACGTGATTATGAATTCATTATTTAGTTTCAATAAACTCAAATGTTCACTGCCCTATAGGGTGGAGACAGAGATCTTAGTAGGTCTATTCGGCAGCAGCTGTTGGCTACAGTGATCTCCACGGCCTCTCAAATTCAGATGGAAAATGGGAGTCACTCAGCAGCGCTGTTAATAATGTATGGCACAGACGGGGCCGCTCGGCTGTGGACAACAGGTGGGCCGAGCCATGTGCCCATGAAGCCTTTCGGTTATGTGCTGGGGATTACCCATGTGTCCTGGTGATTTACAAAGCACCTTTATTTAGCACTCGACGTGCAGTACCAAAAAATGTTCCGCTTAAGTCAGCTGTGCCCTTTTTTAGTTCTTGAACGATTGATAATAAGGTCAAATGACAAATAAAGTGAACTAGCATGTTGGTTCCTGACTTGTCAAGTTGAAAACCACAAATGTTGTTATTATATTTGTCACATTTAATACAAGAATTGTAACATTTTCTGTGATAATTATGCAGCTATAGCACAAAACGGTGAGCTCATGTTTACAACAGTGGCTCTTGCGTCCCACTTTGTCACAAGAGCACCACTTTTTGATTCGCCAAGACGCCTCCAGTCTGATAATGGAGGTATATTCAGGAAAGTCACTGAGACAGTAGAGCGTCGTAGGCGGCCATGACAGTTGACGAGTGCCCTGCCATGTGTTACTGAAGGAGAAGATCAGCTTGTCCTTTGGAGATGACAAGGGGAGCAAAAATAGCATGCTTCCAGCCTCCCTTGTCAGTCAAGTTGGCGTGTGTATGTTTGTGTGGGGGAGTATGTCTGGAAGCGGGGGAGGGGGAGCTTGTCTATGGCCAGATATAACTGTTTCACACCTGCTCCTCTGTATATTTACAGAGGGTGACTTTAACACAACTTTAAAGTGGGGGCCATATTTACCCAGATACCCAAGCTTGTATTCATCCATTAATACCCTGCCTGGTCTATATATACGGAATATTGCTCTTCTAATGGAGAGCTTCCATCTAATCAAGTTTTTGAAATACAAAATAAATGTATTTTTCAAACAGGGCCTCGGCAGAAGCTAATACAACCAACCACCCACGTAGTTACATACATACTATATTATTTAACTCAGCAGCTACATTGTAGTTTATTCCATTTTCAGGAGGATCTATTAACATGTGTGGGCATGCCTGTAAGTGTGGTGTTGGTGTGGACATAATAGTGTCCACTTCTCTTCCTGATGTGTTGTTGTGTTGTGCGATAAGCTCGCATTTGTGTCAAATACCGTTTTCAGTGGAACATTGGGTGCAGAGCTGGGCTGTGTCTTCTTTTAATGCCTCGTCGTCTTTCAGATTCAGGTTTTTTTTTTTTTTTAATTAAAAGCTGCGCTTGTGTTTCTTTGTGGTTTTTGCTGCTTCCTTAACTTTTTCATTTCTAGGTAGGGTTTTTCAGTTAATGAATGGATTTGCTGTGTTCTGAGGACTGGATTGACGTTTTTGAGGCGCTTGGTTTTCAGTTTTCCAGAATTTCAGCATAGGAAAGAATGACTGGCTGTGTTTTTACCCTGTGTGTCTTTGTGTCCTACAGAGTCCCAGCACACTACGTCTACCCTCAGGCCTTTGTCCAACCCAGCATGATGATGTCTCATGTACAACCTTCTGCTGCTACAGCAACAGCTGCTGCTGCAACTTCCCCATACCTTGACTATACTGGAGCAGCGTATGCCCAGTACTCGGCTGCTGCCACCGCTGCCGCCGCTGCTGCTGCATATGAGCAGTATCCATACGCAGCCTCACCAGCACCAACGAGCTACATGACTGCAGCGGGGTATGGATACGCTGTCCAGCAGCCACTCGCCGCTGCTGCCACCCCAGGAGCTGCCGCCGCTGCTGCCGCCTTCAGCCAGTACCAACCTCAGCAGCTCCAGACAGATCGCATGCAGTAAAACCATGAAAATGACCGTAAAGGAGGGAAGCAGAGGGAGGTCACAAAGTTATGGGGGGGAAGATCCTAAGGGGTGAATGATGGTTGTCACACCCAGATTTTAACTTTGCAATCCTTCTACCAAAGAGCCTGAAGAAAATCAGCAACAATGTGGAGAGAAGTGAGGGATCACTGTATATTTTATTCAAGTGAGATCAGTATTTTGTCACTGTTGAACATGTATGAATATTTAATATTTATTCAGCAGGAAAATATTTAATGTTAACTAAAGTTGACTCACTCAACCATTGCTGGATTTTGTATATATGTTGCAGTGGAATTTGTATCCAATTTCCAAGTGCATTCACGTCTTATGATCAGGTTTCTTCCCCACGTGTTTGAAAACAAACCAAAAAACAGTTTGTTGGGTCATTATGCAGTTTTCAGTATTTCATAGTTTTGGACCAGCATTTTGTTTGGTAAAGCTATGCAGACATTGATATAGAAGTAAACATTTTGTTAAGATTGTTCTCTTTTTTTAAATAATTGTTTGGAGTGAGATAGATTAGACACTGTCAACTAGTTTCCTTAAAAAAATATTTTCATGATAGTTTGTCAGACAAAATGTCAGCTGAAGCTGGTAAAAGCACTGTCTTTTCTTCTCCTTAAATTGCACCTCAAGTGAACTCAGCATAAGGGAAGAAACATTGTTGAATGTGAATCTTTCATTTTGACAAAATGTTTCATAATGTGCCTTTTAAATTATGCTATTTATGTATTTATTTTGGAGCCTTACAGTAATAAACCCTATATTTTGTGTCCATGTGTTAGTATGAAGCCTACTAAAGAGCATGTCCACATGTGCTGCTGCGTAATGATCAAGAGCATGTGATGGATGTTTGAAGATACACTGTGTATAAAGAACAAAAGATGAATGGAAAAGTAGCAATAAGTCACAATGCATTTTCTGTAGACCTAATGTTGTCTCAAATAGATGCTTAATTCTTAAATGTCCCTTTTTATACTTGACCAGTTTCATAAAGGACAGCGTAAGAACTGTTAACTTTTTTATTCTTTACATTTGATGTCATTTGACATTAATTGTTTTCTAATGCAAGGACATCACCTGTTTCACCTTGCATTTTGTAACGCATGACTCAAAATAATGCAAACATTTAATATGTAAAATAAAAGGAAATTTACCTTCAACTCTTTTATTCTTCTGTGTTTGTGAAATATAGTTGTTGCCCATAGACCATAATTGTTTTGGTGAAATCATGTCATGTGATGTTCTCTGTTGTGGAGGAAGAATATGTAACAGATGGCCAAATAATTCATTCATACAGTACATCTAAACAACTGCCTTTAGTGTTCAGTCTGTGTGCAGTCGGACTGTTAAGAGTAGTCGTTTGTAACACTAGAATGTAAACCATAGCTATTATTTGTTTAGTCCTATAATCTAATTCACTTTTATTGACATCTCTCGGGATGAAATAGTCAAATCCGTAACTAATTCCATGATAGAAACCACCCACAAAGCCCAATGGGCAAGATATGCATCCGTGAAGACCTGTTTTTAGGTAATTGATTACACTTTGAACACTGTTGCATAATTTGATGCTTGCCTCTGTTATACATTTGAAATCAACTCAGATTTTGCGTAACATGAATCCGGCCTGCTGTGACTCTAAAATAGTAAGTAGGTGAAGTCCCTCACCCCACATTACAACCAGTTGAAAAGAAGCTTCTTGCTGAAATGAAATAAATAAAAAAACTCAAAAGTAGTGGACATGTTTTCAATATTTCTAGAGCGTACAAATTATGATAAATTCTGTTTAATTTTTTTTATTTTTATACTGCGCTTTATTGGCTATTCTGTGGCTGAGCAGACCTAAACAACTGGAAACAAACTCTTCTCTGGGGCCTATGGTTGTTTGCGACCCCACAGTCCATTCCCTGTTTTATTCACAACCGACACATTTACAATCCTTCACTAGTCCAACCACTTATGTGTCATAAAAAAATAAAGCTGTTTTGTGATGCTCTGATGGCCCTCATAGGACATTTTACTATAGCTGTGGTGGCCTCCTGACACCTGCTGGTTCATGCCAGACACTTCTTATTGCCAAGCATTATGCAGCTAAGCAGTGGTGGAAGAAGTTTTCACTCATGTAAAAGTAGTACCACTACATAGAAATACTCCAGTAAAAGTCATTCATATCACTTCAAAGTTGCAGCTAGTAAATGATGAGGGCTCACTTTAACAAGGCCTTTAGTTATGTATGCTACAGTTGAGTAGCTTAGTCTATGATAATACATCAAGATGTTTTATTGATTATATTGTGTATACATAATATAAATCTGCAAAATATCCAGTAACTAAGCTGTCGTATAAATGTAGTGGAGTACAAGTAGGCTCCATTCTTTTTCTCTCAAATGTAGTGGAATTGAAGCATACAGTTGCATAACATAGAAACACTCAAGTAAAGAAAAACACCTAAAATGTTCACTTAATTGCAATTATTCAGTAAATATGCTTCCCACCACTGCAGCTGAGGTATTATCTTCCTCTTTTTTCAGATAACAAAACGTTTCGCTCTTCACTTTCGTTTTGCGCATTTCGAGCAGACAGGACGTCACAGACAAGCTTTTGTGCTGCGTTCAAATAATACCGGGATTATAACAATTTGAGATTTCATAAAAGCGACTTTTCTGAACGCTCCAAAGTCATTGCCATATTAATACGAAACTGTCTGAACACTAAGAAAACATGGCTGTCTTACATCAGCTAAAGTATGTTCCTCAAACGTACATTAAGTGGGGTAACGTTTGTTTTCTCCACACGTCCAATTTGTATTAATGCAACCACGAGTAGTCCGATGAAGAGAAGGCGATCTCTTTCTGATACCCTTTTCTACCAACCATCCCATGTGTCCTGAACGCGACATCCGCATCGTGGGGGCGGAGAGGAGACAGCAGTTTACTGGCAGTTAGGGTGAACAAAAAAATCCAAGTGGGAAAAAACCTACGGAATAAATACCACAAATCATTTTGGAGAGGCTCGGCTGGGATTAAAACATTACACTTCGAACAATGTGAGTAGTTATTAAAAACTGAAACTATCCCAACTGTGTTGCATCTCAGTTGTCCAACCGTATTGCCCAACGTTATTGTTTGGTGGGAAAAAAACATGGCCATCTTGTGTTGAACGATGTAACCCAAAACACATGCACTCTTTCTTTATGATAGTTATTAGTTAACTCTGTGTCAACCTCAAATATGCCGTTGAATTTATGTGTCAAGTAGGCGAGCGAAATTACTGTTGCCTAACGTAACGTTACATTCAGGAAACGGGCAGAAACTCGGGCCAATTTAATATATGTGAGGTTATTAAACCTGGAGTCAACGCCTTCGTTTGACCCTCAAATTAGCGGCGATGTGAGTGGTGGAGCACACAGTTTGCACAACGCATGTAACTAAATAGTTGTTTGAATTCAGCCGTCGATGGTTATGAGTTATGATATATACCGGAAGAGACCCGTGTCACGTGGCCTCGGTGACGTTACAGCGTCTCTCGCTATGGACTTCATCACGCCGAGCTTTTGTCAACCATTATCATCGAAACAGTGCTGTCTATTTTTCCACTGGATAACTTTCCCTTGCCTTTTTTATTTTCTATTTCTCACTTACCAGCGGGTCTGTGCTCCCGATCTAAGCCAGAGATGACCACCGAGAAGACCGCATACGCTCCCGCAGAGGGGGTACCATTTCCACCCTCGCATCACGGCCAGGCCGCGTTTCCTGTCACATTTGACATGAACATGTTTGGGGGCCCTGCTCCCGATGGGTTCCTTGCTCCTGGTGGGCAACCTGCTCCCTCCGGGTTCCTTGCTCCTGGTGGTCAACCTGCTCCTGGTGGGTTCGATGCTCCTGGTGGTCAACCTGTTCCTGGTGGTTTCCTTGCTCCTGGTGGTCAACCTGTTCCTGGTGGTTTCCTTGCTCCTGGTGGTCAACCTGCTGCTGGTGGGTTCCTTGCTCCTGGTGGGTACCTTGGTCCTGGTGGTCAACCTGCTCCCGGTGGGTTCCCTGCTCCTGGTGGGTTCCCTGCTCCTGGTGGGTACCCTGCTCCTGGTGGTTTCCCTGCTCCTGGTGGTCTCCCTTTCCCTCCACCGACTGCTTTTGGACCGGGTGTTCCTGGAGCTTTCGGAATGACCAAGCCCTCATCCTCACCGTATTCTCCACCAGGCCAGGGCTTTGATGGCAACTTCAGTGGTTAGTATTTCTAACATTGTTGCACATATATGAATATCTATATTTCTAATTGTACATGAACATTCATAGCGTAATTGAATCAATTTGATGTTTCTGGTTTGCACCGCTGCAGATGATGTTTACCACAGTGAGGAGGACCCACCACCCTTTCATGAGAATCAAGACTTTGATTTTGGATTAGATAACAAGACCATAAGAAGAGCCTTTATTCGAAAGGTAAGGAGCTAGTGTGGTAATACAGCTGGGAGTATGAGGCATCACAGGCTGTGTTGCAGGATTGTATTTCCATTATATTTTTTATTTATATTATTATATTTAATTATTCATTCTCTGTGTATTTTTTTTATTTAATTGAAATCAAGTTTTTGACCTGCTGACTAACAAACAAACACAACCTAAAACATAACCTCTGTTTTGAAAGGAATCATGTACTTTGATATAACTTAGATAAAACAATAGATATTCTTTGTTAGAAATATTAACCTGTTGCCCAATAATTTACTCTTCTCCCTAGGTATTCTTGGTGTTGACGGCTCAGCTGATGGTGACATTTGCCTTTGTGGCTGTTTTCACCTTTGTGGATCAAGTCAAGAGCTTTGTCATGGTGAACGCCTGGACCTACTTGGTGTCATATGCCATATTCTTTGTGTCAGTTTGTGTGATCAGCTGCTGTGGGAGCGTTCGCCGAAGACATCCATGGAACCTTGTCGCATTAGTAAGTCTGCTCAGATTTAGTCTTTTTCTAAATAAAAGATGGAGAGCGGAGGAAGTACTGTGTTGGCGTATCTGGACTACCTAATTGTAGTCCTTCTGATTTATAAATCATGCAACTGTCTTTTTTTATAATTTCCTTTGTTTTAAAATAAATCAAATTAACAATGAATTCTGGTGTGGTACAGGGAGATGAGCTGTTTCAGTTTTCAAAAGCTTACATGTTTGATCTGTTAACATTTCAGCCTATTGTTACAATAAAAGTCCTATTCTTAAACGTTTACATGGATTAGATTCAGGTTGAGCCTCATAAATAATGATTTGGTTACGACAAAATGAAATGCCATTTCCTAGCTATGCCATGAAACTGCCCTCTACTCAAACGTCCAAGATTGCTGATGTATTTGTGTTTCTTGTTTTCAGTCAGTCCTGACTCTCAGCATGTCCTACATGGTGGGAATGATCGCCAGCTTCCATGACACTGAAACAGTGATCATGGCAGTAGGTATCACAGCGGTTGTGTGCTTCACAGTGGTCATCTTCTCTCTGCAGGTATGTATCAGTCAGTTCTGGCCTCTTTGTATGCATGTATTGTACATTGATCATACTCTAATCTGATCATAATGTCTTTCTTGGCCTCTTCCAACAGACCAAGTACGACTTCACCTCCTGTTACGGTGTGCTTTTCGTCTGCTTAATTGTCCTGATCATCTTCGGCATCCTTTGCATCTTCATCCGTAACAAGATTCTGCAAATTGTGTATGCTGGACTGGGAGCTATGCTCTTCACTTGTGTAAGTACTTGAGTTGCCATTTGGACCACAGCACAGCGCTGAAACATTTAAAGAAAGTGAGTTACGACAATTTGTTTTTAAAGAAAAAGACAAACGTTTGACCCATTGTGAATGTCTTTATGTTACAGTTTTTGGCAGTGGACACACAGATGCTGCTTGGCAACAAGGAACTGTCCCTGAGTCCAGAAGAATATGTCTTTGCTGCTCTCAACCTGTACACAGACATCATCAACATCTTTCTCTACCTTCTTGCTATCATTGGAAGAGCAAGGGGGGGCTAAGCAGTAGAAAAAACACAGGTAGAGATCCTGCTTTGAGTTCAAGTCTAGAATTGAGTTACAATATATTTTTGTTTTCTCTTGTAGTGTGCATTTATCACATAGTTTGAGAATATTTAGCTTCACCCATTGTAAATGTTTTTTTTTTTTTAAATAATAAATATATATATATATATATATATATATATATATATATATACACACACATACATACTGTCTACGTTGTAGTTTGGAGGTGGGGGGGATATTACGGTTTTATCAGGTATTTGACGTGTTGTACAAAACTTAATTTTAATTTAGAAACTTATGCCATACAAAATCATTAAACGGTATAAAGATTCGACACAACAATCTCTGTGTCACACATTCTTCATTATCAGGAGACATGAACATTGCAATGTCATACATTGCACTTTAAGGACAATCTGGCGAGGTTGGCAATTTTAGCCCATTAAGAATTTATGTGGTTAATACAATTGGGGAAAAAGCTATTAAATGGAATTTGAGTTGGGATTATTTTGTGAAACCACTATTTCCAGGGTCAAGATTGAACTTTTCCTATCACTATATAAAACATTTAAAAAAACATCCATCACCATGGCAATTGAGCAAATATAATTAGTTGAAGACTGTGATGTGTTTGAAAGACGAAGCTGTAAGCAGACCTTGGGGGTTTTGTCAAACTTCTATGTCCAACATGAAATAACCTTTAACGCTATGTATAAAGTTATTTTCTAAACCTGATTTCTGTCGTCTTTGGGGTGAAAGAATCCTGACAGAAAGTTATCAGTGTTTCGTGTCTTAGCTGTGAAACTGGGAACTCCAAAATGAACCCAAAGCAAACCATTGCTACTTTATGAACAACTCAGCCAGGAAAATAATCCGTTAAAGTAAAAGTTAAGTATAATAAAGTTAACGTAACATAGCCTCACATGCACACAGCTACACAGTAAAGTTCTTCTCCCTGTAGCATCCAAAGGTATCTGATTAAATACCGCCTTCAAATCAGCAAGATCTGGTTTGCACCATAAGTGTAGGTGAAATCATTTACTGCTTTATACATGTTAAGTTACAAAAGCTATACTTCAAAACTTGACTTCAGGTAGAAACACTTTTACATACTCCTAACATATGGTATACCTTGCAAACATTCATAACAAATCAGAATCAACCTAAATATATACTTTTACATAATCTACCTACCTCCCCCCTATTTAAACTATTTGGACTAACCCCAGGATGTCACAGCTGACACATTCAGTGTATAAAATAGAGGAAATGGCTGGCCGCCTCCTCCTTTTAGGCTCTGAAACACATGGTGGGTATGGTAAGTAACAAAACATATGATAAAGTAATGAAATGCCACACCGACTCAATAAATAAATATGGGGACAAGTGGTGAGTTCTCACCCACTCTCACAAGCAGTAACATGCTGTTGTCTTTTTTTGCAGTTTTCCATACACCCACTGACAGGGAAGACTACCAGCTTTGTTTCACTCAGCGGTATAATGACCTCATTGAGACGTTGAGCCAGTTTGGGTATAAAACAGCACTTAACCTTCATTTCATTGAATTTATGTTCAACACCTATAGGATCCTGAAGGAGAGGCCTGGTGAAAACAGAACCACGGCTATTGACTATAATAATCCAGACTTTCTGAGGCTTCTAGAAGGGAGTATTGTGACATCAGAGAAATTACCAGCAACCAATATTACAATGACAAGTTCCATTTAAAAAAAGAAAAGGGGAAAAAAAGAAGGGAATTGACAGTTTGTGGCATTGTTCTATGATGACAGTGATGCTGTAATGCACATTTGTCTAATCAAATTTGACTGTAGTGGGTTGTGTTAAGGCAATCCTCTAAACACAAGTCATGTGTGGCAATGTTTTGTATAGCTGCTAATTCACAGACATACAACGCTGCTCGTGAAACTTAAGAACCCTAATATCTATTATGCATACAACTAATGTTGAGTTTGCCAGAAGCCGTTTCACAGGAAGGGTGTCAATTTCTACCCTCTTCACCTCTTTATTTACTGCTCCACATTTGAGCCAAGGTACTTTTCTATTCGAATGATTTCTTTTTTAATAGTGTATGTAGGGGGCCCTCAAACATCTCACGGTGAGAAATTCCACTGTCGATCACTCTGCAGAATATGAGGCCCCTCACATGTTAAGGCCATGATTATAGCATTTTCCATACAGCATTCAGTTTTTCTCATAATTTATTTAATTAAAAAAAATAGAAACTCCTAATGCTGCCTCTTATGCTTTGGTAAAAACCATAGGGCTACCCAGGTGCTATGTTTTTTTTCTTCATTTATTTTAACTTACCAGTTCCTCGTTACGAATGTAATACTTTTACTTTGAAGAATTTCTTACTTGGTACAGTACAAATGTCTGATTTCCACTATGAGTGGAATCAGACATCCTGAACACATATGTATCAGTCATTATTTGGAATTGAGAAGACATTTCAGAGCACATCCAATATTCAGTTATTAGATATTCCTCTCAGTACAAATATAGGACTTTTATTTTGTTTTCTGTCCCATTTTGAGTTTTTTCAATGTCTGAGTTCCTCAATGATTGGAGTCAGGGACGTCCTGAACACATACGCATCAGTCATTGTCTGGAATTATTGAGAAAACATGTTTGTAGCACCTCAAATATTCAGAAATAAGCTTTTTGAACACACAAAAGTAGGACTTTGATTTTGAAAAATCTCTTACTTTAGAGAGGCGTCCTGAACACATGTGAATCAGTCATTGGATGGAATTATTGAGAAAATGATCTTAATACTACGTAAAAATGTCAGAAATTATCTATTTGAAAGGTACAAAATCTGTTTAGTTTTAACTTAGTAAAATATCTGAATTGCTAAAGTTAGGATATTTGATCATGAATACATACATATGAGTCAGTCAGTCGGATATATCATTTCCATAAGTATGTGATTTGTTGTCATCTTATTTTGAAATCCGGATGTTGTGCGAATCTCATTTTCATATAAGTACACGTTTTGTTGACATCTTATTTTGAAAACCGGATATGTGTCAAGGATCTTACCGATCTGGGTCGTTTGAGAGCGTTTACCATTAATATCAGTATATTGCTCGGTGCACACACGTTTCAGCGTCTACTGATTTGACCGCGGAGGTCCGAGTGTCTGCTGTGTTCATGCTCAGGTGAGATCATCTCGGCTGCCACGTTAGCCGAGTGCTTTAAGCTAGCTAAAGTTACGCAACGGGACAGGTGACAGCTTTCATGTGTGATAACTAAAATGTTCGTAGACTGATGTTGTATTCAGCATGTATTAAATATGTCGTGTCATAGCCACGTGCTGCAATGATACAGCAACGTTATACGGTTATACACACAGTATTTTTCTGAACCGTTCATCAAGTGAAACTGTTAGCATAGCTTACCTATGCTCAGGTGATCCGATATAGCTGAGACCCACCTACCTGTTTGAGTGTCTCTGACAGGTAGGTGGGGGATGGTGTCGACTGACGAGGCACTATGACACAGAAAGTGCATCACTTAACAATACATCACTACAATTTAGGTTGTCCTGCTTTGAATGAGGACTTTGCATGTATAGTCAGGGTGTTGGGGTTTGCAACTTCCTGAAGTCAGAGCCCAAAGTCTTGGCAAATCCACACTAAAACAAGGTTGACATTCTGTTTGGATTTTCACTGTAAAGTGTATAGTATTCATTACATCTTTTTTTATTTTATTTTAGACATTATTTCTAAAACTAAAATATCGGTGTTTAGTGTTAATGCTGACACACCCGATGACTTCACACTGTTATTAATCTTGGTCACAAAGGTGTGGTGTTCAGACTGACTCATATCGCCAGTCGCAGAGGGTGACACCTGGATTATGGGCTATTTGCACCATGTTTTTTCCTCTTTGCCTCCCTAAAAGGGATCACATTGCACAAGTGAGCAGTGAGCCGGTCTGACTGCATTTTACTGTATTGCATTTATGTCAGTGCATCTGTTCATTGATTAATGTTTTCCACAACTGCATGTACGGACATGAAGTCAATGTGAGAAGGCAGTTATTCCTGATTACCCACAATCTAAATGTTAATATGGCTTGTAAGAATAGAACCATGTCATAACATTGTAATTTCTTTCCTCTGTCCACTAGGGTCCACTGGAGCTCATGAGAGAGACTGCACTGGAATGAGGCTAGAACAGAAGTCCTGATGTTGCTCATCCTGATTGTTGCTTAGAAAAGGGGCAGAGGCATGGCCCTGCAGGAATCTCCATTTCCTAATGGGTTTGTTGCCGGCATCCATGCTGTGGGATGGGCATTCATCCTGCCTTGCTTCTGGTTTCTTGATCGTATCATCGCTTTGATCAAGTCCACCACCCCGGAGCGAACCCAGCGACTAGAGAAGGAATGCTACCTCCACCCCCTCAAGGTCTTCTTTGGCTCCATTATATTTTTCATTCTTTTTCTTGTAACGGCCCCTTTGGGCTTCCTGGGATTTATTCTCTGGGCACCTCTTCAGGCTTGCCGCAGGCCCTTTTACTACCACAGAGAGACGCCATCCTCACCAGAGAAGGAGACACACAGGGGCTTTGAGTTGGGAGGAAAGGCATCATTTGGATTTTCCACAGCCAACCTATGTCTGTTGCCCGACAGCCTGGCTCGTTTCAACAACCTGGGGCACACCCAGCGCAGGGCGGCTGTGATTGGTCAGCACATTGTGCAGGGTGTGTGTCGACCCAATATCCGCATCTTTGTTGACTCCCCCAGCAGCTGTGGAACTCTCAGCCCCTCCAACAGCATACTTCCCACCGTTAACTCATCTTCATATGGAGCTATTGATAAACATGCACAGCCCCCAGCGAGTTATCATTCCGATTCAGCTGAAGTGCATGTTTCAATCCCAAAATCCAATAGTCACGTTGTCTCTGTGCCATGTGATGACACAGAGGAACCCTCGACTGACGCCCCTTCGCGTCTTTTAAATATGAATCACAACTCCAACCAGCAGGGCCAAGCAGGTCACCGGAGTGCTCCCCGAGCTCTGCTGTCGCAGGGTCTCCGCCAACAGGACGATGTACCCTGGGAAGTGTCGTCATTGTTTCCAGCCAATGTGGACATACTGTGTCTAGAAGAGGTGTTTGATAAGAGGGCGGCCCAGAAGCTCACCCAAGCACTAAAACCCGTGTTTGGACACATACTGTATGACATTGGCGTGTATGCCTGCCAGCCACCATGCAGGTGTTCCTCTTTCAAGTTCTTCAACAGTGGCCTGTTCTTAGCCAGCCGGTTCCTTGTGCTTGAGGCCCAGTACCACTGCTTTCCCAACAGCCGTGGGGAAGACGCACTAGCTGCCAAGGGCCTCCTCTCTGCTAAGGTGGATTGCTTAATATCATGTATTAGGCTTGTGTTGCAGAATACATATTCATAATGTTTTTGTCACAGTATGAACACGATGAAAATATATGTAATGCTTGTTTATTTTTAGGTGCTAATCGGGCAGAATCAGAACCAGAAGAAAGTGGTTGGCTATTTTAACTGCACACATCTTCATGCACCAGAGGGCAAGACAAATTTTCTGATTTGGACTTGGGTTAATTAATACAAAATGTATTAATTAATTTAAAGTTTAGTGTTTTCCTTTACAAAAACAAATGTAAGATAGGTTTGTGATGTCTGTGATGTGTTTGCTTTAATCAGGAGAAGGGGAAATCCGCTGTGAGCAGTTAAACCTTGTTACCAAGTGGATTGGTGACTTTCAAGCTGCCAACAAACTGCCCGACGAGGACGTTGCTTTTGATGTGCTCTGTGGAGATTTCAACTTTGACAACTGCTCACCTGGTGGGTCTCCGACAATTAGTTTTTTATTTAAAAAAAATTCTGATGGCACCTTAACCAAAAAGTATTTTTTGTGTGTATTTCATACATGTTTGTCTAGATGACACCCTGGAACAAAATCACTGTCTGTTTGAGGAATATAAAGATCCTTGCAGGGCAGGGCCTGGAAAAGAGAAGCCATGGGTCATAGGTGCGTACCATTTTAAACCATGACACTACAGCAAATACAAGACAAATAATGACAACTCATTTGGTATTTCATTGGTTTGCATCTAAAAGGTACTCTGTTGGAGCAGCCCACATTGTATGACGATGACGTAAACACTCCAGAAAATCTACAAAGGTACCCTCGGTTCCATTTTCTCAAACCTCTGCATAGCACAACTACCATGAAATGATCAGAAGTTCTCACTCCTGGTTTATTCACTGAAGCTGATCTGAAGATCAACTCGTCTTCTCTGTATGTGTGTAGAACTTTGGAGAGAGAGGATCTGCGAAAGCGGTACATCTCCCCTCCTGTTCCTGCAGAAGACATCCCCTTGGTTTACCCTGAGACTGGCCAGCCGTGGATCGGACGTCGGATCGACTACATCTTATACCGCGAAAACTCCATTTCAAAGCACTGCCGAACAGTACGTGTCCGTGTGTGTTTTCACTCTTTCCTCTACCCAGTCTTCTCCTTATTCTCCATTGTTTCTGTCTGCTTGAAGTTTCAAGTTACTTTGAGATGCCACAAAAAAACATACACTGTCTTTGTCTCCATCCAGGAAGTTGAAGAGGTTACCTTCATAACCCAGCTGGCTGGCCTTACGGACCATATTCCTGTGGGCTTGAGACTGAATGTCATTATGGACCCTGCTGATTAATGGTGAATACAATAAAGGTGCAATTGCATACAAACAAAGGGACCAAAATATACAAAAATTATCTATACCATCACAACAATGGTTTGTTAACTTACTTGAATTTGTGGTTTCAATGACAATGTGCTGACCAATTAAATTATGCCTCAGGATTTATTGAAATTATATAATGTTTACAATTTTATATATAATGCCCAATTAAAGGGAGATGCATTGCTTTTGTAGCATTTTTAGGATTTTTCATTCCGATATTTTTCCTACAGAAATAAATGTATATAATACATGTTACACTGTGTCCCTTGCTTTTAATTCCCATCAATTATGCGCATGTGATGTTCTGACGTTGTTACACTTTTTAATCATTTATCATAATGTCCACGTAGTAATGGTATCACTTGCCATATTAACTTGGTCTAATGCAATTCCGGTTTATGAAATACTTTTCACTTATTGTCTTTAGAAGGAAAGTGTTGGGTTTACAGTGTTTTAGCCCACTACCAGGGCCCCGCCCTTCATGCAGAGATAAATTATCCAGATTAGATTACTGATTTGACATTAATTTAGAGTCGTTGGATCTTCAAAACTGTTTTAAATTCATGTAGAAAAGTTGTTTCAGCAGCAAGTCGTTAAGCCCAGAACAGTCTAGGCTTATTGATAATTATCTGGAATATGATCAATTCAACATTTAATTTGAACCCCATACTTGAAGTCACTTTTAGGATATACCTGTAGACCTGAACAGCGTTCATGTTATTAAACCTGACGCATCACTTTTTAATTAACATCACTTTAAAGTCTCCTGTACAATCATACATTGGCATAACTTGTAGTCTACTTTCAGGTATTTTTTAATGATTGAGCCAATATGACCTGTATTGTAGTTTCTCAGGTATTAATTGAGATTGAGAAACAACAATCTTTGGGTCTCCACCCATTCTCTAAATCTATTTACTTACAGCTTAAGAACTGAATTTCCTTTTCCCAGCATCATATTCAGGAAGTCATTGTAACCTATAGTGTCTTTCAAAGTGCCTCCAACAACCTCAACTATCATCTTTTTCAGCTGTAAGTGAGTCTTGGCCAATCCGAGTTTTTCCAGCATTCGTTTTAAGTTAAAAGACAGAAAATAAGTACAAATTGCTGATCTATATAAAGTCTGGGATGATGTTGTGAATCACTACTGAAAACAATGATTGCAAATTGTATTTTTCCTTTGTTGTTAAAATAAAATAAGATAATCCTTTATTAGTCCCGCAGTGGAGAAATTACATGATTACAGCAGCATTGCTCACAAGTGAATAAAAGAATAATAAAATAGAAACAATTAATATAAATAAATATAAATAAGCAGTAAAACAGTAGAGAATAATATTAATATACAGACTGAATAGAAAAAGTATATATAAAAAAGTACTTAAACGTATTACACGTAATATTGCACGTAATATTGCACCAGGTGAATGATAAAGTGACCAAGTTCAGTTTAAAGTGTTCAATTGTCAAAGTTGTCTAAAGATCAAACTCCATGAATTTCTCCGTAATACAAGCAAATGTAACCAAAATGTATGATTTAGGCCGTCCTCTTCTGCATACTTGGGGTCTGAGAGAAAAGCCTAGGGGATTGATACCAAATATTACAAATCAATCAGACTTATTATTATTGGTATCATAGAGGTCACATGGTTTTGTGTGTAGTAAAATAATGTTTAAAATACAGTTATATTTAATGAAACTATGATGGTGTTTCTCTAAATTCAGCAACAAGAGGAAGTGAAGTGTCAAAGTTTCGGTTTGCATTAGTCAGTGGTGTATAGTAACGAAGTAGAAATACTTCGTTACTATACTTAAGTAGTTTTTTGGGATATCTGTTCTCTACTTTACTATTTATATTTCTGTTTACTTTTACTTTTATTTTACTACATTTTGCAAAGAAAACTGGTACTTTTACTCGGATACATTTCCCCTGAAACCTTCGTTACTCGCTACAAAATAAAATCTATCTTTAGAAGAAAAAAAAAAGTGGAGGAACACAGACTCCACCAAGCAGGTTTTGCGAATCACAATATTCTGCATTTTCCCTCTACATCCTCTAGCCCAGCGGTCACAAACCTTTATGCGTCACGGACCAATTACGTGAAGACAATATTTTCACGGACCGGGTCCGACCTCGAGGAGACGGGAGACAACGACACCCGGCGTGTGTTCGTTATGTCCGTCTACTGACTCTACTCCTAACTAAACCTTATTGTCCTGTCTACTGACTCTACTCCTAACTAAACCTTATTGTCCTGTCTACTGACTCTACTCCTAACTAAACCTTATTGTCCTGTCTACTGACTCTACTCCTAACTAAACTTTATTGTCCTGTCTACTGACTCTACTCCTAACTAAACCTTATTGTCCTGTCTACTGACTCTACTCCTAACTAAACTTTATTGTCCTGTCTACTGACTCTACTCCTAACTAAACTTTATTGTCCTGTCTACTGACTCTACTCCTAACTAAACCTTATTGTCCTGTCTACTGACTCTACTCCTAACTAAACCTTATTGTCCTGTCTACTGACTCTACTCCTAACTAAACCTTATTGTCCTGTCTACTGACTCTACTCCTAACTAAACCTTATTGTCCTGTCTACTGACTCTACTCCTAACTAAACCTTATTGTCCTGTCTACTGCTTAACTTATAACCCGCTGCACAAAGACAGGATGTTGTAATGGACGCATGTTTTCGTGCTTTTTTGGCGATCTCAGGATACTCTGCCTTGGTTTTAACCCAGAACACCGACAAAGTTGAAACAAACTTAAATTTCATTTTTAGAGTAACGCAACATCTTGACATGTGTCAATAGGTTCCGTCTGAGGTTACCACAGACGGATGTATCCGGTCCTTTTTCACAATAAAACATCTTTCCGGCCTTGATTTTTTTTAAATTTAATTTTAATCTTTCATTCATCCTTTCTGTGCGGCCCGGTACTAAGGGCCCCACGGCCCGGTACCGGGCGGAATGAGTATACTTATAACCACACTGTTGCAACGCCTTCATAGTGTCATATTGCTTTTTGGAGAATTATGATGATAAGTTCATAGTAGATGCAAAAGTATACTTAGGTACAATATATTATGTTGAACATAATATATGTGGATGGATCACAGCCAACCCAGTTATTTTCAACACAACCCCTGGTCCTTGGTCCTTGGTCCTGGTGGCCATAGCTTTAAAAGAATAAACTTCATAATTCTCAAAATTCAGACCCTTTGCTTTTTTATTAAAATCACGTACTTGTACTTTTGCTTTCAATACTTAAGTACATTTTATATCAGAAAAATACTTTTGATACTTAAGTACAGAAAATATCAGATACTTTAAGACTTTTACTCAAGTATTTTAATAGGTGACTTTTACTTTTATTGGAGTAATTTTCCAGTAAGGTATTTTTACTTTTACTCAAGTACGGCTTTTGGGTACTTTATACACCACTGGCATTAGTGAGGTTCCTCAGTAGTATTTAAGGCTACAGCAAAACAAAGCTCAGAATGCAAAGTGCAACACTCACACAGCCTCAAATCGACCCGACATAATAGGAAAAACATGGCTTTACTACTCAATGAGAGTAGTTGTCATGCAGGGTACCTGTGATGTAATTTATGAGCTCTAATACAGTCTATGTGGAAAAGTGATGCATCTCCACCAGTTTAGAAAAAAAGTTGACATTACAATTGTGGGGTCTCCGGCCTTCTCACTGGAGAGTTCCCTGGTTAAGAGGTCCGTCAACAAAATCGAGCCGAATCGATGGTTCCAGTTATTATCAAATGGATTGATATAAAAAGTATAGAAAACACTATTACAGATTGAATAGCGCTTTGAAGTACGACAAAGAATATTCCGCAGACCACCGTTGTCTATAGTCTGTTCGATAGTCCGCTAGAAAAGCTGTTTTGTGTTACATCATAAATATATTTGGATAATACATTCAGTGTTAATTCTTTGGCTTGACCTTTAACCTGTAAACACATTGTAATACACAATAGCTACCACTAGGAGCGCTAGTGCTCTGTGCACTTGTGTTCCATTTGTCTATTTGATGTAATGTCATGTTCTTGCCACATGGGGGCTCTATTGACCACACATTTAGGTAAACGGAACACAAAACTGTTTGGCTATGCAGGTAGTTTCATGTTCAGACTTCTGTGTGAGTCAGGGAACTAAGAATAGGTGGAGACCCAAAAAAAAGTATCGAAGAGAATAATATTTTGTCACTTCACTTGGCTACAGTACTTAAAAAATGGCACATTTTTATCTCCACGGTCTCCTCGTATTTGTTCTGTTAGAAGTCTCATCAGAATGCAGAGGTGAGTAGGTCATTGAGTTATTACATTACATTACATTTCATTTAGCTGACGCTTTTATCCAAAGCGACTTACAATAAGTGCATTCAACCATGAGTACAAACTCAGAACAAGAAGAATCAAGAAAGTACAATTTCTTCAATAAAGTTAAACCACAAAGTGCTATCAGTAAGTGCCATTTAAGTGCTACTAAAGTGCCACTACAGTGCTACTTTCCTTATTCAAGGTGTAGTCGAAAAAGATGTGTATTACTTTACCACATTTATTTTTTGATAGTCAGTATACCGAAGAAGTATTTGCTATGCCAACCGTGACTTTTATTTAACTTGAAAGATGGCATACATACACTTATTTAATAAAGGATGTAAAATTATATTTTAATCATCTGCTGTTTATTGTAACATCTTGAATTATCTGCCTTATACTTGGATGCTATCTAAACCCCTATACACAATATACTCTGGGTCTTATTCTTAAAGGCATTCTTTATCTTTTATCATTTTTAAGACACCTCACCAGTGGTTGAGACTGTGTTTGCTTCTAAAGAAGAAGATATAGTTCTCCCGTGCTTTGATTCATATGAGATGGATCCAAAGGGCTGCTCCAGAGTCAAGTTGATTAAGTATGCCACAGATGCCAGTCAGATGGAGGTTATCCTTGCCAGGCCAAAAACTCCCAATTTCCAGGATGCTAATCGTGTGAAATGGGAGGCTGATGGAAATGTACGGGTGTCTCTTGTTCTGACAAAAACAAAACAATCTGATGAGGGACTGTATGGATGTGAAATCTGGCAAGGCTGGGACTGTGTTCATGTCAAAAACATTTCTTTAAAAGTGAGAGGTAAGATTACACATTATAGTCTCCTAATTTTCACTCTTTTTTTCAAAGAAATCCCACTCATGTATGACACAAATCTCACCTATTTCAGACTGCAAAATCCTTCAAGCAGTAAAGGCAGCTCCCAGCACACCTGTTAACCTGAACTGTCCAGTGGACATAACACCAGGACAACAAGGACCCCCACATATCTCCTGGCTATTGCTGACAGGAGGCAACCCTGTTTCTCTCAACTCTACAAGGTTTGAAATGAATGGGACATCATTAGCTATCCAGTCTGTGAATGACATCGACAGTAGTTGGTACAGGTGTATGTACGAGCTTGGACAAACTCAGCGCTGCTTTGACATTAATCTGTCGATCCAAGGTAAGATTTTAAACTATCTTGTATCATCACTGACAACAAATGACAATATGCATAACTCATAAGTATTTTTTCTATTTCCTTTTTAAAGTGGAAAAGGTTGTTGTGACCCCAACAGTCCCAGGTATTGCAGCAAAAAACTACAATATCTTAATTCAATTGCTAAAATGTGATGTTGTAATTGCTTAGATTTGCTTCCTGTCTTGCCCAGGACTGACAACCAGTGAGGATATTTGGGAAACCAAGATGGAGGGAAGCAGAGGAGCATTTATTGCTGGTGTTGTGGCTTCAGTCATTATGGGGATTGTCATAATGGTCGCACTAATAGGACTATTCATTTGCCGCAGGCGTAACGCTCAGAGAGTTACACAGCAAACCCAGAGGCACACAGCAGGTTTGATCTTCATTAATCTGGATGAGCAATGCAGTGTAGTGGCACAATAGAATAACGTTGTCTTCTCTTGTTGTTAAGATGCTCTTACGGATGTTTATGAGATTGTGAATCGTACACCTTTCGAGGGTGAGCACCACATTATACTCTCTCACTATCTTCTTTAGTCCAGCGACTGTGATCTTTCATTACCACTTCACTGATAAACTCTCAACTTTATCTCACAGACACAGAAGTCAACTGTCTATACCAGCAATTCCTGGATGAAAGCCTGTGTACTTGTAAGTACTACTACTATTATAAAGTCATTTTTCATTTAGAACATATCAAAATAGCCGAATAACAAATTCTTCTCCGTCATTGCAGTCCAGTATTAGTAATATTCAGTCTGCTCAAGACAAAGAAGAAGATTTTTCCTCGTAAAATCAAAGTCCTTACTGTATAATCTTGTAAAAACATGTAACATGAACTCACCTGTAAAGTGATGAAGACTTATATGGATCAACATAGAAAATGCTAGTCTGTTTTTACTTCTATTCAAAAGAGTCTTCCTTATATGTTTGTGTTCATCAGTGTCTCATCAACATTACTATTTAAAAGAAATGGAGCTGAGTTTACAGTGTAATCTTTGTATAAAATCTGTGATCCAATTTTAATAAATATCTATCTGAGGAAGACGTAATAAACACTGATACTGTTCTGTCTGTTCCAAGAAAATGTTCCATTTGAAACTGACTTTGAATAACATATTTTTAGTGTATTGATGGTTGAAAGCAAAGTTAAAAGACACTTTTATTTAGTTCCTTAATCACTTTCACTACCTGCATCCTTATGGTGCTTCCTCTTGGTGTACATGTAGGCAGAGATGGACACATTACTTTTATTTGAAATACGTATTTCAATTACTTTTGAGTATTTTGTATAGTATTTGTATTTGATAGGGCCGATAAAAAAATCGAACGTAATTTGTAACAAATCGAATCAAAAATCAGCTCATAAGTTCAGTCTGCAGATCTTCGAACACCAGAAAAGACCTGCTTTCTCTTCAGCAGTACCCACTTATCAAGCTCCTTTTTGTTTGATTTAACACAACCCTCCTCTCTTTAGCTCCGGTTGAGAGACTGTTCCCATTTGCAGGAATAATATTCCATCTGCACAGGAGGCGGTTAACACCAGAAATATTTGAAAAGTTAGTTGCTCTTAAAGGCAACTAAACTGGCTACTCAGTGGTTGGGTCTCAACTGAACCAAAATGAAGGATTATTTTGTCATGAATATGTTAGTGTGAACCTGTATGAGACACTTAACACTGCATATAGAACTATGTGGCCTACCACACCACTGGCCAATGTAAGAGAGAAATAAGTAGGCTACTTTGCCACTGGCCAAGGTTCAGTAAAAGAGAAATAAGTAGGCTACTATGATGGACGATTTTCCTGAGTTACCTGTTCACTATTTACCTTTTATTTTTATCATTTTTTCTGTGCAGAACTTGATGTACCGTAATTTATTTAGGCTCTTTACCTGTGTACAACTGGTTTTAATTCTTTCTTTTTCTTTTTTTTCTGTCTTTTCTAGTATACATAGGCCTAATGTGTGATGCTATTCATATGTGATGAATATTTTCTTGTTGATACGAAGCCAAAATGTATGGGCTGTTAAGTCCCATTAATAAAATAAAATATATACATAATACCAAACCTGAATGCTCTGCTATACCAAATTGTGAGAAAACGGAAAATCCAGGAAAAAAGTAAATACAAAATACATGAATTGTACATTTTATGGCAACAGTATTTTGTATTTTATTTTAATACATTTATTTGAGGGGTATTTTGTATTTTATATCAAAATACATTTTGATGTATTTTTGCCCATCTCTGCATAGGTTCCTCCAGCAGTTATACATATCAGGACGGCTTAGGGGAAGGACTACCCATGCAGGTGTTTGCAGAGCTATTGACATTAAAAAGTAATCATTTCCTCTCTGCTTGCTCAGAAACATTACACATTTTGGTTTTATTAAAGAGAAAACGTCACAATAGTATTATGCATACTTACACTTAACAGTTTGCCACTTCACTCTCTCAATGCACAAAGCAAATTAATTAAGTGGGAGAAACAGCCTGTTTATAAGAGAGTTATTGACATTCACTGCTCTGCCAGCTATTTTGTCTACCTCCAGACCAAGTCAAATCTATATCTTTTCCACATTCTTCAGTGCAGGTAAGCACACAAGTCAAAATGAGATTGTCTCCACCTGGCCCACGCTCTGAAGTAACTGTAAAGAAAAGGTGAGAGGAAATGTTGTAATAGCAGTGACGCACATAGATATCGGACAATTCATGCTCTGCTACCATCGAGCGTGTGCAGCTTGATTTAGTTGAACACCTTTGCCTGGTCAGTGGGGTCTGAACATTGGTAGTCCCCAGCATGCAGAGCACTCACTTTGCTATTGACCAGTGATGCATCTTCATTGACATGAAATGCCTCTGCTTGGCCTTTATGAGGTTGTAACAGAATGGCATCTGTCAGTGTTCTTTCACTACAGCCCACTTCACTCTGAAACTCACACCAAGAGAGGAAGTGTCGCTGCAAGAGAGTGACACTGACTCACACACTGCAGCAAACACTTCCTCTATCTATGCTATCTGAGGGGAAGGGAGCACTGGTTGCAGTTTGTCCATGTTAACCTTTTAAGCCCCGTTAAGCACCAAGGCATTTTTTTAGGATTTAGCTCGAAATAGCATACCCAAACTAAAAAGGGTGTATCTCTGCAACCACAAGGGCTATTTGAATAATTTTGGTGTTATAATAAAGGCAACCCTTGTGAGCTTTTGGTCAGATGTGTAAATATTAGTATATATGTTGCTGGCTAAGAGTAAATAAAGATTGAAACACAGAACAAATAGAAGTTTCAGGTCCGCCTATAGAAAAAAGCACTTTCAGGATGATTATCTCCTTGAAATGATGCTTCACTAAGAACCCTGAGGCTCTCCCAAATCATAGCACAATATGTGAACAGTCTCTCTGCACTGTTTTCACTTGAAAAAGTGAAGCAGAACAAAGTCAGATTGGGTAAAGTACAGAGAGAATTCAGGCGAGAATGCAAAATTAGCATTTTGGCGCATATTTTCGCGCATCTGTGACATTTGAATTTTTTCATGTAGCAAACCTTATATTTCACTTGTATATGACTTATGATGTTCAATAAACTTGTATTAGTGGGGATTTACTGAGGGAACTGCATTTTTTCTTAAAAAAATTAAGTCAGGTGACACTTTGATATTGACTTTAAATTGTTGAGTCCAGAGAGCAGTCCTTTAGCAGGCCGAGGCTGAGGCCGTTCAGACTCGCAGATGTCACCTGTCCAGCCTTCGCCACTTTAGTGATGGACTGAAACTCTTCAGCTCTTCATGATCTCCTAGGAAATAATGCAAACATCCCGAATAGACAATTTAAACGTAGTTATTTAATTTTCCAAGTCATGAGGTAGTTTTGTCAAATTAAAAGTTGGTGCCCCTACATCATTAACTGAACATGTTCATAACTAAGAGTGAAAATAGCAAGTTACATTTACTCTTGTTACTGTAACAAGGTATTTCTATGTGATATTCAGTCATTATTATTATTATAATATTGTATTGCCTATTGTACTTTGATGCATTTAAAGTCACATCAATATAATCTGCATCCACAATATAATGAAGAACTATGGACTGAATTATAAGAAGAAAATAGGTTGGCAGCTACCTTAATGCACCACCCGGCGAGGACGCGACCTGTCCCAAATCAAACACACCTGAGCAGATGCATGCTGGGTGTGGCTAGCATGTAAAGATGCTGACATTTTCCCAGTGGAGTGACTTGACCTTTGCATTCACAAATGACCTTCTTCCTTTGGTGAGACCAGAGAAACAAAAGAGTTGACTGGTTATAGTGGGACAAAGAAGCTGGACTGGGCTGACTGGTTATATTTATGCTCTGAGGATGAACCAGCTGAGTAGTTGTCCCTGGCTGGAGCAGATTTAGGAGGACTTTGTGGTGCATAACACTAACGCTCAGACAGGTGAGTACAAAAACAAACACGTTGAATGTTGTAATTTAATTCTATCCAGTACAGCTTTGTTGGCTTGAGCGTAACAAACACAATATGTCAATTAAAGAGAAAAAGGAGGTAAAATGAATCAAAACAACTCTTTACAGAGCAGAGCGCCAACATCACCAGGCAAAGTAGCATTGTGTGCGAGTGTGCACTCTACACACCGTGCAAAATTGTTGTTCCTTTAATATATTTATCATGCATACCTCCCCCTCTCTCCCTTTTTAAAAATGTTTTCACAGAGTAGGCCTGCATTTTAACATACTACTTGTATCTAACTTTAAGTAAAACTTATTAAAAGTAATAGTACTCTTACTTGAGTATACTTTTGAGGTGCTCTTTCCAACGCTGTTCATAACCACACCTGATATTCATGCATTATTTTCACATTGTTGTTCAAATTTATCTTGAATTATTCTTTTGTTTTATTAATTATTGTACTGTACGCATTTCCTTTTAATTATATTCGATGTTGGAAAATGTAATCTTTTACATGAAGGCCTAGTACCTGTCTTTTACATGTACAAATGATAATACCCTCTAGTAACACCTGTTATCGCCTATCATCAGATGACCATTGGTGTTGTAAATGCAAAAACTTTCACAAGTAGGGCTTCTAAACCAGCAATGAAGAGCGATAGATAACCTGTGGGCCTTTGAACGGTTTCCTAAGTAGAACATTACTTCACTTTCTGGAGCCTGTTCAGTCTTTATCCACTAGGTGGTGCTGTCAGACTCTATTGCATATATTCATCTTGTAAAATGACCAGTAATTGACCAGTTTCAGTGTATGGTAACTTGGACAAACCCGATCTATGCATGTACCTCCACCTGAACAGTGTTCAGTCCATCTTTGTAACTTCCAGCCCAACACTGGTGACGTTGAGGCTTGTTATTTTCATTTAACTGTAATGCAATTTGCTTTGCCTTTATGTAACAAACAACTATATAGATCTGGCCTGGGTTACATGTTATTTAGAGATAATTGTATAAATTAAGTAACTGATTAACAGCCTATTTTATCTGGATAACCAATATTTCAGGCAAATGGAAAGAAGTCTTGATGAGAAACATACACATGGATGTTCTGTTAACAAAAAAAAAGAAGTTTATTTGCACATAAATGCTGTACACGCAGTACACCTTCTGTATTTTAGGAATTAGTCACAGGCCTTAGACGTGCTGTAACTTTGTAGGACTTGACCTTGAGTACGACACTAGCAACTCCTCTCAGGTCGGGCAGAGAGGCCTCGCTCTCAGGGGGGATGAAGTGGAAATCTCTCAGCAAGTAGGCAGTGAACAGAAAGAGCTCCATTTTGGCAACAGACTCTCCCAGGCAGAGCCGAGCACCCCCTCCGAAAGGGATCAAGGCTCGGGTGGAGCTTCCCCCTCCTTCCAGAAAGCGCTCTGAAAGCCAGAGAGTAGCTACTTTATTTGAGATCTGCTGAGCAAGCTAAAAGGAATGCGCTTCACCTCACAGTTAGCGCTGTACCTGGTTTGAAGCTGTATGGGTCGGCCCAAACTGCAGGATCATGTTGTGCTCCAAAAAGATTAGGAATGATGACTGTGTTCTTAGGGATGAAGTAACCTGCAATACTAAACATGGGTGGGGGTTATACATTTTCCCTAATGCAAAGTTTGTGTGTACCTGCTGACTGACAGACCCGATACCAACAGCAGTATATCAATACAGCATACTTTATAGACATAAACATTATACAACAAATTCTAGTCTAGTTTATTTTTTTAATCATGATGTTGTTGATTTGCAGGAAGCAAGCATTTATCAGAGCAGGGGTTCATTATGCGGAGCAACAGTTCATGCTGTTTATTTGTTTTCTTTCCCAGTATTAACATATTTGCTTTTTTGCATAAATTATTGTATGCAAAATGTTTCTAAAGAAACTCTTTCTATACAGCTATGTTCAAGGTAGGTATTTGCATCAAAGCAGTGCCAAATGTGTAGTATTTCAGTACCAACCAGTACCAATTCTGGCTGAACCATATCTGATCTTTTAGACAAGTGGAAGTTAGCCAATAATCCTCTAATTCGTTCATTCTAACTTCATATTGCCATTCAGCTGACCTGCTGTCTCTGATGGCTCTGTGTGGCACCGCCAGCGGGGCGACCGGCCTGAGTCTGAGCACCTCGTTGATCAGGGAGCACAGGACAGGAAGTCTGTGTCTGTCACTGTACTTGGGGTATCGTCCCTCTAGTACTGTGCACAACTCATCGTACACTTTGCCCTGCACCTGAAGATTAAAGTGAAATTGGAGAGAGACACTGAGATAAACTTCAGGGTTTGTAAATAGGTTGTTTTATAGTAAATGATGTGCCCTGCCTCTGGTCTGTAGAGGAGGAAGGCCACAGTCCAGTTCAGCCAGGCTGCCGTGGTCTCTGTTCCACCGATGAGAAGGTCCACAATGGCCATGTGAACATGAACATCTGTCAGGCGCTGGAAACATGAATACACATCATTTAGTACAGAAGTGCTACTTACAGTATACTAAATGTATAATTCCAGTATTAGTCTTGAATGCCATTAAATTTACTTCAAAACGGATCTCCCCCGGTGTTTACTGTTCAATGTACTTACCACTCCATGATCTGTGTTGTGATGTTTGTCAAGGCCCTGGAGGAGGGATCCTGTAATGGCGTCCTTGTTTTTATTGTCTTGTGACTGCACAGACAACAAAGCAACGGCTGATTAAAATCGGCACAGCAGGAAATGGGATTTGGGCAGCTGAGATTAACATATCCACAAACAACGGTGCGTATATGACATCTTACAAATTCATCCCTTTTCTGGATGCATACACAAAGACGATTCACTTGGATTTGAAAGGCATCTTCAATGGGAATTGATTTGCTTTCTGTTTGACTCTAAAGTAACATATCCAAGCAGCAATCTAGGATAATTTGATCTCTTTATTCTTTGGCATTTGTTTTCACTAACCTTGTAATTGTTGAGATGCTCTCTTATAATGTCATCTCTCTTGGCCACTTCTTTCAGGAGACGGGCAAATACAGGATTGGGTAATTTCTTTGAGAAAACAAATGACAATGTGTGAAATGTCATTCAAAGGATGTTTGCCCGTCTTTTCTCTGATCTATAGTCAAGACAGTGAATATTAATTAACTGACTCTGAGAAATGGGAAGGAGTCCAGAGCAGAAATCCAGGACGAGCCCCACAGAGCAACAATCTCATTCAGGCAGCTGTGCAGCTGCTGCAGCTCCGAAGAACTCTTCTCATACTAGAAAACACAGATATTCATATGTTAACATATCATTGCAATGACATGCACTGTCCAGAATAGTACATTATGATTGCACGAACGTAACGCCAGCTTCTAAGAAGAGCAACATGAACAGTGACCTTTTCCCAGTCCCCAAGATAAAGAGCAAACAAGCTCAGCTGTCGATTGATGAAAAGCATATTTTGTAATCCATCTTTGACACTGAGAGATACTCACTTCTTTTCCAAAAGCCAAAGTGGTGATGACATTACTGGCTGCCACTGTGAAATCCTCCGAGAGGTCTACAGCACTGCCTTGATAGCCCATCAAAACCTAAACAGTGAGCGAATCACACTTTATCTTTGTATGTGACCACTGTGGAAATTCTCCAACATTTGGTTTGGATCTCTGCTAGCACATTACAGGCCTTTTTAGTTTAGTTACATATTTTAAGATTAGGCACGGTATAATTCATTGGTGTTCATTTAGTTCCGCTTGTGTTCTGTACCTCTCTTAGATGCAGTGCCTGTCTCTCGATCACATCATGCAATGATTTCTGACAGCAACGCTGCAAAGCACTGTGGACAAGACGACGATGTGCCCTCCACTCCTCATTATAGTCCCCCAAAGAGATAGTGTGCCCTCCCCCAGACACAATATCACCTGATGCAAATCAGTACAGGTAATAAGGACAAACACATTATTCATACTGTTGCCGCAAAACAAGTTTGAGTTGTTTACCTGTGTATGAAACCGGTCTCCCAGCAAAGTCTGACCATTTTTTCACTAGTGCTTCTCTTATGACTTCACTGCTATTAAGTACAACCATGGCTGAAAAAAACACAAAACAAGGTGTTGTACTATCTACAAAAAAGTATTTTTTTTAAGTCAGTGTTTGATATAACAACATCTATAAATCTGAAATGGGATGATTACTTGTGTTTCCACATTTCAGGCGGTAGATGTTTCCGTACCGCTGTGCCAGATTGGTCAGGTGGATGGGCAGATGCTCATGCGTCAGCTCCATCATGTTGCCTATAAGAAAGAGGCTGCGAGGACCCGGGAGGCGAGGAGACGAGGAGCGGGGCAGGAACTGACAGAGATACTGCAGCAGTCCAGATTCAACTATTGAAGGAAGGAGTTAAGTTAAGAAAGACAACGGTAAAACAGAGAGAAAATGAACACTTATCATACAAATCCACTAGTTTTCCATGTGTTGAGAAAATGTCCCATTCATTAGTCATTATATTTTGAATGAAAATATAACACTTGATTGTACAAACAATATGTTTAAATACAGACAACAAATAGATAATTACCTGCAGACTTACTTCCCTTGTGGTCTTCCTGTACAGATTTGTCTCTCTGACCAGAAATGCAAGTCAGTACCATCAACAGCACCACAACTAGGAACACAGCTCCCACAGTGATGAAGGATATTTCTAATGACATTTTGTGTCTTCTCGCTGGTGTCCCCGTTCAGAAAGGTGGTCGGCACACTGCTTGCCCCATTTATAGTCTCCTCATCTGTCTCTTGGCTTGTCGGCTTGTTTTCACTAAAATCAAGGATGTCTAAACATTTTGTAGGTCAACATATCTGATAATAAGATGAATGCACCACATACACATGGCCAGGACTTGCTGAAGGGCATGACAACATTTCACAGTTGACATGACAGTCGGTCGTGGTTTTTCTTTATAGAACAGGGAATGAAGAAACCGTTTTTCGTCAAAGGATTTGGGTGTTTTAATTCACTGTAACAAAACCAAAGAATCGACACTTCAGACCTACATCAGCCACATTTATTCCAATGGAGTGAGACAGTGCATATTCAATGACAGTAGTAGTGGGGTGGCATACCATGCTGGTGCACAAGAACGTAATGGAGTCAATACAAAACTGTGTTGAAATGAAAGGGTCAGGCAGAATATTAGAACAAAATACAAAAAAAGTAACGAAAGACGTTTCTGCTCTCTTTTGGTATATTTCCAGAAAAAAAAAATGTGCTCATTGAATCAAATGTACTGATAGTTGCTGTTATAGCTATCGAAACCACTGTACATGCAATTTCATTTAAACTTGAAAAGTGACATGCATCAACTGATGAGATCCACTGTCTTCTGGATTTCTGGAGCTATAATAGTCTGTCATGAATGAATGAAGGACGACTGATGTAATCTTAGCCATGAGTTGCAGGAGAGAACCTGGACGGTCTGAACTTCATCTCAACGAAGGGAATGGAGGAGTCTTTGCCTTTCCAGTCTATCCAGACTACTCCCTGATTCAAAACAGAGACAGAGAAGTCATGCTATTTGGTTAGTGTGTTGTATCATAGAAGATACAAGTGTTAAATGTCCCAGAGAGGTGAATTGTACCTGATTATTACTGCTGATGCCATACAGGCCATTGAGGTTGGCTTTGTAGCAGTTCTTGTACCACCAGCCTCCCATGTAGGCCTTGGCACAGTGGATCCCCATGGGATCAGTGTCCTTGTCCCGGGCTGAGAATGGGCGTCCATTGTGGTACCTCATGGAGTCACCTGACCGAGAAATAGTGACATTGATGTATGAATTGTCAGACCCTGACAGTAATATCGTATGAACTGCTCATTTCTAGTAGAGTTTTCACCTGCAGTTCCAGTGTAGCCAGACACTGCAAGAGTATAGTGCCTCTCCAGTGAATCAACGGAGAAGTTTGCGTAGTGAGCGTATGTGGTATCATTCCCAGACCGCATATCCACTCTCAGACTCACAGGGCCGACACTGGTCAGGTTGTGAAGGAGATCGTTTCCTAATAGTGATACAGATGAGGCCAATTTATTTAAAATATATGTTTTGTGCAGATGTGATGGTAGTAGAATTTGCTTCAACTGTACCGAGCCAGAAGTCTTCGCTGAGGTTTCCAAAGCCGGCCCTGTATTCACTCCATGTTCTGTAGAAATCTGTCTTCCCGTTCATCCTCCTCTGGAACACCTACAAACACACATCAGATTGGTGTCCATTATCCACAATAATACTGGCATTTTCTCTGTACAACTTTTTCAAATAACAGCAGTTTGTCTTACCGTCCAGCCGCCTCCATCAGTCTCCATGTCACAGTAGACTCTGGCTGCTTGCCCCTCTTTTCCTTGCGGGTAGATATCCAGCTCTCCTGACTGCAGAGCTCCATTCAGCAGCTCCTGAGAGCACTCAGTGGGGAAAGGGAAACGCAGTTTTCCTAAAGGATAAACAAACAAATAAGAATATATGTATTGTGTTCAAAGTATTGGTAGGACAGATTAATGAGCAAACACTGTGTGACATGATATACAACACCTGTAAGGAATTCTGTGGTGACAACAGATGTGTATTGTCCATCTCTCTCGCCTTGTACCAGAACAATATACCGTGACATTGGCAACAGCCCTGTCAGCTTATACTCTGTGATGGACTGGTCCAGGATCACCTCCTAATGTATACACAGAAAACACACACATTTAGGCTATTCTGTAAATGTTGTGACTCTCTTTGTACTGTATGTAATAGTGACGAGGAAATATGAATCACCTTTGTCTCCTCTCCTGCCACCTGGTAGATCAGCCTGTAGCTGTAATAAACAACAGTGGACGTTCTCCATGTGATCACAGCAGAGCGGGTACCCACCTCACTGGCTTTAACCACTGAGGGACACAAGCATGTATTGAGTTCACACACTTTACCACACAAGCTCTATATTTTACTGCAATCTTTACTCACCGTTAGCTGTTGTAAATGTAGTTGAGATGACCATGCTCTGCAGACTGTCCTTCTGGCTCAGGACCTTGACTGTGTACAGGGTGCCTCTCTGCAGGCCTCTCAGCTGGTGCTCCACAGAGTTTCCAGACAGCATCACAGTCACTGTCACATTCGGAGCTGTGGCAAGAAGGGAGAATTAATAACGTAGCGTAGCATAGTCGTTAACGCGTTGTCATTATTTATTAAGGTGATATTGCCACACTCACTCTTGGAGGACTCATAGCTGATGATGAACCGGTCTACCTTCCCCAGACTGGGTGTCCATTGCAGCACAGCCTTAGTATCTGTCACGTTGACAACTTGCAGATGCGTTGGAGGACCGGGCACTGCAGTCGAGACAGAATCCGTAGTGTGTTTCTTGCGGTTTTCACACATTAAGAGAAAACAAGTAGATGTAGACAATAGTACGCTTATCTAACTGTGTACCTGTGGTGATAAGGGATGTGAGAGCATCACTCTGGGCTCTGCCTTGTGTAGTAGTTATAGTGATAATGTAGGAGGATCCAGCAGACAGCTTGGACAGAACCACATAAGATTGCTGCGACTCCACTGTCACAAAGCGGCTCTCCCCTAGCAGGATAACACATCACACATATCACACTGACACAATCAATGCCTCCCAAATTAACATAAAACACTCTAACTGATATGAAGCAAGAGGTGCAGTATAGAGGCAGGCCTTAAACAAACCTGTGACGATGTTGGTGAACATGACCCTGAAGCCAGAGATTGTTGTCTTTGGTTTGGACCAGGAAACAGTGAGAGAAGACTCTGTTACATTGCTGAAAACCATCTCTGTGGCTGGCTCAGGACCTAGTTAGAGAAATCAAAGAGATGTTTATTCAGTTGTGGAGAATATATGCTTTAAAGAAAAATGTAATGCAACTTGAGTTACCTGTAATCGCAGTTGCTCTATGAATCTTTGATCTCCTCTCAGTTGCAGTGCCATACACATAGAGGGCATAGCCTATGTTCGCCCTCAGGTTACTGAACTCCACAGAGCGCACGTTGCCAGGGACCACCATAGAGATCCTCTTTGTTTCAGCTTTGCCTTTAGATCCAACAGCTTTACCGGAGGAGGCAGTCGTGTTGGTGCTCTCACTCTGTACGTGGACTTCAGTTGTGTTCTTAACTGTGGAGGCCTTGTCTCCTTCAAGAGCTTCGTCTTCAAATTCCCCTTGGTCATCTTCGTCACCCCCTGTCCCTGGCTCTCTTCTGATCACCGTGAAGTTCTTGAACATCCCTTGTGGTGCTGACCACGTGACAGTGAAGCTGTAGGAGGAAATGTTCACAATCTTTACAGAACCTAATCCAGTTGCTCCCAGCCTTCTCACGCTCCCAGAACCATGGGTGGTTGTCTTATTCGGCAAAACTCGAGTCTCGACTGACGTTGCTGTAATGGTTGAATTGACCAGATACTGGCTCCGCTGTGTAAGCTTGTCTTTTCCAATTTTTACAGTTTCAGTATTTCTGTTGTTAACAGATTGCACATTTGTAGTATCTGTCTTTACCTTCTTGCTGCGTTTATTTCCAGATGATTGAGTAACGTTTTTTTCAGCCATTGTGGACTGCTCCAAGGTCTCCTTTCCTGTTCTGGTTTTGTTGGTTCCCTCAACTTTTGTCAGAATGGTCAGAATTTTTGCCGTACCACTAGATTTCTTCACATGACTCTGGGTTACATTGGTTTGAGGTTCGTCTTTTAGTTGGTCAGATCTAGGATGTGTTTTACCGGCAGTTCCTTCCTTATCAAGTTTGAAGTCATTTTTTTGGATGCCCTTTTTCGAGATCAGGACTGTTGTTTTGCCTTTACGAGCCTCCTCCTGCTTTCTTCCCTCATGTTTCAACAGAACTTGAGCAACAGTTGGGCGACTGGTCTTTGCGGCACTTGAAGAGTCTTTTGTAGTAATTTTCTTCACAGAGGTTTCTTGTTTTGTTTGTGTCTTAACAACGCCTGCTTTAGCATTAGTTGACACTATGGGTTTGGTGTCAGTTTCTTTGGCGTCAGACCCTTTTTTCTGCTCCTTCTTCTGGAAGAGTGTGTGCTCTACTTTGGTGGTTTTCTCCTGCATGCTTTCCTTGTCTTTGTTCACCTGCAGGGTCACTGTTTCCACGGTTACCTTGACTTTTCCTTTGGCGGTTTCTGAAATTGTAGAGTAGAGGTTACGTTTAAAGTATTAATGAGATATTAGTCAAAGTACAAGTAAAGGATAACTTTATCTCACTTAAAGATATGTGTCTTTAATCACATCCAAAAAACAGTGCAGATTTTCACTTACTTTTATTACACTCAGCTCCTTGTGCACACTTACTGCAGTCTAGACCCGTGAATCCCTGTTGGCAGATACACTTCCCCTTCTCACATTCCCCATTGCCACTGCAGTCATTTTGACAATTTGCAGAACATGGACCTGGGCAGCAACAGAAATACACAAAATTACTAAATCCACATCTCTAATGAGTTGTGTCAAATATAATAATCTGGAGAATATGACAGAATTATACATTTCTCTCTTAAAAAGGACATCTCTTTTTCCAATCGGGCCACACGTCCTTTCAGCGCAGACATGTCGGCCTCACATCCCCCACTGCATCCACCGGGCATCAAGCTGATCTTATGCGTCATCACCAGAGGAGTGCCAGGCTTCAGCTTCAGCTCGTGCTCCTTGGCGTTGCTGGAATCGCAGCCATTACTGATGACCACCTTAATTGGTTGTGCAGGGGCTGCTTTTTCTTTGGTGGTGGTGGTGGCGGCGATGGGAGCTTTGATTACAGCGCTCCGATTTTCAGAGGATGTGACTTTATCTTTGTCGGCTGCAGAACCACCAAGTGTAGCAGTCTTTGCTGGAGTTGACGGAGCAATTTGAACCACTGTGGGGGCAGGCTTGTCTTTAGTGGAGGGAGATTTAGCTACAAGAGTCTGATTCAAGGAGGCCGTGGGCTTGTTTTTGGTGGTTTTAACCCCACTGACGAGAGCAGACTTTGTTGACTGAACATTTAGAACTCCAATGGGGGCAGGCTTGGCTTTGGTAGCCTTCACTTCACTGACTGCAGAAGCCTTTACTGTTGGAGTGGATACAATTGTCTGATTGACTGTGTTTGGCTTTGGGGTTGGGCGAATGGTCTGTTTGGCAAGGGCAGAAGTGGTTTTTGGTTTTGACGGGGTGAAAACAGCATTGGGTTTGGATGCGTCACTTCCTGTGGAGTTTCTCCTCTCATTGGTTGGGGATTGAAAGGAGGGAAATGGGGTGAGAAGGAGGAGAAGTCCCAGAGTAAACAGCATTTTGAGCCAGAAGCAGTAGCCAGCACTGGGATTGCCTTTGGTGGATCTGTATGTATGTTACTGTAGAATTATGAACTCCTTCCTCTGTATTTCTATGACCACTTTATGCCAGGTTTCTCCTAGAAATGAAAAGAAATATGAAAGAGTTGAGTTGTAAACATTTTTTATGCATGACATTTAATTCCAAATCATTTTAGAGCTTTTTATTTTCCCCCCAAGAAAGGCTTTGCTGAGCATACATGCCCTTTCCCTCCAGTTTCACATATTGAGTTCCTATTCACACTTTGATGTTGCCTTTTACAAACTCCTGGCTATTAAGACACTACACTTAGAGCAATGTCAGGCTCCGTGCCTGACTTAAAAGTGTTATTTCAAGACAACCTTCTACCTGACTGAAAGGTTATTGAAATAAGTTTCTTAAACTGAATTAAAAAAGTAAGTAATATGATACAGGTTCCCTAAAAGTGATATGCAGTGATCTGACATTTGAGAAGGTTCACTGTGCAAAATAATTTGTGGACTGATGCATAAAAGCACATCAGAATATTTCTAAGATGCGGTTTTGCATTGGACTACATATACCTGTTTCTTTTATATGACCCTGTTTATTGAACTGTCTTAATTTAAATTTCGAGACGCACCAGTGCAAGACATTGGAAACAAATAGAGAAAGCATCGTGGAACAAATATATTACTGAGCAGAAATATCAAACTAAACACAATATTCATGAAAAAACATTGAACCTTTTTTTCAATTCTAGATGGAAGAATTGCAGCAGTGTTCAAATCAGCCAAAACCAACCAGTAAAAATCTAAATGAGTTGATTCTGAACAGGAAGGAATAAGGTGACTTCAGCAGGAAGTGCAGAGAGTCTGCTGGAGGGACTATGCAGAGAGGCAACAGAGCGTCACTGTATAGAACTGTGGGACACTGTATGTCTTTCACTATGCAGAAGGTTACATAATCCTCTGCACCCACAACTCATAAAACCACTGAAAGAAATAGGCCTAGTCTTTGGTTTCAAACTGCAGAAAATCCAATAAATCATGCAGCATGTAAACAAATTAGGAGGCTTTGCTACACAAGGCAACTTGTTTATGTTGCATTGAAGTTCATGGAATAGCTGCATAATTGGCTCAAGTATTGATTGAATTAACGGCCACTTTTTACTTGTAGAATATACAATGTCATATTAGCAAAGTATTCATTTTGACAGAAGGAAAAATAATTTAAACTAATACAAATTATTGAGGTAAATGATAGCAGGTATAACCATACCACATTATATGTGCAACCTGAAAGTTACACATCATGTCCACCGGTACAGTCCAACTGTTTTGGCCTTTTTAGCAACTAAAACACATTTTTATACAACAACATGACCTTTTTCCACAGTTGTACTTATTCAAAACCCTGAGAATAAATCCAGCCATGTGAAAGAATATCAACGGACACCAAAATGCAGGATATGAGTCCATTCAATAAAATAGTTACCACACTGATTCCAAAATAAATAACATAAAAAAAATTAACTCACCAGAGTAATGATTTAGTTCTTAGCTTTATCTCTTTCTTTGTGTTGCTCCCTCCATCTAGCTGGAAAAGCTCACCCAAATAGCTGGATATGATCAGGGAGGAGAGAGGAGAGAGAAAGGACCACCACTAGAAAGGAGGAGAGTGATAGTCAGCTCCTACTTAAGGACACCCTCCCTCCCCCTTCCTTCCTCCACGCCTAGTGGTCCCACTCTCTCAAACACTATGGAAAATATTTGTATTGGACCAAAAAGTATGGCATTTTTGCAGATGTTGTCTATATGTCTCTATACATTTTGATGGTAAGAATTTAGCCTCAATCATTGATAATGTAAAGCATACATAGTTTGTTGTGTAATATAATGTAATCAGACTCTTTAGTCAGCATACTGAAATTGCAGTTTTGCTCTGAAACTATTCTGCACATGACATTTTTCTTTGTTACTTCATGTAACACAAAAATGCCCCTCATTTTGTAGCTTTGCATGGCTGATGACAGTAATTCCAGTGTCTGCTGTATGTCACTTCACTTATACTGGACATTAACACCTAGACACAGCTTTGATTGAATAAAGCCCTCGTCTGAGAATCATGATTCAGCTGGAATACATAGCATAACACTGCAGGTATTCAGTGCAGACTCTGGGGGACAGGAACCTTCTCGCTATATGAATTGGCTGTTTGTTGGAAGTAATGAGATGTAACTACGCGGGAGTTATGTAAGTGACCAAGTATCCACCAGATTTAAGGAATGCTCTGTGAAGGCTCTGAATCTCTGACCAAATGGCCACCCACCATCCCACCTTTTGTAAACCACATGAAGACAAGCAAATCAAGGTCCAGATCAAACAGGGCACAAGTGACATTTTCCTACTTTTACAGGAGCAAATCATTGAAGCTTTTTATTGTAAGACAAACTGACATTTATTAAGATTCACATATCACACAAAATGTTTTGTATGAGTTGCTCCTGTGTCAGTTAATTCACCAAATGCAAGCCACAATTAATAAAAAAAAAAATTAATCTCTAATAAACAGTTTTTTAAATTAAATATCCAATGAAAAGCTGCACTGATAACAGACAAAAAAAAATGTTACAGCAACTTCAAACATTATTCATGTGTTTTATGAGGACCGTGCCTTTAAGAATACAAAGTGCTTACTAAGATTAACACATTGAAACTGCTCCACAGTAGTGATGGTCACTCACCCAGTATTAGTTATGCATAGCTATTGTTTACAACCCGCTGCCCATTTTGAAATGGCCATAATAAAAACATTTTTAACTACTAGAATATGACTTGAGCATATTTCTAATAAAAAAAAAACAGCACATCAACAACATTTTTTCTCCACATCAATACATTACTGTAATGTAATGTACACATTTCACTGTTGAGTAGTGTTTATGCAGTTCTTTTTTGCATTGTAACTGGTTGAAAACACATTTACTATTGTTTGGCCTGTGACTCCTTGTTTCTGTGTTTGGCATTAAGTATGGCCCACAATCAAAAATAGTTAGGCCACTATTGTCTAATCTATACATGATGAAATACATTAAACCCTCAACTGATTTAGTCACTAAGACCGTGAGCATGTAAAACCATTTTGCATAACAGTTGAGAGACTGTGATCAATGATGAAGAAACCACTCTCTCATAGTCTATTACTGTTACATGAACTCGCTCTATATATGTTACAGTGTCTGTGTGTATATGTAAGAACCCTCACAGTAAAAATATGTATTTACCTGTAGATATTTTTGTTGCAAATGTGTTTTTCTTGGCACGTACACCATGTTCTGATACTGAAAGACAGCTAACCTACAGTGCATTACTGCAGCATTGCAATTTAGTAGACAATAAAGTGGCCACTAGTTATTATGGTTCTTCCAATTGCCAGTCAGCACTATATAACGTACAGCAAAGGGCCTGGTTGCTAATGGCTATAAAAGGGAATGGTATTTGAGGAAGGGTTGTTTTTTACATGTGTAAATGTCTGATTTACACCTGGATTTATGTCAAAGCTTGATTGATTAAATAGTTTGTGGATGCCATTAGAAAAGGACGGAGACAAAAAGTGACATACTGGAAGCATAAAGTGATGCACATCTGGCCATACCAAGGAAACTGCTCTTATCCAGAGGAGTAGCCTTGCATGCATGCACATGCTCAATCCCATACACTCCTTCATTGGGACAGGCTATGTATCTGTATACATTTAGGGCTGAATTCAGGAGGAAAAAAAAGCCACTTCTTATCCTGAAGTGATACTTGCTTCTCTGGCAGAGGCCTTTTTCACAGCAGACATTTTGTCTTGTCATAGGAAAAGCTTTTGTGTTGCTAATTACATTAACCTAACGGTTTTTAAGTGTCTCAGTAATTCCTGACAGTCACAGTGAGCCAGCATGCCAAGACCCTGAAACTGAAGCAGCTAAACGTAACCCAGCCATCATTGTATTAATTATGTCTGGGCTTTTTCTTACTGCGATATCTCTCAGATGTCTTCTGTGAAAAATATCCAAATAAGACCAAGTCACCTTGATATTGAGATCAAACAGTAATTGTTACTGTAGTGTGGACTCCTGAGTGGGTGGTCCTACTCCATCAGTGCCTCCATCTGCTGGCAGCCTCCAGAAACAGCTCCGCCCTCACTCAACTCCTTTCTGCACCTTAGACCACCCTCAAACCACTGACCCTGTGATGGCCTTTGGAAAAATGGCTCAAAACACACCTTCAACAACTAAGGCTACTGCACACCTAACAAAATATCCTCTGGTCGTACAAGCACATTTCACAATTCCCCAGGCAATTTCACAGTTGATGCTCAAGCATATTCCGTGTGTCAGAGTAGGTGAGCCTGTACTCGTGGAATATGTGTGTTTACGGTAAATCCACACATTTAAAGTATAAAACAAAATACCGATGATTCACTCTGTCAATCTGTCTTTGTTGAGAGACTGTAAGTATCATATATTGTTGTGCTGCACAAATAGCCTGAGCAATAACTGTAACTACTGTTGATTGATTCTAATCGAAAGCAGTCTACACTGATTTGTCATGTCAAGCCATTGATTACTTTGAGAAGGTTACAGTAAAAAGAAGACTTTCTCCACTTTAATGTGCTGTTGCTGTTGGCTACCGCCGGGGTACTAAAGTAGATCAAAATGTGTGATGCTGAAGTCTGCATATTTATTTACCCTTTATTGATGCAAATTTAATGAAATGTCTAATAGCAAAGGCTGAAACAGTGCAGGCATTGATCTGGCTGTGATTGAAGTGATGGCCAGTACTCCCATGTTGCTTACTTTGGACCCGGCCTCAGAGATTAGAATAATATAAGCACATAAGCCCTTGCTTGTTCCTTGCCTCTCCACCCATGCCTCTCTCCTCCTCCTGCAGCACTGCTCCCTCCCACTACCCCTCCTTTTCTCCCACAACTTCTCTCTATATCACACAACATGAGTTATATAATTGCACTCTTCTTCAGCAGGTTTCTAAGTGGAGAAAATTTGAGAAGAGGACTGTTTGCTCTTGAGAGCAAATACAAATCTATTATCATTATGAGCTGATGATTGATCCAAATCCTGTCACTGTGTAACTCCACTGGCAGCAAGTCTCATGTGCAGACTGTTATGCCACTTTATGTGTAGTCACTGTGTTGCTAACCCCAAACCACTCCCCTTCTTCCTTACCTTGCAGATGTTAAGTTTGGAGGGGGGTAACTTTGAGGGGGGTTGCATTGAATACAGAGACCCCTCTCAGAGCCGTTACTGCCGGTAAAAGAAGAAAAAAAAACATACAAATATTCAGCAGAAAAGGCTCAATCAAACCAGTACACCCGACTGAATCACACTATTTGGAGTGACATAAAAGAGCAGACGTTTTTTTCTTTCTGTTGCTGTGAAGTTCCATTTTAAAATAATGATACCAACACATACAAAGGTATTAGCAAACATGAATTTATTTAAACACTGTAGCTGTATTGGACATAAAACATGATTAATGGTCCCATTGTAAGTGACGAAAACGTTATACTATAGTGGAGTCAGTCAATCACTTAGTGTCTAGCATGCAATGATGCCTCAGTACTTATGTATCTTCTTATACTATGCTTTCATGATTATAAACGGTAAAAAAAAGTGAGTTTTAAACATCCATGCTGACTGTGCATCCCATGGGAAACTACTACAATGAAAGTTTAATTCAAAGGATTTGTCCGTTTCACTGTCTGCAGCCATCTATCTTGTACTCATCTGTAAACATCGTAAACCCTCTGCAGGCCGCTTTATGTGCAGATTTTTTACATTCTTCTGCAGAAGGCTTTCTTTCAACCCAGGTGTTTGACTCCAACAGATACTGCATCCTACAAAAAAGGGAGAGAGTTAAGATAATGAGAATCAATCTTTGTAAAATAATACTTCCATTAATATTATCAACTACACTTACCTTCCATTAGAGTCCGTTGTGGAGCCATCTTTCCCCATGAAGAGATACTGTTTTCCCACATCTAAATGTCCTTTACACTGACGCCTCTTAGCAAACACTCGAATAGAATTCTCATTCAATTCGATATCTCCATCTGGTAGACAGATGATTGCAATTATATTTATGATAGGTCTTTCAAGCGGAGACATTTAAAAGTCAATGCTACAGCATCTCCTAAGGCTTGTGGTTACAGTTTACTTACTTGATCTGAGTATCTCGTTTACATTAATTTTGTACAGCTCAAAGTTACTCTTCATGGACACATTGAGGACTTCAACCATGTATGCTGAAATAAAACAAAGTGTCATTTATGAAAGTATGGATTGGAGATTTTCAAGGTACTTTACACCATAATGTCTTTTGTGCAGTACTGACCGTAATCTACTGTCGGGAAGAAGCAAGCATGTTGTAAACGGGCATTCTTTGTGATTCCTCGACCACTTTCTGATAGGAATGTATTTTTTATTTTATGACACGGTCCTAAAGAAAAGATCAACATTATGCCATTTTAATTATTTATACAAACCTGATGGGTAACGCTACATTTATTCATGGATGTTTATCTATATGGGTCTTAGTGGAATGGCCTACTTTCTGCACATTGACACACATCCTCTGAGCACAGTTTGGAGACCATGTTGCTCCTTTTGGGGGCGGAGTAGAACACAGTACACTTTCTGTCTGAAAGGAGGCACAAATAATTCAGAAATTCCTGATGAATTAAACAAAGATGTCCCCTTAATCGTGACAAAACATATCAAATAAAAAGCTTACTTGGTTCATAATAATCATAGAACACAGCTGAGGCAGGCTGTAGAAGACCAATTGGTACTCTCTGTATAGCATCAAAACGAATACATTCCTTTGATTCATAGAGCTAGAGTGAGAAAATACATCTGTTAGTACTGAATATGTAAAATCTGTGTGTATTGTGTATGTAAATAGATTTCAGCCTTACCTCATTGAAGTAGATCAGCACTCTTCCATTTGAGACCTCATAATGGGAAATGTATTGCTCAGGTGACTTTGTTAGCTACAAAGAGATAAGATTTTAAGAGTTCAATTTTTTCTTTTTACGATGTCCACTCTTAAATCATACACTTTCATGTTTGTAGGTTAAGAATGAAGGCTCACTAAACGTAGCTTATAGTCATTCTTATGGTCTATTTGAATGGAAAGGGACCATCATTTCTGAATGAACATCATGCTGCTTTAAAAGACTTGAAAATACAGATTGATTGAGATCATAAACTCAATGTTTACTGAGGTAATCAATCAAGAGAGAAGTACGGGCATTTTCTAATAGACTTCGCTGGTCAGAAGAGAGAATGCAAGTTTTAATACACTTCTGCATTGGCTTCACTCAGCAGAACCGGAAGTCCCGCCTCTTTTTATTTGTTTGCATGTGCCAAAAACACTTCCGCAAAGGATACACATATCGCTCATAGATCATTCGGCAAACGTGGCACAACATATTGGGAAGTAAGAAAGACCCAAAGATGAAGTGGAGGTAGAGCCACTAACCGCATCCAGGTCCTCAATTACAGCGTCAAATCCACTCAGAAGTGTGATGTCAGCAATAGACATTCCTGTGAGATTGCTGTTCAGGCTGTAACTGCACATACAAAAACAATGGAAAAACAGGCTGAGAAAGACACTGATTTATGACTTCATGCTCATCTCTCATGTCTCATGGGTACTTATTAAGAGCGAATGTGATGTGAGTCTCATTCAACTAACCTGACACAGACTGTGTAGGTGACATCCTCGTCTGAATTTAAGTTGTTATCGAGGTCTCTTCTGTTTCGGGTGCGAGCATCAAACCACTCAATTGCTGATCGTGGCACACGCACCTCCTTTTCCTCATTGTTTTCATAGTCATCGTAGTATTCATAGTTTTCTATGACCTTAGCTAGGGAGACAGGTTTATGTAAATGAGTAGCTTTTATTTTGAAATACATGTGGTTGTGACTTCTTATCAGTGTCAAAAGCTCACCGGTGTACTTCACTTTCCCCTCCACTGTGACGCTGATAGACACTTGGTCACAAACGTCCTTGGGGTCCAGCAGATAGTAAGCCTTTTCAATCTGCCAAAGAGATTGATGATTTGTTGTAAAATACGGATCCCTTTCAGCATATACGGAAATTAATTAAACTTACTTTAAGCTTGGTTTCGCCTATTCCTGTTAATTCCAACACAATGTTGTTCCCTGAAAATTTCTGGAACAAACAACACAAGAACTGTATCTATAAAAAAAAGATTACATATTTGTGTGTATTTAGTGCAATCTTGATGATGCTTATTGATACCTTAAGGTCTGTTTCCACCTTGTCCTTCTTATTTTCCAATGCAAGTTTCACAATGCCTTGCTTTCCTGGGACTGTGAACTCTGCTATTAGATTTACTTCAGGGCTGACGGCCCTCTTTAGCTCATACTCTGCGAGGGCTTCTAACGCCATGATGGTATCCTTTGCATGGTAATAAAAGATTATTAAGATGTTAATCTGGGCTAAACTGTAAGACATGGGACCAAATAAAGATATTCTTAGGGTTCAACTGATTCTTGATGCAGCATCCTAATCACCTGTGATGATTTGAATCCTCCAAAATAGTTTTCTTGAGTGGTTAACCAGCAGGCTGTTTGGTCTGCCCACTTGGTATGCCCAAGTTCCACTGCTGCTAGGAGGGCATAGGCTGTGGTCTCTACTGTGATGCCATCTGCTTGCGCTTGATTCTGTACGTCTGCATTTGCTGTCCACAGATAACAGCCATTTGTCCCTGATAATTAGAAATAGGCAATATGTAAAAATTGCAAGAACAATAGCAATCTGTGATACACATTTTGGTTGTCTCTTAGGGTTGGGCGATATGTAAATATGAGGTCATATAAATTGATCAACTGACAATCACTCTGCCACATACTGTTAACATCACTTGAATATCTCTAGGTTTATTAGGCATTGCTGTAAATCAATTAGAAGGGCAGCTTTATGGCAACGTTTGATTGTTGCATCAATGCAATTAAATACTTTGCTTTCATTTACCGGATTTACTAAACATAGTCAGTTTCTCAATTGATTATACTCAACTGGCTAAATTACATATTTTATCCATTTCGCCTATGCTTATATGCTTTGATTGGACATGCCTTTAGTAGCCAGTGTTTGAAGCTTTGTCCAGGCAGATGAATGATTTGTTCCCTGTGGCAGGCAAACTGCAAGGCAGTAGGCTGTAATGGCAACAGCAAAGGGATGCTGAAGCCCCTCAAGCTGCGACAGGAGATATGTTGTTGATCTGGCAATGCTTGCTTCCTAGAAAGTAGCATGAGGGCAGTCATTGTTATTTTACATATAATCTTCTTTGCAAATTAGGCATACAGTCAAAGTAGATTCATAATAACAAGGTTAGTCGACATCCACACTAGCAGATCTATGAGGCTGCAGGCACAGCAGTGCTTTATGCTAAATGATAATGTGTTCTCAGGGCATTTTTACCATCTTATTTTAGCTTGTTAGCATGCTAACGTTTGCTGATTTGCACATAGTACAACTAGGCTCCTGGGAATGCCTTTGGTTTTGCAGGTATTTGTATGAGGGCAAATCAATGTCAATAGCCGCAAGAACAAATTAGATCCACACGCATGCATATGTAGAGGTAAAAATTTTTAGTACAATATTTACCTCTGAGAGGTAGTGGAGTAGTGTTTAGAGGCGAATTGTAGACTACCTTTATACCGCCACCTTGCTACTGTGTCGGGAGTAATATCCGGCCAATCCAAAGATTGTAACCAATGAAATCAAGTGGTTGAATGGTGACTGGATCAGCTAACTTAGTGTCTAAAAGAAAAACCACCTGCGAGCAAGCAGTTGGAAGTTTTGCGAGAGGAAGAGCAGTGACAGAAGTCTCACGCAAGGCGAAGCACTTGCAAAGGAAATATGCGTGTGCGGCTGTTTGAGTTGCGCGCGCGGGATCTACACATACGCGTGCGTGGATCAAATTTGTTCTCGCGAATACTGACTTTGATTTTCCATCACATATTTGGTAATAAATCAAAGTATTGAATGAAATTTAACTATAGATTTTGAGCTGATTATGGTGCTCGACAAAAGTCACAGGATCACCATAGTTATTACAATTCATCCTGAGGGTGTTACATAAATATCTGTTTTAAATTTTATAGCAAAATCCACACAAGGATTTTTAGGATAATGTAATTTAGAAACACACATGTTAACTTCACTTTGGCGCTAAAGGAAACGGCAGTTACCCAAAATTGTTAGGATGTATATACAACCCATTAATGTCTGTAAATTTGCGCAATAGGAAAATCATGAGGATGCATCCTTTGGGTAAAAAGTCTGTCTTTACAAAATTGCATGACAATAATGGATATCACTATCTATATAATTTAGTCTGGACCAATGTGTCTCACAAGACTGAAAAACACTGCAAATGTGGCTAAAAACAGTCACCAAGGGCAATAAATCGTTCTCTCACCGCGTTACTTCTCAATTGGGGATCCAGGAATTGAAGCGACCGGTGCAGTGCAAGATTTATGAACGCCGTCATGGATGCACTTTGGTCTTTCTGTTTTGAACAAACAGAGACAATACTGCATTCAAATTACCGCTATTGAGTTTGTTGACACATTTAATATTGTTCTATGTATATGCATGTTCTAACATGAATGCAGTAGAGGTTACCAGAATTTCTCTGTGTAGCACTGGATGTGGGTCACCGAATGACCCGTCAGTCTTCTGGACTGAGAGCAAGAAACTGACTGAGTGCCTGATCTCATCTTCTGGTACAACCACAGCCTTCCTGCCCTGCTGTCCAAAAGCCATTGTCTGACGCTGCGCCACCAACGATAGCACTTTCACTACAAGGGCAGTCACCCTGCGGACAAGAGAATGAAAAACCCAGGAGAAAGGGGTTGGAAAATAAATTGTTTATTATTTGATATACTTGGAAATGGAGAACGTTGATTTACGATGTGAGACATTGAACGAAAATATCATTACAGCATAAAACATACTCACCAATTACTAGATGGCACATAATTCCATGATCCATAAGAACCGTTGGGTTTCTTTTTTGTTAAAATATTTATGTAACCTGACAAAGAAAGTGTTAGCGTTAGCGTTGTTATAAACAAAAATAAATATATAATGTTGTTTGTTAGTGGCCTGTAGATTTGGGTCAGGGTTATACCAGCACTGTGTCCCTGCCTAGGTAGGGGGTTCCTGTACCGATGTGAGGGTTGTGGGATAGAGGATGTCGTATGTGTAGAGATTGTAAAGCCCTCTGAGGCAAATTAGTCAATTTGGCTATGCATGTGTAATGGGAAAATATGTATATGCTGTATTTTGATACACATGTCCTTAGAAATTATGACAGAATTCAGGTTTGGCTAAAAAAAAACATCACTTTCAATTTGTGTGAATTGACCACTTCCTACCTTTCTCGATTTTATCAAGGGCATCGTCTCTGGTACCAGCAGGCATGTCGAACCATTGGTCACTCAGGTCAAGGTAGCGGAGGGCTGCCAATGTCGGGGCCAGTCGTACCATCGTCTGTTCTAAACATCCTTTCGGCAATACAATCAGTTTAGCAACCTTCTGAGGAGAAAGAAGGTTCCTCGCATGTGAACTGCCAAATCCATGCCCTGTCAGATAAGAACATTGAAAGGGTGAGACGCTGTCATTTACAAAGGTCTGTGAATTGTATGTCTGTGTCTAACAAAACATACCTTCCATTGAAATGAACATATTGGAGCTGGAGTCGGGGACTATGTCATCTGGTAAAATGCCGTTAATATTGATAGTTTTTGTGCTCCTCCCTATTAAGATAGAAATAAGTAAATTGATTAAAGTAAATGTGAAAAAAATAAGAATAACGACTGCCATGCAAGTATCACTAAAAAAATACTGAAACAACTCACCATCTAATTTAAACACTTCGGTTTTGTGTACTCTCGTTTCTAGTCCTTCTGCCTACAACCAAATAGATAGCTGATTACTGTGTGTCCCTTGCGTTTCACTTGAAATTATGCAAACGGGAAAGCATTTAAATTTTTAAGTTAACATACATTTGAATGGATACTCATAATCAAGTAAGACAGTAAGCCTTTAACACACAAGCAAATAAATACAAATGCATAACTATTAATAACATAACAAAATACAACTGACTGGCCATTAAGTGAGTTGTGATGAAATGCTGATTTGGGATTTATGGAGGGTTAATACAGGCAAGTGATTTTTACATAGGTTCAGATCCAATATAACTTCCAATATGTCATATGTCCATATATATTTTGTCATTATAAAATAGTTTTGCATGGAAGTCAAATAATATGTTTGTCACTCACCAACACATTCAAAGTCTTTTCAACTGCATCTATTTCCCACTCATTCTCTATGTCATAGAGATATATTTTGATGGGTATTGAGCCGGTTACCATGGGGACAGCAGAGAAGGAGACAAACTGGGAAGACGCTGGCTTCACAGTAATGTTAACAAAAGATGTAGTCGTGGCTGAGCCGGGGGAGCAAAGGCCTTCAGTTTGTCCCATATGAACTGCAACCTATAAAAATGCAGGCGTCCACACAGAAAAAATAACATCAAGAATTTAATTTCAATTTGTACAACAGGTGGTTGCTGTTTTAGTGCCACTTAATGTCAGTCAATAAGGTGATTTCTACCTGTAGATCTTGATTGCCATAGTTGTAGATAACAGGCGAAATGGATAGTTGCTCATATTTCTTCACTGAGTAAGGCAGTCGCAGAGAAACAAATGCCCTCTTAAATGCTTTGATCTCAGACGGCTCAACTACACAGAAACCTGAATGAAACATAGTGTAAGTGAATTGCAGTTATTATTAAAAAAACCCTCAAATTATCCAAAAGCAATTGTGGAGCGGGAAGCATCTACCAGTGGCTGCAGATAAAGTGATGACCTGGATCTCCCATGTGGTGATGGAATCCGGTAGAGTCAAAGGATAGCTAAGGGGTTTCAATTAAGATCAAAAGAATTAACTGATTATAACATGTTTCTGTCTACTTGTAATTTATACAGTAGACTTAAGGTGATGCATTTAACTAGATTAATTTACACTGAACAATAGAAAATGCAGAATTCTCACATTGACAATATTAGAAGCAACAAACAGGAACACATGCAAAGGATACAAACAGAACTATGTCGTAGCAAAGGTTTTAACAGCTGTAACCAGCCACTGTCTTTCACTGGAAAAGAACATATTACATAAAAATATGAAAACTGTCCACTTATTACCTTCCTTTCCCATCTACAGTAAATTCTTTGAATACAAAGCTTGGGGGGAAATATCGTCGAATGTACTGATCAGCAGTGTCCCAGAAGAACTTTTCAAGGTCAGCTAGGTCAGCAGCTAAAAATGAGAAAATGAGACGTTTGTAATTACACCTTCTGAAAATCGTGGCATACTTATTAGACCCTATCTAAGTAGCTGTGTGTAAAGTATTTAATGTTCATATGACAATTTCCTCTCACTCCTGCCAAGTCCATTCTGGGCGTCCTCTTGTATCTTTTTTTGTCTCAGACCCTCTCCTTCAACGCAGCATTTTAAAAAGACGTCTGCACAGGCAGGATTTGCCTCCACCAGTAAGACTCTCTTCTTTCTTTCCTCACATGTTAGTCTCATAGGGATGAGAGAAAACCCGCGAACACAACAGTCTTGCAAATGATCATCGGAAAAGTTTGATTCTGAAAGTGACATTAACAGAAGAATAAACAACCTATTTTTATAGCATATTCTTTGCAGAAGTATCTCACATTAGCTCTGACCAGAGTCATAATGCCAGAATGTTGTCTTACTTAAGGTCATCATTTCTTGTTGAAGGTCCACTGCACGCCTTTGTCGTGCAGCTTGTGAAGCACAGTCTGGAAAAGTAGGATAACAGCATTACAATTCAGCTTGGGATAAGGAAGTGGATAGTCGCTACATTATAATCACCGCCTTGTACTCTTGCTCAATATTCTCTCCTAGACTCCTACTACCTGTAGTAGTATTTACTTTCGGTTGTATTTAGTTTTGGACAAATGCAATATTATTTGGATCCCACTGCAATAGCCTACATCCCATTATATAAAGCTTGGGATATATTAAAGTGCTTTATGTACTGTAAACTTGAGACCATCTTCATTAAATATAGACAAGTGTAATATACTGTATAAGACAATGTAAGCTAGATACATAATGTATTTGTCTTGTTAACATTTTCAAGGATTTAAGGAAGAAAAGTTGTGTTTCTGTCATACTCGCTTTCCACATTGATTGGGACTGGGATACACAAGACAGGCCAGCATCTGTTAGTACAGATGCTGGGTCAGCTCCTCCGCTGTATGAGCAACCAAGGTCATACGACTGCATGGAGGAAAACACCTGAAAAGTTGGAAGAAGATCTTGAATTACTGTGTCATAATGTATGGGTTGAATAGCGTCAGTGTGTTGTAAGAGACAGAGAGTATGTGTAAAGGTGTTACCTGTTTGGCTGTGAGTTTATTATCGGCATTGAGAGCGTAGAAAGCCTTATCTACAGCCAGCAAAGCCACTCTGGCTGTCTGACCATGCAAATCAAATTCTATCCCACACAGTTTTCCAGGTGTGAACGGGCCTTTTGGTTCTACCTAAATATACACATGTAACCACATGAGTTCAGTAGTTGAAACTAAACTAGACAGAAAAATTGTGTTGACAAAAAAGAATGACAATGATAATGATACAACGCCAACCAAAGCAGTGTTTGTTACTTTACAACATTAGTTTGTCGGCCATCCCAAACATGAAGCGTAGCAGGCGACATACAGACTTACTCAAACACAGCAAGCAGAAGTCAGTCTGCACTTGTATCTGTTCTGTTTACTCACCTTGACCTTTAGCCCACATTCATCCTTGACATCTACCCACACCGAGTCCGCAATGATGTTACCACCCTTGTTATGGTAGTAGCCAATCAGACGGAAGGATGGCACCATATCAGATGTTATTTGCAGGTTCTTTGTGACTAAAGTTCCAATTTCGAAAGAGCCCTTTTTTATTAGGATCCCACGACTTAAGACCTACAACATAGTCAATTTAAATTTGTTACAATATATTAAACTGTTGCTTCACTTTGTCAAAATAGACCATGTTGTATTCAATCAGTTATGTCTCACCATGAAGTATATAAACCCAAGTTCTGGGCCATTGACGGTGTGGTACTTTACTTTTAGTTGTTCGTTCACAGAGTACATCTTGTTAGTAATACTCAAGTGAAGGAAGCTGTTACTCGGAGATGAAGCCCTTGGAATGACTTTGCTTTGTTGCAGGCCACCTGCCGACACCTAATGGAGTCAGGGTGTTAGAGAACAAATCAACTGAACCAAAGGAAAATCCAGTGGTTTATCAATTTGATAATACATCGTGTTAGTTGAGTAGGGATACTAACTTCAACAGTAATCTGAGCTGCAGAGAGTAAATTAAAGACAGGAAACACTGCCCCCTCCTGATTGGTGTTTCCTTGCCAAGATTTCTCTGAAGATGGTACATCAACCTTTACTGGCACACCAGCTGCTGGGGACCCATCTGGAAGACGCACGACCATCTATTATGACAAAAAACAAGATATTTTACATGCACAATCATCATTCATTACATATAGCCGTGTGCCCCCTGTTAGTTTCATGCATACCACCACATCTAGCGGGTATCCAGGAAGGAAATGTGAGCGAGTCCGAGAAAGATCCATGGTGTATTTGTGGGCGACGATGGGAAGGTAAACTTCTGCCTCTTGTATTTCACCGCCTGGGTCATAAAATGCAGATATCAGATGTAAAGAAAAATCACAATAGTATCCTCCTCTTCTTCGTATTCTTCTTATACCCGCTCAAATACTAGATGGTGCATCGCATAGTGTTTGTCATTCAATGTTGTGATGAATTATCATTATTAAGAAGTAGTATTAGCATTAATATAGTTGTTTTTATTTTCTTTGTGACAGTACTTTCTAAGATTTGCATAACAAGAAACATAAACATTTAACAGGAGAAAACATCGTACTTTACTGTGCAGAGCACATGCTATTTTAAACATAGCATATATTGTCTCTTTACATATGGTTGTTATTTCAAACATTGGTTTCTAGTGTGACAGAGTGTTCTTTACTTTGGATGTTGGTGACAAATACTCTCAAGTAGAGTTGCGCTCCACTCTGCTGTAACTCGGAGAGGGTTTTCTTCTGCTGTTTTTGGAGGTGCACCATTAAGTCTTCTATCTGAAAAGAAGCTGCTGCAGCTCCATCCTGGACCTGCAAGAAGTGGCATGAATTGTTAATCGTCAAGTACTGTAACAGATGTAAAATATGACCAGATTATCTGATCTCAGATCTTGAAATGACATTTTGTATAGATATCTGTTTCCTCACCGAACCAGTTAACTTCAGCCCCCTGATAAACATGGGCTTCACATCCTGGCTACGGGTTTTATCTTTTTCAATCACTCCAAATTGACAATGGTAAGCCCCTTTAACTTGCTCGCCATATGAATACCTAGAGAGAAAGTTAATACAAAAAGAGAGTCTGAAAATGCAACAGTTATGGTAAAGTTTCAAACAAGCAACCTAAAGATTATAACGTCATGCTGTATTGTAAAATACATGTAAAAAAGCATTACACTTTTCTTCAAAACAGGGATTTTTGCCACTTTAAACTCATTTTGGGGTTTTATGATAATCTATGAAGCTATTGAGTTAAGGGAGGACCTATTATTGACATTGACATGGACATTAATGTATTTGGTTGTCTGACTGCACTTTTTATGGGTTGCGATAGCCTATTTATGTAACATTTTATTTTTGGTTATTTGATGCCGATAAAAAGCTTTGTATGGTTGTGATGTGTTTTCTATAAAATTGGGCAGATTTTTAATTGTATTTAGGCTGAAAACTGTCAATCTGATTAATGCTGTTTTCACACAAAAACTTGGTAGTAGATGAAGAATTAATAACTCTTACCTTGCTGAGATGGAGAAGTTAAACTGTTCTGCCTCCAACAAAATATAGCTCTGCTCCATTGCAATGTTCACCTCAAAACTTGGTAAAACTGTAACAAGGAAAACATTTTTGAGAGGTATAATCTGTTAATATTAAACAAGAAGAAAATGTTAAAATCAAATAAACCTAGTTTACCAAATTGTTGGACTTTGAACTCTCGGGAAGCAGCATTTGCTGCATCATCATCATAGTATGCTGTGATCGTCCATGTGCCCAATCTGTGTAAGCAAAACAAACATGTGTTATTACAGTGTATCAAAGTTGCTTTTGCTGTTATGTAAGAAGCTGTTTTTTGTAAATCTGTGTTGACATACTTCGATACATCAGGTATATGGAAATTGCCTTGGAGTATCCCTCCCTTGGCAGTCTTTAAGGTATGCATTACTCTATTTCCAACAGCATTCTGTAATTAAGTGATAAAAGCATGAATCATGAAATTAAACCATGAAATCATTCATGCAGACCTGCCAAAGTATTTTCAATTACTCACATATACTGCTATATGGAACGCCTCCTCACGAGGCCTCATCGTGTGGTCAAGTGTGAACATCCTGTACCTCACTAGAAGAGAAATAATCAACATAAAATGGCTTTAAAAACAATTCCTTGATTATTTAGTGGAGCATTCTTTCACATGGTTATACCTTTCTTCTGATTTTTTACTTTTCTTTTACCTTTCTGTGCTGGGTTGTAGATTGGCTGATCCGTCTGAATGAAGATATAGCCCCTGTGTTTTGATATCATAACTTTGGTTGTCTTCCTGGTACTGAAGGAGGGGCTCTCTGCCACCAGCAGCAAGTATCTTAGCTCATTATGTCGAGGCAATCTTACCACAATCTCCCTGTCTATCTGTAAAAATGCACATTAGAAGTTTGGGTCAATGACATCTTAGTCCCCTCTAAAATGTATACTTTTGGATGAGTGGGGGAAGTTTCTTATACCATGAGCTCAACCGTTTGGGTCTCCCCTTCTATAGCGCACAGAGTGGTTTTCTTCCCAGACACAACAGTATTGGTACTCTCATGCTCCAGGTAGAGAGTGACAGGACTGTTAAGATAAGAGTTTCCCATCTGGACAAAAACGTTCTCATTAACACCCACATGAAACACACGGGGGGCTGAGATGAAGAATCTGCACAAAAAGAGGAAACATAGCACCTTCATTGCTATATTTTGCATTCATGGACTTCTATGCCTATGCAAATACACATCTGCAATGTTGCATATTGTGTTTGAACTATTACATTATCGCAAAATGATAATAATTTAACATCATGCTAAAAACACATGTTAACTATTACGTGTAATGATCGCAAATATTGTAGCTATTTCTATATTTACCGGCTTGCTGAACACTCCATAGTCAAGATCAGGAACATAAAGGAAAATATATAGCACTCCATTGTGCAGCTTCTATTTCTTTGCCTCCTCCGATAGAGGCTTTTGGTTAACTGGGGTTTTGTTATTTATATACCCCTGTATTTCTCAATCATTTCTCAATAACCTCCCCCTTTTTCCTTTTTTTCCTTTCAAAGATGACTTGGAAAGAAGTATCATTCCTCATATTTATGTTTAATGTATCACATGCTAACTAGCAATACATAAACTGAGAAAATCATCATACTGGCAGACATAACATGTAAACTGATGTGTACAGATGTGTGGACTGACAGATGCTTTTCAGACTACAACGTGTCTGATTTGATAAAAGTCTGTTTTTAATCACTTGGCTGGCTGCATGGAAAGTGTTTGTTTCTGTTTCACAATGTGTACCCATTCCCTCATTGGTTAGTGCAGTCAGCCAGATTTCCCCAAAATCATGTGATTTACAAGAAATCAAGTTTAATCTCATTGGGAGTGGAATGGAGGGAACACTGTTTACTGGTTCAGGAAAGTAGAGCTCCAGTATTTCTGTAAACAATTTCTTCAGTTTAGTGAATGTGATTTTTAGTATATCTTATCAGTAGGTACAAGAGCCTCCTATTTTTCCTACATAAAGGTCCTGGGTAGTTTATTTGTAACTTTATAATTTACATATGTGTGTTAACCAATGAATTGATGAATGTGTTATGATTGGGAAATATTTAGCAGTTTTATGACAACGACACAGACTATATTACCAGGTTGTGATCTCAGCAATGAACAAATATATACAGAGACAAGGTCACTTTATTTTTCTCCACATGAACAACTTGCAGCAACAGTTACAAAAACAATAACTGATCTTTTATTTCAAGTGCAGCAGCATACATTATGCAATTCAAGATTAAACACAGGGATTCAACTGAGAACATCATTATTTTTCTTTTAAATGTACATTTAACATGAATCAAACCTGCATGTAAATGCATCAGCTATGTCAGTATTTATTGATAATTCACTTTATACTCTTGTGTAAATATCCACACCATCAAATACTTAGGTGTTGATTCCAGAAATGTTGCCTCAATTTTTCCAGCCATCATTTCTAATCGTAGATGCAACATGTTTGTGTTTGGAGATTTCATTGGCATTTAAATTCCAACTTATTTGTTGTCAATATTTAACCAATAGTACAAATAACTTTCAACTTACTTCATGATATTCATTAAAAAACCTTTTGAATTGCATTTTCAGAATATCTTCCATGTGTTTCAGATTAAATAATACATAGTTGTACCATCAACATCTACAAGAACTGAAAATACTGGCTCATGTTAAGTTATAATCAAGCTAATACACTTAATGACCCTGTCATGGCCCTGTTTAACCCAACGACCTATTTGGCACATTAAAGAAACATCTGTCAGCCTCCGTTTCACTTCACCAACTACAGGTCATATCATTGTTTGGTTTACTTGTTTCAAAAATATATTATAATATTCACACGTCTACATAACAGCAATTTCAGTTTTTCAAAACTTTACAAAAAATCAACAAAAAAACATTCCTAAAGGGAACTCGTAGAATTGAAAAGGACGGAGTCCGGAAATTCAACGTGAAATAAGACTTGAATAATGTGACTTGATTGAGATTTTTGACTTGATTGAGATTTTTGATTGAGAAGCATATTTGTTAAAAATTGTATTACATTTTAAAATGTTCCTTACAGATCTCAACTTCAACTTCAATAAATAGTTTACGATCCAGTATGAGCCCTTCAAAGTCAAACTCTTTTGTCACAATTAAAATGCAGTCCCTTCTTTGAGCACAGCTACTTGATATGTAATAATTGCAAAGTTGTTTGCTGTATTATCTCAGTAAGAAGAATAGGCAGTGAATGAGAACCGGGGGCAAGATGTCCATGCACAACTCCTGGATATGGAGAAGTAACACAAGAATTGCGTTTGGACAATCAACACCAGACTCTCTGTCAAACTTGAGATGAACAGCCACATAGCCCTGGAGGAACTCCTGCAGAAGATAGTTGGTTTCATAAAATAAATTCTGCAGAAAAAAAGTTGCAGAAATATATACCAGCAAAGTGTTCTAACATTGTTGAAAGTTTGAATGACCTGCCAAAGGAAAGAAGGCCACACATTCAAAAACACAATCAAAGAGTAGCTGTTAAAAAAAGATTATATACAATCCATGTTCTAAAGGTTTGTACCATTAAATGCTTTTAAGAAATGGACAAATTGTTAATCTAACAATTCCCTTAATTTCTCATCTATAGAATGACATATTAGTGAATTGACTTGTACTAACAAGTGAAAAAGTAAATATTCCCATACTTACATCATGCACCATCAATAATACGGTGATAATAGTCCACGATACACAGCTATTAATGCATATGAAATAAGCATATGAAATATCAAACTCTTGCTCATTCTAACTTCTTTAAAATATTGGGAAGTGCACTCTCTGCATCCGTCCTCGTCCGCTGCTTGTTCAGTTTGCCTGTTCATGTCCCCCTCTCTATCTCTTTCCTTCTATCCATCTCATTTCATGCAGGAGTGGGGTTACCTAAGAGACCAGGCCTCAATGGAGAAAATCCCTTTTCTACAATTAACTGTGAAAGTGACAGAAGGAAAGGAAGGGAGGGATCTATGGAGGGGGTGCTCACTCAGAGAAGAGAATGAGAGAGGGTAGGACACAAGTGTGCAAGGCAGGTAGAAAGACGTAAAGTTTAAACCTAATATTTATACTCATTTTTTTTATTTCACCATCAGAAATGACAGAATAGATAACTATAAAGATAATTATATAATTAGTTTTAATGTTTAGGACCCTCAGACAGCAGCCTTTTGCTTCTGCATTTACGTTTTTGATTTAGTAAATACATTCTGCATTGTATTTAGTGAGGCTAATCCTTTATATAATAATAATATAATAATATAATAACTAACATATACATTTTAGGATATATTTTGTGTCATATATTGATAAGATTTTTTCACACACTTTCTAAATAAATACGTACATTTCAGTTTTGGAGCACCTGATACTTGAATTGGGATTAGGCATAATTAGGTTGCATTACACTGATCCCAGTGAAAGTGAATTATGTCCATCACCATAATCTCTAAATATGCAGAGGGAGTGACCACTGGGTTTCCATGGAAAGATGTACACAAAAGGGTGTGGCGTGGGAATGTCCTCAGGGGTCAGGAGTGAGGGTGAAAGGGTCAGAGGCCAGAGCCAGCTGGACAGCACACAAGAGGAGATGAGGGTGAGAAAAGGAGGTGAGGGGGTAGTCCAGAGACCGACTGACTGACTGGACCCAATGGGACATTAACATTGAACTGATGGGAGGCTCACTGACCGAGGCCTATTCAGGGAGAAACTAAGCTATGACACACTCATGTGTAATGGTCCGTGGTAATTGACAAGTGACAAGACCCTCATTGTAGATGCAAAAGCAGTTATCAAAATGCAGTGGTGGATTACAATCTATGCGTACTAGTATTCGGTGGTTATATGGGGTTATTTGATTCAATGATGAAAACATACTCATATACAAAAACCATTTTTACAAGTGATATACATTTTACTAGATAACGTTGAAAGTGTTGAATAATATTAGGGCCACTCCATTCCAAAAAGAGGCCTGTAGGCATATTGGGATATACATATATATATATATATATATATATATATATATATATATATATATATATATATATATATATATAACGTTATCAGTTTGGGGTTTAAAGACTCACTTCAGTATGCGTCAATTATCACCGCTTGTTTTCCAATACTTTTCACTGACAGCAGTCAGAATAGTTTACAGTATTAAAACCAGTTTATTTCCTGTGGTGTGTTATTCTTGACGCAGTTTGTTCTTTTTCCACCTCAAGGAACATAGACTTTAACATGCAAATGATAGTTAAAGTCCATTCATATTTCAAAAAAGAAAGGACATTAAGACTCTATTGTGAAAAGCGAAAAAATGAATGAAAAAATACAAAGGTGACCACATGATGTTTCTCCAAAGATCAGTTCTATGTAACCAGCTGTCTGTTAACAGTAAAAACAACCTATTCACAGATGCATTTTTGTAAATTTGAGATTGACAAATCAGTGAAAATGTTGTACTATTTCTAGTTCCCATGGTTATAGATGCTCCCTGTACTCAAGGGTGCAGACAGGAAGGTGAATGTCTGTGAGCTCTGTCATCCATGTGGCCGCTAGTGAAGGTCAGGTCAGAGAGGGCAGCAGGCAGTCTGGATCGGGGCCACACTCTGGTGGTCCAAAAAAGACAATATTGGGGCCCAACCCAGGGGGTCAACATGCAAATAGTAACCCCTGAGTGAAAGGCATAGAACGGATCAATGTTCTCACATTACTCTTGCTGCCCATGACTGTGAATGTGCACGCCTACACACCACATGAGGTTTTCATATTTAATGAAATTCAGTCTCAACAATAGTGAAGGCAGCTGTATTTCAACAAAGGCAGAAGAAGTATGACGTCATACGTTAGCGTTAAAATAAGCACGTCTTTATTGAAGTTCATCAAAGTCCGCTACCTTGATGCTACCATCGCCAAATAGTATATATTTAATGATGAATCAATAACTGAAAAATATAAATAAAACATTTTTTAGAATTTACAGTGTTACAAAAGCTGCAACAAAATCATAGTCATGTTTGTGACTCTGGCCTTCCACACTCATCCAGTGCATGTGGAGCAGATGAAATTCAGTTGTTCTGTCTCAGGCAAGCCAACCCACTGCTGCCTCCCAGTGGCCTCAATGGCACCTGTAACACCACACTCATATTTCCCTTCAGATCCTTGTCCCGGGGCCCAGTTGTGGTAACAGCCAGAAGTGGACTTCGTCCAGAACCAAAAGTTAAATTTACAAGTGTACCGTAGACCCAGCCAAACATGAGGAGATGTGGCGTTCTTTAATGTTTCAGCCACCTTCCCCTGAATGTCTTTGGTGGTAATGTGAACAAGGTCAATATGGCGGTCCCTGCAGTAACCCATCGCTTCCATCCATGTCATGTTTTCCTGGATTAGTATCAGGTTTTCTTTGAGGAAAACAGAGAAATAGTTCCTCATTCATCATGGAAATATATGCACAATGAACACAAAGGCACGTGGTAATTTGAAACATACCTGAAGGAGTACTTTGGCTGTTTTCAGTGGGTTTTGGAGTTGAGGACGGTGTAGTGGTCTGGGCTGAAGTCCCCATCGGTGTTGTGAGTGTAGAGGTACTGCCTGTTGTCACTTGTGTAGTAGTATTGGGAGGTTGCTGTGTCGGTGTCACAGTTGACATTTCTGTAGTGGCGTTGTTGAGCTCAGTATTTGAGGTACTTGACACAAGAGCTGTGGCATTTGGTGTCGTCGGTTCATTGGCAGTTGTAGCTTCTTCGGTGGTAATATTTGGAGTGTGTGATTCATTGGTAGTAGCCAAAGTAAAATGATATGTTATTACCACTTCTTGAGTTGAAGTGCTTTGAAGGGTTGTCATATTTGCTGCCATCTGCTGTGTACTTGTTTGATGAGTGGTTGTTGGAACTGATTTCCTCGCTGTAAGAGTAAGTAATGAATTAATAAACACAGATAATAAATGCAGCTCTGTTGTGTCTTGTGTAAGGTTACAAAACATAACATTATAATATAACATAAAGATCACTATGCTGACAGAGAAATAAGCGTGTGATAGAGCAACTTACCTCCACGGCAAACACAAAAGCGCTTGCCGCCGCATTGCAGGTCATTCCACTGCCCTTTATCTTTGAATATAGCAGCAGCACAATTCTGCCCAAGATAGTTGTTAGGCTGACTAGGTTTCCAGTAACGAAATGAGGTCTTGCTCCCGTCAGACCACTTCCAGGGATCTTTGAAGAGGCCTATCCACACACTTTGTGATCCAGACACACTACGTACTGCCTCATTCTCTACTGCTGAGTGTATGCTAATGAGCTCCGATAACAAGGCCCTGCAATGATTCTGAGCGTCCCTCCATGATTTGGTGTCATCCACAAAAATTTGACCACTGGTATCGCTGTTGCCTGCAATTCCAAAGATTTGACATTTTAAACACAAAGATCATTGCAACTTCCTGCATTTAAACATGATTTGTGTCATCTGAAATAACTCAGACTTCAATATTACCATTTCACTTACCACGACAAACAAATCTTCTTCGGGTCCCGCAGTCACTTTCAGTCCACTCTCCTCGTTGATCCATTGCTGCGCATGCATCTTTATTCTTCATTTGAGGTTCGCCTACCTTCCAGTTTGTAAAATCCAGTTTCTGATCAGGCCAGGACCAATGCCACATCCACACATCTCCAACCTCCAGGCCTATCCAAGCTCTGGCAATGGTACTTGGAACTAAAGTGATTAAATTATCCATATCAGTTGAGTTGTGAACTGCTGCTAAATCAGTGTACATCTCTCTGCAATAGGTCTTTGCTTCTGTGTAGGTCATGCTCTTGTTAATTAGGTGAAAATCTGTAGATCCCATAGTAAAAGAGCAAAATCCTGTAATAATAAATTATACACAATTATAAAAACAACAATAACAAAAACATTCTTGTTTTCACAAATAGCCGACCGCATCTATGCATTTTAACTATACATTTACAATTATGATACGAGGAAAACATGTAAGGTTCAAACCTGAGATAAAAAGCAGATACAGTGTTTGAGTCCCTTTTCTCACGATCCATCTGTTTTCAGGCATGATCGTAGCAAACCACAACACAAAAAGCAGGTTGTAACTAACTAGTAAGGTGGTACTGCAGCTATATCAGCAGCACAGTGTTTTTTTGTAAGAATGCCACTCGGCTTGTTAAGAGACACTTCTTCAGCAGCTACAGACAAAGCAGTTCTTCCAGATTCTTTCCCCTCTTGCACATACTGTAAGGCACATGGCCTATTGAGATGAAAACAGTTACATTCAACAGGTTGCGTCAAAAATATTACTACATTTCCTGCACTAAAATCACTGATCAGGTCAGGTTATGTAAAAGTGACTGAGTGATTAACCGAACACATTAACCGAACACATATACAGTAATTAAAATTGTCTAATTTGTTGGAGAGCATTTTAATTACTGATATGGGTGGTGGTTCAAGTGTCCATGATCACTACACTGAAAAACGCACCCATATATGTGTATATCATTTGTTTGTGTCTATTCATTACAATATAAAATTAATCCACCTACATTTTGAACAAAATCAATCCGAAAACAAAAACAGTGTTGTGATATTGGGGTGTGTTGGATCCTGTTGACTGGAAAATGTTAACTTTTCAGGAGGCTGCGTCAGACCAAAAGTATCAGACTATGGTGAGAAAAAAATAATATTTTCAAACAATTTAACCATGTGTTAAGAAAAAAAAGAGTAAATGCTGCTAAATAGAAATTGCATTGACATTTCTGTTCCCAGGGGTTTAAAAAGTGTTGCAATTAAATAAAAAAAATCATTCTTCACCCCGAAAACAAGGAAGTTCAACTAGAACACTGTGTGGTTGTAAAAAACATCACTGGAGCATGAACAAGTTGTGCAATACTGTATATTCCCCTCCTGTCAAAGGAAGACGCATTCCTTCTTCTAGGCGTGGCTGTCCAAGAGTTTCATCAAATTAGGTCTGCTCTGCCAAAACGAGTTACCTGGGAGTTTTCCACGTAGGTATCCTGTGTCAGTGTATAATGCACATTTGCTGTACATGTAATTTACCATTACTTCTTCCTGAATGCTTCAGCGATATACTTGCAGCATGTTTGATGCCGTGTGCAGAGCAGATTTTTTTTGGAGGTCCATTTACATAACAATATCGTTACAGCAAACAGTAAATATATTTTGTTTTCGTCATAATTTCCATGCATATGTTTAACTATTTCGCAAAGAACAGAAATCATCGTAGCCACAGAATAAATCCAGACGACCATACACTGCAGTGTGTCATATGACAGCGCTGGTATGGGTTGTGCCATGAGACGTTTTGGCTCAAGGGATCCTGGCACTGAGCCACCATGGCCTGTAAACAACAACAGCGTCAAGTTGAAGTAAACTGGATCTAAGTGTCGGCCTGTTGCCTTCTGGGTCTAACTACGACGAGTACAGTGAAGTTGTGTTCAACAATGCGTCGAAGGTGTGTCTGGTAAGTAATCCCAACCTTCAAACGACCATGAGCTGTTTTGTCATCAACCGCTTCTTCAGACGAGCAACCTGAACCGAGCATTGTGCTAACGTTAGCTACGCTAGCCACGTTAGCTTTAATTGCAGCTCACAAGCTAACGTTAATCTGGGCTCGTAATCACGCAGAAAACACTTCGCTGATTTACTGATGTTGTCCGGTAACCGTCGAGCGAACGAGCCCCGCGTTTCGTGAATATTACCCGGGTATGATTAACGTTATGTCTCAGTTTTAACGAAACGCTACAGAATGTGATACAAGCCAGACAGACGCCAAAAGCTAGCGTTAGCTCGGGGGCTCCGGGTCATTTATGGGTTTGCAGCTAGCTGTTAGCTAGCTGCCCGTAAAAGCAAATGTAGGACATTATGTTTCACGGTCACTCATACGCTGTGCCGATATGCATGTGCATGAAAAGAACCACGGGATCGTGTCCTTTTTTTTATTTTGTGCGGTTTTCGTGAACTAAGCTCATTTCGTTCTCCACGTTACTGCGTGTGGCTACATTTAGTAAACGTGTAACGTTGTTGCGATGCCACCGGGGCTAGCAGACGTTAAAACACCGACTAATGTCTGCATTTGTCGGTGCATTTAATGGATTTGGATTAATGCAAAAAAACGTCGGTACATCTGAATGTGTTTTCCTCCTATTTGACCAGTTTGAATGAGGAGGCACATCTTGTAAAACAGTTTTTATGTTGGGCTTCCTTTTAGCTAACGTTAGCTTAGAAATTGAGAGGTTTCAACCATATTCGATCACCACTTGTGTCATTCAATAAGTGTCACGTTTGTTTTGGGGTCTTGGTTTGGTCGATGTCTTAGCTACAAAAGGTGATCGTTGACGTCACAGTGTCCTAAACTAGGGCTACAACGCACGAGTATTTGTCGGGTAACGTTAATCAATTGGTCGATGAAATGTCAGAAATTAGCGAGAAATACCAATAATATTTCCTGAAGTCCAGGGTGATGTTTTGTCTGACCCCACAGTCTAAAAGATAAGCAAAGATATTCGATTGTTTTACGATTTAAAACGTCCTCTGAGCCAGAGACTGGTGTGCATCTGTGCTTGAAATGTGTCTTAAATTATTGATTTAACAAAATAGTTGACAGGTTAAACTCTGACATTGACATCTCTCGTGCATGTTTTCAGCTCTACTTCCAATCACAACCAGTTACTATAAAGACAGATTTGATTTACAAGTTCGATCACAAAAAAGAATAATGTCCTTTTGTGTCACCCTCAGATTGATATCCTTCAGACGGGACCTCTTCCTCTCCACTGGGTAGCTTACTAGCCATGTCCTCACAGCAACCCAACAGCTCAGCCTCCAACAGCCCCACCAACATATTGGGTTCTCCTTTCTCTGTCATCAGTCCCTCACTTAACTCCCCAGGGGTCTCACCCTCACTCGGATTTGGACCCATCAGCAACAGTCAGGTAACTGACTGCCATAATAGTCTGTGAATTCATGTTATGGTGGATTAATCTGCTGTGTTTGTATGGTATGGGTGCATGGGCAGTGATTTGCAAAAATGGATAATACAAAAGGCAGTGTTGTAATTTAATGACATACAATTAACCAAAGACATTTTTTTGGGTTGCTTTGTGGGTACAGATCTCTTCAGCACCTATATCAGGGATGCACTCAATCAGCAGCTCTGAAGATATCAAGCCTCCATTTGGCCTGAGGCCTATGCCATCGCACAGCCCTGGAATAATGTTGTCTCAGAAACGCATGTGTGTCATCTGTGGAGACCGCTCTTCTGGTGAGTAAGAGCAGGATTAGCAGGAGTGAAACATCAGCTGTCGACAGTGATTTTGCCTGTGTTTCCTCAATATTTTAACTAAATGGATCTCACTCACCGTTGCTAATAAAATTATAAAATGTTTTGTCAAACTGTTACCTTCACTTTGGTGTTTTGTTTGATTTTCCCCAACAGCGATTAACTTTGCTTTTTTTATTTGTGTAATTTACAGGCAAGCACTACGGAGTGTACAGCTGTGAGGGTTGCAAAGGTTTCTTCAAACGAACTGTGCGCAAAGACCTTAGCTATACCTGCAGAGATAACAAAGAGTGCCTGGTCGACAAACGCCAGCGCAATCGCTGCCAGTACTGCCGCTACCAGAAGTGCCTGGCCATGGGCATGAAGAGGGAAGGTATGCAAGGAGCAGGGTTGCATTAGAGGTTAAAGTTCATTTTGAGAGCCTGTTTGGCTATTGAAGGTTTAGGAACATGTTTTGTTGCGAGTTGTCATACATGCAACTATACAAAGGTGACATACATTGGAGTTTTCAGCAACATAGAGTTAATATACATTTTTAGAACGATTTAAACATTGGCAGTCATTTAGATTTCTTAGAGTAACTAATTATGCTAAAGGAAGCCCACTTAAATTGATTAGGTAATATTGGATTACTACTATTTCTGGCATAGGTGAGGGTGGATGCTAGATTAGATGAGATAAAGAGTAGAGACGAGTGTATTGGGGCTGGTTTATATAACTAACCCCTCTCCATCTCTTCTCTTCATTTTCTCCTATTCTACCCTTTCTCCATCTTTCAATAGTGATCAAACATGTAAAGTGGATAAAAGAAGATGGAAAAGATGAGGGATGGATGAGTATGACATGAAATCTTAAAGATACTGTATTTTTATGTTACTTATAGAATTAGCCTGTTGTATTAGACATGCAAAATTGTCGACTGGCAGATTTGTGTGAAAACGTACCCCAGAAATGATGGGCGTGGTGCCTTGTGAGGATAGACTACGCTGTAAAACAAGCAGCCAGGCAGCAGTAATTCTTTGCTGTGTAACTGTATTTTAAATCTGATGGAGTGGATTGGTGTTGAAGCAGCATAAGATGTAATAGATCGTTCTAGTTGAGGCCCCCCACCGGCCACACTGTCAGTTTAAAGTATTTTATGTATTATGAGAAGTGTTGGCTCTTTACTAGGTCTGTGCAGCTCCAGATTTAGGCACATGTAGTTTGTACACTACTTTGCCACCAGTTAAATCACTATGTCAGATTGTAATGGCTGCACTTTGATCAATGTCTGCTCTGTCAGTGAGATTGGTAGATTGTAAATTTTCAAAGAGATTCTGTCAGTGCTGTTGTTTTTTTTTCCTGATTTGATTGAGAGAAGTCAGAATATATTGGATTAAACAACAGCTTCTGTTCTTCCACCTCACTGAGATCAGTCTCCTTTTTGGGTTGCTGTAGACGCCATATAATCTCTTTTCCCCCCCTATTTTTTTTTTTTAAACTGCCATTTAAGTTTTTAACAAACTTCACTTGCTAGTGCCTGTTGTCCTCATTGAGCTTTGTGCTGTTAAGACGGCACCACTCTGGAGTAATGCTGCTATTTCATGTGGAGTGGGAAAAACAATCGATTTTTTTTTTAGATGCATTGGTATTCTGTCTTTAACACTTTAGTATGCATGTTAGCTAACTGGAAGGCATGCTAATAACAAACTCATGCATGTAACTTCAACCTGCCAGCTATACTTCTGTTAATAATGGAAGTACATTCATCTGTCTTTTGTCATGATGGATACTAATTATGCTATTGTGAGTAGTATGGAAATGAAAAATGTTCAAAGATACATAGAGAAACATTTCATAATCAGTTATAAACTCCCTGAATCAGAATGAAATATTGAGGAATGTACCAAAGATTGCCCACACTTCAGTATTAATTGACAGCAATCCACTGAATCTATTTTTGCTGTCATGACTATAATTGTGTCAAGACGGCAGAGGATTTGAATAGGACTTTGTCAATGCAGCAAAAACCCTGCAAAGAGACAGGGTATTTTGCATAATATCCCTCTTTAACCCATAAATTCATCACTTTTCATTTTTTCATTCTTCAGTATTTATCATCATCTCATTTCTTGTATCCCCCCCACCACTGTTTCCTTATGTTTTGTCTGACGCAGCGGTCCAGGAGGAGCGCCAAAGGAACCGAGAGCGTGAAGGCGAGCTGGAGTTCAGTGTTGGAGTGAATGAGGAGATGCCTGTCGAGAAGATTTTAGAGGCAGAAACTGCTGTGGAGCAGAAGACTGAGCTTCACTCTGATGGTGGTTCTGCAGGCAACTCTGTGAGTGGTTACAACATGGCAATCAATAGATTTATATAAGTCACTTTGTCAGTCATCTTGTTTCGCAAAAGCATGGCGGTTTTAGGTCTCATGTCTTTAAAAACATGCTCTTAAGTACAGGCTTACTGTTTATTGCTGGAAGTATTATTTTTGGATGTACAACTTGGGAAAACATGCTCTATTGTTTGATTTCAGCCCCACGATGCAGTGACCAACATCTGTCAGACTGCGGACAAACAGCTGTTTGCCTTGGTGGAGTGGGCAAAGAGAATCCCTCATTTCTCTGAACTGCCCCTTGATGACCAGGTCATCCTTCTGCGTGCAGGTACAATTGAGCAAAAGAATGACCCTTTTGGTACCGGACCTTTTTAAAATCAACATGGCGATCAGCTTCACATTATGTCTTTGCAATTTTATCAGAGACAGATTATCAAAATAGTCTGTTTTCATGTTTTTTGTATAAAGCTCTCATACATTTACACTATCTAAGATTGTTTAGGATGGCTATCGTTAGGATCTTATCAATACCAGTGTATTGCTTATACGTTCGCGTCCTTATCGATTCTCTTATTTTTTGTATTTAAACAAATGGCCATTCTTGAGCAGCAACAACAGCAATGTTTAAAAGACTCACTATTGTAGACTATACAATTTTTTTTTTTTGAAAATGCCAACAACAAATGTAAATAAATAAACAAATATATAAAATACACTATATTCTTAGGTCACCTCTTACATTACCTGTCGTGGACGAGGATGGGCGGCTGCTCGCCAAGTAGTCGAGTACTGCATTTCTGCACATTTATGTTCGGCGCGTTTGCCAAATGTTTCGGTAAATTGCTGGTTTTTGCCTGTCTTGTGAGGGTTTTATTGCATTTGAGACAACAACAGTTATCAGCATATAATCAAGTAAAATGTAGCCACACTTTCAATCTTGCGTGTCTATGTGAAGCACAACTCCAACCCTCGTATAAAGACAGGCACAGAGAGAGGAGGTTTGCACCGCTGCTTTCCCCCCCCTGGCGATCTCATTGCGTAACCTCTAAAGTACCGACAGCAGAACCGTTAACTCCGGACCGTATCGATACCCCGGGTATTTACTACCCTGTCTTATCAGTTCCTGTTTAGAACTGGGTTTCGGTTAATACATTTAATTTGCACATATGGATAACTCAATTCTAAAATTAACCGCAAAGTGTGAAAAGTAAAAACGCAAGGAAATGCATAAATCCTAGCCTGTTGATTAACCTTTTGCTGCCCTTTACATCAATTCTAGCATAGAAAGCAACTACAAAGCAACTTGAGTATTCAGTGAAAACGCCAAGCTATGGTAAAATTGTTAACCTGAATGTTGGTATTTGTGCGTGGATGGGAAAGCCGAAGCCCATGTTAATTAATGCACAGTAAAATATATTTGAAGATGGCAACAGGAGTTCTTTTAAGTTCAGGTTTCAACCAAAGACTTCTCCTTTTTGAAACAGCTTTCCATCGTGAGTGTAATTTCGCCGTAAGAACCACTGAAATGGTTTGACTGATATTATTACATGACAGTTGAATTGTATCTTCTTTCAGGGTGGAATGAGCTCCTCATTGCCTCGTTCTCCCATCGCTCCATCGGTTTGAAGGATGGCGTTCTCCTGGCCTCTGAGCTGCAGCGCGACAATGCACACAGCGCCGGAGTTGGAGCCATTTTTGACAGGTGCAAAACTGAAAACTGCCAGTATACTAAAAATGTTTTCACATGTGTAGTGTCTGTATAATAACTGTATTTATTTAACACAGGGAGAGTGTGCAGAGTGCAGAGGTCGGCGCCATATTTGATAGGTAATCTGACACTTTTGTGATATTTCCATTTCTGTTTGAGTCAACAAAATGTGTGTAATTTTTCCATTAATGCTCGTTGTATTTTACACTCTAAAGCCTTTTCCAAAATGTGTCATCATTTAGGGTTCTTACCGAGCTCGTCAATAAAATGAGAGATATGCAAATGGACAAAACAGAGCTGGGCTGCCTCCGAGCCATCGTCCTGTTCAACCCAGGTTTCTATGCAATGCTGATATCCAAAAAGAAAGCGTTTTTTACAAAATAATATGTATTGTTATGCATCTGATTTAATATATTGTCTATATTTTTATGCAGATGCCAAAGGGCTCTCCAACACCGGTGAGGTCGAGCTCCTTAGAGAAAAGGTCTATGCATCATTGGAAGCCTACTGCAAACAGAAATACCCAGAGCAGCAGGGAAGGTAAATGTCCTCAGCCATCACAAGTCCACTGCACCCATTTGATAATGTTGAATGTCAACGTTAAACATACTTGTTTCATCGTTCATGTTAAACTAAAGGATGCCTTTTTTACTCAATGCAGGTTTGCTAAGCTCCTTCTTCGACTGCCAGCACTGCGATCCATTGGCTTGAAGTGCTTGGAGCATCTTTTCTTTTTCAAGCTGATCGGTGACACACCTATTGACACTTTTCTCATGGAAATGCTTGAAGCTCCCCATCAGTTGTCATAAATAGGAAACGCGTACGGTGGTTTAGGTTTAGATGGCTGAAGTCTGGGACGCTGGAGTGGGACTGGAGTGGCACTTTAAGTTCTTTGAAGATTTGTCAATTTGTCTCACTGCTGTCTGGGTTACACTATTTTAGTGCAGCACAGATTTGCTCTTTCGACCAAACCCGAGGCTTGGCATGATCTACAAGCTGGTGCTATGTGTTGAAATAACTTCATGAGTAACTATGGTTTTAAAAAAAAAAAAAGTATTTTTAAAAATGTAAACATATACATATTTCCCTCACAGGAGCTATAATTTGGGTAAACATTTTTATATGAGCTTTTTAGACAAAGTCTAACATCAATATTCAGTTGTTTCTCCAACTGAACGGATCCCCAAAACCTATTTTTTAAAAGGAAGGCCACCTGAATCATGTGTATGCATTAAGGAAGTAGTCTTCTTTTAATAAGTTTGAATTCAAGCCAGCTCTAAAAGAATATAATTGTACCAAACAGTCACCTTGAACTGTGTCCAACCACAGCGCTGAGTTTACTAGTTTCCATTGCAGAAGATTAAATCCCAACAGTGAGTCTGTGATAGAAGAGAAGTGAGTGGTTGACACCGTCAGGTTTGACTTGTCTGTGTTGATTGAGGATCAGCTTTATGTGTCTGGTAATATACAGTTAGTGTTGTTTACTTCTTTGCCATTTTATAAATCTAATCACTTTGTGGTTAACGATTAAACTGCACTGCACACTTGCTATGTACTATTTCTAAAACACTTTTAAAATATTGCCTGGCCGTTAAATAGTCAGGCGTCTGTATTTTGGTGCTATTTCAGTAATAATTTGACATAATTGCAGATGCACACCAAACCACAAACCTAAGAAAATATGCAAAACTGAAAAATCCCTTTGTTAATCTTTGTTAAAAATGTAGCAATATAAAATGTAAACTGCATAAGAGCTTTCTGCCTGTCAGTCATTCAGGGGTTTTACAAAGTAAATCATGTCTGGTGGAAAGGGAATACTCCATTTTGTAATTTATCTATTCAATTCAAAGGTACTGTGCAAAAGTAATTGTTCAGGGAAAATGTATATTGACAAATTTGAATTATGATCAGGATACAAATTATATAATTCTTAATATGTGCCCTTGTCTTTAGTTATCAGCTAGTATAAAGCAGAACATGTCTTGGGTTGCACTGGATTTGCTGAGACTGTTTCAGCTGATTTTTATTTTTTTGTGCTTTTTTTTTTTTTTATGCTCAATTGTATTTCCCCCCTCCCCCTCCCTTCCCCTTTTTGTAGGTAGCTGTCTTGTTTGTCGTTATGTCTCTGCAATTTATTAAAAGCAAACCATAATCACATTTAGATCCATAACACCTGTGGAAGTATAGGAATTTTAAACAAGACCAAGTGAGGTCTGTATGATGGCCATGCGTAAATCCCAGATGAGCTATATTGGTAAGCTTGTCATCGACCTCTATATGCTCTTGAACATAAAGTGACTTGAAGCATGGGTGGTGTGGACTGAGAATAAAGAGGCTTAAGTTTTCTTTTGTCTACTTTTTTTTTCTTCCCCAACAGTGTTGGATAATTATTGACTAATTTATGCAAATCCATTCAATTCAAAGATGTTTTAATGAGCCTGTTACTGTATTATTATTGTTTCCCCCATTGCTGACAATTTGCCAGTGGATAGGTTTTCCTTGCCATGATATGAACTGAAATTATATTTATTAATTTAGCCTAGGCTTTTTCAAATTGATAGCACATCAATTGTTCAAAAAGGTAAACTGGGAAATCCGAGTGATAAACTGGGAATGTTATTGAATTATATGAATGCTACACGATGACATTATTTTGACAGTTTATGCTTTTTGTGATATACTCTGCCTTTTTTTTTTTAACCTTCTAAAGTTACTTTCTTTGACATGTTATACTACGACTTTTCAAACAAACTAAACAAACTTTTTCCCACATACTACACCATAACCTTTATTGACACGCTATACTAAAATTATGTCATGACTATTTTTTACTTGTTTTAACATCTTGTATATACTATGACTTTATTTTTTTACTTAACCATATATTGCCAAGTTTTTCGACACTAGGCTATTTCTTTGGCCAAAAGTCAAAATTTTTTCAATTATGACTTCTTTGTGAATTTTTATGAAGCTATCCAACGTACCATACTAGATATACTTACAAAATGTCAAAAAGAGGTTTTAATGAGCCTTTTTATTGTATTTGTTACATGTTTTTCTTTTTGCTGTGGGCATAGACACAATAGAAGCCTTGGTTGTAATGTACTTATGTCACGTTCCACAGTGATGTTATGGCACAGGCAGCTAGTGTGTGTGGTTGGCTAATGTTAAATTAGAAGAAGAAGAAAATGCTGAGTGCAATGAAATCAAAGGCTTCTAAGGGATGCCACAGGACTAAAAGGTGAGTTTCATTAATACGTGTTTCACCATGTTTGTTACAGTCTGTGAAGTAAAAAGGTGAAATACCACAAACCCTACTGAGAACCTAAGTGAACCTCCTTTTGTATCAAGCAGAGGAGACACAAAACCATCCATGGCTTAGTTTGCTTAAATTATATTTAGAATAATACTGCTTTTAGTCTATGACACACTATTCTACACATGGAGCAAAAAACAACAGAGAAACACAAAGACATTGTCATGACATGTACATCATTTTTGCAGCATTCCCCCTATATTACTTTACACATCTATTCTGTCTTTGACAGAAATCAGTACAATCTGGGAAACACAATGAGCTCTTCCTCCATAACGTCAGTTCTTAGAAGAGTTGCATGCTACACATAGTCTAAGGTGCTGAATAATTTTCAGTTAATTCGTAACAAAACAAAAAACATACTGCTGGTGTGGTTTTATGTCGCTTTATCGTAATGCTGTGCTAAATTCTGGTTTCTCTCAATGGCCATCTTTCCATCACAGTGGATTTGCAAGTGAATAAGTGTATCTAGCCATGATATAAACTGAAATGATGATCATAAACATAGCCAAGGCCGATGTAAATTAGTAGCACAATGAGTTAATCAACAGTTCAGAAACAGACCAACATAATCAAAACGTTAAACTGTGGGCTCGTCTTCTTCACTACAATACAGATTTACATGTTTTAAAACAGATAATAGTGATTTTATATTTGTCCATATTACTTATTATCATGTAAACCCCGATGTTCTTTATTCATAGTTATGGAATGAAGCTCCACGTCCTGTGAATAACAAACGAAGATCTCCAGTGATGCCAGTTGAACTACACGTTCATTTGGCCTGGTCTATTTTCAACTCCTACATTTGACATAGATCTCGACTAGAGTGGAACAATGCATTTCTATATTCTACAGTAAGACAACACAATACAGCTTATGTGCATGACCAATCCTAAGTTATCATAAATACTTTAAAGCTATCTTCATAACATACTATTTGATCCAAAACATAACATGGGAAAAAAAAAACATCTTTTTGCCAGGACAAGTCTAAAAACACTGGTTAAAAATAAATCACAGCTCTTGAATGATGCACATTGCAGCATTATCCTCTCGCCCCTCAGACTGCACATCTGTAGTAACATTTTCTTGATTATATGTCCCTGAAAACATCTTAATAAATAAATGTCTCTGAAAGGCACTCTGAGATGTGCAGCTCATAGTTTCTAGAAAATAAAACTACTGATCTCTGAAGATTGCTCACTTGTAACGCTGTGCCTTTCCTCTTTAAACCGCCTCCAGCTGTTCAGTCAAGTGGTGAGAATAGGTTGCATGATGCCACTTGTTAAAAAAAAATGCTAATGAGCATTAGTATGAAACGAGTGGTATCACCAGTCTCACACACAATAACTGGACCGTTGACTGTGATCTTTAAAATATGTCTTTGCTACATTTCTTCTCGTCCAGTCAACTAACAGACATTTGACAAAGCTTTTGATGTTCATCAAGCTCGAATGTGTCCACTTTGATTAGACATTACAAACTGTGCAACTATTGATTTGCCGGTTAAACTGTTGAGTATATTTTCAGATGTCAGTGGTTAATCAGTGTCAAGGATTTCAAATTCTTTTACATCCAGTGCAATTGTTCCTTATTTAAGCACCTTCTTGAGCAAAATGAAAATAAACATGAAACTACCACAGTAGTATATAACAGAATAACCCTCTGCACAAAGCCATCTATTCAACAGTTAAGATCTCTTTCTATTGGTCTCTAAAGCTGCAGGGCTGGCACTAAACATAAGCAGCAGAGGGTGGAGCGTCTGGACCACACGTCTTGCCCTGTGGATTCAGTCAAGGCCACTGAGATTGAAGCAAATGCACTGCCAACTGTTTTGATGCCCTCCACCTTTTGCGAGACACTTTAGCGCGGGTGTTTGGATGCGACGTCACGTTCGAAGGATGATTGCGATTTAGCCTTGTGAGGGAACGTCATCGGTGTTCATCCAGCAATAGCAACATTTAGTGGTTTGAATGCACGTTCTGGTTCCGCTCTCTCTGACCATCAGTTCATGAATAAAACCTTTTATCCACTCTCTTCAGGAAGCACTTGTGTCAAGCCTATGTGAACCAAAATGCATGAAGATGAGATCAACTCATCGAAGCTGTGAGGGAATTGTAGTGCCAAGCCAGAGTGAGTTGCCAGTTTGGGTGTAGGCATTGGAGGGGCAGTGAAAGGGCTCTGAGACGTCCTGACAGTGCGTCCGGGTCACACCTGCATCTCTGAACCACTGGACAAGCCGAGAGCATTTGCCTCCTCTGTTGTCAAACCACTCTTCAGTGTCCTCCTCACTGTGCAGCCAGGGAAAAAAAGTGTATTATTACAGTGCTTCCACAGACAGGTGATTATATTGATCTGTGCATGATAATAAATGATGCCACTTGGCCAATAGCTGACGTGACTCACGTGATTTTCGGTTGGCTCGGGACCGTCTCCTCTCCCGAGGTTGCGTCCGCTGGCTGGGCCCCTGAGTGGCTGACCTTACAATCCTCTCCATGATCTCATCCGCTGTGTCATCTGTGCAGTTTACTGGGTCGTCACTGGCAGAGCACCATGGGGCAACACGCCCTAAAACAGTGAGGTCAGAATGAATTTGAAAACGACAGATAAAGTGTATGATAGGGCAGGTTTAAGAAAACAAGACAAAGCTGTGTAAGGGGTTCTGTGAGGTTAACACATTCTCATAATAATTCTCAGATGCTAATATTAATAAGCTATAATGTTACGTTACATGTTCGTGCTTGTTGAACAGATGTATTGATAACATATTTGCCAATTACCCGTGAACGTTTTAATGCAGTAATAAGCGTAGTTTTCAACTCGAGTAACTTTTACTTCCCCTGGTTCACGTCAGTGTCTCCGCCGCAGCCTAGTTGCGTGCATGTGTGTGTGTGTGTGTGTGTGTGTGTGTGTGTGTGTGTGTGTGTGTGTGACTGTGTGACGCTGATGTAATAAATTACACCAAAACATTGAATGTACTAATGAAAAACACCAGTAATGTCGGAGCTTATCAATACTTTGGTCTTTAATATTTTAGCACCAGGGCCCATTTAATACCTGTTGTTTGTACCAATCCCTAACTTTAAATAATATAAAAACGCAAAACGCTCTCGCTAGTTCCAGTTTTCAGTTTCTCCGTTTCTGGGATGCTGTAGAAACATGGCAGGCTACATGATGTTTTTTTTCTAGGCTAACAAAAACATTACAATCTGTAGTTTCAGGGGATTATACACTAAGGAAAACATTAGTTATTAATATTATAACCATTCATATTATATTCCATTTCTGCCAATTAATCCCCCTAAATGTCACAGTGCTCCTTTAATGACAGTTCTTTTCTCTTGTGTTCCCACCTTGTCTATCTGAATTGGATTCATGCAGTGGTCCGAGTAGTTATCACAAACTAAGACTGTTGAATTGTGCTATCTTACAACCAATGTAAGTTCAAGTATTTTGCTGGTGTAATGGCTTGAAGTGGCAATGGCGTTTTATAATCAGGATTCCTGCATATACCCCTGCTCTGTACACAGTTTCACAGCAAAGCATCCTGTACTTGTTAGGATATTTCCGTCTGGCCCAAAGTCTTAAGCAGCCATAAATACAAGTCCTACTGAATGAACTTAAAGGATTCAGGGATTACTTCAGTATAAAACGGAAATACTTGTGCTGTGCTCCTGGAACAACTACTATAACCACACAACAATGTAAAATTGCAGTATACTGGATGGATGGTGATGATATTATAATAAAAAGCTATGTAGGGGTTAAAACATGTTTATGAGACTGACCTCTGGTGCTGCTAGCTCTGGTGCGTGTACGGAGGCCGGGCACAGTGGACGCCACGCTCTCTCCGCCCTGCAAGCTGCTCTTTAGTATGGCCTTCATGCTCTCATGTTCAGCTGCATCTTCAGCATACTGGATACCCTGAGCCTGAATCTCCTGTGGGTCTGATGGGGCACCGCCAAATTTACCACTCTGGAGGGGGAGGACAAAGGATTACATTGTATTAATAGGAGAAAGAGAAACCTGGCTTGTTCTGGAACTTTTAGTATTTAGGAAAACAAGCTTTCAATATGAAACGTCATACAGTTTAATATCTGCTTGTGGAACAGCACTTCTACAGCCTTAATGAAAAACATTTTGAAGAGTTGAAAGTTTCGCATACACATTAAAAGTGCTGTTTACTCTGTGACACACATTTTGCAACAATGCAGACATGCTAGGTTGCAGAGTACAGCTTCCCTTTGGAGGTCCATTCATTTATACCAGGAAGTAGCTGCAACCAGTGAGATTTTCTCAACACTAGCTGACATCATGCGAGCGTCTCCTTTTCTCTCCGTGTCAAAACCGTCAAGCTTTTCTCATTCCAGTAAGGTCATCCCCACATAGAGCCTGTCAGTGTTACAGATGACTTGTCCATTGTTAATTCTCGTAAATACACCCACTTTTGTAAAGTTATGACAGCACAGTCTGGTTGAATGTTAGTCACAACAGGAAGTTCACATGCACTTGTTTGCACACAAATTCACCCCCCTACCTCACTATCATCGTCATCCTCACTCTACAGAGATGAAGGAAATGGAAGAAAAAAAAATGGCAAAAGGATGTGTTGTGAATACAGTATAGTGCTGGTGTCGTGTGAAAACGCTTCATATACAAAGTGACACATTCCTAGGGTTTTCAGATTGATAAACACACAACTGATTTGTCTAAATTAGCTGTTACAACGGTTGTAGCATTTTGTCAAATCACTTTAACTGGTGCAATATAACTAAATTGTATTTTTCTGATTAATATAATATTGCTATTGTGGATTCTTTACTGTTTTACTGTTTACTTATATTACGTGTTTTTTTTAAATGTTACTACTCTTGTGTGCACTTTACCTGTCTGCTGCTGTAATCCTGCAATTTCCCCACTGCGGGACTAATAAAGGTATATCTTATCTTAAATCATAAAGAAGCCTGTAATACTTGATTTAGGTTGTAAACGTCCAACATTTTGGGAACTGAAAGTATTCTGTTCAAAGGCACTAGACCTCATTGACAAATACAGTACAGATAAGTTTTCCTTTCAGTTCAGTTCCCCACTGCAAAATATTCCAGCGCACACTTGAATTTATAATCGTTTTTTCTAGGTGAGCCTTGATTTTAGGTGTCTAAAATACATTTTACTGCTGCAGCCCTCCACAGCAGTACTGCTTTGCTTCCATGCTCGTACTCTTCTCTGCTTCTCCAAACTCGGGGGTCCCGTCCTACCCAGCTATCTACTGTAGGTAATCCACAAACTATAGATACATACCTTATACAACCCACTTCAAATACTCCAAACTCTCCATTTAAGGCGTTGGCCTTGTTATTTCTCCTTCAGGGACATCCAAAGGTTTGAATTTTCACACAGTGATTGAATTAGGGTCCTTTTGAAGAGCGAGGGGCCCCTGCCAAGGCTCGCTGTGGAGTCCGCTCTGAGTAGCAGACTCCTCAGGGTTTAAGGGATTTTAATCATGCAGGGAGGTGTTTGCTCTGGCCTTTCTTAGTCTGCTGCAGCTACAGAACGAGATACACTAAAAACAACTCACTGATTGTTGTTACAGTAACCTATACATGTGATTACCTATGCTGATGTAATTGCAAATGTATGCCATGTCCCTCAGACATACCACGTTTGGTGCTTTGACCAGATTAAGGTTATAACTAGTGTCCAGGGATTTCTCATATTGTCTCATAGAATTGAGAAAGTACAAACTAAACAAAGAGGAGGATCAGGAAATGGAGAAAGTGTACGTGCGACCCTTGCTCGTGGTGAGGAGCACTTACATCTGTTATCATTTTCCCCCTGGTCTTATTCCTCTCTCGGTGGTTGGCCCTCTTCTGTTTCTGTTGTAGCACGCGCTCTCTTGTTGTGCGATACTCCAGGGCAAATTCGCTCAGGATCTTGCTAAAGCGATGAATGCTGACCTCACGTACCGCGTATATCGGATGGCCCAGGAACAGCAGAAAGGCATGAAACCTGCAGATGTTGAGAGAAACATCGCATCACTTTACTGAGATCCTTTGGTGGAAACAAAGTTTAAACATGCCTCAAAAAGTAACAAAAGTCACCATGAATGAACAACATACATTATTGTAAATTCCATTGAAAGAGATACAAATATAAAATAAATGTAGTTTTGAAAAATGCAAGAAATACGTTATCTTATCCAGCATTGTGCTACGCCTGAGCGTACCTGTTGAGTATTCTTCGATGGACAATCTTCAAAATAATGATTCTCTCCGCACAATCTTTAAGGAAGTCGGACATTTTTTGTTTCAACGGTGGTTTCATCTCGTGTTTCGCAATGACCTTGAGGTGGTCCCATGATGCTTTGCACCTTCGCTCCATCTGGGCCAGATTGTCTTGAAGCTGGTCAAAGTCCACCTAACAAAAATATCACAGAATTGTTGTCTCTTCGGTGGATACGACATTTTTCACGTTCTGATACACGTAACAAACTGATGCTTTGGACAAATTGTTTAATGAGTTTTTAAAAAGAAAAACAACCTTGGTCAAGCGGGTGATAGCTCCTATTTCAGAGTAGAGATCAGTGCTGTCTGGAAACTTCTCCACCACGATGGAGCAGGCATGGTGCAGCAGGGACTGCTTATGAACTGTGTCCTTCACCTCCGGCACTTTCTCCAAGTAATTTAGCTCAAAGCCTTTAGCCTAGAGATGCACGGATACACAGCAACACAGTCAGAATGTGGGACGGAAACAACTGTCTGAAATTAAAAATAAAGAGCCCCGAGTCAAGGAGCAAATTGCAGTGAATTTCCTTTTTGGCACAGTCAGAAAAAGGGGCTCAATGGAGTGTGCCAAGCGTAGATTCATTAGGCTGGTGATTATCAAAAACCACAATCTACTTCAGACCTGGCTGATTGTTCTGCAGCGGAGCTAAAAGAAGCCCGGGCATATCATGAAAGACATAATCCCAATAAGATCTCCCTTGTTCTGCTGCCAGTTTTAAATGGCTTACTGCAAAATATAAATGCAGCCATTATTTACGGGAACTTCTTGTTTTGATATTGATGACTTATGTTTTCCCTGTTGCATTTTTGGCTCTCAAATCCCATTGACATACAGACAAAACCTCCATCGCAAAGTAGAACAACAAAAAAAGTTCACACGCAAGCAACCAAACACACACTGTCAGAAACACACAACCCCCCCTTCATTTAGTTCTTCTCCCAGACAGACAGAGCCAGGTTCAGCAGAGGCCTTGATGAGCGTTTTTACTGTAGAAGGACAGTGTCTGGTGCAGACAGTCAGGCAGCACATTCTTCTACACATAGAGAGTCTACTGTTATCCATTCCAAATAAATATGTGCGGGGGAGTTTGAGAGGGTGGGGGGGAATGGAGGAAGTGAGTAAAAGACAGAGGGAGAGAAAGTGAAAAAACTGGAGCCTCTGAGCCATATATGTCTTGAGGCTTACTCACATTAGTGCCGTTGAGGAAGTTGCCAATGGCCAACAATGTGGTCAAGATGTAGCGGAGTGTCTTGTTTTTCTCTAACTGGTCCATCCCTTCCTTGAGGTCCTGCAGAGGCTCTGCCACTTCCTAAAAGAGCATGGCAATGAAGTCAAGAATGATGTTGTCTACTTTGGCCTGTTCAGGTTTCTGTCAATTGATTCTGCTCTTCTTTACCCCTGATAACAATGTACAATAAACTATATATATATATATATATATATATATATATATATATATATATATATACATAATCACATGTATAAATATGTCTGTTTCCCACTGTTCCCAATCGGTATGCTAAATTAAGCTAAGCAGCTGCTGGCTGTAGCATTATAACTATTGTACAGGCATGACGGTGTACAACTATTCCTTTAACACCTTTAAAAGTAAAAAAAAATAAAAATGTTTGACTGTAATTCCATAAGGTGTGCTCGTGATTGAAATAGACAGGGATGTGTCTGACCTTCTCAATAAGCTCATAGTCCATCTTGAATGCCCACAGCTGCAGGCGAGCAGACAGCTCTGTGATGGAGGAGAGGGTGAGAAGGAACTGCTCAGCACTGCCCAGGGGGATATCAGGGTTGACCAGCTGAGCCTCCTGGATCCTCTGCTTCTCTTCTTCCGTGGGGATCATTGTCAAGATTTTCTAGGAGAGTGAAGAAGAAACCAGAGAAGGCGACGGGAAAGGATCAAGGCTTATATAGAGGATCATTCATCAAGTAAACCTATCAGCAGTTTGTTGTATTTCGGGGAGTTAATCATAGGCGGGGATATGAAAGAAATTGATTCTGACATTTCTCGCTCTGTTTATATATGATGTTCCCAATTTTCCCCCAAAACTTGTATGACATCTGAACTTTCAACCTCATTTTTGTTGTCTGGCTGGAGAGATCTCATGAGAGACAAAAGGTGGAGAGGAATACTCCTTTTTGCTGAGAATGAACTCAAGGTGAAGCTCTGGAAACTACATGTTATATAACCCCAAAGGGATGCAATATTAAACATTATCTGCTGAAAAGCCTGAAAATATGCATGTGGAGCTAATCTTAAATCATAACTGTGATTGATTACATAAGAACCGCCAAAAAGCCAGCCATGAAATCACATGAAATGTCAACACTGGGGGCCATCCCATCTACAAGTCTCTCTTGTTTGTGGAAGTGTATTTTGTTGTGCTGCTGAGTAGATATCATTCATAATTTTTGTATTTTTATTTTGGACCCAGTGAGCTTAAATACTTTATTTGATAGACTATACAGGATGTATCTTTAAAAAAAGCTTACCTCAATGCCTTCCTTGTTCAGTGCGTACTCATCAAAGTTGAGAATAGCGGTCTTAATGGTGCGAGGAGGAGGCAAGACAGTCAAGCCAATGTTTATGGCATTGCTGCGTTTTGAGTCCAGGACTATGATTTCTTGTCGTTTACCATCAACAGATGCTTTCTATAAGAGAAACAAATCATAATTAGATTATGTTGTTTTGTGTAGTGGAATCAGCTCTTACAGGGTTAAAGATGCACAACACAAAATATATCAGCCTTTATCATAAAGTAAAAAAAGATATGACCGAGAGCACCTTGCAGCCTATTCCCCACAATAAAGCTGCTATAGGTCTACAGACTAGCTGCTAGCTGCTATAGGCGTACAGACTGTAAAGCCCTCTTTGGGCTATACTAAATAAATGTAATGTAATTTAATTGGGTATTTCGCCGAAATGATTCATGGACAGGACGTGATTAAACTAAACAGAAGATTTTCTCCTCTCACTCACAAAATGACCCATTCTTATATGATATCGGATAGGAAGAAAACCTGAGCCGTGGGGGAAAAAACCAAGGCAAATTAGGACTGCAAAATAAACCCTTTCAATAGTATACAGTAATACTGAATGGTTCTACTGTAACGGCAGCACAACACTAAGTTACCTTCGTGACAGCCAGCTCCTTGGATTTGGACTCAAACAGCTGCTCTAGCTTGGATGTGTCCAGTTTAACCGGATCCAGCTTGGACCAGAGAGACTCCTTACAGAATTTATGACTCTTACAGTGCCAGTCCACGGGACGCACTTCGTTCCAGAAGAGTCGGATGGTCTTCTTTTTTTTTTGGAAGAGAGGCATCTCTCCTCGACTCAGCTGAGGGGAGGGCGGAGGAATGGGGGCCATGAATGGTGGGGCTGGGGGCATCATTTTACCAAGGATGGGAAGAGGAGGAGGAGGAGGGCACCCAAACAGGGGCGGGGGTGGTGGCAGTGCAGCATTACATGGCAGAGGTGGAGGTGGTGGTATGAGGTCACCCGACCCCAGTACACTGTCCATATCTAAAATGTCCATGTCATCTTCATCCCTCAGGTCCGTGAAGTCCATTTCTCTGATCCTCAGCTCTCTAGGTTTGGCCATCAGCTGATCCCAAATATAGTCAGACTCTTTCTTAGGAGGTAAGGTTGATGGGGCAGCGATGGATGATTTGTCAGTATGCTGCTGCTCTTTTGAGGCCTCGACCTCAGTAGGAGGCGTTAGGCCTTTGACCAAATCTCCAAACTTCTCTGCCACTGCTCGGACACTGCCCTGGTTATCCAGATGTCCCACCTCCATTTTTTTCACATTTTCTTCTCTGGCCTGTCGGTGAGCCTCCAATGTGGAGATCCTGCTGGCCAAGCTAGCTACAGAGGAGTCATTGATCTCTGCATCCTTCTCACATTTACAGTTTTCTTTCTCCGTTTCTGCTACATTCCCTTCATCCTTGCCGGTTGTCGCCTGAGCATAGAGCATGTCCAGCATGAAGCGCTTGCTGTTGAGTATTTTGTTGCACTGGTCGTTCACATCTGCGTCTTTAATGCACTGTGTCCATTGGCCTGTTGATACGGAAAGAATTTTGACATTGACAAAAATATACATAGTTGATTATCAAAGTAGGTGAGTACAATTAGCATCCATCATACCTGCTTCAATGTCATTGGTGAGTTTCTCCTCCCGCTCCTCCCTCTCCAGAGTGCTACTCGTGGAGGAGATGCTGGATGCAGAGCAGTTGTCCTTTTCATTCACTTCCTCGTTCTGTTTCTCCTTCTCACTCAGCAGTACACCGTCTTCGACGTCCCTTTCCGGCTGCTCCTTCTCAAACTCCTCCTCTAACTCCACATTCACCTCCACATCTGGCTCTCCCACTTCTGCTACATCTGCTACCTCTGCCTCCTCTACCTGCCTTTCCACTTCTACATTGTCCACGGGCTGTTTCTGTTCCTCGATCTTCTCCTGCTCTTGCCTCTCTTCCGTCTCCATGCCTGGCTGTTCATCCGATGCTGGCTCTGCCACTACATTCTGGTCGTCCTGAGTCTCGGCAACATCCTCTGTCTCTGCAGGCGACTCTGTCTCAGTCTGCGGCTTGTCTGGTTTGGAGGGAGGTGTGGGGGAAGGTTCTGATTCTGTTAAGTCTGGCGCTGGACTTTTGGTTCTGGTCTGTGGGTCAAGGTTTGGCTCTGAGACGTGTTCTGTTCCTGGAAGAGAAATAAAAACAACGCAGCTAAATTGTTACTTGAAGTACTTAGGTTATGTGTGTTTATATTATCTGATAGTCTTCAGAAACATTCTTTGTTTATAATTAAAACAGACTTAAATTGCTTCCTGACATGTCCTTAATTGCACTGAGTGTACATTTCCAGACTGTAGAAATCATTCACAAAGCAATCATCAAATTCTGAAACCATAGCTCATGCTCACACACACACACACACACACACACACACACACACACACACACACACACACACCTACACACACACACACACACACACACACACACACACACACACACACACAGAAGAAAAACTAGTTCAAACTATTGAAGTATGTTTTACAAAAATAACTTACTGTCCAATAGTATTGAGAGAAACGGCCCGTTTGATTGCAAGCTAGCTTTAAATCACTGAAGCTGCTTAATCAACCTATTTAGATACAACACATACGTTTAGATAAAACATCAACCTATCTATTTTCCTCAAATCTTACTATACCACTTATACATTTTAAAACACATACATAAGTCAAGTAGTTATTTTCAATAATTCCTTTCAGCAGAAGTGCAGCTGAATCTAATTTCTGTGCGATAAATCACTCGTCAATTGTTCATACCAAGCCCAGTGTGTGGGACAGGTGCACTGGCAGCAGCCAGTATAGTCTCTGCCAGCTCTACAAGCCAACATTACAGTATATTAATGCTCATATCACTCTGGTACTAATGATGAATAAATGGTTGGAAAATACCAGTTACCCGATGTCTGGTGTGCAGTGGTGACTGTGTCTTCCTGTGAGATGATGGATGAAGGTGTGACACAGCGGGACACCGAGCGGCCGGCAGGGTTGGGACTCAAACACAGCGTGATCTCTGTCCGTCCTCTTGTTGGCACCCTGGGGCGCTCTCGCTCAAACTCCTCTGCGGCTAGCCTCTCCACAGCCTTGTACCTGTAATAACGGAATGCATCTTTTAGAAGTCTGTACCTTTAGGTTTCGATGCATGCTGATTGGTTGTAAAAGCTGTTTACAAACTGGCCATAGTTGTGATATAATCACATAGAAACATACATGCAAAGAATTGCAAATCATAATTTGACTATATTTTCTTCGGGTGAAAATGTTACTAAAAGTTGTCTTTTAGGGGTGGATAAATATATGAATTCAAACCCCTGAAAATATGACATGCTAGAGATATTAAGGCCACATCAAACAGTGATGAAAACGTCAGTTAAGTTTTAGTGAATAATAGCCATTATGTCAATATTTTAGCTGTGAACACATATGTCATATTTGTCTTGATTCTCAGTATTTATAGAAACATTGAGCTGTAATCCCATTACTCAGGGAGTCAAATGATGATAAATGACTGATCTCCAATCACAGATTCTTTTACAGGGGTAAAAAATGCAACGGAAAAAGAATGAGATATACATTATTATACAACCGGACCACATTCATGCCAAAAGGGCATTACACACTGGTCCTGTTTGGGATGTCTTAATGGGGAGCAAGGAGCTCTAACACCTATAATTTACATCTGTTATTGATGTTACAATAGAAATAGGGATATTTACAAACCTCCTTATCTTTATCTTATTGGCAGCATTATTGTCTGATCCACGTGAACCCATGAACTAAAAGTAAACTCACCTTTCCTCTCTGGCTTGCCTTGCTTCCTCCCTCTTGTCAACATAATCTCGACTGAAATAGAAATACAGAAACAGAGTCAGAATTTAGTGCATGTACTCACAGTCTGTGTAATGTCATATTTCAATTGCTGAACTGAAATTGATATATGGTGAGTGCAAATAAAGCAAACTGAGCATCATAACAAGGTATGACAAGACATCAGAGTAGAACATATGCTTTTGCAGATTCTTCCTGCCATGATTCGGTATTTCTCATAATCATCATAAAGAAAGACAGCCCAGCTTTTATCTGACTCACTGGGGATTTGTGAACATCACTCCAGAGTGAAAACTGTAAGCACCTGTTTCAAAAAAATACCAGCATGTCTTTATTGGCTGTACAGCTCCCTACAAATTAAACAAAAACTACATTCTCTCTGACATGAGGTCATATAGTGTTTTTGTCCGATTCGTTGGGTGAGACTAACTTGAAGCGGTTCCTCTCTTCTCTTTCGATTCTCTGCAGACGCTCTTCTCTTTCCATGCGTCTCCTCTCTCTCTCCGCAGACAGAGACTCCTGATGCTGTCTGTACGATGAAGTAAGCAAGCCTCCTAGAGCAGGTCTAAATGTCAAAGAGAAAACACTGATGTGAGTGATTGGTTTGTATTTTGATTTTGGCATTTTTTTTAAATGGGAGCTTTACATATGATCAACTATGTAGACAAAATGTTCCGCATCAGCTGTGGAAGAGTTGAGATGCCAACCTGTCAACTGGTTTGGACTCTGGTGTGGAGGTTGCTGAGGTTGCTGAAGTCGTGAAGCGATGCATGGGTAATGTCGAAGCCTTGTGCCTGCCAGGGTATGGACTGCCATTGCCACTGATTCTGTTAAAAGAAGGAGAAATAAATGCTTTGTTCTCCCATAAAACATTTTCCACTGAAAGACAGAGAAGAACAATGGAGAACACTTCAAGAATCTGTGATGTGAATTCCAATGTCATACTGCTGGACAGCTGACACTAAGACATGACTGTGTTGAGTGCTCTTAAGCACTTCCCCCTCTTCCTGTGAGGAAAGCATCAAGCTATCAAAGTCTAAAGGTATCTGAAGGTGCATTGCTCATCCACGTCTGTGCATGTAGACACTCTTTCTTAAAATGTCTTTTTACTAGACCTGCTCTTTTCTTTGAGGCCTTGTATTTATTGAAAATGTACTTGTGTTCAACAATAAACCTTTCAGGCAGGTGGAATTATGTGCACATCTCCCTGAGATGAATGTAAACCACAAGGCCTCAGAGCCATCATACATACGGTCCCTGCACACTCTTGTTACTCTTGACCTGTTGACACCTGGCCTTACCTTTCAGCCCAGCAGGGCTTTCTAGCTGTGTAAGATGTAGGAGAGTTGTTTATATCTGTCAGACTGAAGATGGAAGTCAGAAAAAAGAGAGTAACAGTCAGATCAGACACTCCAAAGATCAAATAATGATATGTTAGTCATACAAACAAGACAGTGAGAAAGCAGTGAAAGGTTGGAGGGCTGCAAGACCACACGACAACAGAGCCGATGGGGGCAAGACATTATCTCTGACTGTCTTACCTATTTAGAAGGGACTAAGACTGCCGTAAAATGATAATAAATACAACTATTTTAGAGGCTTTTATTTACTGTCAACTGCATTGAGAAAAGGTCATAATTTATGCTGAGATGGCATTCAGCATACAATGCTAAGGAACTGCTAAGTCATTCCAGCTTTGGTTAACTATCATGTTTCCATTGCTACAGAAACACGAACAGCTAAGAGACAGTGACTCATGTTGGAAACTTGTAATTCCTTAATGCTTTGAATGAATTGTTTAACTTGTCTGTGGTGCAAAGCCACAATGGAAGACAGGTGAGTAGTAAATGTCAGCAAACATAATGCAACTTAAAAAAGAAAGTAATTATGACTTTCCTTTTTCTGGTACAATATGTCTTTGTAGATGGCAGATCATGCAACATAAATCCCATTTGAGGGGTAATAAAGGCAACTATGATCAAGAATTTTGTTTTCAAAGGATGAAGAAGGTAGAGAGGAACTAAGCCACAGCATCTCTTACACAAATAACCTGCTGGGGCGCAATATAGAATAACCTATTTTTAAGAAAGCATTTTTTAGAATGACTACATTTGCTTTTTTCATTTATGGTGCTTGCATGTGTCTTTACTGAGTGTACAGTGAGCTACAAAGAGACACAGACACCAGTAATGGGCATGATGGTGTGTTTCCTCGTTAGGCTTAGGGGTAGGGAAGAGGGGGTGAGGCTGGGGTAGTCTGACAATAACGGTGTGCTGAGCCTGGCACTCCACTCAGAGCAACACGGACGACACAGTCAGGTGGCCGGGGAGGAACCCACCAAGGACTAAAGGTCCTCTTTTTAGGTGCAACGGACACAGGAGACGATATCCTGCTCTTGACGCTGAGATATTCTCTCTGCCCTGGCTGGTCACTGGCTTTAGGGAAGACGTTGCCCATACACTTTAAGTTCAAACACATGTTAGGAGTGTCTGCTACAGCCGGGGCCACACTAGGATGACAAAATACAACAGAATAGGAGTCCAAATGGAAGAAAAACTAGGGAGAAACTGTATGAGGAAAAGGGGAATCACGCTTGGAACCAGTTGGCCTAAAATACCTGTGAATGCCCTGTCTAGAGGACTCAGAGACTGGATGACTTTCATAATCTGCCTCGTCCTCCTCATCCTCCTCCTCCTCCTCCTCCTCTTCCTCCTCCTCCTCCTCCTTCACTCCTTCCTCCTCTTCTTCCTCGTCCTCATCTCTGTGGCGAGAGAAGGGATCAAGGGTAGAAAGGAGGAAAGGGAGGATGTAGGCAGGCAGGCAAGAGAAACGAGAAAATGGACAGAGACAATGAAAACACAGAGCAGAGGAAAGCCCGGGCGACACAACACACAAACATGACAAACACCAAAACCATTAGAAGTAGAACAACAGAGACACACACATTGAAAGGTGTGCAAAAGGGTTAGTAGGTTTTGACAACAGTCGAAAAATTCTTAAAATTTTAGAAACAGATATGCATTTACAGTTACAACAATTTAAGTGTAATTCCTATGGCAGCATTAAATAAATAAATATGGAGAGATACCTTTTTTAAACTAAATTGGTCGTGTATTGAGCGAGAACGCTGCAGATGTCAGCTGCTAAACAGGCTGCAATGTAATTGCTCCGATCAATTCTTCACCATTAGTTTGAATGTCTAACAAAATTATGGAAACCGAAGGAGAAATACAAATACATTCTTTACCTTTTGTTGGATTCTGTCTGTTTGTTATTGTGTCTTGTGAACAGTGGAAATGAGACTGAGCGTTGTACAGGAGAGCTGTCGTCAGAGTTTATTGTGTTGGAGTACACAAAACGGAGCTTAGTGTTTTCAAAATATATTTTTGTCATGGCTGAATATTTAGCTGATTTTGACGAATCAGAATGAAACTTCTCCTTGAGCAAGACTCTGTTAGACACAATACAAACAGGCTGCATCAATCGAAAGGTTAAGAAAACTTGATTTCCATTTTAGTTTCCTGAGCAATTATATTGCAGACTATTTAGCAGCGGCCGTCTGCAGCTGCTAAATACACTGGAAAAAACACTGGACCAGTTTAAAGAAATGTGGGAAAATGTGTTAAATTGGAAACATACCTAAATTACCCTTTAATCAAAACAATCTCCTTGTGATTTTAATTGAGAAATTGAATAACAAGTGTTGGGGATGTGGACGATATGTTGTTTGCTTGAGCAGATACTCTGGGATACATTGTCATTCACAAGTCTGTGGCCACTTTGCTTCTGGATCCGTCTCGGATGTCTGGATTTCATTAACAATATGGAAAATGGTGATCTTCAAAGGCAGCTTGGATTTCCTGTGGTGGACTGGAAGAAGCTAGTCCAGTAAGGCGGTATCATATGACCTGCTGGACTGAATTTAAGTCTACCTGAAGACCTGGGTGCGACCAAGAGTATTATGGGATATGCTCCACGACAAACAATTCCTAGTTCAAAATTCAAGCCTAATTTTTATCTTCACATGTATGGCTTATAACAAAAAGGTGAAATAAAGGGTTGACATGACTTCCAAGAAAAGTCATTGTCTGACTAAGTTTTTCTGGTGCTTTTATAGGGCATAGTCCAAGCTACTGCCAAATTAAACAAGATTGCAATTTTCTTCTTGCCTGAATCACCAGTTATGGTTTCTCTAAGTGTGTGTAGTCAGAAAGGTTTGCTGTATAAAAAACAGATGGCATTGTGTATTATTTTGAGTTAAATGCACTCTCACTGAAGGAAGCATGACTTGAGACAGAGCAGATAGTTCATATCATGTGTGTACTGAAGCTTCCAATGTCCATCTGAGGGAGGGGAATGTCTTGACAGTGGGGAAATTAATTCAAATGTCACTTTGCAGCAACGGTCTCCTCTCTGCCGCTCTTTAAATTACTATATAATAGATTATCTGCTTTGGCTCTGGACAGAATAGACGCATATCTCTCCAAAGCTAAAAATATAATACAACATTGCAGTCAAGCTGTTTCCTGTGAAACAGAGTAAAACTCCATGGATTTGTGATTCCATTTTAGCTGCAGCTATCTCTCAGGGCTTCAAATATACCAGATCAAAACAAGCCCTCCTGGCTGAACTTTAAAAACAAGGATCGGATCAAGTTCACACTAAAATGGAAGCAAGGATTACGTTTCCTTTTCCATTTTTGTGTCCTCCGCCGGCCTCACCTCTCACTGATGTCTTCAACACGTTGGCCACCGAAGGGCAGGAAGCTGCTCGCACGAGAGTGAGCGCTGCTCGGTGACGCCGGGGCAGAAGCGTGGCCTCTGCTATTCTGGAGCGAATGTCTTCGGCTGCGTCTTCTCTCCAGGCCTCGCCTCTCGTTGGTGCCACCGACGCTGGCCCTTCTGCGGTCCTTACGGACGCTGGGAGGCAACTGGGTTTCATCGTCTCCGTCCTCATGTCGGAGAGTCATCTGGATCAAAGGCATCGCGGAGAAACTGAGTAAATAAACTCCAACCTTGGTCCACACTTGATTGCTCGCTGTCGTATGAGCGCGTGAGAAGTCATGTGACCTCAGTCGATTGTGAGACACACATGCCCAAAAAAATACATTAAGGCTAGTGGCAGATAATGTGGTATGTTTTCTGACCTCGTAGATGTTGAACTGTTCTACGAGGTCGAGGTCAGTGCCTTTCCTGCTCAGGTGTCTCTGGGCCATGGCTTCAATGCCCTGCTCCTCGAGACAGTCCACCATGTCGTAGTATGAGTCCTGGTCTGGGAGGCCTGCCAGGGTCTGAAACACAAATGCATTCAATAACAAAAACACAATAAGAGTTCTAACCTGTCTATGCAACATTCTTTATTAATTGTGAAAGAAAAAATGTATTGAAACAATAAAGAAAGATCGCCTGAGAGAATGAAAGGAAGTACAATTTCTTCTAAAGTTGTTTTGTTTCGACCTCGTATTGAAATGTACAAGACAGGTTCTTTATACACATGATACTGTACAATCCATTCCTATTTTTAATTGAATATGTTGTTGCTGCTGCAATAAGGGGAAGCAAAAGGAGTGATAATGAGTCAGATGCTACTGAAGTCCTTTGAAAAGCTCAATCTGACAAAGGGTCTGGCAGATCAGATAAAATGTTGGAAACAATGCAGATACAACAATTGGGTTTGAAAGATAGAGACAAAGAGAGGAGCCAGTTGTGAGTCCGAGATGGTATTCTTTCACTGACCTTATTGATGAGTGTCATTGCATACACCAGCAGCTCTGTATCCACTCCATCCTTCTCATCTAGGATCTCCATGATGTTTGACCACAGTTTGGTTTCTGCAGCAGGAAAAGGCATGCAACACATTTTATATCAAAAGACAAACTATAACTCAGGTTAAAGTAAAGTCGTATTGGTCCATTTGCTGATCTTAGTGCGTAAAAAAAAAACAGTTGCAACCTTGCAGCTCCATCAGAGTTCAGAAATCAAAACAAAAATAGTTTTGTCATCTCACGGCTCCATTCAGAGAAATGCAGCCATAGCATTTTTCCTCTTGAAAAAGTGGCAGTGGAAAAAAACAGAGCAAGGGCGAGTTTATCACCGGAGCAGCCGCGTGCCTCAGACACGAGCGTCAAGTCCATCTCCTTCTCATCAGGAGTCGGAGGATCAGGTTCAGTCGTCTTACGCAACAGCAGAAGTGACAGGATAAGGGAGCTGAGACAGAGGGATACCCGACTCCTGCACGGCTGATGCTCAAGCGCCTGTATGTAACAGTACAATGTGGAGCCTTGAGAGAGGCAGGTAACTGAACCCTGCTGCAGACAGGAGCTACGGTCTTTCTCAATAAGCCTCGTTCCATGCATAGCTCGGGAGCTGCCCAGGACAACTGATCTGACTACTGTGAAACGGTGCTCTGCGGTCAGCTGAGCAGCACTACAGCCCGTACATGATTTGTTTAGAAGAACTGAAGGAGAAATCCATCCGAAATTACATTTTACATCATTTTGTGTTTACATTATTTACATTAATCGTGTAATATTACACTGCTGTTTCGCTTGAGAAGTTGAGGAACAGAGAATTACAACTGATATAATGTGAACGTTATTTTACAGGTATGGAGGTATCTCTTATTAGCTGGAAAAAAAAGCTACTCAGGTAAAACTCATTTGGTTTAATACCTCATGCGATGACTCTGTCAAGCTCTCGATGCCCTGACAGTTTCTTCTTTCTCCCAAATCTCTGCAATGCCTACCTCTTTTGGCATCCACAACGTTCACAGCCTTTATGAGCAGGGCGGTGTTAGACTCGGTGTACTCCACAAACACCAGCAGCAGCTTTAGGGCTGTCTTCACCACAAGACGAAACTACACACAGAGAAAAATACACAGAAATCACAAAGTGACACCAGCCCTTAAATCCAAGCACATAACACACAAACCACTTAATTTCAACTGTAAATGTAATGTTTTTGCTCAAACAAGTGGATCAGCTCAACATGGATGATGTGCCTGTGTACCTACACCTATTACTGGTATCCTATTTAATCAGAGTTAAGGCTAAACATCTGAACAGCTGCCACATCAGCACTACTCTTGGACAAGTGACAGCCCAATGATTATCGTCAAAATTAACACTGACAGTGGAAATTTGCTATATAAAGTTATTGGGAAAAACAAAGGTTTTGATAAAAAAAAAAGAGTTCCCTACTCTGCTGCAAATATGCTGCACATTACAAAACCTAGCCACTAGAGGGCCAAGGGGACCACAATAATAGAGGAAAGTCTGTGAGGACTATGTGATTATTTTAATGATGCCAGTGCACAGATGGGGTTACTGAGTTGATTGTGTAGAGTATATCTACTGTGTTTAATGTTCACAATCCTTACCTTGGATCCAACCAGTGTGTAAAGCCACTGGACTGTTTCATTGTGAGATATGAGGCCGTTCATCCCATCCACATACAGCATTATCTGACCAAGAGCTGGAGAGAGAGAGAGAGAGAGAGAGAGAGAGAGAGAGAGAGAGAGAGAGAGAGAGAGAGAGAGAGAGAGAGAGATAGATAGATGGGGTTTGGTTAATCATCTGCCATTCACATTTGTTCTTCTTTTCCCTAAAAACTGCCCACATTTGTCCTGTTCTGCACCCTAAAGAACTAAGAGAACAGTTCATGTTTGCTCTACATGTTTGGTGTCTGTCATAAACACTTTAACAACGTCTCATCTCGTTGGCCTTAGAGTCCTAGAGACGCCTGAAAAATTCCCCTCTAGCTTTTGTTTTTAGCTAATTGTGAAGCGTTTATTTATATAATGATACCGCTTTTGTACAACTCACAGTGTAATGCAAAAAAATCATAAAAACATGAACATCCAGATGATAAATACCAGGAACTGGGAAAAAAAGCATGTATAAGATGTAAAAAATAGACAGAAAAAAATAAATCTCACAGTGTGCCCTAACATGTTGGTCCGTAAACAGGACCTACACATTGTGTGTGAGCAATAGATTATTAAGAATGTTCTGTGGCTGTCACATATGCACGTACAAACAACCACACAGATACCAATAAAACAGGTTTTGTTAGTATAAAGGGTTAACAATATTCATCTCCTCTTCATGATTAAAGTGATTAGAGCTGCTGTAGAGATAAAAACCAAAACAATTGGTTCAGGACATAAAACAAAAAAAGCGGCACTCGTCCCTCAAGTTAGTGGACGAAAATGGAGGGAAATATTTGAGCGCCTTGAGTGCCTCACTGGATGCTGACATGACTTCCATCTGTAACCGGATACATAAATAAGAACATAATAAGAGCCAAGGGATCTCTATGGGGGGCAGTACAAGTGTAGGGCATCTGTTAGAGACGGAAATGGGGGGAGGGAGACAAACACTGCTGGAAAGAAGTGGAACAGACAAAAGCTTCTTTTAAATATGTAGCTTTCTTTTAAATGTTTTTTTTTTATTTATTTTTTTACAGCATCTCAGTGGCCATCCACAGGGAGTTAATGCATTCACATAGAAGACCACAGCAACAGGATGAGCTCAGCTTGAACCCACTGCAACTTCAGGTGATACATTAGCTGACATGTGGAAAAAAAATGATTAGTTGTATAAACACGTGAAGACATTGAAAGTGGAACATTTTTGGAAGGCCTGGTTGACTATTTCTTGGCAGAAGCTGAATAGCTTTGAGGGTAATACCGAAGAGAATTTGGGGGAAAAAGTCATGAAATTCCTGTCTTTTTCTAATGTGACAAAAGGTGATGAGCGTGCGCTGACCAAGTACAGAAATGTGTGAGTATCTGGAGACTCCTTCATGGGCTGCAAAGCTGACACACCAGGTGTTTGAACTGTTAAAAATACCATGACAAACTGTCAGAGTTCGATCTTTGACCAACAACTAGATAAAATACTTAAACAGACTTATTGAGGGCTCTTAAACAGAATACCATGTAATCTCCTCTCGCCATGTTTCCTCAGACATGTTATGTTGAGATTCTGTCATATTATTTTCCTCTCCTCTTCTCTAGGGGGGCATGAAAATCATGAATATGCTGTAGATAAGCCAAAATTCCCAGGTGCAGCTGCTGTGTGTGCATGGTGTGTGAGAGTGTGTGGGTGGACGCATGAGTGCATGAGCATGTGTGTGTGTGTGTGTGTGTGTGTGTGTGTGTGCATGCTGACGGGCCACCGCTGCAGCAGCAGGGGCAGTTCATCTTTTATCAATCAGGGTTAATTACTCACAACATGTCAGGCCAGAGCATTCCTCACAGTCCTCTCCCGCCGCGTGTCACAGCAGTCAGCGGCTCGGACAACATGGCGAACCAAAAGCGGACCACATCAGAGTGTGTTTATGAAAACATGATTAACCTCCTCAGTCAGCACGGGCCAGAGTGTCACCCTCTCCTGTGACTTCCCCCTCTTTGTATGAGATCACTGCTGACAGACGAGTGACAGCAGTACTGACATGACCTACAGCTGGTCTATTGAGTCCAGAATGGATTCCTATGGTTAAAAAAAAAGATCGAACTAGCATGTAAGAAGTGGCTACACTAACTATCAACAGTAACTCTTTATACACAGATGCAAACGGCTGTGAGTTTTGCTGAATGAGTAATGAACTACTTTTTCAAATTGGTAGCCGATGTCTGACCTGCAATATCATCACTACGCTGACTTTTATCTCTGGTGTGCACCTGTGTACAGTATCTGGTGAGGTTTTGAGGAATGTCCCGTTGAAAACACGGGTGAGAAAAGATAAGTGGCCTTAATGAGGCTTTTTAAAGTGTCATTACGCAACATGAACGTTCAGCTGCTGACAGATGAGACGTAACTGATTGTTCCCAAAAGTCAACCACAAAATCAAATGACTTTTAGACCATTCTGACATGTTATCATAAGACGTTATTTAAAGATATCTCAGAAAGGTTTTGGGCTTTTTTTCTTCTTTTTTTTTACTTGCATGTAGCCAAGTAAAATAATAAGTGAATATCTATATCATATGTTCATCTAATTTAGTGAACAGTTGAGAAACGTTCAAACACGCCAGAAAGCACAAATCTATTAACTTTTCTCTCAGATTCATTAAAACTGCAGCTTTTTGGAATTATTCAATGCCAGCTGCCATTTATGTACAACTTTGAGTTACAGAAACCACATGGACTGCAGTTACTTTGTGAAACGTTAGGTAAAACGAGACTATAACTGTTAAAAAAAAAAGGTACCTTTCATTATGGGAAACTGCAAACTTAAGGGTCAGGTCAGAAACAGTTTAAAGGAAACATCTAATTACTTTTAAAGCAATCGCCTTTTGTGAACTTCAAATGGAACATATTTCCACACACTTGTGAGTAAATTAGTCGTGAAACTGCTCCGGAAAATGGAAAGTTACCTGTGTGTTGCAGTTTAGGCTTTGAAAGTAAGATCAAATCATTCTACTATGATGTACTTTCCCAGCCTTGTACCTTTCTGAATGAGTGTGGGTCCAGAACATAACATTTGTTTGTTTGTCATCAATAACATTGGAAAAAGGTTAATAAGAAGAGCATGTGAGTGTTGAATCTGTACAGGACAGCCTCAACTTCAACTGGTCCGGGGCCAAAAATGTGGGCCTCCATTCGAGTAATCATGAGCAGCTCTATAATAACTCACACAAAGTGCAACAATAACATCGCTAAGTCCCTTTGCATGTATGTCACGTAATGAGATGCTGGCAGACAACGAGCTCCCTTCAAAGCTCAGTGATTAGAATATAAATGCGAGCCATTATGGGAAAGGATAGCCGAGGAAGAAAGATTTAGCTAAAAAGAAACTTGGAAGTGTTCAATGAGCAGCCTCGCCCTCTCACACTTCATTTATTTTAATACTTTAACTTATATGAGTAAAGAGAGCCCTTTAATGATATGGAGCTGCAGAAGGGAAGCACAGACACACTGCGTTGAAGAGACAGTCCTTGTTCCTGTGTCTGAACCAGAACTCTGAGAGGACTAAAAACTAATGCAACTGAGGTCTGGTGGAAGAGTTTCTTCAGGGCCTCTCCCTCTCATAAACCACAGCAATTATCTTCCACAGCCCCAGGAATGTGCAGGAAGGGCTGCTCCCTGACCACTGCCGAGGTGAGAAGCACTCTGAGGTCTGGGTGGCAGCGCCAACATGAGCCAGCTGACTTGGGAAAAAAGAAAAGAAAAGACACTTATCTATGAAGTTGCAAGAAATCAACTCAACAGCTTCCCCTCTGTAGAACTGTTCACCCCCTCTCCACTCACCACTCTGCCCTTTGGTTTGATTTACATTTTGGAATTCATCAAAACTGGGTCAGCCAAACGGTCTGTCAGCGTGCAACATTTATTTTACAAGGACTTTGGGAAAGGGACCAAATCTCCATCCAATTCAGTGAAACTTAGAGCCTCTTATCTTATTATGCTCATTAGCAGGGAGCTGCGCTCTAAAGCGTGTCTCCCTGTGCCCATCTGAGCTAATTGTGGTTTGGAAAATATAACTTTTAATGTTATATTGTTCCATTGTGGCACCATATTTACAGTCAATTATTTTTAATTTCAAGAGGAACACACGAAGAGACACGCAGACACTTCACTGGTAGTCAAAATTGACTGAGCAAGTCATGGAAACTACAGATAAGTCATTAAAAAAATTGTTAATATAAGAAAGCGAAAATCGGACAGATTTTCTTTATACTGACATTTAACATGACTGCATTGTTGCCTCGAGCTAGTTCCTCATTCAGAGCCTGTCTACCATAAAAAGACAAGTTAATAATCATGACAATTATTAACTGAATAAAAGATGTTCATAGTACGTTCCAATTGTTTTTCAGCTAATGACCCAGACCATTAGAGCCAGACAAACTGCCTCTGCCAGACCAATTCAGAGCTGACTGCCAGACTTACATTGAGCTCCATACAGTAAAACAACAGGGGGATGTTTCCATTTTCAGTCCTGAATATATGTCTGCCAGTATTTGACACAATTTACTGTGGGCCTAAGCCAAAACAAATTCCCTACAGACAAACAAACAAACCTCATGGAACAATAGCATGGCGTAAGGCAGCGGAGCCTTTCCAGTATTTGGTTGAGCAAGCTCGGCACGAACCGCAGTGCTGAGCATGGCACAGCGAGCCGAGTAGACTACAACACTGTAAGGAAAATAAAAAGGCTAATACATGTGATATCTCTCCATTTCCTCTGCATTCAAAATAGTATAAAGCTGATAGATTTCAGTTCATACAGTACTGCATTTCAGAAAATCCGGTTAGGACAATGAACAACTGGAGAGCCCAAGAGATGAGTTTTGTGGGGCAGACTTTGGAGAAAAGCTACTGCATGACATCCACCCACTTGTAGAGTGATCTGAAAGATGAGCTGCGGTACATTCTTACAACTCTTGAGAGAGTTGTGATGTGATTCGCCCTGGTTCTGGCCAGCCACATGCTGAATTCAGTCCCAAAAAACAGTCAGCTCAAAGGAATCAGCCGTAAAACCCACTCTAGTGCTGGCGTTCAGTCTATCTGCCTGTGTGCTACTTTACTGCAAAAGATTTATTTATTTTCCAAATTACAGTTTATGTATCTTAGACGGCTAGGTCAAAGATGATAAAATAAGAGCTTTAGAAATGAACCGAATCAAACATCCGTATAATATAATTGGCTTGTGTACGTACTTATGTTACAGTAAAACATGCTGCAGCGCAGCGCTGTGATTCCGCTGCCAGGGGGTTCGTAACGCTGAAAACTTCTACAGATGAAGGGAGGAGAACAAGGGGAAGGCAGAATATAGGTCAGGCAGGTGGGGTTGAATTGGGTTCAGATGCAAGTTGGCTGCTCAAGTGAGGGGGATTTAAAGGGGGCTGTGGGGGTCTGCAGGAAGAGGGCACGGTGGGACTAAGCCTAACCAAAAACATGACAACAGCATACGTGTTGTTTTCTATAGAGAGCGGCTGTGCTGGAAAACGAAGACAACGTGTTGCCAGTGGAGCAAAGACAGGCGGAAACCATGTGAAGCCCTCAGTTCCTAAATGTCCTCTGACCAAATTAAGTTATTTCTGTAATCCCAAAAGAGAGACATCTCAGACAGGTAAAATGCTAAATTATAGATGAAAATATAATTAATTTTCTCTTTGAAAGTCATGATTTCTGGGAAATTCTTTTCTCGAGTTGGTTTGGTTTAGTGGTTAAAAGTGTGCTTTTATGATGACGTAAATGAATCAAAAACAAACAAGCCACTGTCTCCCTGTCAGGTGACCTTTAGATCATAACCTTCACATTGCAACACAAGCGTGGATGAATGAACCTTTAAATGTAAGCACAAGAGCGTTATCACGGATGAGTGAGTGTAGGTGAGTGTTTTTCAGATTGAAATGTGGCTGCAAGGCGTTGCAGCCAATGGGAGTTGCAGGAGATCGGGTATAAAACATGCATGTGTTCCCATGGGATCGTATTACCAACCAGGAGTTCGAGTTTCGATTGGTATGACAAGGGCATTCCTGGAGAGCTCCTTCTCGCTCCAAACACAGGGCATGAACGTATATGTGTGTCAGCGGTTCCTGTGTTTTCCGTCTCAAATGTCCTTTTATCCTAGATCCCTGAAACAAGGAAAGGATTACACCTATAATGACCGGCATATACGCTGATACGTTTGCACGAAGCCTCTCAACCCAGCCCAGACAGAATGGAAATGTTTATCCTGACAACGGGCCATAGGGAAGGTCTCCCCCCGTCTAGAACAGACGAGCTATAACACAGCCAGACAACACAACACACACTGTTTCCAACAAGAGCTTCCAACATCACCGTTAGCCCAACTATGCCTGGATTTCCACTTAATGCTCAGCGAAATGGTCAAACCAGCGACGGGAGAATTCAGTTACGCTGTTAAATATTTAAAGAAATTGGGTCAGAGTGCAATAAAAAAGCAATGATACCAATTCTAAATCAAGAGAAATACAATGTCACTCAAGTATGAAATGGTACATTGGATTTTTTTTTTTATGGAAATATCTGAGTAGTAGAGACATTAGCTCCATGACATCACTTCTATCTGCACAGATGTTCTCTCTGCCACATGTAACATGTAATTCCACCACACGGAGACACACTATAGAGAAAAACAACAATTTAAACAAAAGGGTCTTGTTGTTCAGGTGCACTTGTAAAAGTGTGTGACACTAAAAGCTGGACTCTGTGTTTGGAGCAGTGTTCCAGGTCCCAGACAGTTTAAGAGGCAATGAAATACTTGACTAGAGCACATCTCCCTTCCCCACCAAGGCCCTCTGAGCAGCTCCCTCTGGAAACAAGGAAGTCAAGGAGCTGTAACTTATGGCATCATAACTGTCATGTCATCAAAAACAGAGGATCTGAAAATAGTAGCAGGTGAGAGGGAGATACGCAGATAGAAAGACAAAATGAAATATGGGCATGATATATTTGATACGCCCATTTCTGTGGATGCTATAAATTCACCAATATAACATATAGCGTGTAACCCTATGTACAGTATATACAATTTGACAGCATGTACGGCCCTCTGGGTAATTTATGTAATGTTTAAGAATGTATTTTTCCAATTTTGTTTCCAAGATTGCTTTGAAAGGTGTAAAAAAAACTAATTTGCAACAGATTAAAAACTTACGCTTAACTTTCAACTTGGTTCCATTGAGACTTAGCTGGTGTTTTGTAAACAACAGTGTGCAGACAGAAATGGCATGGCCTTGAGGGAGTGCAAACAGAGAAAGCGTTGCTAAAAACATGGCTTACCGTGATGAATGTCAACAGTGAACATTTCAAAGCAGGGAATAATTGCTTCAAGTTGACCGTAATTGGTTTATTCTGTAATCTGCCCTCTCTCTGCTTCTCCATTTTACAGATACCAATTAAACAAAGCTGTTACTTTTGTTACAGCTCTTTCTGTAAATGCTATAAGTGGAACAATGATCCAGGAAAAACCTTGTTATTTGTTCTTCCACCGCGTCTCCCTGTTTTGCTCATGGTAATAAGTACCATAGGGACCTTTTTCTTACCACAGTGAACATGTTTGAGTTCAGAGCAGAAACTTCTTTGACCTTTTGCACAATCTGCTTTCATTTTAGGGCAGTTGGAGTACTTATTGTGCTGTCAACACTTATGTGTTATGTGTGACAACATATGTATTTATTTATTTTCTGCTGGCATGGCTGTAAAGACATTTTTCTTTATTTGTTTTTTATATTTTGACTTTGATGAAAGGTAGCATACGTTTTGAAAAAAAAGATGAAGGGGCAACTTAAAATGTATACATAAATGGTAATAGAGAGAAAAATAAATATCACTTTACAACCTCATGAGATCTCTGCCGTTTGAAAGGCAACATTCAATTCAAACTTAAAACGAAAATCAAAAAGATGTATGACTTCAAAAACTATTTTAAAAAGATTATAAATGGACATCAATGTTCTGTGTTGAATTGAACCTCAAATGCTTATTTCAAAATGAAGAATATCCTTAATGAGCCCTTCATTACCTTTTTGGCTCTGGCATGTTTGCAGCACTTCACGGTGACTGAGTGTAAGGCATACAGGAGGACCAGATGGCTTAGGCACCTCTGAAACTGTGACCTCACACCCTTTCCCACTGATGGGGTGATAAAGGCATACAGGCTTTCCCCTGGGCCAAAAATGCACCCCTCCAAGGAGCTAAGTCCAGCCCTGGAAGCCCTTCGAGCCAGGTGTGAGGGGCCCTCTACGGGGCCCTCACACCCAGAAAATACCCACATCACTGATGGAGCACTGACTGGCCACAGACACCTCCAGGGCTTTGAGAAGAAGGAATGAAAAAGTGAGTAAAATGAAAGACGTGAGATGGTGTGGATTGCTGGGAGGAACCACCATTTACAATGACGGCAATGTTCCAATGTTTAGAGCACACCAGACTCATTCATTTGTTTTACTGGCCTCAACTTGAAAGACATTATAATAAAAACAAAAGAATGTAAGGAGTGATCAATGTTTGCTACCAAATAAATTACTTTTTTTGCTTCTCTGTCTCTCTCTGCATGTGTTAAAATGTCATGCATTTAATATATTTGCCTCCTGGGAATCTTTATGATATCGCTGCTCTTGGAAGTTATCAACAGTAAAGCAGCCAGATCTACAGTATATACATTTTGGACATGTGCATATCCAGCACATGCTCGACTCACGAGGGAGCGTGATCTGCTTTTCCACATTTCCTCATCTGGTCAGGAGAAATTAGGGCAGGAGTTGAAACAGGTTAAACAGGCTTTTGGGAGAATGGTAGCTTGGTTCAGTCTCTCATGGTGATGTAGAGATACATGAGGGGAAACTGCAGAGTCTGCAGAGCGGAAGTGATACATTAGCACATCAAAGTTTAAAGAGAGTCCCAGAGAAATACACTGACACAGATGTTGTCTCTGAAATCTCTGGGAGGTAAAGGGAAAACAGGACAGCACAATAAGGAGGAGTGAAACAGTATGAGAAGTGGCCTCATCACTCAGAGCACAATGACACTAACAACTCTTACATGTGGTCAAGTTTCCAAACGCCTGTCATTCTCATCCTCCTTTTAGCCTTTTACCCCGTGCGGTTTATTTGAGTTAGGGACCAGGCCAAGTTCAGATGAAGCAACAAACATTACACTTTTTTTTTCAATAACAGAAAAGGTCAACTAGAAACAGGTTGAAGAATTTGAGAGCAAGCATTTCCAAAGATGCATCATAACTGAATAAACAGGAAGTGAGATAACATCTGATTTAAATGAGGGCCAAGTACACTGTCACGCCTTTGAATGACTGATTATGAAGAAACAACAACAGAGGTGTCTAGAGTATGAAATAGTTTAACCTTTAACCACAAAAGTTGGATCAACTGCACATAAAAAAATAAATAACTGATGATTTTCTGGCTCAAGTTTCTTGACAGAAGTGCAACAAATTGTCATGAAAAGATGATGGAACATGGAGAAAAATATAAACAGAAGAAATACAAAAATAAAATAAGAGGAAAGGAAATTTGTTTTATGAATTGCAATATCCTGCCAGAACTTTTATTAGCCACTTAAGCATGTGTGACCTGCCCCCTCACAGCAGGCTGTTAAATGGTAGTGACCTTGCAGCGAGCGCTATGAATCCCTTGGTCCTCCAGTATCCCCGAACAAGCTGGCTCCGCCCCTCCCCGACCTTGACACACATGACCTTTCACCTTACCGACATGGGAAGGATAAATTAACCAGCTGCCAAACTTGGCTGAACTTCCATTATCTGTGTCGCACATTTGAGCTTGTTTATACACCTGAGGTGTGTGAGTGTGAGAAGGTGAACAATCGCGATCATCAATTTACATGCTGTATGTAAACACATGTGGTTCTGGATAGGTTTATGGAAAGAAAAGTGTTGCAGGATTGATTGATAACATCCTCGATTAGCATGTGTTGTAAATTGAGGTGTGAGAAAGTAGAGCAGAGGGAAGTAGTTTATTGGTGAAAGGGAACAGATGACTTACCCCTGAGGATGTAATTCTGGTAGTTCTGGTCCGCTTCTGCGCCCACTTTTATCAAACACGTCAGTCCTTCCTCCACCACAAACTCGTGCACCAGGTCCTTGTCATCCTGGGAAGAGGTCAAGGAGAAACACGGGAATATTCAGAGCTATCATAAACTTTAAAGGTTATTTATATTAAACAATTAAATGTGATAGATTTAGTTCCGGCTCCCACCGCAGAGCAGCCATTACTTAAATAAGTACATGTATGTAGGTTGCAAATCACTGGCCAAGAATGATAGAGCATGCAGAGAAATTAGGGTCTGGGAAGTGTTGTTTAACAGCTCACGCAACACTTTCCGATTACTGAAAAGAGTTTTACGTGAAAAGAAATAAATCAACCTCCAAAACCATCCAGGAACTGTTGATACACAATACAAACACATTATATGTATGTTTAATGCACAAAAGGGACACATTAGAACAGGTGCTCAAACTTCTTAATGCGATTTAGCATTAAGAGGCAAATCCTCTATTTATTTGCATTCAGTTATAGCAAGTGTACGTGGAATGAGCAATGCACTCCTGTTGCTTAGGCCTGCCCTCTTCATTCCATATTTTGTCTTCCATGACGACAAAACCACCTGCATCTCTCACACCCGCTGATGCCTCTAGTCTAAGACTCTGTTATGGAACACAATAACATGTACAATGCACGGAGAGAAATAAAACTGATTTCAGGCCAGGTGGATATTTTATTCCAAAACAACAATAATCCATATACTCTTAAATGGAATCCCCACATAGCCCTCACAACGTATAAAGTGAGATATTCTAATCTATTCTGGGCCTGCGTCAACGTCTGTTGCTCCCTTTTCCATCAAATTGTCGGTTAACCCTCCCCCTCTATGGCCGGCTGCCCGCCAGGCCAGCCCAGCCCAGTGTGTGAAGTATGACCAGACCTGAACACTCCACAGCTGCCACGAAGGCAGACTCGAAGCAACACAACTCAAGAAAACAATGCTGTGTCCAAGTGTGAGTGTGCATGTGTGCACGGATGCATGTGTGCACGCTACGTACAGTTCTTGCATGTTAATGTGTGCGAACATTCAAAGGCATGAACCAAAACTATGTCAGAAAATACTTCACATGCTGACAAATACTGCAAATAAAAACAAAGCCTAAGAGATCATGATAAACACAAAACACGGTGGAATTCACTCGATTTGTGCGCTGGAGATTGTAAAAATATGTTTAAAAAAAATATTAAGATTTGATATAGTCTAGAATATATAATTACCTGAAAAATCTGCTTGAGGGAAAAGAGGGCTCTCCGTAGCTCCCGTCCAGTTGAGTTGTAGAGTTTTTCTGTGAGAGAGAAATGGAAAAGTGGAAAAATCAGCTGACAGTCAAATACATGGTATCTTTCGACGATGTTGTCATACAAAAAGTGAATAAATTAAATTGACAAGTCATTGATAAACATTGTAACTTTCCTAAGAAATTGAAGTTCCTGTCAACAAGTGTTTTAGTGTTTTACTTGCATCACACATAATGTGTTCTCATTGAACGACACATTTCTCTCTCAAAATCCCTTCCTCATGTCTGTGTCATGCACACATCATTTGCAGCAATTATCCCCAATAACTGAATGTGAAAATGTCCTGCAAGAGGAATAGTGAGAGCAAAAGAACAGTAGGAACAACTCAGAGCACATCTGTGGAGAGTTAGTGAATAGTGGATGTTTCCTGCTGACAAAGCCATATCTGAAGCTTACCATAATACAAAGTCAAGGCAGAAACTTAAGCCAATAGCCACCACAATGGCTAAGAAACAATACACCCATTAATCAGTTATGGAAACACCACAGATCACTAAAGGAGAGGTATGATGGATGACAGATGCATGTGATTGAGGCGAACATCTCCTGCAACTACTTTGACGATCCTTCACCCTGTGTGCAGTGTGCAGAGTCTGCCAGGGAGTGGCAGTGTTGAGCTCAATCCTGGTAGCTCACTCATCACTGTTGTGTGAACTCTCTCTGACTCAGCAAAACCTGCTGCCTCTTTACTGCCGCAGATAAAGCAGCATACAGTACAGTTCAGGACAGAGCAGACTGCTTCTCTCTCAGGGATTTATTTTCATTTACCCACTGCTTTTTATTGGGATTTAAGGCCCTTTGACAGACACTTTCTTAGTCAGCTAAGATCTGACAGGAGACGTGCATGCATACAAAGATTGTAGTCTCTCTCTCTCTCTCTCTCTCTCTCACACACACACACACACACACACACACACACACACTCTCTCTCTCTCTCTCTCACACACACACACACACACACACACCCTTCATAAAGTACTACTGTTTATCACTGCAAAAATCAACCATTCTGTGAAAAACTATGTCAGAGATAGCATGACAACACCGTAGTTATTAAAATATAACGATTTAATATGTCTCAATTTGTCTTAATAATGCTAAATATGAGTCAAACATGGGTTGAAATGTCTGTTTAACATTCCTGTGACTTGCTGCTATATGTTCCAGGACATGTCATCGCAGGGTAAGATTGTGCACAATAGTGTAACTCTAAACACTTATTACACACATACATTATTAGTGTAATCCATTCTACTTCAGACAGACAAGACATTGGAGATGCATCTGTAATGCAGACAACCTGGTACTGGGCCATATGTGGTTAAAAGGCTCCCATTTGATGAGGTTGCATATTGCAATCAAACAGTTCCAGCAAAGTTCCTTATCTTTAGACGATGTCTTGTTTCAAATTTATGACTGTAATGGTATTCGGTACGAGTGCAGCCGAGTTCTTCAAATGTTTTGTGCACTCAGTACCGTACATGGGTCGGATGTAAAATTAGCAGATGAGTATTGGTCTTTTACGAAAGCGGCCCAGCCCGTCACTGGCAACATCCACAAGGAATAAGTCATCCAGAGGTATTATGAGGAGAAGCTGTGCGATGTTGGTGATTTCAGTCTGACATAAAGGAACTGTGAGCAGGCATATCTCAGGGTTACCGAGTTGCCATCATCTTATAAAACTCCTCTCAAAACTGACATCCAATAGTACTTTCTTGTTTTTTTCACTCCTTTTTTAAACTTCTGATTCTGTTTTATAATCATCATCATTCTGGTAAAACACTCTGTAACTTTATTGATAAAAGTGATACGTGATATATTAACAAATAATAATAATTTAATGTAACAATACCCCCGAAGAGCTAAACAAAACCATGTACTTTATATACGTGCTGTGCTTTTATAAGCAGAAGGTTGATTGCTCTTCTCCGTCATTTCTAAATAGTCAACACAGATTCATGTATTTAGTCTGAACCTTCATCTGTAAAAAGCAGCTGAAGCTTTTTAACTCCTGCACCCTCCCCTGCAGGTCAAGGTACGACCACATCCATTGCCCTCTACCTCAGGAAGATGACTCGGAGTTTAGATTAAGGATCTCTAAACAGACAAGCTCTCTGATCACCGGAGAGGAAGACACTTTGGGTTACTCATCACAACTTCACCATACAAAGCCAGCTTGATTTGTGGTTCTACTTCAACCCACGTATTGAATCAGTGTGCTCTTCCTCTCAAAGCTGTAACTGCACTTCCTCTTGTTAATCAGTAAACAGATAAATTACACCCAGCACTGCTGAACGACCATTGAAGCCCAGACCACAGTACTACAGCAGTGATGCATCAGCAGCCGGGCTGCCAGTGGGTTTGAATAGAGCCGAGGAGCATGTTTTGTGTGTGTGTGTGTGAGAGAGTTTGTGTGTGTCAATCAGCAACAGCATGGCAGTGAAAATTCTTCCATGCAGAGTTCCACTGCCATTCACCTCAATAAAACTGTCAAAAAGTTATTCCTGCCCCAACACATAAATGAAGCCCATCTGCAGGAACAGATCTCCTCCCTCCGTGTCCCTGTTCACAGTCCATACAGCGATGCACCTCCTGGAGGCCCATCTCTAATGAGAAATAGCTCAGTGGAGATTAGTTCCATACCATTTGGCTCAGATATGCAACCCGAAAGTATGGTCCCTCTGCATTTCTCTCTTCAGGAAAAGGACCTAGGCACATATTTATTCAGAGGAAATGTTTGTGAACTTCAACTCTCTGTTATTGAGCATGGACGTTATAATGGATAACACACAGTGTGAGCACTGAAAAACATTCTAGGCACTTATATCCTTTTAATATCACAAAATTAGTTCACAAAGAGCCATCCAACCATGTTGTCAATTACTCTACATACTGCAAAACAAGATATGCTTCAAATAAAAAATGCATGAGTGCAGCTGAGGACAAGCAGCCCAGCTTTTATTGACAAGATCCTGACAGGGAAATGACTCAACAGAGTGTGGGTTTTGTTTTTTATGCCTTATATTGATGTACAGCTGTTTTTTCCTTTTGAATTGCAATACACAGTCACGTTTTCTCAGCTGGAATAGCTACAGGGATGTAATGGTCTCGTAATTATAACAATCATGAAGGTAGTAGCGGAATTTCTATAATCATCAGGAATGTGCTCAACTACCCGGAGTAGAGGAGCGAAGAGCAAACCTGCTGTGGGGCTTGGTGCATTCAGGCAGGCCAGGACTTCACAGATAGTTTTTTTTTTTTGCTTTTGCTGGGAAGACAACTTTTAGAAGCAAATCTGTCTTGTGCTTTTTCGGACACCTTTGGATTCTATGTGTCAGTGCCAGTACATTCCAGTAATGCTTTTTTCGCACTTTTTATTTAACTCTGCATGCTAATCTCAACCCAAGACCCGTCCCCACTATTCACTGGTGGACAGTTAACACATTATTTGCAATACAATTTGCCAATAAAGCCACTAACCATTCTTTTTTTCCATCTGCACACACATCTAGTATGCTCATCTGTTCGCATGCATTTGTTTCCAGAAAGTGCCATAAAATGTAAAGGATGACTACCACTGCTCATGCTTCGCACCGCGGGCGGAACACATAAACCACATCCAAAGCACAGCCAGGAAACCCACAAGGACCCCTACTGGGCAGGACAACCCTGCACACACCACTGTAAATTTAACTGTGTTTGCTTCAGGAGTGGAGCTGTCAGACAAGAAGCTGGAGGGGAGGATCCATAGCATCACATTGGTGATTGTCGATAAAACCGTCTTACAATGCGCAATCAAATCAAAAACTTTCATGTAGGATGCAGAGATGCTAAGGTTCAAAAGAATGCAGTACGGTATGATATCATGGTTTTACTAACTAGAAAACTAGCATAAGTAAAAAACTAAAACACTGAGAGTTTCTTTGGAGGACATCGGGGAGATAGAAGCTAAACAATGGTACAGTATCGCAACATTTGATGTATTAAATGCCAATGCTTTATCTTGGTAATGATCAAACATAAAATATAGTACTACACACTATCAATCCCATCTGTGGAGACATTGGTACAGCTGTCTATTTATAAAGCATTGGTAGGTCTATGTATTTTAATTGTGCTTTTGTATGAATTCTATTCTATTTAATGTCCTTAGTATTATCTGGACCTTGAGTCTGAAATACAAATGTTATTGATTGATTGATTGATACCACCAACAACCACCTTTCCTCTCACCCTGTCACTATCTCAAGCATGGTTGAAGTGCAGCTCTGAGTAGAATTGGGAGTGATGATAATTTACTTTCCTGCCTGGATAAAACAGGTGGATTCTGGGTTGGATGTGTTTTTGTGTAGCTTTGCCGGGAATAAAAGTCAGGCTGTGCAGCAAAGCTCTGGTCTGGTTAAAGCTGAACCGTGGACCTCAGTCCCAGCCAGCGCCTTGCCCACGTCTGAATTTAGCCGTCTCTCCGAGAGCCCGGTGCCCGTTGCACTGGTCAGTAAAGGCCACAGACTCTGTGAGAGGTGACGGCGGTCAGACTGAGCTCAGACAAACTATAGCCATCTGTGAGACCAGAGTCATGTGTGTGCCAGCACCGCCACATCACTGCCTGCCATGTGTAAGGATACAGGGACCCATCTGACCCATTTTTGTCCCCTGGTAAGCCTTTGAGTTTACAGTATGCGTAATGGCCATCTGCAGTCACGGAACACAGCAGCACAACAACATCAACAGTACCTCCTTCTCATTTTCCCCCTTTCTCCTTCCTCACTCTGTAAGGGAAAGCTCCTGTTCCAACATTTATGAAGAGAAAACACAAGTAATTAAAGGTGAAAGACCTCCCAACATGTGCATCGGCTTGTAACATGCTACTTGGTGGATTTGGGTTTCTTTTGCTCATTTTTATCCCTTTCTCCCTGAACAAAAACACAAGGTGAATGATGGGTCAATAAAAGCAGATTATAGTTCTCAGGTGGAAATCATTAAGCGGGAATGCAGGTAGGAGTAGGATCACTTTTGTGTTTGGGTTTTGAGTGCAATAAAAAATTGGATCGAGACAATTACATGGACAACGTGTGTGTCTGTATATGAACATGCACATGCACATGCACAGCACACACTCACACAGGCAATTTACAAAGCGCACAGAGGAATAAAGACATTGATTAATTTGTTCCTGTTGCCTGGAGTTAATCCAAATGCGAAGGAAGTTGTGATGGGAGACATATGGAAATGATGGTTTCGATTAGAGAAAACAGAGTCGGGCCACACAGACTACAGAAGACTTTATCATTGGGAGCAGGCCTCACAGGAAGGCCTGGATAGACCCAAAGGGCGTGAAAGTCTCTGAGAAGACACACAGCTAAGGCATGGGACAAGATCAAAATCAGCCAAATAACTCATAAATCTTGGTTTAACAGAGAAACCAGAAACAAGTTAAGATACAGCGCAGGACTGTACACATTTAGTTTGAATGTGTTCTCCCTTTATGTGTTTCGCTATTATTGATATAGATAATTTCCATACAAGGCACACAATAAAATATGTATAAACACACGTCCTTTCAACGACATTAGTGTTAGGAACATGCAAATAAACCAAGCTAATTCATTGTGATTTGATTTCCTTCACGGATGTTGTACCTGGACTTCCTCTGCACATCATGCACAGAGCCCGGTGTCTAAAATCTCACGGGAGCAGTGAAGAGATCAGGTTTCTGGGCTGCGACACTCTAACCTGGCAGAGACATTTGATACCGAGGCATACCACAGTTTAGTTCCAATAAACACTCAACCTGGTCCGCAGAGCTCAACGGCATTCATTGTCCCTCCATTTAAAATGGGAAATTGGATTGTTGTGTTTATTTATGTGTTTACATCAGACTTTCAGTGAAAGTTTATGATTTTGTCAGTCACAATAATTATTCTGGAAGGCAGCAGTGGCATTTTTCTTTTACCTTGGAGTCGTTAGTTTGGAGCAAAACTCCTGCTCTTTAGCCTCATACATCTTTTCATTATTCTTGAGAAGCTGAAAATGTTTCTGCAGAGCATTTAAAGGGCATCGCAGGCTAATTATCTCCTTGTAAGTCTCTTCAATAAAATGTACACTAACTAGCCGTCAAGATATTATCTGATACTGTCAAAGCGAAACAGTAGAGGAAAGTGAGAGTGGAATCTGCAGAATTCCAGATGAGGAGAGAGACATGACAGCAAGGCCAATGTGAGGACAGACAAATCTTTCATTAGTGCCCGCCTGTCTAATGAGTCATTCCTTAGCTACCAGGTGGGGTGACCCTCACTACCCCACTCCCCCCAGTAAATACCCACCTTTTCTTCTCTTGCTTTTTTTGTAGCCCACTGCCTCCATTTCACCTCCTCAGCAGGGTTTCCCCACTGACACCGATAGGTAGTGGAGCGGAGAGCAGGGTAAAGGCATGAACTCATTCAGCAGACCAGACAAAAGCCTGACACAGATATAAACTATAGGGGCTCGACAATTGAAGTGGGTCTAGTTGGGGGTGGGCAGCTGTAACACAGTCAAAAAACAAGTCACTATGTTGACAGCGGGGAAGCTGGTCATTATGCCCCGCTAATAATCTCTGTATATGAGTTGGAAGAGGTTGGGTCGAGGTCCTTCCCCATGTGTTGCTTGGCAGAAGCTTCAGCCAGATAGCTTTTCTTTCTGCGGTAAAAAAAACAGCCATAGATGCAGGACCAGATGCTTGAAGAGTTGGATTTTATATCCCAGTTGATATATTCACATGTGTGCATGTATAGTTATTTTTTTCATTTTGTGAATTTGGATCTTTTTATCTATAAAAGACCGGTCCACAAAGCCAATTTCTTAATTTAAACTTTATGATCCTACGTTTCACTTCATGTGCTGCAAATAATTGAGAATTTTTAAGGATTTCTTAAACACTAAAATAGAGTTGGAAAATATTCTCACCAATGACCTCAGTGACTCTCGCCTAACCCACTTCATTCCCCTCTTACTCCTCTTGGCTTTCTTTCTGCCTCTGACTTACTCTGCTCACTCCTATTCTTAACAACTTGACACGTGCAAATGCAACAGTGAAAACTCTGTCCAATAAACACAGTTGTGCTGAGACCACATCTATTTCAGATTCTGCTCTCGGAATAGGAAGCAGATCGATGTAGAAGCACTCACATCTGTGACAGTACACCACTGCCTTTCCATACTGGCCACACTGTGACTGTACTTAATGGGAAAGAGATGGAAAAAGGCTCTCCCATCTTATAGTCTTTCTGTCAAAAACACCTAGTTTGGGCACATATGGGAACCATTGCAGTCTCCAATTCCCTTTTTTTGTTACAACAATTTCTGCCAGGGTAAGATGTGTTTCCTCCTCAGAGAGTTAGAAGAGGACCTCTGGCACCATGTCTGTCAGTGGTTTAGGTAAAGACACAATCTAGTTAACCTGACATCCAGTCCCGTCAGCAGCCCGCTGTCATCAGTGTTGCTCCCAACCCATAATGACCCAAGGTAATTACTTCCACCTGCCAGAGAAAGATGGACGCTTAAAAACATATTTGACATCAAAGAGGAGTCCGGTGAAAACCATATAATTCCACATTTGGGGATTTTTTTATTTTTCACATAAACTGAATAATTGAGTGTTCTTATGACACAAGACCATATTCTACCTTTTAGGTCAAATGCAAAAACCCATGTTTGTTGAAAACAAGGCTGTAGCCCATGAAAAAAGCTTTTGGAAATGCATGGTTTTCACAGAACAGCAACGAAAATCGATATATAAATGTATGACTTGCTCTCAACATGTGACCAGCATCATGCAACGAGAACATGCAATATTTGCTTGATTTGAAAGCATGTGGAAGCTAACTCAACTGGCTACTCAACTAAATGAAGCCTTTACTGAAAACCTGAAAGAACAGGGCTCCAAGTATTCCAGAAATAAAGTATGTATGGGGAAGATGGAGCACAGGATTGTTCAAGTATGGACAATCCTCGGAGACAATCATTCTCTCACGTACTGAGTAATATCTTCAAACACTACTCATTCCTTGGCTGTGTGAAATGAATGCATTATCTTTGATCCAGATCCGCAATCAGACTGGCACAGCCGTTACCTCGAGTACAATCATCAAACAAGTTAGCGCATGAGTTGGTTTTCATAGTGTGTGCGAGCTTTCCCTGTAGGATCTGGCCTTCAAAGTCTTAGTCATAGTGCGGTGATTTCTAATGAATCCACGGAGGATGACAATGAGGAATGAGCTTCATCAAAACGTTGCCCAGCTTTAACCTTTTAGATATGGGTCGATTCAATTGGGGCACAAATGATATTCTAGTGATCTATGATCGTGAACACATAGTTAGACTATATTGGTGATGCTTGGGTGCTCTGCCATGTCAGATTGTTGCACCTTGGCACTGGTTGGGCTAAGGCTTAAGCCGAGCTGGGTGTGAAGTATGATCTGACTGCTGACAGGTGGCAGAGTGGAGAAAGGTTAAGTCAGCTTATTGTTGACAACCAAAAAGGCAAGATACAATGGACTTAAATAAAAATCATACTTTAATTAGAGAGGAATGATATTTGTGCTTATGATAGACTTAGTTCTGACATTTTAAATATCAAACATGAGATGTGTTTACATTCCAATCCAAATAGTTATAAGACTTGATTAATTTCTAATAGATCAGAGGAGACAGCTTCATCTTGAATTGTTATCATCTCTGCAGTTGAGGTGTTTTGTTTGGATACTGCTTCATACTGAGGTGTCATTGGCATGAATTTAATCCGTCAAATGACTAAGAGACATGTTTTGTCCTCTGGGCCCACCTGTTTGCCCAACTGGAACTAATTCACAATCAACATGACTGACTGCCCTCTATTTAAAATCCGACTTGACAATGCCAAATGACTGATGCGTCCGCTGTTTTATTCCTCATGGATCGTATCAGACATTTCTCAATCGTGTTAGCGCTGGCAGATAAGGATTTCATATTTGCTTGGTAAGCCAAATGAGTACAGTTAACGTCCGCCTATTTGCGTGATAACAATGTTGTTTTTGACAAGCACCGTTGCTCAATATGTACTTTGACTCTTGGCATGAAAAAGTGATTTCTACAGCTACATTTTAATACCTCAATACGAAGGATGAATGCCATGAGAGGTACGCTAAGCTACCGAATCAACGAGAACACAATGTTTGTTTCTCTTTAAGGTACATTGCTAAGGCGAATTGAGCAATATCTCAAATATTCAAGCATGTTTTCCTCCCTGTCACCTTATTGGGCATGGTCAACCGTCATATTTCTCCATTGTCACTGGGCCTCATATCCCGCCTCACATAATTGGAATGGTCTGAATAAATACGGTAAAACAGTACCGTGGATCGCTGCACCAAATCGGCCTGTCTCTGAGAGGAAAGCCCACATCTTTCAAACTCACACTCACAACAGCCATTAATCCAAATCACGATGAAAGGAGATACAGAGTGACTCCTCAAATTTTTAGATAAAACACAATAGATGTTTGATTTTCCCTGGGTAACAGGGAAAATCCGGTAAGGTTGAGTTTAGTTTGCAGTTATGTTGATGAAAAACATTTTAGAGTAAATTAACTGAATATTTATGGTGCTTTGGTTATTGTTTTCTCAGTATAACAAACTAACCAACGTCTTCCCAGAATGACTAACTTAAAAAATATGCTTGCTTGGAAAATCAAAACAAGCCCCATATCTTCAATACAAAACAAAGGGGTAGATTACTGCCGCAATGAAAAGGGAGAGGGAAGAAAGTCTGCTTTGCCGGCAACTGCTGCCCACTTTGAAGAGAGACATACCTGGCTTTCAGCAAACATGCCCTGGCAATATAAATCAAACTAAGAGATTTTGAAAACCACCATTAAGAGCCAGTCATGCATCCCTATAGCATGACAGTGTCAAGGTGGAGAGGGATTGGCTGGCACACCTAAAGCCCTCTCAATTTCTGATTGGATAAAAAGGCGTTTTGGCTCACGGCACTACAGAGGATCAGCCGTCTTTTGGCAAGGAAGAATGTTAAGTGTTCTCTTGCCTTATTTAGCCAAAGCCAGCCATCATATCACAGATTGTGCAATGGAATGAACGGAGAGACATTGCCAAGATCCGAAACTATAAAAAACTATGTCAACAAAACATACCTTAAAGTAATTGAAATATATTTGTGGTATGAGGATGACAAGAGGCGTGCCCTCACATTAATCAGGGAGGAACCACATGCTGTGGGATGAGAACGGCTCCATAACATTTATTTTGTAGGAAAGGGATGGGTGAATATATGGCAACTCTTGTTACTCCAAAATTACAGAATAGTGCAATCTGCTACTAAGAGCATAAATCTGACATTGTCAAACAAGACACAGAAGGTTTACCTTGGCCACTTTCTTATTTCCCAGCTAATGATATATTAGACTAGATTTCCAAAAATGGCTAAAACAACCATACTCCCACTACTGACACTCTGATATACAGCGAGTTTATTATCTTATCAATGTATTGTATCCACTTGCATTGAGTTATTATATATATATATATATATATATATATATATATATATATATATATATATATATATATATATATATATATACATTATACTTTTTTGCAGGACTTCCAAATGTGTGTGTGTGTGTGTGTGTGTGTGTGTGTGTGTGTGTGTGTGCGCGTGCGTGTGAGTCTCTTTCAGGATGATAGAGGTAAGAGATTCCTGGCAGTCAGTACAAGGGAAAGTACTGACACATGGGACCGGGAGACATGTTAGAGAAAATGAAATGAAATAGAGGTTATTCAATAAAAGCTAGACATAAATGGCTTTTAAAGTACCAGCAGCGGAGTAATACTTTGGTTAAGGTTCATGACTAATCTGCGTAAAGTGGGTGTCTTTACCATCCTAACCCCTAGAGGTCTCTGTCTGGTATTTTTCCAAGCTTCACTGTGTTTGCATGAGAAGTAGAGTTAACAGGTTTAACTATTCCAACAAGACGGGGAGGCCAGTGTAATAAAGCCGGAGGAAAAAGAGAGAGAAGAACCTTGCTCCCTGCTCAGCAGGGGGTAAGATTTACGCATGGCTGGACCTATGGAGACACAAATGTGAAGAAAAAAAGCTCTTGCATAATTTTGGTCAATGTGATGACATTATAGTTTTGGTCTGTTCCCCCACAAAAAGTAAAGCCCAAAATATTGACTATTGGCAAATATTGGCTTGTATACTGTTAGCTGCATACATACTGTACATAAACAGATAAGCAGATATAAAAAATGCAGTAGATATATGTTTCATGGGCTGCATTCTTTTACCATTATTGTATTCAATTTTCTCTAATCATTTTGCTCTATGTACTTTGATGAAAAATAATAACGTGAATTGTCACAACTCTGAATTGCTGTTGTGCCAATTAGGATTAAGATACTGCAAAACCCTCCTTTTTCTCCAGAATGGCTCCATTGTGTTGTTGTACATGTAATGATAATGTTTTCCCTCAAACAATGTCACTGAACAACAATTGTTTAACACAAAATAACGTAATGCTCAAATAAGCCACAAAAGCTGTCTGTGATATGCGGTGCATGACCACACATACCTTTGCAGTATGGTTTGCATGAGGATGTGGGTGTACTGCAGGGTGTAGCCATGATGCCTTTCAAAACAGTGGATTACATAGTTGGGAAAGTGCTTTTTTTTTTTGCCCCATTGGGCTTGTTGTACAGAGACCCTGATGGATTGTAAATCTTAGAGCTCACCTTATTTGTCTTTCATCTTGATTGACCACGGCCTACCCGTAAAATCAGCCCGATTTAGGAGCCAAATCTTGAACATAATATGCATGACTTCCCACATGTATGCCTGTTGATCTACCCTCCTTCTCCTAAAAAAAGGCAAAGAAATGCATGATCATACCATAACAAGTTCAGACACCTTAACCTAACACTGTGGTACCAGATTCAAACCGTTTGATGTTTTCACATTAAGCAACTCCATTCCTCTGGTACTCACCCCTCTTCCGCACCCCTCCAACTTCCACCCGGTATTCACCTTGTGCCAGTTTCACCAAAATCTTTTCAAGCACACCTGGTAGTGATTAGACTCAAAAACAGCATAAAGCTCCTGAGCGCTGCTGCAGAAGACAAGACGAACTTGACAAAAAGCTTAATCTAAGCTGTATACTGTCTTTCATCGTGGAGTTAGATAGGTGTAAGTTAATAAACTTGGCATTGAATGCTTATTTTTAGACATCTAACATTTCATGGAGTCTGGAAGTGTCATCTAGTGTAGGAATGCAGATCTATCATTTCCTATTTTACAGAACTTCTGTTAGAAATGTTAGCCCTAAAATAGATTTGACCCACATTCAGAGGTTAGTGTTTTGTGACAAAGATAAACAGGACTTGGTCATGAAGCACGGGCGAGGTTCTCGTAAAATGTTGCCACACCTGCTGAGGAGTGTTTGAGAGTTAAAGTACTTTGCCATAGTTGGAGTCAGGATGTGCAGAGCACTGCACTGCACTGCAGTGGTGTGTGTGTGTGCGTGTGTGAGTGCGTGTGTGTGTGTGTGTGTGTGTGTGTGTGTGTGTGTGTGTGTAGCATTGAGGTCACATTTACCACCTGGTGCATCAAAGCTTTAATGGATGGTGCAACTTCACTGATTTAGATCAAATTTCACTGTTTAGTAGATTCACAATGTGTCTTAATACAGATTCCAGGAACCTCACTCACCACATCACTGGCTTGTATCAGTAGGTACACAACTGGATTAAAAACAACTTTGTGATCCCAGTGTTTAATCTATACAACTGATTCATGTTCTTGAACAATCCTGGCTGTTCTCTAGGCTGCAGTGGGTGTCTGACTGGACTATGCTTGGCTCTGCTCTGCTTCAGATGCATGTGGAACTTTGGAAAAATGCTGGACCAAGCCAGCTGGATTCCATAAAGGCCTCAAAGCGGCCTTTGCACTCTCTATAAAAGCCACAGGATTTAAGCAACGACAATGTAACCTCTATATATTCTAAATACTACATGATTAGAAAGAGGGGAAGTTAGATAAGCAGAGCAGAATATACCAAACAATTACAGACTTACAAATACAAGCTGTGTTTGAACTGAGAACAATGGCGGCTTGTAAATAAATGCTATGATTGATATACTATTGAAGTATGAAGAGGAAGAAAGAACATATTTAGCTCAATGACTAAACAAACATTGAAACATTTCTAATGGCATCCAGAGGGTGAAACAGACTTGTTTGTTTGCTATGTCAGGGTAATGGTCTCAGTCAAGTGGACTAGTGTTGATATGTTCTTTCTTCTATTATTACTTTTCTACATTTTAGAGGATTGGATCGAGAGAGAGTTTGATAACGGCATTATAATACAGCCCATTACTACCTCCTTACACAAGTTGTAGCCTAGTTAATTTCAAAATAAAAGCGTCAACAATATTTTGAATTTGGCTTGGTGATATTTTCAGGTCTCAGTACCTGCTGTGGTTGAAGCTGTGATCTGTACGTTGACAGGAAGCAGTCATTGCTGTGGTGTTTGTGTGCCACTTCCCACAAATAATGTAGTAATCAAACAGTGTAACTATGCAGGGGAGAAGCATCTTTGTTTTGATTTCCACAGCTTCTGTCATTTCAACGATCTAGTTTTTGTGTAATCAGATAGTTGTATTAAATCTGAAATATATTGCAACATTTAGTCCCAATGGCAAAACAGCTGTGCATCATCCTTGACTTATGACTTTTATGTTCATAGCTGGGGGAAAAACACTATCAAATACAAGAAATACGGTTTGTGAATGAAGAAAGGTCAAAATGATCTTCTCATTTTGAACTATGAACTGAATCATGTGTCATTAATATATTGACAATTAACAAACTATCAGCATCTGGTACCGATTCAAATAAGCTTAGCACATAAATAATAATAAAACCTTATAATGTCTTCCCACTGGAGGAGCAGGTCCATACACTGGCTTGTTTTGCTTCAAACTGTGACCATTGACTCCCTGATATCAACAGCTCCTGGTGCTGGGCAGCCTCATCAAGCGCTAATGGTCTCTTTTAAGAAAATACACTATGTCTGAGGATCTACTGGGGGAGGAACACCTCAAGCCCAGTGCAAGTCATTTGTTACCAATCATGTTAGCAAGCTCTAAGCCCCCCACATCTTTTTCTCAACACTTTAAAGGATTGACTGATATAGCTTTTGATTGAGACATTTCATTCACCAAATGTCTAATTCAGAGACAGACAAAAGTGTAGTTCTGCAGTCCAACATTTTTAGTTGGTGCACAACGTGGACCAGAACATCTCATCTAATACTGGCCCAAAGTGCTCTGCAGGCAAGAAATTGCAACATCATGTCAACCTCTTATTTAGAAACAATTCAGGTGTCAAAAATAGCTGTATTTACAAAGGTCATAGACTTTAAATCTGATCTGAAACTGGAGGAGTGTCAGGAGCATTCCTGAGACTGGTGGGTTTGAATTTGAGAGACTCATTCTGGACGGCTGGCTTGCATGTGCCCTCTCTTTCCTTGTCGTCTCAATGCAATCATCAGGAAGATTGTGTGTGCTTTACATGATCTAATATACTGTATCTACATGGTTGACGCTTGACATGAATGATTTGTTCTTCTACCCTTTCATCCTAATGTTAACACAGCTACTTGAAGCCACAAATGTCTCTACATCATGAGACTTTCCCTACAACAAGCGGTAACGCATTTAAAAAAAACTGTCTCCCCTGCTGTCCATGTCAAAATGTGTATAATTGCAGCAGAGTGAACATGTCGTGTTTGCATTGTGGGAGAGCAAGTCTGTACTTAGCATGTTGTTTTTAGCTGGTTCTATTGTCTTCCATGTCTGGGCCCATTTGTCTCTGGTCTGACTGGTCCACATCAGTAGGGAACGAAGCGGAGCAAAGTGTGTGTGACAGCTGCAGGCCCGGTTCACAGGACCACTGTGGCCCACTCTGTCACACCAGCCAACTGAACCCTCAACTGCAATGAGGAGATCCATGGTGAGACTTTTGTTTTTTGCTCCTTTTTCTTGTCTATGTAACATAAATATTAACGCAAACATGTGCAGCAAGTACCAGAAAAAAAAGACAGAAAAGATGCAACTTTGTAAACGTAAGAGAGAACGAGGAGCAGTCGGGTGTGGTGGCCACAGAGTGGGCTGGAAGTGCTCACTGGAGTTTGAGGTGATCCCTGTCAGTGTTTGACAGTGAGGTCAGGCTGAGTCCTCCACTGTTTATCCAAACTGCCAAGCTGAGAGTTGGTACAGGTGATTGTCTGACCCTTGGACCGAAAACTCTTCATTTGCCTGCTTCCTTCTCCCCTGTTTACTGATACTGGGCGATATCTTAAAACCTTTCATTGAATTCATAGTTGCTAGTAGTTATAATGCAGATGTATTGTATTTACCACACTCTGCTTACACAGTAGAGCATAGTATAGTCTTCAAACAAACCGTTATCTATCCTTTTATTTTAGTATTTTGCTCATCTTGTTCAAAGTGGGCTGTATTCAATCCCAGAATGCACTGGGTGAGAAGAAGTGAAATACCCCGGACAGGTCGCGAGTCCATCTCTATCTAAGTCAGTAAGAAAAATAGAGTTATACCCACATCCATACCTGTGAGTTTCCTGTTCATCTGACCCATGCAGTATATCTGCTCCCAGAGGAGATCCACATAAACACTGTGATTATCATTTATGTTGTAAATACTACCAATGTCTGTACATAACATGGATGGAAATCACCATCGTGGGTTGCTTTATTAGGTGACGGTTTTCTCATCATGACATTCAATATGATGTGAATACAGGCTAACCACTGAGTCAGTGTGAAAATCCCCAAAAAGCCAACACAACAAATAGAAAGCTGTCCTGCTAATATTATATGAACCAAAATGGGAGTCTATTAAATTTGTCCGTTGTGTCGCATAGATGTGAATGTCCAGCATGATAAAACATCAGAAAATTAGACATTGAAAGTGAAAATAAGAATACAATTGTTAAAGGATAAATATGTATATTAGTTTGACAAGATTATACTGTTTATAAGAATACCCAACAGAGATCAAGAGAAAATGACAGCGTGGTGGTGTATTATTCAGTGCATGGAAACATACCAAATGTATCCACCCCGGCAATATGTGACTATAGTAAATATCATATTCATTACTGACCCCAAAAAACAGCAATAAACTACAAGGGAACTAAGCAAATATGTGAATTCACTTTCGTGTGAATTTACTTGTTGGTGGATGTACTGGTTGCCAAAATTGGCCTTCGTACCATATCATTCTTTCTTACAGAGCTGTAGACATGTTTGCTTTTCATACTGTTATCTCCCAACAACAAATAATCAACTTATAAGTCACTTATTTTGTTTAAATTCAAGCGATTTAAGTGTTTAAGGGATCTTTGAGAACTGTTTTTACGCGGCAATGATGGGTGTGGCGTCTAGGTCTGTGTCCCATTGTCTCCCTACTTGACAACACAAACTTTTCCAAACAGCTGTATTAGTTCATAAGATAAAGGTCTCTTATAATACTGCGAGCCATGGGACACCATCTGATTCTGCTGACCACTATTTTTGTGTTGTTGCATCGTTTTGTCCCTAAACTGAAATGCAGGGGTGGGGTAATTTGTTTCTGTGTGTTCATTTGTTCATATTCACATCTATCCATCACAAACAAAACCTCAGACACCACTGATTTGAGTTTGAATGGGAATTTCTCATCACTGCAGTGCTACAAATACAAATGAAGGTGATATATTTGGGACCGGCTGGCCCAGAGGTGGACTGCATCATTCGGTGAAGGCATGTTCACTTTTACCTGCTGTTGTTCCTGTAGTCAAGGTGAATCACAACATGGAAAGGACGTTACCTTTGAAGTAACTAAATTACAGTTATAAAGGTAGCTACAAAGGGAATGCCAATTACAAGTGTGTGTCAGCAAGAGCAAGAAGTCTGACTTACAGCACTTTAATGTGTGAGTTTTTTAAGCACCTCAGAGGTGCGTTCAAAATGAAATTAGTATCAGTCACTAACCAGCCCAAATTAGCTGCTTTTGTTGCCAATTATTTAAGAGGAATGTTCAAAGTCATGAGTCAAACATCGAAGCAGCCTTAGCATAGATGGAAATTTAATATGATAGTTGATTAAAGGTAAAGTCTAAAATTAGCAGTTTCCAAACAAAAACTGTCATCAACTTTTCAAAGATGATATTCACAGCTGCATTGGCATTTGGAAATCACTCATTGGAGGCCTGTATCCAAACTTAACACGCGATGACATAAACGCTGGCACCACAGAATCCTGGAAAAAGTTATATGGTGCGATAAGTCGTTTTCACCTACATGTCGACCAGCATGGTGTATCTGTAGCCACCCCATGCCAGGCATTATGGTCTGTTGTTACCTTCGCATAGCAGTGCAATGCCAAGATGTATGAATGGTTTTCACAGGACCAGGTGCACCTTTAGATGCATTGTTCGCTCAGTGTGTTCAGAGATGGCAAAGCCCCCATTCACACAGCTAAACAAATTCAATAGTGGTTTCAGGAACACCAGGGTGAATTCCAACACCTTCACGGTCAAATCTCCTCATCCACATGGCTCGGGACTTGCATTACAGCATTCCTCTGAGAATTGAAGATGTTAGAAAGGCTGAAAATGGCTCCAGTCCTTCTGAGGTAATTGATACTAGTAGGTTCTTTTGTTGTTGTTCTCTGACTGTAGTATCAGTGTAGAAAATAATCAAAACGTTATTGTGTAGGGAGAAACACACCTCCACTTTTGAATAGCCCACAGGCCTCATCGAAGCAGAGTCCTGAACAAAAAAGTGAAATAAAACCAGGGGTTCTTACAAAACCTGGAAAAGGTGAACGCAATGTGTTAGTGTTAAGCACAGCTGCCATATGTAGACATTATATGCTAAATTAAAGACAGGTCTCGACTGCTTTTCCCTGCTCTCCTCTTTTTCTGAGCTTTACCGAGAATGACCGAAATTCCTCGGACATCCTGTAAAGCCATCAACCTGATTTCCCCTCATGTCAAAATGTAATGGGTTGTGGAATACTGTAGCATAGCACATCCAGGCACTGAGAAAACACTACCTCACTTAAGGCATGAATAGCAGTGTAAGCAACTTTGTGCTACACCTTGGCAAAAGTAAGAGTGGAGACACACGCTGCGTTACGTAATACTGAAATGAACCAAAAAGTTCATCTTTAAGCGGCAAGATGAGGACCGACACTATAGAGCAATGGATTGGAGGAAATAAACATTGACGCCATGACATCACACCTCCTTCCATTTGTATAACATCTTATAAATGGGTTTGTGCAGCTCTGCGTGATCTATTATTGGTGAAATCACTAAACATAGAGCATGCTACTAAACTATCAGTTGGAGGGAGCTAACACAGCTGGGCCATGTGCTACGTGAGAGGAAAGTGAGACCTGTCTTCACCCAGAATATATGTGTGTGTTAGATCAAAAAATAAATTAGCACCGTTGCAAACACTCTTAATGAGTCACCAGCTGGGAAGTTAAAACAGACGGGGGTTACGCTAAATATAAGCACAAGACCATGAGATAAAAATACAGTATGTTGCGTTAGACTGTGAAACGAGACCAGTGGTGAAGCCTCCAAACCACAATCCTCCCTGCTGATGCTCAGCTCTTCCCGAAAAGCCAAATAACGAATGACAAAGCCCCTCTGTCACAATATTCAGGTCACTCTTTCATTACCATCCTTTATCTATCTGAGAATATCTACTGTATCATGAGCACAGCTGATGTGATATTTTTGTCATGCAAGCAGATCAAGTAACAGAGCGCTTGGTCTTGTGATGATAAGAATAATAATCACATTTAATTGCCTACGTCTAGCATTTCAAATAACTCATCCAGGGAAAGAGGAATCCTTGTTACATTAATGGACAGTGTTGCAAATAGATGTAGCCCCATTTATTTACATGTATGAATGGTTTTTATTAGATATACAGTATGACATTACAAGTTCACTTCAATTGAGTATCTTTGAGGTTTTATTTAAATTGAGTACTTGAGCATCACTTCGTCATCTGTCAATTACTAGTTTGAATTTGTCAGTATTTTTCAACTACATCAAAATGTGCAAACTTGTCATAGATCCCGATTACTGTATGAAAAGCAGAAGGAATACATTCACTGTCTCAGTTTGTATTACTTGATATTTCATTGCCAGAGAAACTTAGATATATATACAGTACAAATATGTACTTTGACATTAAAAAGTTATGTAATATCTTAATTGTATGGCAAGGCAATATGTGATAAAACCGATACATGATAAGTTAAGATAACAATAAAATATTCATGTCTGTATTGCCTGGGGTAGAAACCGATCTGTCACTTGAGAGTTAAATATAGAAGACAGGGTATTACACATTGTACTATGGTTTACTTAATTCAACAGTGTATTTTCATCTGGTTCCAAACGGGATGCACAGTCATATGGTAAGAAAGTATGAAATTGTGTAATAATAATGAGATAAACTCTTGCTTGAAAAGAAAACAGTAGTTCTGATGAGAAATTGTCCCTGCCTGAAAGCCTTATGAATGTCCCATGATAGAAGAGCCATCTGTTTGCCAAGTCAGGAAATGGCCATGCTGTTTTGATGAGACAAACATCCATAGAAATTCAGCATTTCTGCAGGGTGCTAATTTGTCATGCCCCGCCACAACATGCACAATGTATAGGAGGCGATCCAATCTCCTGCCGGCTCCTGGGGTCATTATGAAAGGAAAGATCACAGCAATATAGACATGGAGAATGAGGTGGATTCCTGCATTAAGTGGATGAGGCCCTCCACACTACAGCACTTGGGTTACACTACAGCCTACTACACATATGGAGCTCTTTGTCCCACATTCTCTCAGTTTTTTTATGACAAAAAAAAAAGAAACTGACTGTGTCAGCAAAAAACTACGTCCAATCATGGACCATGTAGCTCTCATTGTCAGAGAGCGCTCATCATGACATGATGCCCAACGGTCTTCGTTGATTGTTGGGCGCAGTCAAATAACTCTGCAGGAAATGTTTTCTCTCTGCTCCAACAGTATAGATAGTCCTAAAAATAATTCCAACGGCTTTCCTCAACTCATCATCATTCTGGTGCAGCACAATGTCTCCATCTTTCCTTCGCAGTGGTGATCCCGGGACGTCTAGCTGACACTGGACTCCATGCGCTGCCTGGGTTTCTGTGGACTCGACATTTTCCAAAGATAACATGGGCCAAAGATTTCCACTCACGGGCAGGCTGAGGCCCTGCTGAGGCAGCCTGCCTCATGTGGAACAGACAAAAAAGAGTTGGCTCAAGACGTCTACTAAGATCCATAGCGCTGTACTGTGTGATATGCCTGGAAGGTCTATAGTTATTTACTGTAGAGATAAACAGTGTTCTTAACTGCACTTACAGGATAAAGAACCAGACACAGGATGCTTTGCTGGCTTGATAACATGACACCGTAGGTGAAGGCTAATAAGGATGTTATCAAATACAAAGAAAATACAAAACCAAGTGCATTTATGTCCATTTCCTCATCTGAGTATAACTCTTTACTAATTGCAACTGTTCCCCAATAACTCCTTGTTTCACATAGACGTACATGCCGGTGATATATTGTCCCTTTTCTATTCTATTCAGAGGTTAATTGAGATTTCCAGGGAAGACGTGTCCCTCTGAGAGGGCCTGGAAAGCCCGGCCTGGCGGTGTGCACAGTCATACACCACATGACGTCCTAGCAGGGGAACATTCCTCCATGTCTTTTTCTCTCCCTCCAAAACCATCTTTCTCGATTTAGAAACGGGAAAGTAGTTTTGCACAAAAATACGGGGCAGCAGATTAATTCAAAGTCAAGCCATAAAAAACCTGATGCATGTGAAGTGTCCCAGACTGGGAATAAAGTATCATTTGTCCTACTCAGGAACTTTCCACAGGACGAAACACATGAGACTGAATTCCACTTAACCTCTTTCTCCTGTGTGCCAATGAAAAATATAATTTAAAAAATGGTTGAAAGTTTAACATTGCCATACAATACCATTACCATTACCGAACAGAATATATCTAAAAAGAGTAGTTATCTACAGTATGTCCAAAAGTAGTGTCTTGGAAGAATCAAGCCAACTAATGCCAACTAAACAGCCTTTTTTAATGATTTTATTTTCAGCTATGCCCTAGTAAACATCACAGAGGAGAGCAGAGGACTGGAATGATGTCATGCTTTTAGCATTCAATGAGGATACAGGAGCTGGGATTGTGTCTCTTCTCCATAAATCATTTAATGTTGACAGGAGGTGGTCCTTTAGTCCCTCAGCCCGCCCCCGCCGGCTGACCTCAGGGGTGACAGCTTCCCTCAAGTGTCAACCCAAACAAAAACGGGGTGCAGCCAGCCCCCTTAGCCGGAGCTATAGAGGTCACACAGGCCTGTGCCAAACCAGCCCTTTCATCCTATAGCATTTACAGGATCAGCATCCGAGAACACAGGCATCAAAGACAGAGAGACAGAGTGTGTATGTGTGTGAAGGAGAGAGAAACAGAGACAGACATGACCTCTATTGCCCTTAATATGTGTGCAACTCATGTGTAGGAGGGTGTGGGATAATCCTGGTAAACTGTGCGGTGGGGGTCTCCAGGTGGCCCAGAGGGTTAGCCAGGGTTAACCCCAGTTGACCCTGGCTCTCTGCTGTCAGAAGTAAGAGATCAAACCTTAGCTTGTCAAGGAAACCAGGACAATGTGGCATGTCCCTCATGTAATACAGTCTCTCAAAGGAGCTGAAATAGGATATCTTTTCATTATGTAAACGAGCATCAGGAATACATAAAATCCTAGACTTTGTTATGAAAGCAAGTAGTTGTGAGAGCTCTCCTCTGTTTCTGCAAGTATAAAATGGCATGAAGGCAATATGGGATCATGCCCAAACTAACTCTTATCATTGTATGCCAAGTTTGAAGAAAACACCAGTTGTATTTGTTCCAATAAAGTGAAATGATAGTGTCTGTCTTAGGACAAGTCTCGGCAGAGGCACATGTCTGGTTGGCAGGTTGAGCTTTAACACTTCCTCTAAATGCTGAGACACAAAAGTGTCAGATGGCAGCACATGGCAGGGTGCTATAGTGTCGTTTTAGGTGGAGTCTAGATGACTGTTTGGGAGTTAGAGGTCACAGTCTAGTTGTACTGATCAGTAGGAAGTGGAGAAAACATATCTTGAAACTATGTAAATGTTTTGTTTTGGTCAGACATCCAGGAGAGGACTTAAGACACTGAAAATGTGGATGTTGTCTGAAAATATGATATAAGTATGAGTTTGTATGTTGTGTTTTTTACTTAATGTCCAGGCTCTGAAATTTGACAATTGGGAGAAATTAAGGGATTGCGAGTAAAAGCTTTCCTAGCACCATAAACATGTTCATTCACGCGTCTCCCTGGAATCTGGCTAGTCTGATTAAAATGTGGTAAATGTGTTTTTGTATGCAAAGAAGTCTGACCTCTCACCTGCAACAGGGTCCCTTAGGGACAAAGCACAGCAGACGACAGCTGTCAGAAAGCAGGTATTTACACAGATTTAGCATGCGTAGACAGCCATGTTGTGTCAATTACAAAAAAGTTCACATGCCTAATGACAGTCTGATGTTTCTCTGAATCTAGTGGTCTGATGTTTCTCTTTCTCATAAACAGATGAACAGAAGAAACCATACTCTTCGTCCTCCGTGACTCTGTTCCAACACAGCTGCTCCTGTTGCCGGCACTCAGCTGCAGGAGTGGAAAGTTGGAAGGGAGTCTGGGACATATATGGTTCATGATTTTTTTGCCAAAACAATTGCTCACCATCTTTGCCACATATGGCCCAGTGGTCTACTGCATAAAGGCTATGAATGGATTCTGCACTCCCTGCATCTCTTGAGAGAAAAATAAAAAGTGCCTCTGCCATTGCCTCTACCATAACACATCCAGCATCATGTTTGATGATTGTCAGCAGACATTCTGGATCTGAAACCTTTTTTTCTCAAATTAGTACTGGATTTAGGAATACGGGTAACAGAACGCTCACCCTAGGTTTCTTGTTATGCCACTGGTCCAGACTCAAAATGTTATATTATATATATATATATGTTTTATATTAATGTTTATGTTAATTAGATTGTTAGAATTTGTGGAGTGGCCTTGAATCTTGTTACTTGCATTTATCATCCTCACTCAGCGTCAACTTGTGACTCCTCCTCCTCTTAGAGACCAGGCTCTAAAAATCTTACACATGACCATTTTAATTAGTTTACAGTTTCTGAGGCCAAATCACCTTGGATGCAAATCTATAGAGCCAAGCTGGAAATACTATAAAAGGTATTTGCACATGCAGTTGCATATGGAAAGTTACTTTTCATTTGCCGTTTCTTATTCAAGTTTTTTTTCTTTACAGTTTAGAGAGTGAAAATAATAAAACCTGTAAAAAAAGATGCTACTTTTGTAAAAGCTCATTTCTGTTGTGTCAGTAAGCTCTTGATTGGGGCTTTTGATTGTGGTGGCATTTCAATGCATTGCATGATATTTAAAGGTTGCCCCGTTTACTTGCTCACCCCCATCTCTGAAAAGTTGATATCATATTCAAGAGCATAATGTAATCCATGTTATTGAACAGATGTTTGTATATTGTATCCACCCCCTGCATGTAGTATTAATGTGTGTGTGAATGGTAAAAACTGAATGAAGCACATTACTGCCTCTCTTTGCTTTGTGTTGCAACTTGCCGATACAAAAGGCATTCATCAGAGAACAGCCACTGATGTCATTGAATTCTGAGGTCCAGACACTGGGAGAGATTCAAACATTTTTCACATATCCAAACGCAGAGATTAAAGGTTTATACTCAGGCTTTTATCTTATAAACAAGAGGCCTAAGCAAAACATGTTAGTGCTTTGTGTGTTCAATGATCCTTAAGTGACACTGAGAAAACCACCATACAGCACATATGAATAGATCTGAATGGATCACAACAGTGTCTGACATATTGACTGAAAGACACGATTTAGCTTTAACCACAACAATGATGTAAACATGGCTCACAACTTCAGGATCACTTTTTGTTTATACCAATAGAGGTTTTCACTCCTCTTTATAACACAGACTAAGCAAAAGCAGACAATGTTTATTTTACTCTCACCACAGAGTAAGATTGGGTAAACTGCTTGTTCAATTGTAATTAGTTTGGAGTTTTTCACCACAGAATTTGACAATTCCTTGTTGAATTTGGGAACGTTCTCCACTTGCAAATTACCGCTGCTGCAGCTATGTCATTTGTGATAAAAAAAATGCACCCTAAATTCACACGTTCATATGCTTTTCCTGAGCGTTCTGCATTGGTAAGAAGCTTCACTACTGTGTGCGACATGCGTTTCATATAACCTCAGTTTTAGATAGTCATCCCAACTGCCCGACATGCCTGAACCGATTAAGTAGGCTCTTAGTCGACATGCACACAAGGCATTGAGGCCTCTTCTCTTTTCCCCCCTATCTACTGTATGGCTTTTTTCTTCTGCTTCAAAGAACATCACAAAGGTTGTCCAATCTTCTCCTGCTACGGCCGCTCTAAGTGGTCCCCTTCAGAGTCATGGTGGGCTGCAAGAAGAGATTCTCCTGGTGCTTGAGCTCTGTATTTCAAAGGGCTCTCCAATCACCCAACAACGTCTGGAATGGAGGTGGAAGTATTTCAGCTTCAGTTGCGCCCTTAATTAAAAGCCAAGTGAGAACACTATGTCTACTTTTGTAAATTTGATTGCATAAAATGCATCAAAACGTGGTTTAATTGCACCGCAACAGACAGAATCCTTCATTGTGATCTTTATGTTTGCCAAGATAAGTCTTAATATCTGTCATATATATATATATATATATATATATATATATATATATATATATATATATATATATATATATATATATATATATATATATACATATACATATTTCTTTATTTAACGTTGCTGTTTCATCATTTTTAACTGCATTGTTTTTAACTGCAATGTTTGGAAAAAGGTGAATATAAATGAAATGACAGTGAAAAGGCTATCATGTTTCATTAAAGGCCACAGTATAAATATTACTCATCTCACTTACACTAGCTCTAAAAATAACAACTGCAGTTTTTACTTGGCCTTGAACATGTTTGAAGCTGAAAAAGAGAAACAGATACCGGATGACCTCGCTAATATTTACAGTGGATCACAATATGGTAGAATATCCATAATCGTTCCACAGCTGTTTATCGTGCCTCCCCCCATCTGGGCGTCGACACTGTTGCGAACTAGACCACGAGTAGACGGCCTTCAAATCATTAGCACATCACCACAAATTGCCACAGACTTTCTACCTTTGCCAATGGCTCATGATGGATATGCCTGACGTTCCTGTTGGCCCACAGTCACCACAACACAATGTGAAGCATGGGAATCCAGAGCTACAGCACAGAATGGAGGCATAGAGAGACTAAAAAAGGAGATTGTTGCTCTGTTTCAAATCCTAAATTGAAGCAGCTACTTTTTACCTGATGAAATAGAAACATGAAATATGCAAGGCATGGGAAAGCAGAATGAGGTGGAAGACACAGGGATACTACTCGCCCCATGTCTTTCCTTTAGTGAAATAAGAGAGGGAGACAGCAAGGAGAGCATGGAAGCTACCACAATTGTGACAGTCCCTCCCCACAAAGTTAATGCCATGAACAAAGTATCTCCACCAGTTATGAGTGAGTACAAGAGTCCAGTGTCCAATTCCTACACTGCAAAAAATGACTGTCACATCCCCCTAAACAGGTCATGTCAATCTTTACTTTTCCAGCTGATGTCAGCCCAAAGACTAAATTGATCCCAGCACATGGACGTGACAGAAAATCCAATAAATTCTCCTTCAAGGCAAAACAGCCATTATACACGATGATTCAAAGCTAGCCAGCTGTGGCAACACTACTTGATCCAAGGTGCGAGAAGAAATAACAGCGCTGTGTCATAGAACATTGGATGAGTGACAGCTACTGTAACGACAAACAGAGAAGATATGAAGTGTTTGTGTTCTCTTCAGTATTTCTCATATTTTCCTGATAGATGCGCAGAGGGAAGGAGATGTTTCCTTACAAAGACACTGACATCAAAGCTGAAGGAAAAGAAAAGGAGCCTGCATGACATGTGAGATGGAATTCCATGGCACGCCGTGATTTGGCTGAAGGCCACAGGGTTTACTGAGTTGTTGTTTTTTTTGTCAATACTGGCACTTAAATGCCCATATAGCAGAACCGCAGACCCCAAAGTCAAATATGACAAAGATGATGAATTATGCATCTGAAACTCTGCTAAAAGTTCAGAGACAGATGATAGTCCACTTAAAGCATAAAGGCCACATTCCGTAAAGCATAAGAGACAAAACTAACAACTAGTTTAGTGCTTAAAATCTGATCAACACAAAATAATAGACTGTTTTGATAATTGATTTTTTTCTCTACTTGAATCTACAATGAATCAATTAATCATGAAAACAATTGTCAGATTAATTGAAGAAAAATAAGTGTTAAATATAAGTGTTAAATATTTGAGATAAATGAAAATAACTTTATCTATGTGCTTTCTTAGTCTGCTCTTCTCTGTCCTCTCTCCACTAAGGATACACAGAGAGAGCAAACACCGGCTGTGAAGAGGCACCTCAAACCTCAGCTCTAAACCATCATAGACCCCTGTGTAAATACAAAATAAACAGTTCTCTGCAGACATCAAATAAATGTTGGCTTAAATGAAAACAAACTCAGATTCCTTCCAAATTGTCCTTCCTCCAAGCAGTCAGCTGTTTAAAGTCTGTGGCTACTGAGGTTACACACCTGTCCACTTCAACAAAGCCTGCTCCAGTCTCACAGCAGTGGTAAACCCCACAGTGGTCTGGTTCACATGGCATCCACTCTTAGCGTTTCAACTCATATGTCATGATGTGCCACTTTGAAAAACGATATTTTGTGATAAGCTGACTGTAAAATGTATGTTAAACCAATTTTGAACCAATCACAGGATTGTTCTGAATAGTTTGGCTGGTTGTCAGAAGAAATAATATCATTATTTACTGCACTGAAACTCAATCACGAGGCAATAGGACCCCCTTGTTATCCACAGGAATACAGTTGTGTCCATGCTAACATTTCTCCCTCTATCCTGTAAACACAGCGAGAAAAAGAAATACTCCCCTCTTGGATAAAAACATAGACAGCTCTCTTCTTATTTGGACGGGTGAGGAGCAGCAATGAGGGGCCTTCCAACTGGAACCAGATGGCTCCTTAATATGTGCATGCCTTTGCATGAGTGTGTGCATGTGAACGCGAGCATGTGAGTGTGCTTACAAGAAGTCATGTCGTAGTAGTCTCTAAACGTGTGCAGTATGGGAAGCATTGGAAATGGAAATGGAAAAAGTAGCATTTTAGTTGTGAGGGCACAGGGACAAAATGAGGGGAAACATTGTCCTTTACTGTTGCCCATGAATGAAGCATTATCCTAAACTACGTTGTAATCTCTCTGCATGGGGTTGTTGGGTTCACGGCCAACAGAGAGTATATAAGGAGAGAGGGTAAGTGTGAGGTGAGTGATGCCATCAAACACTGATCTAGTTTTGCTGTCAGCTGTGATTTGAAAAGCAAGACCCACTCCACTACGCTTCTCTTCCTGGGATGTGAGCTGCTTCAGATTTCTCTTATTTGGCACAGTGGTGTTTACGTTGGCCTCCCGGGGTGACTCTTAGTCCATGATCCCATTTTGGAGTCTCTTTATTGGAAGTCAGATCTTCCTCTGTGTCTCATAGGATAATTAGTCCCTGCTTGCTTGGCACCCTACAGTAAAAAAAACATGACTAGAAATGTGATTCGATTGCTTTAATGTGTGTGATAAAAACTGCGGTGCAGCATTGATGATTCTAATTAGGTTCTCTAATCCTGAGGTGCATTGTGACAGTGTTCATACAGATAATAATAACCAGATAATAATGTCAAATACATGTTTTTCACATTTCCCCAGAATAATTGTTTAACTGATGAAGAGAACTGGATATGAGCCAGAACCTTGGGTAACTCTGTTGACTCTTTACAAAATGATAGCAGGCATGTCAAGCTGTTCTTCTTTTTACTAGGTAAGTTAACTACTGGAATTGTTTGTTTTTTATGTGTATTCACAAAACTGCAGATGGCTTTGTACAGATCTGGCAGAGTGTGTGGAAAAGACAGACACTGTGGTTGTGAGCACCACGATAACCCGCAGGTGATCTTATCCTCTAAAGTCAATGTGTTGACATACTACACAAGCATACAGTACACACATACACACACACGCACACACACACACACACACACACACACACACACACACACACACACACACACACACACACACACACACACACACACACACAATACACAAATTAGATAAACAAACATTAAATGATCCACACTTAACAGATTCTCCAACACAGTTTCCAGAGGGAGTATTTACTGCTCATCATCTTTCATCTTAACAACCACAGAGTTTTCAGTTGTCAACCTGAAGATCAAAACTACCAATTTGACCAAATAATATCACAAAAAAAGACACACAAGTCAACAGCAGTCACAATGGATCATGTGCTGAGCCCAGATTATAAGAGGTTGTCAAAGACAAGGCAGATGATCCACTAAGAATGTGTCACCTTTTATTGCAGCTGTCACTTCTCAGCTGAGATCAACGTGGTGACAGATGAACCTGCTCTCAAAGGGGAATAGCAACAAATGTTAGCTTTCAAATGTATGATTTTTACGTGTTTTTAAATGTTTGTAATTTTACGTGTTTTTAAATGTTTGTGATTTATATACATTTGGCTCCAGATAAAAGGAGTTGTATGACTCTGGGAGAGTTCAAGATGGTTTTCTGGAGAAGGACAATGTTATGGGTTAGAGTGGATTTACCACATCAAATGTTAGCCTAGCACTACATACATGTCATTCATTTCCAGAGGAGCAGCATCTGACTGGACATCTGTAATTAACTAAAGAAAAGCTTGTTTGGTGTCCATATTTTGCAAGAGCTTAAAAAACACATATGTCATTTGTCAATTCTTAACTTTAAACATTCACACTATGGTCTCTCTCTGGTTCTCCTCCTGTCTTCAAATCATTCATACCATCACATCACGGCAGCTCAGGCAGCCTCAAAAACAAAACGCATATAAAAAGAGGACCTACTGTACTGTACTTGCGGACAACACTAAAATAAGCACAGGACTGCTTTAATCAGGCCCTGGATACCACATCTAGTCAACCGACAACAATACAGCCCAACCACTTCAACCGTCTGTGGCCAACGCTGACATGCAGAGAGGGATGAGTTGAGTTTATTCTCTAAATCCCAGGCTGGTCAAACAAATATAAACAAAGATCCAACCATTACCGCCACTCGTCTCCTAAATGGCAAAAACACATCCATTCAAAAGTCATTTTCTTTTTCTCCACAAAAGGACTGAAGCATCAATCAAGTAATGTGTATAGCATACAGACAAACACCCGAGGAGCTTCATACTAATGAGACTGCTCTCTGCAGAACACCCAGACATAAACATTTGTATGGTGCCTGATCTGCACTTTTAGTACACAAAGAGTCTGGACTGCTTCCCTGTGTGGTGAAAACAAATCACTGCGCCAGAGGAAGATCGGTACACAGCACCTTATTAGACTATTAGCTCTTTGGGTCAGCACTTTTCTTCCTCCACTGACTCGGATGCAGAGATGTATGCAGAACCATATGTATGTGACAGCTAATGACTATGATTAGGCAAGCCTGGATTAGGTCTGCTGTGGCTCAAGACACATGCACACAGACACACACAGACACACACAGACACACAAACAAACTGAAAACCAGCCCTGTGATGTGAATATTTAGAGAAACCACCAAAACCCGATGACATAAACAAAGTTATGTACTTCTTAATTAAACCTTCAAATACATGCAATGGGAAAACCACATAATAGTGCTACATGACAGAGATTACATACATGATTATAACCAACTCATCACTCATGTTAATGGAGTGCGTAAAAAGGAAATATCTTGACAACGTGGGTGTGCTAACTTGGCACCCAATTTTAAATGAGGATACTGTCAAAATGTCAAATTAAACAAATTACATTCAAACAGCACGGGAAATGTTGAAACAAGTAAGCACCCTTTGGCCTAAAGCTAACACAAGAGTGGTGCTATTAGTTCAAACATGGCAGACTCAAACAAAAGGAGCATCTCTCAGGGATTTCCAGAATCTCTGGAAATCCCTGCGTTAAAGTTAATCTGAACATTTTGTGCTGGCTATTCTCCAAAGGCACTTTATTATAACAGCTTTTTTTGTCATTTCATCACATCTCTTCATTGTTGAAAGACAAAAACCTATGTCCACTGCCAGTAAAAATAAATTAAAAAAACACGGACAATATAGGAGCTTATCTTTGAAGACATTTTGGCCTTTATGAGTTGACAGCATGGACGCGCTCAATCCCTTAATGCAGAGCAAGAGCACAGCCTAAAGACTACCATGCCATTTGTCATTGGAAGACTAACAAATTATCTCCTGTGTGGAGCAGGAAAATCACCCAGTAATTCTCCACTCATGGGCTACAAGGTAAGCCCTCTAGTCAGATAAAATTAGGATCAAATGTCTGGACAAGTTAACAGTAACAGTGACCACCTCGCCTAGAGGAAATAAATCAGCAAGCCACGCGGGCAGTCACTGAGGGAAGCTAAAGAAAGAGCAACAGGTGGCTGTCAACTTATAGAGAAAGAGGGTCATCATCCACTTAGAGAAGAGCAGCAAGTCTGTCTGCCCCTCCACAGGCTCCACTAAGCTAAGCCAAGCAGCAGCAGGAGGAGAGAATAAGGTGAAGCCAGTTCAGAGTACAGTATGTGTGGACAAGGTTCAGCCATATTCAGCATGGGATTGGACATTTCGGGATCTAGCTTTATAAAATCAGGGCGCATCTCCCAACAATAGTATTGACAATAAGAACACAGAAATACAGTCGGAGTAAAACAGACATTTTCGTTTTATGTGTACCGTTGCCACTGCCACTGCAACTAAGGGTGATGTTTTACAGTAATGCATAAAACAAGCAGTAAAGTGGTAGCAATTCAAAGTAAAGGGAGCCAGAGTAAATTAGTAGGCATTTCAAAATGAACGCTTCATCCATACACTCTTTTCACAGCAAAGGAAAGCACACTGCTATTGCCAGATGAGTGACACATTTGTTTGGTTTATTTTCTATAACCAGTGTAACATTAAAGCATCGTGGAATTAGCAAACTGGCTAGCTGGCTAGATGACTAGCATACAGCCGAGAGACTACCCGGGTAACAAGCTAGCCATCCAGCTGCATCAACCCTCTTGCTAGCAAGCCTATTCCATTTCTATAAAGAGAAATGTTGTAAAGTTTGAAAATCAGTCTCAGTTATAGTGTCAAGAACATCAAAGATAAATCCTCTTTGTGATCAACCTGTGCTTAGTAGGCTTCTCTTTCCTATTTAGTCTCACCAATAGTTTAATGAACTGTCATGACTGAACAATATCCGAACCTTTCCATAACATACATCAGCAAGAATAAATAACCATGTATGACTATCAGAGATAGCTCTCAGAGTGACTTCATTCAAATAAAAAATGTCTGGGACTTTGGGTTACTTCTACTGCAATAGAGGAATACAGCCCAATTTAAAATCTGACAATTTACAGCCTGATAGCTTTTCCAGGCATTGGGTTATTTTTACACTGTAGAAGAGGCACTGTGTGTCTTTGTGGAGGAATGCGTGCTTCTCCACGTTTTGCTACTGACAGCCACAGTGCTCTTTGTTAACAAACTCTACAAGTCACTGGGAAATTACTTTTAAAGGGCTTGTATATTGCCCTTACATTATACGCACATTAAACAAGGTGTTAGAACAATTAACACCTATTTATCAGTAACATCTCACCAGAAAGATATGTCAAAATGTCCAGAAATCCAAATCTATATCCGAGTTAAATGTAGCTCAGGCACTTAGCATAGTTTGATCAAAACCCAACCTCTGATAAGCACATTGTGTGTGCAGGCGTGTGTGTGTGTGTGTGTGTGTGTGTGTGTGTGTGTGTGTGTGTGTGTGTGTGTTCGCAAGCATGCCACGTGCATGCATGTTTGCATATGTTTTCACTCAGCTCTTTGTGCTAGTTGCCTCACATTACTCAAAGACACCAGGAGGCCCAATAAAGCGAAGTGACAGAACACAGCAACTCCAAAAAACATTAAATGTGTTCAGGCGTCGCTCCGTGCCAGTGGTCTGTTTCTCAGAGTGTTGTTAAAATGCTGTTAATTCTGACTCAAATTAGAATTCTAGGCCATTTCCCAAAACTGCCACTGTGCAAGTTAAACAAGGACCTCAATAAAACAATCCATTGGTAATAGAGGTAATTAAAGCTCATACCTCATTGGTCACAGAGACAGAGGAAGACAAATTGACCATCATAAAGTTGGAAATGACAAATGTACAACTTAGATGAAAGTACAGTTTACTACCCACCAATGCAGGCATGAACTCTGACGGACAGCTGTGTTCGGAGAATAACGCTGTGCTTCTTGCCCCTCCTGTGAAGAAAGAAAGACAAATGGAGAAAAAGAGAATTGTTACAGGACATTGAGTCATGTGCGATTATTTAAATTTGCATGTGTGCGTGTATGTGTGCTTTTGTTTATCTAATTTAAGGCAGCCTTCAATATGCCAGAGGCAAGCAAGTGCTGAGAAGAAAATGGAACCAAATAGCTACTGTGCAAAGGTGCAACATGACGACAAATTATACCATTCAGTCTTAATCAAACCCTTCAATATTTGCAGTTTGAAGAGCAGAACTGAGGAGCAGAACTGGGGAAAGGTTTCCAAAGGTGAAAATGAAGGATGGGAGCAGCTAAGAGGTCAACTCCTCCCCCAGGGTTAATGGAGACATGCTAAAACCCTATCACCGTCCTGTCAACTGCTTACAATGTCTGAATGACAATCCAAAACAAAGACGTCAACAATGCAACCCAATTCTATTCAATCGTGAAAGTGAATGTGAGGGCATTTGTATTCATGCAAAGAATAATTTGGCTACTTTTTGTACAAAGTTTGGTGTAAAATTGGCCATTTTAAAGTATAAGGCTGGCATTATTCAATGTTTATTTTTAGTTGCATGAAAAGACCAAAACCAACGATGTGTTAGTCCGTCTCTCAGGATTGCCATACTTCCCTACCTCGTCTGTGGCAGCCAGTCTCAAGCTCAATACTCGATACTACTGAAGAGGTGAATTAAACAGTGGATTATAATGAATATATTGCTGTGTTAATGGGTGTATGTCAGTAGGACAGTGTATATGGTATTGATTCGAACCTCACCACATGGTAATGAAGACACAAGTTACCCAGTGCAACACGGTGACTCATTGATGTGTTTTTAATAGTTTTTGCATCTCAAATGTGAACAAACCTATGACAACATTAGAGGAAGATAATGACTCAGATGTTGTTGTTGTTGTGTCGTCTCAATTAATCTTACATGTTTAGTATTTTGGTGGTGCGGGCCAAGCTTTTGTTTACATTTTGGATCACAGATTGTGCCTTCAACCTCCCGACTAGCTAGAGAAGCACACAACAAACCCAGAAGACACAACTGTGGACAAGAGCACAGCAGGTAGAGTTTCACAGCAACCCCCCTTCTAATTCGTCCCTCTGACAAATAGGCTTTTATGCCGCCTGCACAAAGGCTGTGTGATTGTTCAGACTGGCACAGCGCCAGTGACAATCAGGCAGCAGTGGGTATGACACAAAGAGAAAAAGCCCATCAGCAAAGAAGGCAGATCATACTGCAGCCTCACCATAAACCAGCAGCATCACTGCATAACCATCCCAGACAGACATACATGACATCTCTCTTGCCTTCATCAGTTAGTGGAAGACTGCACTGACACACAAGCAGATTACATGGCAGAGGAAATCTGTATATGCTCACTGTTTATCACATATATTATCCACAACAAGCAGAGGTGACACAGGAGCAACATCTGTCAACATGGACCTTGAGTGGTGAGATGAGACAGCAAACAGGAACTTAATCCTCTGTGATGCTGTTGAGGCGAATGGGTAACCAGATCCATTTTGTCACGAAAGTCTGCTTTCTCTCAGCTGGGCTGCAACAGTATCCTCGTGCTTAACCAAGACCTGAGGCTGCACAGGCCAACATGCTCATTATCAAATTAAACAAACATGCATGGTATATAAGTGAGGTTTCAGACCCCCCTCACCAATTAAACATGAAAATTGGACACTCCTTCAGACAGTGCTGCAGGCCCATAAAGGGTGGAGCCCATAGTTAGAGGAATAATAATAACTATAAAGAATGTCAGCCGAATAACAAATTGGCTACATGGTGGGATATAATACTGACTGAATTCCCTGGTTTCCTTTTGGTCTCATGTGCCAGAATGATCTGGTTTCTTCTAGCGGTGGTACTGTATAATCAACTCAAGCCAAATGCAAATTTAATCAGATCCATCATGTGTAACATCATGCTTCTGAAATACCTTTGTTGCTACCATTTGAATAACCATGACAATTCTTAATAATCTCATGAAATGAATAAACTTGACCATTCCCCAGTCTTACTTCCCGACCATTAGCAAGAGCGATTGTTCTAAATTAGATGGCTTTATAAAAGATTAAATAAAAACATATGGTCATTTTTAGTTATTCTCTACATGAAAAGGCAGTGCACTATAAATCTTTCTATTTAATAGCATAAATCTGTTATTCATCATCATCACTTATCAAATGCTGCAAACAGGAATGCAGTTGTGGAAACGTAACAACTATACCTGCCAATTAGATACCCCATATTATTCTCCAATCTCCCGTCACTGCTCTGCTCAACAGCACCCTCATAAAGCCCCGTCTTAATCCTAATACCCAGAGCAGCTGCAACTGGACCAGTGGATACCTGCCAGCTCCTTGCTCTCTGGCTTTATCTAAGGGGGCATTACTGGCGCTGTTTATAAAACAACTCAAAATGTGTACCCACAGAAGGTGAACACACATACTTAGGATACAGAAAAGGTGGTACCTCTCCTCGAAGACCAATTAATGCCAGACAAGAAGGCCCCACGGAGGTCTACTGACTCAGCACTTCTTGATGAACACCCCTGCTTGAGATACTCCTGCAACAATTTCTACAGAGGGACCTGCAGAGTGTGAGTGAGCCAGTCGAAGTAAGGAGGGTGATGAATCTATCTCCTGGCCTGCTTCACTGACCATTGACCAAGTCTCACACTCAAGTCATGCACACATGCACACACAACCACATACACACCGAGCAATCCCCATTCTGTTAATAATACCCGTAAACTGCTCCACAAACACAGAAGGGCAATTGGTATTTTATTTCCCTCCTTGAAGTGGAGGCTATACTGTTAGTCCACTGTTTTTTCCTCAAGTGAACAGCTTGTGTGAGTGTCTAACAAACATGTGCAAGTGGGTCAGGAAAAAATAGAAATATTGAAAACGTAGCTGTTCTAAGAGAGATGAAATAAGACGATCAGAAACTCTGAATAGTTGAGGCAAGAACAGTTGGATTTTAATAGGCTTGACTTCTGACTGGTTGGTGAACACATCAAGAACACTCAATAAAACAAAGAAAGGCATATTCAGCACACAACTGTTGGCTTTCAGATGTGCTTTATATGTACCAGGGTAGGGAAATGCTAATAAAGTGTCTTCTTCTGTGCTGGAGGTCAGCTACACTTTTCACATGCTGAATCAATTATGACAATTGTAACAGCACTTCATGTTATCTTCTCAAGACGAGTCAGGGAATATGTCCTTCAGGACTTACAACTTTACTAATTATCTGCCAATAAATGTCCCACATTTGAGCAAAAGTGACATCAAGCCCAATGCATAACTCCACACATGAGTTCGTTAAACAGTAAAAATGTTCCTACAACGTCAGACCCTCATTCTTCAATCCATGTAATCCACAAAAATATTCAAGGGCTGTAAATACCGGGCCATCTGATCCTTATACGTCCCCCGTATCTCGGTTCAGGGCTACAAATACAGGAAATTGTGTGTGCAGGGTCAATCAATCTATCACGGCTAGAAAACTAAATGACACACTGACTACCTTAAACTGTGCAGATATGTCTGAGCACATGCCTGGGCAATATGGCCAGTTTATAACTAAGTGAGACTGTATCAGAGATGCGACAGGGGATTTATGAGTCACAATCGCCTATAGCTGGGCTTCAAACAAGGTGTGGAAGTGATTATGGCCCTTAAGCTCCCGTGACATGGATATCTCCTGGCTCTGCAGCGCTCTGTCAGAGGATCATACTTTAATCTGTTTGTAAAGACACTAGGTATGACACAGGCGCCTCAGGAATGTAACCTGTCATTAATATCAATTACAGATGGATTTAATGGCCAATGATCAGGAACTCAGGCAGTATACTGTATGAATATAGTGCTATTCTCTTTACAAAGAAAGTGGCTGGGCTTGAAGCAAAAATAAGTATTACAACATTTTGCTTGTTAACTGGAGTTAGTGCAACAGAGTTATGTTGAGATCTACTTGTAAAACTCAGACAAAAACTGGGAAATGTTCTGTGGATTAAATGTTTTGGAGTTGGAGACGGCTGTTGACAGATTTTCAGTATAAAAGGTGGGTGAAAAAGTACAATGAAACGAGTAAAGGTGAAATGCCTCATCAGACCTTTTATTAGCTCAATAATCATCAAATCAACAACACCGAGCAGTGGGGGAGGTAATCCTGAGCACATCAGCACCATAAAAAGCCAGCGAGCAGAACTGCCCTATTTTTACAAAATAATTGGCTAACCACCTTCACCCCCAGCCTCCTCAGACAACACTGTGTGGGATTAATGACATACATCCATACCAGCCTGTGCCAGCTGGCACGACACCGGCCCTGGCAGGCTCAGTCCTCGACGAGAGAAGAAGTGGACCACTTTAACCTCACAGCTCTCAATAGCCTCCCTTAAGCTCCTAACAATTTCAGATGGAACTGGGAAAGAACGGCACGCTCATCGTCCAATAGAAACACAGAGCCAGAGAGCAGCTTATGAATTCCAAGTTAGGCAAATAAATCCATACGTGTTTGTGGTCCAGCCGACCAGGAGCTCTCATGTTGGTTCATGATCATCTAAAATGGGCGGCACATGAATGATCACTCCACAGTTCGTGAACAAACATATGGAGTCAATAAAGTAACTAGCCAAAGAACATGTATGAAACCGAAATGAAGCTAACACTATTTTAAACTCATTATTTCATCCAGGGCTAGGAGGGATTTCAAGACAAAGCCTCATTTAACTACATATTGCCAGTAAAACAATGCAGCTACATTAGAAGTTGAGAGTGTATGGTGGCGGGTGTACAATTGTAGTTTGGCCACTTCTAATGAGAGCACTTACGTAACATCTAATTGAGACGAGGGCGATTGCTCATGAGACGCGTCTACACCTCATAAGTGGTTTAGATGACATCACTTCTGTCACCGGGCCAGGGAGGCCAGGTATTTTAAGAGGCATGAATGGATGAATGCAATGAAAACTCCAAGACATAGAACTGATCAAATATATCGAGGCCTAATTTTCATCTATACAACTAAGATCAGCATAACCCATGCATAAACATAGGCTTTCTTTCTGAAAAATAGAACAAATATTACAATCTATAAATTACACTGTTTAGATATTTGGTGCCTGGTTCACAGATGAATTTGTGCCGTTAATTATTAAAAGAGAGGTCTGAAACTGAGAGCCACTAAAATGAGGCAAAGCCTGTCCCCTCGTTTGTTCGACAGACCCAAACACCTACTGAGAGCAGCTGAGAGCGGGAGAGCTCAATCAGCTGAGGAACAGATTGGGTATCATTCTTTTTTTATATATATATATAATCAAATCATATATAATATGATCAAATTGCCAAATGAATATATATATATATATATATATATATATATATATATATATATATATATATATATATATATATATATATATATATATATATATATATATACTTATACTGCATACATCCCCATAGCAAGTGTTTAAATAAAGACTGTAAAATGTGCCTCTTGTCTTGCCTAAATGTGTATATGTCCCTCAAAGAAGAAGAACAAATTATATTGATAAAGTCAGGCTTTTAAGGCAGATAAATATGTTGGGTGTTTTTAAAAAGAGTGAGTTACTCTTGAATAATAAATTTTTATTTCTGGTTCAAAACAGCAAATTTGACTACTACAACATGAACAATCTAGTCCTGGACAATCTAGTCCTGGTGAGTTACGTCCATTATCAACCTGCAGTGTCATGCTTCTTATGTTTTCAATCTGAATCTCGAAGTGAAAAGAATATATGACCAACTTTAGTGCAGTGACAGAGAATGTGTTTTTCTTCATTTCAGCATGTTGTGTACATGCCATTGTTTGCTTTTGTTTGGTGATCGTGATGAAAAAGATGAGAGATTGAGAGAGTCAGAGGTGATCGCTATCTTACCCTCCTTCCTCCTGAAAACCCTCCAGTTCATCTCTCTGCTCGGCCAGCGTAGACTCCAGGTCCAGGTAGCTTCCATTATGGGACAGCTGAAGGGCGCAGTCATCCGGCTAGATCAGAAGGAGACAAAGTCAAAACACTGATCTGTCTTCAACCCTCTAAAGATCATGTAATTTACACTTCACACATGTAAATAATGCTACACATTGAGTAAGTATTTTAACAGATTCATGAGTTCATGGTCAGCTGAGGCTGAGAGCCAATGGCCTGCTATACCACATGCTGCACCCACATGCTGATCAGTCCAGAACCGACACATCGGCTAAACAAGGTAAAAAAAAGGCAGATTTAGAAATATTGCTCTGGAAAGGTTGGTTTGCTGCTTCTGTGAAACAGAAGAATTACAGTGTTGAATGTCTATTTTTCAAGCAACATATTAGTTCATAACCACATGCGTAACAATCACGATGGAGGAAGACTTTGATTCTTTAAATTACAACTTCAGCTGCAACAACAACACTGCTCATTTCTGAAAAATACATTTTTAGTTATGGTTGTATACAAAACATAACAACTTTGTTCTCTTGTATGGGCCAATCGGTAAATGCACAGTGTATTTGAGGTTCTGTGGGCCATAGAAAGTTATTTTATCAGCTCCAGTCAGCACTCTACAATGACAACCGGGTGAGGTGGGAAAGCAGTCATGCAGATTTGTTTGCCTCTTATCTGTCTGCTCTCCCGTCTGATAAACTGTCACGATACAAGAGGATTCTGAAGAGGAGGAATGATTTGTCTGGTCGTGAATGGTTGTCAACAGCTGACTGTGGTCCAGGAGATGAGGAATTAGTTCTGTGTCTGTTCACTTGTCTGGCTGACCTCCAAATTGGAGATATTAACCTATTTATATTCAGAGTCTGTCAGCTCCACGGAACAGCGGCTCCAACAGTGAAGCAGAGGACGGGAAAACAAACACCATTACGGGAGGGCAAACATATGACTTCAGTGAGGAGAGTGGCACTGCTCTGCTCCATCAGCAGCCAGGGTATCTAAAACAACCTCATGTTGAACAGTCCTGGAAATATACTGAGCACATAGAACATTCGTCTTCTCTTGTCAGCTCACATTGAGGGCTTTGTAAGATAGCAAAGGCTATGATACACTGCCAAAATCAGTTTGCTAGATTATCTCCTCTTAAAAGAAGAGCAACGCATGAAGACATATACGTAACATGTGATTTTTACATTTGAGCGGTTATTGCCTGGTCTGATGCAGTTCAGTTTCCTCCCACATATGACAGTAACTTAATTGAACGTGAAGGAAAAGGGATGGAAAAGACATTATGGGTCTGATGGCTTTGATCTGTTAAGCCACTCTGTTTGTATTACTGCACTACAGCGCTCAAGGACTGTCATGTTTGAGAAGTGAAACAAAACATGTGGTCGGTTAGGATAACTCTTACTCTTTCTCCCAACTCCCTGACTATGATCTGTCGGGTTGGTTTCCCATGCATGGTAAACCAAATGATTATTGGTAATTTAATAGTTGGGGAGATTATAGGGCTGAATATCTTCATTTTGAGAGACCAGAGAGGAAGCGAAGCACAAGGCCTCTGCAGTACACAGATAACTTAAATTGCTTAGTAAATCCTATTGTATATAAGACAGTGATGAGCTTTAGTTAGGTCGTTGTTGATGTTCTTGCAGTAAGGCGGACTGACGGATACGAAGAGACAGATCGAGAGAAAGGTAGAAACAAACAAAGCTATACTGTACACATGCAGAGGAGGAAGGAAAGTGCTTCTTTAGATTGAAGGACAGATTCTGGACAGACACGAGGAACAAAGTTAGGCCCACTATTGTTATGTCAACGGACTGAGGTGCCTTTAAAAAACAGAATGGGTGTGACAGTAATATTACATGTAGCATGAAGGAGAAGACACACTAATGCATATACTCTGAAATCATTACTGAATGTCTGCTTTCTGTCTTGCTAATGTCTAAATCAGAAAAATGATTGTCCTTAATGTCCAACATGGTAATGGATTAATATGTTTATTTGTTCAACCATTTTTCACTTGCTTGATGTTGCATTGTTGTTGTTTTTCATTTATCATATATTGTGGTGTTAATTAGTGATATGTTTGTTATTATTATTATTTCACTGTGGCTTTATTGGCATGTTTGCTAAAGCATCAAAATAAATCAAAGTAAATCATATAAAATGTGTGATGTACTGCACTTTCTTGTCAATTTAACCATCTGGAACAATTTTTATTTGAAGCAATCTAAGATTTATAGTCACTAATCTTTAGTTTGTTTATTCAAGGTTCTCCATCACTGCTATTTCTAACCATTCACTTCTTCCTTTTTTGTGTTTATTCCAAATAAAACTCTGTTGCTGCTTACCACAAAAAACATACCACCAAAAATATATTTAAATGTTTTATGGATTGAGAGCACATGCTGTAACTTTACGCAGAAAATCGAATTTATCATTACAGTATATTTTTTTACGTTTCACAATTCCTTAAATTCTACTTTAAGCACTGTTGGAGTAAAAGGGGGGGACAATGTGTGTTCTCTTTAAGCTATACGATCTGTATCACAACCTGAAATAGACAAAACATCGGGCTGAATTTGAATCCGTAACCAGTAATTAGCTGTGGAACCATGAAATGCCTTTCCCCATACGAGGTTTTGCAGGCCAAACGCGGATAAATCAAGTCTGCCATTAATCAGTCCCTATCTGTACAGCCATCAACTCATCCATGTATTCACATATCTATCCTCTAACCAGTGGCTCTTCAGGTTGTCATTGAATAATCAACCTGGATGACTGATTACCAGTCTTGTCCTGTAAAACTGTGCCAGGTTAATGCAAAAAAAATGACCTTTAATCCAGGAACAGTGAGTGCTACCAGATTATCAGTAGCAGAGGCTTTCTTAGCTGTCCCCCGCCTAGGACTTGAACCCACAGTGGCCTGTGGCGGCCAAGTCCAGAGAGGTAGCCACAAGTGCTCTGCTCACACACTGAGGTCTGGCCTCTCCCTTCCACCACCATGTGGTCCACTGACCAGGGAAACAGAAAGAGCTAAAAATAAACACCATGCAATTTCCAATTTTAAACTGTTATCTCACTAAATTTCTTTGTAATGAGAAAATGTATACTGTGTGTAAGTTCCACATTGGAAACCCAATAGCCTAACACCATTGCCTTTTAGATAGTTTTACAAATGCTAACCTCGGGTTAGCTAAACTTACACATGGTGTCTGTTAACTGCAGCGGGCTCTAAATGAAACAAGATGAATTACACTGAAAAGGTTAAAGTTTGTTCGATAAAGGTGAAGATGGTATCTGTGGTCTTTCTCTGAAGGCAAGTGATTTAAAACATATTAAAACACACTTGATGCATGACAGAGAAACCACAACAGTAATCCTCTGTCAAGCATGCGGAAGATGAGTCTGTCCACCGACGCTGCATTCTTCTGAAAGGAGCCCCTCTGCGGAGACATCCCTTCAAAATGCAGAGACCAACAAAACCTCAACTCTGCATAACAATGTGCAAAAGAATGCAAAGGAGCTCTGACAGGCAAGGAGGAACCTGCATTTTACAGCATTTAACATAACTTCTCGTTATGGGAGTCTGTAATTTTTTTTAAGAAAGAAATGTGGCCCAACAATTGAAATCGGTGAAGTGAGAGAGTCCATTCTCCAAGACTTGACCACATTTTCCCTCCCTTGACCACTGCTTTGCAATCAGATGCCGGGCCTCATGGCCACCAACCCGCAAACTACAAAACATTGCCAGAGAAGAAAGCATACGAAGGACTATTGATCTATTGATTTACGATGACATTACAAGTAGGTCTGGAATAACTCCAGCACATTTTGAAAAGCATGGTCACTTTTGCATCTGACAAGGACGATGCATTATTTATGACAGAAGAGACCAGGTCAGGTCACCTGAGTCAGGTGATGACTCGTCATACTTTCTATTCACAGGAGAAACAGAGATGTTTGGATATTTTAATTACCAGTAGAGCCCTCAAAATATTCAATAGTGCTACTTTAATTACATAAATCACATACTGCATCCATATGCATGGTGGCAGCGCATTTTCCGAGAAAAAAAAAACTGACTTCAAAGTGTGTCTGCTGTCCTGACAAATCTGTTGTTGCTACACAACAAGCATTCATGGTTTAAATCATTGTTGCCATAAAATGTAATCCTTGGTCATAATGGCTTTTGATGTTTAAACCTCTCAAACAGTTAATGGTAATTGATGTTTGACTTTGAACAGCAACATAGCCCATATGCCATCCCATGTACAAACCAGTCCAACACACATAAACAAAAACCACTCACACACACGCACAGATCACCCCTCTTGAGACTGCAGAGACTGAAACTGACAGGAACAGCCCAGAGACAGCATATGCTAGCTGTTTTGACTCCCTGGACACCATGTGTTAGCAGCGTGCTATTTATACCAGATTGACCCGCACCATAGAGACGGAGCTCTAAAAGACAACACATTTGCTATCGAATGCATGTACGTGGACAGAGTCCCGCCTGTCACTTCTTCAAACTTGTGAATCAGAGAAGTCAATGTCGCCACAGTCTTGTCATCCACCTGAATGTTATTCTAAATAAAAAGCACAAGAGCTGCTCCTTCAAGTTTCAGCTTCATGTGACCAAATCCCACAAACCCGGCGCTGCTGAGCCGATACCACTGGTACTCCCTCTCTGTCTAGTTTGTGGTCCAGCTGGCCTCCTGCTAAACTGAGACCAGTCGACTGTGTAGAGTACATCAGCTCTTTGTTTGTGTTTTTAATTCTGCCCGCTTCCCTCTCGTCTCTCAAACAGTGGAAAGCGCTCCCATCCCATCCTGCTGGTCAGAATGAGTTGGCTGCAGAATGAGAGCCAGGCTTGTGGTGATCCACAGCATCCTGAGGCTTCCGTGACTTATCTTACCAGTTCTACTCAAACAGGATGGAGTACTATTGATCTGACAGAATGAAGAAAGACCCTAATTAACTTTCTATTTACGTGACTTCCCAACCAGACTAAGATGAATGCTTAATATAAGACTCAACCTCAGATCCTATGGCCCCATTTGCTTTGTTTAAATGTGAAGGTCAGTAGATGAGGCCTTGAGAAAATGTGTATAGATGCACACAGTGTAATCAGAAGGCAGACACTGGCATTTCTCAAAAGAATTGGTCTTCAGAGGCCTTTAAAAGAAAAATAATTGAAAATGGGCTTCAGGTTTACATTATTTGTCACTGGATTTCTTTAGGAAACATAAACAGGGCAATTTACACCATACAAAAGAGGAACATTCAGTTATTTTGAGCTGCTTAAAACTGGCTGTGCAGTTGTGGATTTTGGGAAGGCTAACTCTTGCAAACCAAAACAGACATATTGCAGCGGATCAAATACAACAAGGTAGCGGTACTGCAAAAGGCATTCTGCTTCTGACTAAGGAAATAAGAGAATATCCCATAGCTTCCAAATACAAATGTGTTGTGTTTTCACACAGTTTCAGAAGTTGCGTTGAGATCAGAGAGTTTGCAAATTTAAATATCCAAATCTAGGACAATCCGGGAGGGAATTACCTTCTCCGATCCCTCAACAACTGACCAGCTGGGCATTTGACCCCCCCCCCCCTACTCTATTTGGGGCTTTGTAGAGACAATAGCAGAAGTGGTTTCCTATATAGACTTCAAGCTCATAGTTAAGCCAAGAGACACCCGATTGAAAGTTGATGGAAGGTTAAAAGTGGAAAAACAATGATAATTCGTATTTTGAGTAAACCACCGTTATATTATCTGTTTCCCTTTTTGTTTCTTTTCTCTGACACAAAACAACTGGAACAAAAGTGTTTAAAGATCTCTCTAAATCTAGCTAATGGGTAGTAAAACAACTGGTCAAACTGAGCTGGTGTTGTGGTTGAGGTAAACACTAACAGATCAGGCCAAATAATGGGTGCCTAAATCATTCCAATATCACTTACTGCCATAATAGCATATAGGCCTATCTTCCTGTCACAGTGCATGCAATAACTGTTTAAAGCATGTTGATGCTCCATCAGTTACTGGCACTATCAACGGCCCAATAGGTTTGTTTAGTAGTAACCCCACCAACATGCTCAAGCTAATAATTAATTTAGGATTTTTGTCGGTGTTAACTTTTTTTTCCTGAGCTCATTTAAAGAGACATGAACAAAACATCACCCAGAGATGAATAAGCATACTGCATACCTTCTGCGGGGCTTTAAGCAGCCTGTGGACTCCAGCAATCTGATTTATCAGAGGAATATCTTCCCTGAAAGTGTACAGAGGTGGCCTGGTGGGCTCGGGGAAGTTGGTGCTGTTAAATGGGTCAGTGTCATCTAGGAACTGTACCCTGCATATAACCGTAGCCATGATGTATCCATGCAAGGCGATGCTGGAGGATGAAAACAGTGGATGCGACACCGCCGCCTCTGACAGACAGGCAGCACCCCGGGCAGCGAACTACCGGCAGGTCTCCTGCAGTAGCAAAACCCTGCACCCTCTGTTATCCTTGGACCTTCTCCATTCGCGTCACGCAGCGCAGAGGGTCGGGACGGTCCAGAAGTAAAGATCCAGGGTGCCTCGTGGAGAGATACGGGTTAGTCAGTGCGGTGCGGCAGTATCCAAGGGCATTGCGGGCGTTAGAGGTGCTGAGGCAGACTGCGGACGGGACTGCTCCACTTGGCGCCTGGTCTGTGAGAGCGATGGGAAGAGAGCTCCCTCCTCAAGCGTAAACTCTGCCAGACCTCAGCCGCGGCAGACTCGGCTCATGTTACAGGCGCAATGGCGACCTCCAGCGGGGAGAATGAGAAGTACACGCAAAGAAACGCTGCACCGAACTGGCAGGGACTCAACGATGCAGCGAGCGATACAATAATCAACTAACACTGACAAACATACTATATGTAGCTATATAGATAGATGGCAGAACATGGAACATATACAGACCGTCTTTACAGCTGGAAAAAAAAGAAAATTTAGACCGACAGACAGGTAGATATTTAAATATTTAAATACACATGTCACTTTAACATTACACTTTATCATACACCTACAGTACACATGTTTACAGGACTGTTATCTGTTTGTCTGTGCACTTTATTTCATATTTTATATTCTATTGTACATTTAATATGTTTCTATTGCACTGTGTTGATTGTTGTTGTTTGTTTAATGCATGCACCACCCGCCAAGACACATACCTTGTATGTGTAACATACCTGGCAAATAAATGGTTCTGATTCTGATAGTCAAACACTTTATCCTGCAAAGGCTGACCAAATGCCATCATTATAACGATTTTGATAATATCACAATGAATGCATAACAACTACCTGTTTCCTTCCTTTCTGTTTCTGTGTACCAAAAGATTACAATTATGCAGCAGGCTGTGCAACACCAGCCAATGCACATCTTAGAAGAAGTATATAAACAGCTAACAATGTGTTAATAACACGCCACAATGTCGTTGTAAGAAGATATAAGAACATCTCTGAGTGTTTATGCATTTGTCAAAAACTATATGGCCCAACTGTTCTTGTAAAGCATCCATAAACAGTTAATGAATGATTGACAATGTAATTGTTTGAATATGAAATGTGAATGTAACCATCCCTGTCACCCTACGAGTATCGGGCAGCACAAAGAGGGCAACACACCGTAGTTTGCAGGTCCGTAACAAGCTTTATTTTTGACAGGTAAAGTGCAGGTATGTCTGGATTGTCGTTTCCTCGACTGTCAGCCGTTCCACCGTCTTTGCTACCTGTCTAACCGCCCCCACCCACCCACACACACACACACACACACACACACACACACACACACACACACACACACACACACACACACACACACACACACACACACACACAAACAATTGCACCCAGCTGAGGCTGATCACACCTCATCCCGGCACCTGTTTCCTGAGTCGCTTCTCCCCTCCCCCTCTGCAGCTGAGCTAACCACGCCCCTGCCACCACAGTGAAATATTATATTTATTCTATGTATTAATTAACTGTGTAATAATAAATACTCATGACAAATGATCAAAGTCCATCTTCTAATGAAGACCATAAAGGCTGACAGCTTTCAAAGTTATTGTCACACACTGTTTACTGTTTTTTCAATCATTCTTTAACTCTACACCACACAATACATCCTATAAAACATATTTTTCTCCAGTAAATCTCAAAAGAACAGTGATTTTGGTGTATTGACCCTTCCTCATCAGATAAGTCACTTAACTGTGTGCTGTCAGCTTACGTTTCAAAGGCTCCACACCTCTGATGCTCTGTCATCACAGCCTAGTCAATATATTACAGAGGTCCAGTACATATTGAAGGATCTCCTGGTGTCAGCCACAATGTGCATTCCAGCACTATCCGCTAGCCTATCATTACGATACTACAGTGTCTAACTGATCATGAAGTTTAAACTGCCCAATCCCGGCCTGGAGGACAGGATATTGTCCCATCAGCAGCTGGACCAGCTGGAGGAAGAAGAAGCCGGAGACAGGCCGAAATGGGACAACAAGGCGCAGTACATGCTGACCTGTGTTGGGTTTTGCGTGGGCCTTGGAAATGTTTGGCGCTTCCCCTACCTGTGTCAGAGTCATGGAGGAGGCAAGTGATGCTTTGATGGTTTACTGCAATTATTCCAAATGTTTCTATTTTCAATAACACTGGCAGAAGAAAACCAACTGGAAGCGTTCAGGAGTACGTGTACTCCCATACGTCTTTATGATCATTTCATCAGGCAGGTATCTGTCTGTCTGCTACGTCATCAAGAATGCATTTTAGATGACCTGTTGAAAAAGGTTTGGTTTATTCCTGAAGCCAAAAAAACTGTGATAAAAAGGGAAAGCCATTTTACTTTGTGCCTGAATACACCTGTCTTATTGGGAACTGTTGGTCAGCCATGGATTTGTCCCCTTTTCCTTCTATTTGCATTTATTTTTATGAGCATATTTTGTATTTTCACATTGTTTTGATATGTGAATGAATTGTTTGCCGATTTTATGTTTGCCACAATCTTCTACAGGGCCAGTGATTCTGGATCACTGTGTATGGTAATGGGGTCTATATATACAGTTGGACAATAGTTGACACCCTTCTCTAAGTTGTAGTTATAAAAAGTTATACTTAACAATATCACAATGCCCCTGCTCCGGCAATTACTATATCCTTATAATATATTTCAGACACTAGCTTAGATCACATAAATTCACATCAGCATTCTAGTCTCATTAAGATGTCTTGTAACTGATCTCTGAGATAAGAAAGATAAGAAAGACATCATATGCCCTTCGACTGCCAGGAAGTCCTTGTAAAGGGCTCACTTCAAAGGCGTGAATTGGTTGCATTATGAAGTTACTCTGACGTTAGCACTGCATGTGCTGACATGCCTCCTAAATGATTAACATCAAGTGATTTATCGTGACCATAACTCCATTAAAAGTTCCTTCGGTTTTTTTCCAGGTGCATTTATGATACCATTTCTGATCCTGCTGGTTCTTGAGGGAATCCCACTTCTACATCTCGAGTTTGCAATTGGTCAACGTCTAAGAAGAGGCGGTTTGGGAGTGTGGGCTTCAATTCATCCCTATTTGACTGGCATCGGTGAGAAACGTTGTGTATAATGTTTGCTACAACTGGTGAAAGGGTGCCTTCAAAGAAACGCTTTTCAAACATGAATTGCAGGTATTGCTTCCATGGGTGTATCTCTGACGATCAGTCTCTACTACAACACCATCATTGCCTGGATTCTGTGGTACTTCTTTAACTCGTTTCAAGAGCCTCTGCCTTGGAGTCAATGTCCCATGAATGCCAATTTAACAGGTACAACTATACTGTATTTCTGCAGAACCAACTCTTGATTTTGGCGTCGCAAAACAAGCTGTTAATTCTGTTGTTAAATTCTGTCTAGACATCGTCTCCGATTGTAAGAGGAGCTCCCCTGTGGATTATTTCTGGTACAGGGAGACCCTGAACACAACCCCAACGATTGAAGAGGATGGCGGTCTGCAGTGGTGGATGGTGTTGTGTCACATTTGTGCGTGGTCTGTGCTCTACATCTGCATCATTCGTGGTATTGAGACAACTGGGAAGGTACAGCACATTCCTTACTACAACAGGAGAGAAGATTTGAACTCAGCTAAACAGTAATTGTTTGAATACTTTTTTTCCCCCGAGGCTGTGTATGTGACGTCGACTCTTCCCTACGTGGTACTGACAATATTTCTGATCAGAGGTTTGACCCTGAAGGGCTCTTTGAATGGAGTTAAGTTCCTCTTCACACCAGATGTGAGTTGCATTTCAGTTAAATTCATTTTAGCGGTCACACTGATCTTGTCGCATATAACAAATCAGAATGCATTAAATTGTTCATTAAAAAAAAATGTTTTAATGCTGTTTGGATATTATGGGGGTAAGATTTTATGCTGAGATATTTTTAGTAAGGATACAAAAAAATAATGAAAAAATCAGTTTGGAGCTCTCCACCAGTTTCCCTCATGTATGTGATATGTTATCAAATGTCTCATCCTCATATTATGACCCTCATTAGAGGTAGAATATAGCTCATGCAGAGCAATAACTAGTTGATCCATAATTGTCCACTGTACTAATTTTTTTTCAGGTAGCAGAGCTGGCGAATCCATCAACATGGCTCGATGCAGGCGCTCAAGTTTTCTATTCCTTCTCTCTGGCTTTTGGTGGCCTTATTTCCTTTTCCAGCTACAACTCAGTACAGTAAGTTATTTAGTTTGAACTGGTGTCATTTAAAGTTAAATCAAAGTTAAATGTAATTCTTCTTTCAGCAACAACTGTGAACAGGATGCAGTGATCATCTCTATCATCAATGGTGTCACCTCCGTCTATGCTGCAACGGTCATTTACACTATAATCGGCTTCAGAGCAACCGAGAGATTTGACAACTGTCTTTCTGGGTACTTTTTCCACTAAATTATACATTTAAACAGCTCATATATTTGTTTTCTTCAGCAGTACATTGACTGTGAAAACATTTCTTCCCAAAAACCTTATGTTTTAGAAACATCCTGACATTACTAAATGTCTTTGAGCTTCCTGAGGGTGACATCACTGACAGCAACTACAATCAGGTTGTTCAGCGTCTTAATGAAACACACCCTGAGGTGTTTCGGGATCTGGATCTCAGCACCTGCGACTTAAACACTTTTCTCAGTGAGGTGAGATTATCATGCACCAGGACTTTTCCACTAACAAAGAAGCTGCTCCTAGTTGGTGGACAATAAACCAATGTTTAGTTTGAAATGATCCCTGCTTATAATGCTGTGCTTTGTTTGGGTCTAGGGAGTTGAAGGAACAGGTTTAGCCTTCATTGTGTTCACTGAGGCTATCACAAAGATGCCCGTCTCCCCGGTGTGGTCCATCCTTTTCTTCATAATGCTCTTCTGTCTCGGCCTGTCCTCTATGTTTGGTAACATTGAGGGAATTCTAGTGCCACTGCAAGACCTCAAAGTCTTCCCTAAAACATGGCCAAAAGAAGCCTTCACTGGTAACTCCCACAACTATTCTTTCAGTTTATATTAATAGAGATTTCTAGGATATTTTCACACCTTTTTGTGTTTCCTTTAGGTGTAACGTGCACGGTCTGCTGTCTAGTGGGTCTGATATTTCTCCAAGGCTCAGGGAACTATTGGCTTTCCCTCTTTGACACCTACGGAGGATCCATCCCTCTGCTAGTCGTTGCATTCTGCGAGATGTTCTCGGTTGTGTACATATATGGAATAGACAGGTGAAAGAAAACAATATTACTGTTTGTCAATTAAAAGATGAGAGAATAAATGATCGTGGTATCACAAGCATCCCACACTATTATTGCACCGCCTGTATTAAAGGAGGCTTGTTATCTGTTTGTCTACACACTCTTGGACAATGGACTATGTCTCACTTTCTTCTTAGGTTCAATGATGATATCAAGTTTATGATTGGACATAAGCCAAACTTCTTCTGGCAGGCAACATGGAGAGTCATCAGCCCACTCATTATGCTTTTCATCTTGGTCTTTTACTTCATCACTAAAGTGTCTGAACAGCTCCTTTACAAAACCTGGGATCCTGAATCGGTAAATATGAAGACATTTTTGCATTTTGAGATGATCAAAATTGTTAGAATTATGGATATTGCTCTTTTAAAACACATCGTCATGAACCATTGAAAACTCAAAATACGGCATTTGCTCTGTCTTTGCAGGATAAATTCCCGACACTGGACGAAAAGCAATACCCAGTCTGGATCAATGTGGTCATCTTCATATTGGCAGGGGTGCCCAGTCTCGCTGTGCCTTTAGTTTGTGTCTGGAAATGTGTAAAGGCAAAAAAGAAGAATAAGTCACATCTCAAAATAACTCTGGCGAAATGAACAAAGAAAGCAAAAAAATCCCCCCAAAAACGTTTTCAAGAAGATTAAGGTAATTGTTATCATGGTTTGATCAACTCACTTTTAAAATAGGAGGCACAGCGCTCCGTTTCCTCAGCCACTTCAGGGGACAACATTTTAGACTTTCCCTTCTTAGCAGTGACTCAGGTGACCATATGAAAAGCTGTCAAATTCAAAAGACACAGTAACATTTTTTTGAATTTAGGGTTAGTCTATTTCCGGTTAATTCAAGGACTTAGTAGTGATGTGGCTTTCTGCAAACCAGTCAAAAGAACATCTTGCCATCCTAAAAACATTGTAAACTATGGCATCAAACAACCATGTTATTTAGTGAAGTTAAAGCCATATCTCATTATTATTAGCTCCGGAAAAAAAAAGCAATTGTTTTCTTATGTGTAAATAGGTGGCATTCTATTGTACAGTGTGTTGATGAAGTTGTGGATATCATCTGTCTGCTTTCAGGAGCATGGTATGTACCGTTAGGCACATTATTTGAAGTGAAATTACGCCCCGTCTTGGGTTGATCCTTCAGTGGGATTAACTGAGATTTGACAGTCACAGTCTGTGATTAAACAATTAGACACAGAGGTGCTGTCCCAGAAAGAAGCTGACGTTGAGCCATGTGACCAATGAAGGTACATCTATCTGTCCACCTAAGGTCACTATTGTGACATGTTTGAAAAGTGAATGAAATATTGATTGAATAAGCTCCACATTTATGACTATAATATGTCTTTGCCAGGGAGGAATAATGGATGTGACTGATTGTAGTCTGTATGAATATGATACATGTTCAGTACAGGGTATTTTGAATAATGTTTTTGCTGATAAAGTTTCATAAAGTACACAATACATGTTTTCTGGAGTATGTGATGGTTGGTAATTACCGTAGACTGAACTAACTCAAACTAAGTTCAAATAACAGGTATGTAAACTGTATCACGTAATGATTTAAACAACATCAAAGTGTTCTCCTGGGCTCCTTGTTTTTGCTGTGTTGTATTAAAATCAAGTGTTATCATCTCTGTTATCAACATCATATCGTGCCGCGTTACACAAGGGCTTTTTATTAAACAAACAAACCACATTGCTCCCAAAGTCTCAAGGGCCAACACGATGCATGAGGCTGATAAAGCCAATGACGCCCCTTCGTCCCCTGATGCAAACAGGTAACAAGTCTCCAGTTTCTTCTCTTCTCTTCAGACAAAGTGGACAAGTCAGACAAAAACATTTGCCTCATTAAATAAACAGCAATAACGAGGGACAAAGAAGTGATGGATGGAGAAACTGGAAGTGCTGAGCAGACGCAGGTTCATGGACCAAAAGAAATGACCGAAAGACCAAAATGGGACAATCAAGTTCAATATTTGCTCACCTGCATTGGTTTTGCTGTGGGACTTGGGAATGTGTGGAGATTTCCATATCTGTGTCAAACCTATGGTGGAGGTAAGAGCCTTTCGCTTAAAGTTTATGTTAACACAAGAAAGTAAAGGAGACAGTCTGGCTAATACCCGGCTTTCCATTTGTTTTTTAATGACCAGAAACATTTTAAAGTCAATAATCCAAACACTCGCTCGACAAAATGAGAAATTGTTTAAACTGCTCATTAATGCTATTAATGAAACACTTAATTTATCTTGTATTATATAAAATACATTTCCTTAAGTAATGAAAATACCCCCAAAACATGTATTTCTAATATATTCCCACTATACAAAAAGATAAAGAGAGACATATAAACATACAGACTTGAGACAACAGTTCTTCTTCAATGTGGCACGATAACACAATAGTCACACATAATTTAAATAACAAGTTGTTGTCCCTTTAGCATTTAAATGACCATTACTTACTCTCTATATTAGCATGCTTGGCATGACTGAGACATGGCTTCAGATATGATGGAGAAATTATTTTGCTCTGATTTTCATGCTTAATTTTCACGCCATTTCTGACTTTGATTATACAACTTTTCAAAATGTCTGACCAAAAGGATTATATTATGTTACTTGGATTTCCCCACTGATAAAGGGAGATGTATCACTGCAGTGACTGTAGCACCTCCCTCTTGTTTTTCCTTGCTGTGTTTGACCTAAGACTTTGATAGGTCACTAATATACAAAATGTATACTTTATCAACCCATTGAAAACAATAGAACATGTTTTCATAACTCCATACAGTGGTGTGCAAAGTATACACTAGAAGATCAAATGATGAGTGTGTCACACCTGACACACTATGTACGTCAGTTGTTAAGATCTATTGCTGGGAATGAGTGAGTGTGATAAAGCTTGTTGATAATAAAATGTCCAGTCATGAGAAACTGAATGACCTTCAACTATGAATGCAATGGCGATGTTTATTTTTAAGTCGAGCGCTTACTGAAAACCTAAGGTGTATTGTTTATTTGTCCGCTTGCACAATAATCTTTGGCTATTTTTATCCCTTATAAATGTGCGTTATTTCAAGGGGCGTTTCTGATTCCTTATGCCATTGCCTTGGTGTTTGAGGGACTTCCTCTGCTGCACATGGAACTGGCCATCGGACAACGGCTCCGCATGGGAAGTGTTGGGGTGTGGAATTCAATCTCCCCTTATATAGGAGGTTTAGGTGAGACGGTTTGGTATCAACAGTAATCAGATGCTCTACTTAAGTAAAAGTATGTATACCACATTGTTAACATACTTTGTTGCAAATAAAAGTCCTGCAAAATGCTATTCAAGTAAAAGTATTATCAGGAACAGTTACCTATCCCCCATCCTACCAACATATTCAACATAAGAGGACTACTAACTATAGTGTCTCTGGGGGTGACCCCAAGAAAAAGAATTGTAAGAAACAACCACCATGGGAAAAATATTTTTTATTTTCTACTCAAAACATTATTAGTTATGAAAGATAGATCATTCTTCATTTGAGAAAGTTACAGTTAATTTGCATTCTGTGTGAAAATAAAATAGACAGCACTTGGGGAAATCTATAAGACTGAATGAATTTTAAAAAGGACTGATAAAACAATACAATGATATGTAGTCATTATTAAGCAAATGATTAACAAAGTCATGAGTAATGACACTGGAGGGATAGAATAAAGCACCAGTGAGATATGACAAAAAATAATACTGCAGGATGAGGGTTAAAACAGTCATTCTCAAAAAATGGGTTGGAGCCCATTGGTGGGATGCAGGAGATTTCATTAGATCATTTGCAGAATTCCTTAATCTTATATTTAACATTATTCATCTGCAGTATACATTTGAGCCACTTGAGGGAGCCTGAATGTTGAGATTGCTCTGATAATTGTAGCATAGTTATAACATAGAGTCTAATATTGAAGGCTAGCATGCATTATTTTTGTTTTACTGATGTAATAAAAACAAATGCATTTATTTGGTATACTTTATAAAGCACTTAACATGTGTACATGATTTCAACAATGACATTGTGATTCATCATAAGTATCTCTTTGAAATGGTTGGTTTGCCAAAGTAAAGTAGCAGTAAAAAAAAATCCCAAATGTTAATTTAAGCACAAATTCAACAAATTATAGATAAGGCCTATTGTGAATTGGGTCACGATGGTCTTTTTTTTTTAAATGGGTCCCCAGAAAAAAGGTCTGGCAAACACTGGGTTCAAGTATTGCAAGGCCCTAGAAGTAAAGTACAAGTATCTCACATGTGTACTCAAGAGAGTACTTACATTAAATACACTTAGGTCCATTACACCACTGGATATCGATAGACTTTCCTCAGCAAAGCAAGATGCCAAAGAAGAAATGTATTTAAAAACATAAAGCTGAGTATGATTACCACACATTTCTTGGTGAATAATGTCAACGTGCTTGCACAGGTGTGGCTTCCATGGTAGTATCCTACCTGGTTGGTCTGTTCTACAACATGATCTTGGCCTGGGTCCTCTGGTACTTATTCCACTCCTTTCAAAGTCCACTTCCCTGGAGGGACTGCCCGTTAAACTTGAATCGTACTGGTAATGTTTACATCATAACAATATTAATGGACAATAAATGCTGAATAATGATCACAGTAAAAATGAAGTAAATCATTAATCAATCATGATGACTAATTTTGATACAGGCTATGTAAGTGAATGTGAGAAGAGCTCTCCAGTGAACTACTTTTGGTATCGAGAAACACTGAACATTACACCCAACATCGAGACCAGTGGGTCCCTGCAGTGGTGGCTCGTGCTGTGTCTGGCGTCTGCTTGGTGCCTCGTGTACATCTGCTTCATACGTGGGATTGAGACTATTGGAAAGGTAATAACAGAAATCTCAAAGTCTGTTTGATGTGAATATGAAATATTGTATCAAAATCCACACTCTTTCAACAGGCTATTTATGTCACAGCCACCTTTCCCTATCTTGTTCTGACCATCTTCTTGGTCAGATCCTTGACTCTGGCTGGGGCCGCAGATGGCTTAATATATCTTTTCACACCAAATGTAAGTTTGTCATTCACTTCATACTACAATTATTTCATGGCAAAATCTAATGAGTAAAGTATGATTTTTTTTTTTTATTACAGTGGGAAACCCTGAAAAATCCTAAGGTCTGGTTGGACGCCGCTACTCAGATCTTTTTCTCTTTGTCTTTGGCTTTTGGGGGACTTATTGCTTTTTCCAGCTATAATGTTCAGAAGTAAGAACTTTATGAATACATTTTTATTCATGAAAAGTATAATGCACAGACTATATATACAGTATATATATATATATATATATATATATATATATATATATATATATATATATATATATATATATACAGTACATGTTAAATAATACAGTATAACATCTTTGCAGGAATAATTGTGAGAGAGATGCCCTAATTGTCGGCTGCGTGAACAGTTTTACGTCGATATATGCATCGATTCCTATTTTTGCCATTCTTGGATTTAAGGCAAATGAAAACTACAATGACTGCCAAAATTGGTATGTACCATATAGGTCATTATAATCTGCTCTAGTAATGTATATTCAGCATGCTGATTGTTATGTATTATTATGAGACGTGCAACTGCCAATTATTCAATTACAATTAATTGCCAGACCCCAAAGCAAAGAGTCTGCTGTGACTATACTATATATATACATACACAATATATCACTTAAATATTAATCAATATTTAAGAAGAAAATTGGTTTGTGATTGTTACGACCCTCTCGCAGTGGGAGGGTTGTTTCAGTGATACAAACCTCATCCCACTTTCAACACTACCAACATATTTTGTTCTATTTTAGGAACATACTGAGATTGACCAATTCTTTCAACATTGGGGATGAAAACATAACTGTTGAAAACTATGACGACTGGTTAAACTATCTCAACGGAACTGATCCCTCAGAGGTCAAAAGCCTCGACCTAAAGACCTGTGACCTGCAGACTTTCCTGGACCAGGTACGCACATCTGTTACTATTCAAATAGTTGTTCACAGTTTTTTCTATCATGTTTTGTGAATATCTATAAGATCACGTATCATATCCCGTAGAGTGTCTCTGGAACTGGACTGGCCTTCATTGTGTTTACCGAGGCGGTGATAAAAATGCCAGGTGCTCAGGTGTGGGCAGTGCTCTTCTTCGTCATGCTCTTCAGCCTCGGCCTGTCCTCCATGTTTGGAAACCTAGAGGGGGTCCTTACCCCTCTGCTGGACCTGCACATGATCCCATCCTGGATGCCGAAGGAAATCTTCACAGGTAAACCAACTAACTTCATACGATGTTTGCAATCAAGGCATTTGGGGCACTGACAACACACATTTGTCTTGTAAGACAGAAAAATCAAAATAAATCAATACTTTCTATACTTACCATTGATAATGAAACTTACAGAACAGTCATTTGTGAAAACCCACCTGTATGTAAACAGTAAATAGTTTTGATAGGCACCCTGTCGTTTCCTAAGTCTTATGTAGATTTCCTTTTCATGTGAAATGATGTCTTCAAGTGTGAAATAAATATTGTCAGCTTATGTCAGAGTGCACATACTTTTCGTTCAGATACAAAGGCTTTTAAATTACACATAGACTGCCTAAAAGGGTTCTGTTCGATTTAATTTAGCATATCAATCATCATAGCACGAAAAAGAAAGATTTTTCTATATTTCCCTCTTCTGCTTAAAGGGTTAATGTGCCTCAGCTCCTTTGGTGTGGCCCTCCTCTTCACTTTGGGCTCTGGAAACTACTGGTTGGAGATTTTCAACAGCTATGTGGGATCCATGCCTCTGCTCATCATAGCCTTCTTTGAGATCATCGGTGTGGTGTACATCTATGGAATAAACAGGTGATATTGTAATAAATGTCATTGTACTTGCAATATGAAAACATATTCGAATGATCTGACAAAGGGTTTCCATTGGCCCACAGATTTAATGACGACATTGAATGGATGACCGGTCGGAGACCGAACCTCTACTGGCAGGTCACTTGGCGCTTCATAAGTCCTCTCATGCTGCTGGTGGTTTTTGTGGCATACGTTGTCATCGAGGCTGAAAAACGACCAACATATAACACCTGGAACCCAGATTACGTAAGAAAGATTTTACGCTAGTGGCACTATGTAGAATTTGTTGAATAAAAAAAAAGAAAAGACATTGACTTTCCACTCCATCACCCCTACAGGTGCACTTCCCCCTCGCTGATGTTCAGCACTATCCTGAATGGGTTTTTGCTATCTGCGTGCTCTTATCTGTCCTTCCTGTTGTATCAATTCCTCTCGTGGCGCTCTACAAATTCATGGGTTTCCTGAAGAAGTACATCATGAAAAGGCACAACCCAAACCCATATGCAAATGAATTATCTCATGGAGAATTGTAAATTACACTTTTAATGACTTTTGAACCGTTTTTTCTGATTTGTGGTCAGGACTACAAGTGGTACATATTTGAGATATGTCGTCATGTAATAACCTTGTGTATTTTCAATTGAAAACAAAAAGGCGAACAAAAAGTTTTTACTGATTATTTTCATGTTGTTGTTTTTTAATCTTTTGTATAGTATGGTATAACCAACTTATCACTAGAATAGTAGTAGCTACAATTTCAGAACATTATCGAAAATAAAACCTTTCTTTAAAGATCTACAGTGTATTTCTATTGGTGAAGGAAATGCAAACATTGTCTGCTAGATCAAATCAACGGAGGACAATATCCCAGGGGAAATATATTACCAACATAATACCAAAGGCTACAACTTAATATCGGTTTCAATATTTGATTAAAAGGAAGAAAACAGTTAAATTCCTGTGTTGATGTTTTGACAAAAGGGGAGTGATGGGTAACTTTTCTGAATGGTTTTTGATTAGGGCATTATCAATTATTACAATTAGTAGTTGTAGCAATGCTGTGTCACTGTATAATCTGCCAACATCATCATCATCATTATGTTAATATTATGCATCATCTTGTAAATCACATTTCTGTCTACTACACAGCGTTTAATAGGTGATATAATATAATAGTCTGCTTCTACCCTGCTGTTATCTGCAAGAGTGAGCTAGTGTTGCATGTGTCCTTTATGTCACTTTTTTGCATGTCAACAGTGCATGTGGGTGTATGAGACGAGTAGACCGGTTCTTGTGTGTGTGAGGGTGCATGCATGTGCTCACTGACCATGCGCATGTGTGTATTTTGAGCCATACGAGTTACGCAGTTGTCCTTTTTGTGGTGTGGGTGGACAGTGATATTGTCCCCCTGGTGTCACGTGCTTTGGAATATGCTGGCTGCCTTTGTTGTCCCTCTGCCCGTTCTGCTTTTCTGGCACTTTCATACAATGGTGCACTTGAACAGTGTGATGTTATTAAGCCTTTCAAACTACTACAGTATGAATTCCAGCTCTCAGGAAAGACTAGCATCCCAATGTAGGATACATGGCACAAGATAAAACATCGAGGAATAACAGCAAGGATTGAGAGCAACATCAGAAGAAAGGTGATGATTGACCCTGCATTGACTTATGAGCGCTTTAATTATTGTCTGTTGTATGAAGCTATGCATGATGTCACACTAATGCTACTGCAAAATCATATTGTTTGAAACACTTTTTCTGTTTGATCTTATTCACAATCTGACTTGTTGACCCATGGCAGCAATTATCTATGCCTTATTCAAAGTGTGACAGATGTGAATGAATTTATGTAGCGTATTTATTATTATTAATAATAATAATACAACTTAAGAGGTTACAACTGTTTACTGACAATTTACGGTTCAAAAGGACATGGGCATTCCCACTTCTGTAATGTTTCTGGGTAGGAAAAATACATTTTGTATTTAATAAGTGTTGATTTTTGGTCTTGTCTATAGCATTTCTTCCAAGTATGTTAATTAGTAAGCAACCAATAATCCTATAAGTGGTCTAAACATTCTTGTGATCATCAACAACAAAGTGGAGTAGGCGTCTTTCCAAACATCCAAGTGATGCAGTGATCTACAGCACTGAAACTGTTCTATCAACAATGTGACGAGAGTGCGACAAGTTCAACAGTTTTTTTGACCTCTGATCCTCCACTAGGAAATGTCCCAGCGAGCAGGTGCCTCCCAGTGTGGGGGGGTTGTGGTCGAGTTTGAGTCTGACGACATCAGGGATGCGAGAGCAAATAGAAATAGGAGTATACCAGGTGAACTTAACTTTAAATCAAACTAGAATTTGTGCGATGTATTTATAGCAAATATGTGTGCTTATATCATTTTCATGCAATTCTTTGAAAGGTTCAGCTCTTATCTACCTCAAGGGTCCCAAGTTTCTCATCTATGTCAGTGGAGCATTGTCAATGTGGGTAAGAATCATTTCCTGAAGAAACAGATTCCTGGAAAAATAGATAAAACATAGAAACTTAAATAAATGCAAGGTAGCCTACGTACTGTACATCTTGTGTCTGCATACATACAGCACCTTGCAAAACAATACATAATGATGCCCTTTTATGTTGTGTTAAACAGGGTGACCGCATGTGGCACTTTGCAATTTCTGTGTTCCTGATTGAGCTCTATGGCCGTAACCTGCTGTTGACTGCAGTGTTTGGGTTGGTAGTGGCTGGGTCGGTGCTCCTTCTAGGGGCTTTGATTGGAGACTGGGTGGATCGCAATCCCAGGAATAAAGGTATGCAACAATTTCCCATCCATTTGAATATTTTAACATGCCATATATCATAGAACTGTCAGTGATATAGATTTGTGGATCTCAATCTTGGATGCAGAAGTCAGCTGGATTCCTTTCCGCCCAGTTTGTAAATTGCATTCACCGGATGTCTGAAGTGTAAATCAGTCCCTGATTTGATAGCTAGACTTAAAACCAACTCAAGCACAATGCCCACTTCTGTCAAGGCTAGGATTCAGTTTTTACAGAATATACCATGTATGTCGTGAAAGTCTAAAACTGTTTTTTTGTCCCCTATTTTAGTTGCACATGCATCTCTTTTCATTCAGAACATCTCAGTGACAGTATGTAGCATTGTGCTCATGTTGGTGTTCTCATATAAGCAAAGGATTGAACAGATCTGGGATGGATGGCTTACTGTGAGTATAGACTCTACATGTTTGACTAATAATTACATTTCATAACTGGATACCATGATTATTACACGGAGGAGTTATTGCTGCTGTTGTTCCCTCTGTCCTGTGTCCCTGTTGTCTCTGCTTCTGAGCTCGTGGCTACTCTGTGCTGTCATAGTAACATGTTGCATCGCAAAACTTACACAAGGTGGTTTGTTATACGGTGGTGATCGTCCTGGCAGATGTGGCAAACCTTGCAAGCACAGCACTGACCATTGCCATTCAGAGGGACTGGATTGTGGTTATCACAGGCTACAACCGAGGTCACCTAGCTGGTGAGGGGATTCATTCTCTATTAGTGCACGTGTCTGTTTGCATTCCATGCTCGTCACACATCACTGTTTGTGCACGATAAATATTTGGATTACAGAGAATATCAGGTATTGTTCCGTTTCTGCTCCTGCTGACCGTCCTCTAGTGGAAGCGCATTAATCTCTGTGTCTTTGATCCTAACAAAAGGAATGAATGCAACCATGAGGCGGATAGATCAGGTGACTAACATCCTGGCCCCACTAGCAGTGGGACAGGTCATGACCCTGGCCTCCAATGTAGTTGGCTGTGGCTTCATCCTGGGCTGGAACCTTGTGTCTCTCATCGTGGAGTTCTTCTTCTTGTCCCGGGTGTACCGCATCGTCCCCGCTCTTTCGGTCAAACCACCAGTGGTGGAGGTGGATCAGGTGTATCTGCAGAGGGTGGAGAGGAGAATGTCACAAGGTTTGGACTATGTTGTTGTTGTATAGTTTTTTTTAAAGATTTTTGACTTCCGCAGTATTCACAGATTTAACTTTAGAATTCTATGAGATTTACTGAAAATGTGCATAAAGATCAGTGAGCATTGAGGTCCTACACCTTCTTGTAGATATACAAAATAAAAATGAAGTTGTCAAAATAAGATTTAGAGCTGTGCATTAGTTAAAAATAAGTTAACAATGCTTACTTGTAGTTGCCAATGTATAGACGACATACAGCGTATTCTATTGACTGCAGGTGATTATGCAGTATACTAGTATGTAGTATACTACAGTGTACATTAAAGTCACTTTCTCCTCAGCCTCTGTCACCTCTTACGATGCTTTTCCTTTTTGAAAGGTCAGGTGAAAGTGCTAAAAGTACTTTGAAATGTTAAAATGTTGAAAACAAGGCTTCTATATCAGGATTGAGCAGTAGACGTCATTAAGGGTACTGATGGAGTGAAATGTGTGGCCAATAAATGTTAAGGAAATGTAAAAAAAAGAATACAAATTACATTAGAAAATATATACCATTTTATTTTTTTGACATTACGGTTGTACTAAAAGCAAAGTAGTTTTTTAATTCTAAAGTGCTTAATTGAACCAAGCGTTGATTGAAGTCAATCCTCGGTTTATGTGCAGGACCCAACTTCCTCAGTCTACATGGTTTAAATGTATATGTAGATAAGTGAAATGGTCTGTATAAGGGATGCACCGATACCGGATATCTGGCCAATACTGACTCAAATAGCAGGATCGGAGTAAGGAAAATATGGAAAGCAATATTTAAGTAAAGCCTGACGAAATAATTATTTCAGTCACTTCCAAACGGTGAGGTATACAGCGTATTAATTAAATACTGTTATCGGATCAGTACTCCGTATCGGCCAATACCCAAGCCCAGGTAACAGTATAAGGACTAAAAAAGTAAGATTGGTGCATCACTCGTCTGTATTTGACAGATGATGTGGATTCTAGCATGACATAGAGCAGAAAGGGTGCAGAACACCAAATGGACCTTTGAAATTGAACAGAATTGATAGATGACGTTCCTTTCTCTTATCAGGGGAAGATAATGTTGCACGACCTCAATCTCAACCTCTGACCGAAGGTAACTGCAACACAAGCCTGCACATAAAAGAAATCACCAACCTGCCGCTGTGTTTCCGGAGGTTTCGCTGGTTGGTGAGCACCTGCAAGGACGGCTGGAGGGCCTACTATCGCCAGCCTGTCTTCTTGGCAGGGATGGGTCTGGCGTTCCTCTACACCACAGTGCTGGGTTTCGACTGCATCACCACTGGCTATGCCTACACTCAGGGCATAAGCGGCTCTCTCCTTAGTCTGCTGATGGGTGTATCAGCTATAACAGGGCTGATGGGCACTGTGATGTTCACCAGACTCAGGAAGTCCTATGGCCTGGTTAACACAGGCATCATCTCAAGCTGCCTCCACCTGGGGTGCTTGCTGCTGTGTGTGTGCTCTGTGTTTGCCCCTGGCAGTCCTATGGATCTTAGCTTGCTGATGCCCTACATTACCTCCAACTTCTCCACTGAGCTCGGAGGGATGACAAGCCAAAGGCAAAAACACACGTACTCTTTGAGGGGAAGCAACAATCAGCCACTGCTACCTGACCGCTCCTCCATCCACTGGACCAATAACACTGTGCTCTTTGACAACGTTCCCTCTGACACGGCGCCAGAATCCTACATCTCCATTATCCTTCTGTTCTTGGGTGTCATCACAGCACGCATTGGTGAGTAGAAGGACATCCAAAGCTGACTGGTTTCAATGGACACCACAACTTAAATTGGTTTATATATTACATTGAAATAAAATACACGGGAATACTGTCAACTGTAGAGCTTCACCCATGCATTGGCATACAGATACTATCAGCCAAGATGAGCACATCATGAATATACTGCTATTTATGTTGGGCAATAAATAAAAATAAATAAAATGACAAAGATATGATTACGGTAATTTAGATCATGTTGTCATTACATAGTCTATCCACCAGAGAGCATTGTCAAACAACTGTAAAATGTCATGCTCGTACATTGGCGACAATTACAGTATTTATTTTGCGTCATTTGATCTTTTTATTGATAGTCAACAGTAGAGCAATGTCACTATACGATATGCAACTTAACCACTGGGCCACAGGATGCCCCAAAAGATCCATTTGCAAATGTAAATGTCTGTTTCAATCAATTAAGTATGGGTAAGGCTCTAGTTAACTATTCCCATACATTCAATTATTGTGTGAAGAGCTGAATAAATGCAGAGCCATTTTGAATATTGGCTAATTGAATGGCCAGGGCAACTTTTAAAACCCAATGATATCTGTGTTTTAGGTCTCTGGTCCTTCGACCTGACAGTGACCCAGCTCCTGCAGGAGAACATCTGTGAGTCAGAGAGGGGTGTAGTAAACGGGGTGCAGAGCTCTATGAATTACCTGATGGATCTGCTTCACTTCATCATGGTGATCTCTGCTCCACAGCCACAGCACTTTGGCATCCTAGTTATCATTTCTGTATTATTCATCACCACTGGGCACACAATGTACTTCCTGTATGCACACAAAGCCAAGAGGAAACGCCGTCACGACACTTAAGGAGCAGCCATGGCCCACACATCAAGGCATGAGATGCTTTCCAGCACTGACTCCACTCCGGACCTGTGAAATGAATGTCTCCCTCCTGTTCCTTCAGCAATCTTATTGCAACAACCCACTCCCGACTCAGCCATTCATTTCAGCACAACACAGCGAGTGCCTGTCCCACCTCGGTTGCTTTCTTCCTGCAGGGCCATGCGCCATAGCAGCAAACAAGAACTCAGGTGAAATAGAGTGGGAGACACGCTCTCCCTTCGTGTACATACGTTGAGGTGGCTACAATAAATGCAGCAATGGTACCTCCAGGGGAAATGTCCTAATCTAATGTACAACAGGACACAAAGATAGCAGCGAAGGCAGTTGCCTTTGCAAACCCTGTAGGAATACTGCATAACTTTCATCAAACAAGCCTGTTCACTTACTTAGCTTTTTGGATGGAAAGGTTGGATGGATGGAGAGCTTTTTCTAACCTTCACTCAGTAAAGAACTGGTGTTGTAAGGAAAACTTATTAACAGCGATACATGAAAATGCAAACAAGACGAGACAGTACTTCTACAAGTGGCATCAATGTTACTGATCCGTCCACTTGGAAATATTCCAGGATGTCCAAAAAGGAACATAAAGGGAACTCAATGTGAGATTGTTTGATTAGAAGAAAAAATATCTGAAAGGCAGCCCCCCCCCGCCCCCCCTTTTAATGGACTGAAGTGAAAGGACAAAGTATTTCCTTTCCCTGGTTTGTTTCTCTGTGGATGAATCAAGCTAATATTTGCCTTTCTTTTGTGCAGGTAAACCTGGTTAATGCATTAGAACAACAAAAATGATCAAATCACGCCATGTACTTTCGTCAAACTTTGAATACAAACTATTTTATTCTAACTGCTTGTGTACTTAGATAAATAAAAAAGTAGTTTCCAAACTTTCCTTCCCATATAAAGAGTGATATTAATAGTCTTATAGAAATTCAAGAGGAAAGCAATCTTCATTTTGTGACATGAAATCAGTGATATGTCAATAGCAAATGTTGATCACTGCTATTGGCAGTGTTGTATTACACATTGCTTCATTCTTTTTTAGTTCGGATGAACTAAACATGACCTTACCTCAACTAAGAACAAGAACACTGTTGGGAATATGCCTTGGGAATTACTCTCAGCTACTGTATGTTTTCATATATCCTTCTTGTACAGTGGAAATAACATCAAAGTTTAACCTTTTGTCATACAACCAGCAACACATCTCAATATATTTGTATAATTTCACTGTGGAATTTTTGTATTGTATGTTGTCCTTATTTTTCAGACTGAGGATTATGATAATAAAGATGACTGAAGATGATCTTTGACCTCAAGTATTCTGATCAAATAATCCACAAATAAATATAGGTCCTGTGTAATGTAAAATAAAGTGCTGCACATGTTTCACTAGATGAAGTTCTCCTAATTCATGTCAATAAACTGCAAGAAATTACACCACCTTGTGTAGTCTACATATTTGATGTAGGCATATTCATATATATATATATATATATATACGTATATATATATATATATATATATATATATATATATATATATATATATATATATATATATACGTATATATATACATACATATATATATATATATATATATATATATATATATGTATTATACACACACACACACACACACACACATTTACAGAAGGGTATAAGAGATTTGGCTGACAACTACTAGAAAGCTTATATAACCTGAGATATAGTACCACATGAAGAATTAATTCATTATCAATCAGAATAACCTGTAACAACCACAAGGCTATGCACATAGGCAGAAATAAACAGGTAGACTGTAAGAAGGAGAACAAATCTAACATTGACAGATAAATAAGGACCAGGGAACGTACAGTAGCCATATGCAAATGTATGTAGGGTCTTTGTGTCCAGTAGAGGTCAATGTAACGTTAAATGGTCAGCATCATGCCAGTATACAAGTGCACCATTCCTGTAAAAATGAGACACAATACATACACAGTATGTTTACAACCTATCTTAACTCTCAAATTTTCAATAAATAGTCAGCATCATTTAAGAGTGATTCTAATATTGAAAACTATTATCCACAGGAGGACATATGAGGGTGGATAGAATAATGAAACGAGAGGGAGAGCATTCAGAATTGAAGGACATGGAAATCCAGTCTTTTTTTTTTGTCCAGTTTGACATCACCATGATGTAAACTCTTTTTAATTATAGATGAGCATAAACAGGAAAGAACTAAATGGTATCCTTCAATATTGCCACCATTGAAAGAGTTCTGATTTACTGGTTTACCGCAAGTACTGAATAGTATCAGCAGCAGAAGTCATGTAGTCTCGTAAAGGCATCTTGCCAGGAAGAACTGTTGTTGGAGTGGGAGGCTATTTTACTGGAAGCTGTACACAACATTGCAGGCCTGATGAATATCGTTCTGGAAAATGAATCGATTTCAACAGTCAATTATTACTATGCAAGAGTCTAGGTTTCGTGTTGTGCAGCTATGCCAAGTTCAGGTGACTACTTGACATCATTCAGGTTTAGATGCGTAAAGGCGATAACTCTCTAAGCCTTGCTAATTACATTTTTTTAATGTAATGACATACTGTGAAGTCAAATCTATGCCTACCCTATATAAATTATATTTTAAAGTTGAACCCACCTAGCAATATAATAGGGCTTTTATTATTTTAAATATCATTAAAATGGTGGAGGAAATCCCAAAAGCAACATTGATGATATCACCGTAACCTGCTAAACGGCTCCCCCTCTATGCTAGAATCAGGAACACACAACAGAAATACAAACCAGGGACTAAAAAGCAATACAAACAGTAAGTGTGTATTGTATTGTACCAAGCAGCACATATTTCACCAAATGTACGGGTCGTTTATGTGTTTGTTGCTGAGGTGTACTACATGGTGCTGCCATGTATTAAGCTAGCTAACAGTTGTAGCTCACGTAACGTTAACGCTAACGTGCTAAACACCGTTTTGAGATTTAACGTGATTCATGTTACCAGCTAACGCTAACTAACAACATCAGTCACAGGGCTAATGATTTTCTGAAGAGAACAACTTTGAAAATAAAGTTGTTTGACAAGACTTAGCAATGTTTTGAATGGATGAACCGGTTCTTTTATCCACGATACAAATGTTACGCGCAGACTTTCTGGGTACTTCAGTGTTCACTGTCTGTTTCTGTTGTGTTGTCTGTCAGTCTCCTTGTCTCTCGTTCCAGACTCCTCCCTCCTCGTGTGCCGCCCTCCTGTGTGATTGCAATCCCCGCCCTCATTGTTTCCACCTGTGTCTCGTTCCCCTGTGTATTTAGTCTGTGTCAACTCCCTGTCCTGGGCTAGTTTGTCTTTTGACGTCCGTGAGTGTTTACCTGTACTAAAGCTTTTTTTTTTTATTTGTATAAAAAAAAAAAAAAAAACTACCTCGCCTTGTGTCTGCTTGTGGGTCCTGCTCACCGTGGTCCTGTTCCGTAACAAAAAACAATTATCCGTGGGTTGAACCCATGTTTTCACCTAATTGCTACTCTTGTTCAGTCAAGATGGGAACCGGAAGTGACAGATCTTCCTCTTTGGGTTTAATTGGTGGTCGGCACAACTTACCGTAGGTGCATTTAAGTGAATGCTCTCCAATGCATCATAAAGTTACCGTTGTTGATGGTGTTGGGTCTATGTTTTGGATACATTGTCATTATTAAAATATTATACCTGCTTTAAGTTTCAACAAAAACACAACATTCATGAAATAGGATTTATTTTAAAATTGTTGTATTAGACTGCAGTAGTTTCAGGTATTTCCCAATATAAAACAACTCCCAATATATAGAAACTAGGTGTTAAAAAAAAACTGTTGTGGGTAGAAGATGGGATATTTTATATTCTAGCTGTAGAGAAACATCTTTGAAGAATCTAGAAACCCGCAGTGTTTTTAAAGTATTGACATATTACCAGAAACACATATTACATGACATGCTGTATGGTTCTTCAATTTTCCTTAATGTTTATCAAACTGTCCCCACCATGGTCTGCTAAAACTAGCCTCCATGTCTGATAGAACCCAACCAGGGATCACATTCATTTCCCTTGTGTCTAATGTTGATTTGTGCTACACAAATACAGTACGGTAATAATGCAGAAAACATGGGATAGATTCATTCAATAAGGTGATGTTATTGTTCCTGCTGTTAAATATCTTTAATTTTTACGAGATTGTGCAGCTGTTGAATTTCTGTAACTGGATCTAACTGGATATTATTTTAGAAAGGGTTTACTGCAACAAGCTCAGTAGAGTTTCATCACTGTTTTATTCTTTTACAGTGCCGCAGGCCTACAGTAACAGTGAAGGGCCCATGGTTGTCATGGTAGTCCCTGGATGAAGACAACGGTTTTAGAGCAAGCTTGCTAACAAGTCTGACTTTAGGCATTCTCACTTTGCAATTCATCTACTTGAGAAACTGGGTCAGTGGTAGCATATTAAAGCTATAGTTGTCCTCCTGGCTTTGTCTATACTAGTTCTCTCAGAAGGAGCAGGAAGGAAGACAAGGTTGTTTTTAGACATTCAGGGCCAACAATTTCCTGAGTTTAATATAGAACAGTATAGGATAACCTACTTAGAAACAACAGTAACATATAGTACAGTGGCAGTTAACTATATATACATATTTAAATCAAGGATAAGGTAAAATAAAAAAAGGCTGTTTTGTAGAACCAATAAGCTGAGGACAATTTTTAACAACACCTACTTTTTTTAATTAAAATGATAAGGAAGCTTTATCAGCGCGTTCTGAATATAGAGACCCAAGGTAGAATTAAGTCCCATTAAAGAGTTGAGGGATGAAATTATTTAACTGAAGTTATGCAGAAATAGGCTGATATACACTTTTAAATACATATATTGTATTATGAGGGCAATGGACATCTTCCCAATCATTTACTTTGAAAGAACAAAAGGGCATTGTGAAATTATGTATCAATATCACATGCAAGAGAAACACCACCAAGAGATGGGGACCTTTTCTCATTCTGCAGTTTGCTGTATCAGCAGTTTGGAAGAGCAGCACAATTGAATGGCTTTGCAAGGACCCAGTGAAGCATCACACTGCTGACAGAGGGGAAAAATATATAACACTAATAGATAAAGTGTTCATGGGAAGGATTAATGTCCTTGCTTTACCTTGCTCAATACATGCAGGATCACGCTGGTGCTTCTGTAACCACGTTACGCAGCAAACAAGCTCCATTTAATTAGCAAGTGTTTGACAAGTCGGTGATCTTTAATACAAACAGACACTTTGTGATGGTAGAAGACAAGATACAACTGTACGTGGACAGCGCAACAAAGCTTTGCTCCACAGCATTGTTAGGGCCACAAAGGGCTTTGTTATCGGTCACCAATGTACATGTGTATGCTTTTTCTCTAGGAGCTGCTTGTAGGTGACACTAGTTTACTGGATTGCATTCATTCAGACTGAAAACAGTTCAGAGTTGTTTTCTGAGCTTGTGTCAGATTTTCCACCACACACATAATGCATCTACACCCTCACAAGTGTTTGACCCTCCAGTGTAATGTACCCTGCCCAATCCTGAATCTACACTCCTGCTTTCGGGAGATTTCGAAACTTCCTTTTTGGGGCTGTCCGGCTCACCAGATGTTTCCTGAAGCCACCATGTTCCGAACTCACTCCCCTCCCCAGTGGTAAAAAGCAAGCAAAGGACAGAGAGAGGGAATCTGTTATTCACTCTCAGTAAAGCCAAGCACGCACAGATACCTGGAGTCCATTTGATGAAGTCTTTGTTCCTGCTACTACAGCTATAGATGTGTGGGGACTGGGATTTAGTTTGGCTGCAGTGACAGAAGACTCTCCAACTCACCTGGAATGAAACACACACTATACATACACTCTTTCTTTATTTTTGCATTCATACACTCCTCACCTGCTCTTCCACTTTTTTAAAAGAGTAGTCCTGCTGTTTTGCCTGGTGGACAGCCAGTTGTTTGTGAGTCTGCGATGTCGTGGGACTGTGGCCTGAGGTACATGTTCACCGTGTCCCCTGCGCTGCAGCCGGGGAGCATGAGGATACACATGCAAGGAGACAAGGAGGACCTGTCCAGACTGGAGGTGGTCCAGAGACTGGCCAAGGACGGCTGCCGCTTCCTGCAGAACCACAACAAGGGCTCAGAGAGAACAAGCGAGGTGAGATGCACAACAACACTGCTGCAGACGGAACGTTCACTTTTATAATATGCTGTACATATATATGTAACTTAAGAAAAACTATTTTCATAAATATGCGGAACCACAGCTTTAGTGTGAAATGCGGCACTCTTTGATGCAGTTCCCTGAACATCACAGTGAAAAAATCTGTCAAGCCGCTTATCAGATAGTCCTCTTTATGTCATTATGATCCTCAAAAATTCAGTGATTAGTCCATTTGACTCTTGACTGGGGTTTTATGCTGCTTTTCGGTGAGCATTGTGCCATCGTTTTTCACACTCTATGTGGTGGTCTGCTTTAAATTGGTTGTTTTGTTGGCCTCCATACATTCTTTAGTGTCTCTGCTTTTTCTGAAGATGAATGTTGTCATTTAAATTCTGTCCAGACTACAAATAGCGTCTTAAGATTCAATATACCAAAAAGTCTCGAGACGGCTGCCAAAGAGATGTAAGAATAGAACAGAATATTGTAGAATGCATTACAGTCATTTGCATAAAAATGTCTCTCAGTATGGAAGCGTCCTTGAAAATCTAAATACAGGTACTAAATGTTCAGTTCAGCCTGCACACCATTTAAAAACATTACATCACCTGCCAGTTGGCTGCGTAGGAGACGTCTGATTGGCTGACCTTATAGTGGGCTCAGCTTCTCCCTTCCTGCCAGCTGTTTTCTGTGTGCTGAAATGAACAACAATGACAGGAAAAGTTGTGTCAAGTGGCCGGACCACCATGCCAAGACATTGTATGGTTTTAGGGTGGATTCCAGTGCATTGAGTCTTAGACCTTTTCTGCGAACACAAGGCTAGATCTCTTTATCAATGTCGTTATTCAATATAATGACCTTTCGTCTGCACTAAACTACCAATCTGCGTATTGGTGCCGCATAATACAACAATATGTTTTACCTTTGTTGTTTTAGTGACATGCATTGTGTCAAGTTTCTCATATAGAAAAATAGTATACCAATGACTAGTGACATGTTTTATTTATATAATCCTAGTGGTAATGGCCAGATCAGATGATGTGATGCATTTAATGCTTGGCATTAAGTAGAAATATTAAGATTATGTGAGATTATCTGTCAGTGTTTCTAGATTATAGAATGGTTTAAAGTAATCCAATGATGCTACAATGCATACTGTGTTACATGTGACTTGTATAAATATCTAAGCCCAGACATATAAGAGCATAGAAATCAGCTAAATCCCAGCTGGCAGAAACAGGGATGCTTTATGGTAGACTGCAAGTCTGTGAACATGTATCAGATATTCTGGTGCAGGGACTATTCAATATCCATTTTAATGTAAAAGCTCATTAGGTTTAAATATAATAGTTTACCGTTTTAATTTTGGGAATCATATGTTCTTTTGTTCGATTGCATACTCACTATTTTTAATTATTCTGGGGTATCAAATACATTAGTTGTATGATCATCAATTGCATTTGACAGTTTTCTTATACCTTACATAACATTTCATCAATAATCTTTATTTTTCCTTTGCTCCGACCATATAAATAGAACATAGAGCTGCTGTGCATGAAGAATAAAAAAAGATTATGTGCAAATAGTATGCATAATTTGCACATACTATTGTTTACATCATATTATCAGAGCTTAACCCAGGAATTTCAGCTAATTACTATTTGGAGATAATGAAATGCGTCTGCATCAAAGGGTTCTTTGAAAACAACACTGATGTATAAATCTTTGGTCTTATTCTTCCTCATCTCCCCGTTCTGTTTGATCCACACTCCTCCTTGAGTCCAATCTGCACCCTGTCAGGGCGGACACCTTCCAGGTCTCTTTAAGTGTCCCATACCATGCGTACCAGAGCTGCTGCAGCAGCTCAGAGACATGCAGACAGAAAGTGTCCAACCCGAGCCAGCAGAATGCAACCGGAACCCTGAAAGAGAAACAGTACACTTTTGGCGGGACTTGTCTTTGTGCAGAGGCCTGATAAGTAGTGTTTACTCGCCTGCTGATGGTGTCCATGTTGGGAGGACTTCGGTGCTGACTGTGAGTCCGCCGAGGTCCCCTCCAGGCAAGGGGAGAAACTGTGGCCCCTGTACTCTGTCTCATTACGAACTTCCACTCGAGAGGCCTGATTGTGCTTTTTTTAGGATGACACTGGTAACCACAAAGCCCAGGGCACACTGAGAAGTGGCCTGAAGCCACAGAGGCAGGATCAATAATTCATAGTGAGGAGAGGTTTGTTTGCTGTTGGACCCGTAAACAGTACACTGAGACGTTCTGTTAATTACAGTCAAGGATTCAACTTGCTTTGCTGTTGGGCTTAGTCAGTCAAAAACAATGTGTTTTGATAAAGATAAGAGCACACAGTGTACGTCACGTCTTGATAGAAATGTAACTATCAATGTTTTTCCCCCTAAGAACCAGAAAGCTAATCAGTGCAGCCTTCCTTTTATGGAAATTCTCTAGGTCTTTGCTTTTTGTCCCGCCTCTAACATTACGTCATAGGTCCTGCAGGACAATACAGTCTGTTATTACACAGGACACACCCGTAACACCATGAAAACGATTATTATATACACATGCGTGTATGTATGATTACGACGAAGAAGGAAACAAATTCAGAAGTTGTCACTTTAACAGACATGTAAACTTTGCTTCGAGTCATAAATCACAGCACTGAAGGAACTGCCAGCAAACATTGCCATGAATGTTTTTTTTCTGAGGCTTTGAAAGCATCTCTGCTGTTTATAGATGTCACTGTTGAACTGTTAAATGTTATTGCTAAAATGTGGCCCGCCAAGTGGTGGACACAATTATGTGTCAGTGTTGTATGAGATATTGTGCACATTTGCATGTTACGTTGATGCATTCATCAGTGTATGTGTTGTGCATCTACAGCATGTCTATTTGTGTATGTTTGTCCACAGATAAGTGTTAATGTGCCAGGAAGTCATGTAAGTCTCTGCAAAAGAGGCAATCAGGGCAGAAAAACTGCAACCGCTTCCAGTCTGTCTGCCTGGCTAATTGCATTCGCAGAGAGGCTTGTGTTGGATTGACTGATGGCTGAGGACTGTGTGTGTGTGTGTGTGTGTGTGTGTGTGTGTGTGTGTGTGTGTGTGTGTGTGTGAGTGTGTGTGTGTGTGTGTGCACAGTAGCTGATGCAGGATGTGTGCACCATACAATGAACTCCTCATTAAGACTATCTCTGTTCCAGACCCTCCATTGTCAAGCAGCTACCAGCCATCCATAGACTTAAGATATTTATAATCAAACAATTTTAAATTGTATTGGTCTGTAAGTGGGATAGAGGAGATTTTTTTAGTTTTTCACGGAGGCTTTGATTGAAAACATTGTGTGTGTGTGTGAGAGAGAGAGAGAGAGAGAGAGAGAGAGAGAGAGAATGAGGATGAATTTTGCATTAAAGTACCTCATGGTGATCATAAAACAAGGGTTTACCATTTTAGATGCAAGTCTAAACTTTTGGTATGGTGCAGAGTTTAACCCTTTGACATCTTAAAAACAGATTGTCTCTAGACACCACCCAGAATTAAATAGGCTCTACATAGGATTTGGTAATTAAAATCTGAGCGAGTCTTCTATGTTAATCCCTGAATGGGCTCCACCGATAAGCACTGAATAATGATATATGGAAATTCTCTTTCATTTACAGTGCTTGCTTTGACCGAGCATTATGATGGAAATCAGTGGTGATTTATGTGAGTGGGAGAAAATACAGGGGAATCTCCTTGGTGATAACACACTGCCTCCCTCCCTCCCTCCCTCCTCTCTCTGTCCAGCCCCAAAGTGACGAAGCAGTCCGCCTGTGTCTGAGGGAGAGGGGCCACGATGTGCTGGTTCTCCAGAGAATATCATCAGAGCAGCCAGCCCTCTCTGCAACAGCGAGGGGAGGAGGGAGAGTGGAGGCGAGGAGCAGGAGGTAAGCCTCTCCAGTCCCCTCCTTCCTAGATTCCCTCCCTCTCTCTGTTTCTCTCCCTCAGCACTCTCCCTCTCATCATTCTCGCTCTCTGTCTCTCTGGATCGCTCACTCGCACAGGCATGCATACATCACAACTCCCTACACATAAATGACTACATTAAATACATATAAGTGAGCAGCATGGGACTGCGAGGCTGCTAGCTGGCTTCCCATTCAAGTAATTCAGGAGCTTTTTTCAGCCGTGAACATAAAGTACCGGGAGACCTCAGGGTGCTTGAGGGATAGACAGCTGTGGACTCCGGGCTGTAGCAGCTGCAGGTGGATGGATGGATGGATGGATTGGTAAAAGGGGCATGCAGAAGTAACCACGGCAACATCGCCGGTGTGAGGGCACAGGGACTCTGCAAGGATGGGATCTCAGCCACAGCCCCCGAACCTGCTGCAGGAGGAGGGCAGGCTGCTGCATGCTGCCTTGGTGGAGCAGGAGGAGGACGAGGACGAGGAGGAGGGCTCCGTGGACAGCAGCAACGACAGCACCAGCCGGGCAGAGCCGCTGACGATGCCCACCTTTGACGTCCCCTACTTTCGCTACATAGACGATGAGGGAGCGGAAGGAGAGGAGGAGTGGAGCAGCAGCCGCTCTCTGTCCTCGATGGAGGAGGACTCGTCCACTGACTCTGTTGTGTCCGACAGGTACGTGGTGGTATCGGGGACGCCAGAGAAGATCCTGGAGCACTTGCTGAACGACCTGACACTGGATGACGACCAGGGGACAACACCCAGCAAAGAGTCAGGTCAGCACAAGTACCTTAAAGTCCTAAAACACCTTTCTCATCCATGTTGTCCCTACTGGGTTAAAATACAAAATAGGAGAATATTGAGTTAGTAGATGGCACCTAGACAACTTTATGACTACATTGTTAAGATGGTGTGCTGCTGATGCAGGTCTACAGATGTGTATGTGTGTGTGTTTGTGAAAGATATAGAGAGCGAAAGACAGAAATAACTCCCTTACTTTCTGTTTCAGTCTCTCTCCTCACCATCCTTCTCTCTCTCAGAGGAGCTGAGACAACAACCTCCCTCTGGGCAACATTACTTGGATAATCATGTGCTATCATTCCCAGAATGCCTCTAAGTTTGAGCCATTTAGAAGCCGTCGACAGAGATAAATGTTGCTCATATCTTTTGATTAATGCCGTGCTATGCAGTTCAGCCTCACAGCGACGACAAATGAGCACATTTCCTCTCATCCCAGCAGGTACATGATAATGTGACACTGTTGCCAAGGCAGAGGAGACTCAGTTGACTGATCTGGAAAGATGTTTTGAGGGGAGATGACGATGGAGAGCAGTAGCACAGTCAGACAAGCAAAGGAAGAACGCAAGCGAGAAAAGGGGAAACAGAAGGGAAGAAAAAGGAGATTTTCCCTTGGAGATGGTCACAGATGATCTCTCATCGGGATGGAGGCTGGCTATCCCCGTACCAGAGATCATTACTCATTCTGATGACAAAGTGAATGCAATTGATCTCAATGTCCTCTGGGGAGAAGTGCCTGCAGATGGAAAATGCTGCATAAAACATGAATGGGAGAGTTATGTTTTATGTTTAATCACATATGTCATTGCTATTTTTGAGTATTTGTTAATATGTGAAACATGGAGCTGAATTAGCAGACAAATGGGTGTATTTACAACTAACCCAAACCGTTTTAGCGAATGCCATTTGGGTTCAGTAAGCAGTGTGTTGCTGATGAATCACTCACCAATAGCTCATCTTGCAATGAGTGTATTGAAGGGAAGCCTCCACAGGGAGCTGTGGACCAGAGCAGGATGCATGCTGAGCGATATCCCAGGGTCAAAAAGCCAGAGACCTGAGCAGGAGAAGGAATGAACTGAGTCCTGATCAGCAATTAATCCACACTCAGTGATTTTTTAATAGTTTAATAGTCAGACTTTGTCTGGCCTTCGCTCTCTCTGTGCCGAGTGTGCCTTTGGAGGTTCAGCTCACCAGAGGCACGATAGCACAGGATCCTTGAAAAAAAAGAGATTTATTTGAACATCCACCACGCGGCCGAGTTTGCTCTTCCTTTCAACAGGATGGCTCAGAGAGACAACTTGACTGATGGTTGCAGCAAGTTATTGATGCTGAGTTTATGACTTCCATGCTGTACTGCACATTAGAAAGCCAATTTGAACTCATCATGGTGGCACGCGCTTGCATCTATACTCAGGACACAACATTAAGAATGCAGAGGAGCTTACTGCAGAAGATGGCACTTTTCTGGTAAAATCAAACATGAACTACTGCAGTAGTCTAGTGGTTAGCTCTTTAATGCTAACCTTTCCTTCTGTGGGCGAGCATTCACAAGAGTTCAGTGTTGCCTTCTCCTTGTGCCCAATCTCAGTGCAGCTATTGATTCTTGCTCTCTACAAATTCTGCACACTTCCAGCTCTAAAAAACATATAATGCGACATTTGTGTTTGTAATGAGAGGATGTTTCAGCTCTTTCACTGATGCACCATGTGCGGAGATGTTGATGCTTATCTGTAGGGAAGAAAGCATCACATTAAATGAGCGGATATAAGATTAAAAATGTCTAATTACCGACTATCGGAGTAGTTTAAGTCTTTTACACAAAGGGGATGTCTTCTGGTGCTTACTGAGCCAATAAGTGACACATTAACACGCTTATTTCAAAGGCTGCAGCGATCAATTTTATGAGCTCTTATTGAAATGCAGAAGTAATTGGCAGGTGGATTGACAGTTTGATTGATTTCACAGGAGATGGACGAGGTGACTCATTGAATCCATTCTGCATTTCCTCTGAAAAGGAAACAAAATTAATTTTTGGCTGCCAGAAAGCAGGATTCTGAGTACTAAACAGCAGTTTAGAATACTGGAAGGTTCAGATTTCTCCTACATTCACTTGTATGTGATGTGTAGGAGTCACAAATCAGCCAAACAGTTAGTTAAACGTGATTTATACAGCACAGTTCATACACAACTGTTTGTGGGTCAACACATCTCCTGCAAACTGTTTGGATTAAATCTACACTGCAGGACATTCCCTGTTTTTTTGTGCTGTGTTACCAAAAAAAAAGACCTTGAGAATATGACTTTAGGTCGTAAAATTAAATATTTATTCTGTTTTTCCAACTTCAAAAACCTAGCAGAGTGTGCAGCCTGGGGAGTGATGTATAAGCTGTTGAAAAAGTGTAGTGAAGATAGCTTGGAGAAAATACATAACAGAATGAGTGAGTAGTGCTTCGTGAATGTGTGTGTGTGTCTGTGTATGTATGTGTGTGTGTGGAGGTACAGTACAGTATCTGGGTGTGTGGGTAATCTTGTGTGTGTTGTTTTTCTGGCTGTGCGTTAAGGTGCGTTACTGTATTCTTTATGGGAACTACACAAGTTTGAGTGTGTGTCCTCTCATAAGCAGTGAGTGACGCATCCACAGCTGCTCTGCACGGATTACCATAATGATGTCGGGGAGTCCTGTGGACCAGAACGCACACAAAGGCCCTGGGAAGCCAGTTTGAAATTAAAAGGGAGAATTTACAATTCTTGGTATGAGGCACACTTACAGAGGGGCTGAGACGACGTTGGCTCTAAGAGGATTTGTAAAGCTTTTTGCTTGTGGCCAGACATCATGTCTTGGACTTATTGTCTGTCCTTCTCTTTTCTTTTTACACCTCAGAAATTTATTTTAACGGCTTGAATGTCAATTTATGCATTTTTACAGCTTGCTGTAATGTCAGGACAATAATGACTTTCCCTTTAATAAGAGATTCTGGGAAGGGCCTCTGAGTGTGATTTTGAAAAGAACTGACTTCTTTAGTCTTAACGTGGTAAATAATAAAGTGTTGTGATGATGTAGCCTGTAAGCACATTGGATGATACCTGGACTTATCAAAGTGAGCTGGTGATCCATTTGCTTTGATTGAATCCATTTACAGAAACACTTACCCAAGTGTAACCTTGGGGAAAAAATCACACAAGGATCCAGTGGTTGCTTGTAAACATATTAGGATGATGGCTAAGCAACATCAGATGGCTTTTTTGCTGTGAGATATTCACAATGAAAGCATAGACTTCATCAAAGGTCAGAGAGAGTCAACAGACACATTATTGACTTATCTTTACTGATACAGCCGGCAAAAGCAAATGTGTGAGATTGAAGATAAAGTCATGGGCTTGTTTGAACTTGTTGGAGCAAAATGTTCTTCCGTGGTTTCAGTACAAGCAATTATCTGAGACTGACTATGAAGAATAATGTGCCATTGAAAGGTTTCTCACACTATGCTTGCCTCAGAGAAATGCCTCTACTTAGTGCTTGTTGACTGGTATTTGCTGCAAAGAATGAGCTGGTATTTTTAAGATGGAATAGGAAAAGATTGAAGTCAATTCTCGGCAATGCCTTCTCAATTAAGAATTCAGGATACTGTATGTGCAGCTCAGCAAACATGAATCATACAGTTGCCCTCCAGCATCCGTAATATAAACCTAATGAGGCGGTGTACGTAGGACTTATGTATTCGATGGTCTGCATAGAATTTCAACTTGTTTTAAGTTTTTCTCGTCTTGTACATCTTGTATATTTAATAAATCAATGGAACAAGTAACGGTTGGATTGTTTCTAAAGTTATAGAGAAACTATACTGTCTTTTATTCATTGTCAATCATGTGTTTGTCTTTGCAGATACACTTCTGGATGATGTTCTGCTGACCTACCCAGTGTTCATGTCAACCAGTGATTTATGCCAAGCTCTGCTGGGGCAATATCCTTCAACACAGGGCTTTTCACAGGACCATTATTGCAAAGATTCAAACAATACAACCTCATTTTTTTTGTGAACACTACAGGCAGACATAGATGTTTCATACAAAAACATGACTGCTTTATTGTGTCAAAGCTGCTCCACTTCACTCAACTGTGTTCATCCAACAGTCTCTAGCTGCCTGTCCTTAAATCAACATCACACACTCGCTGGCTTTATTCATGCTTCATGCACTTGATGTCGGCAAATAGATCTCGCTCTCCATCTGTGCTGAAGCCTTAACTGAAACCCACCTATTGCACCAAGCGACACAGAGGGAAAGAGGACAGGAAAGAGACTCTGGAGAGGAAACGGAAAGTCCTGCACCTGGTGTCACAGTGGATGGCCCTTTGCAAAGACTTTCTGAGGGAAGACGAGCACGTCAAACTGTTCATGAAGGTAGGGAATGTAATGCACTAGGAAAAGGGTGGAATTTAATAGGGGAGATATGAAAATTGACATTTCCTTCCAGACTTTGTATCGTTACGTGTTGGATGATCTCTATGAGCACCCACTGCTGGAGAAGGATGTGAGGGAACTGCAGAAACTGTACCAGCTGCATCGCAGACAGTGAGTGACCACATAACTTATACATAACACTGGGAGACTGATGTATTTATTGATATCGAGTCCGAGTGTGTACAAGAGTGAGTATGACTATGGCTGTTGGAGTGCTGAAATGAAGCCGAGACACTAGCTGGTCTCTGAGTGCAAAGAAAGAGCTGCTTCTCTGCTTGCCTTTATTTAGTCTCATCAATGAACGCATTCAGAGACTGAAGAGTAATTGCAGTGTTCTGGATTGTTATGCGCGGAAATACGAAGGTCAAAGAGCTCTTTATTGCGAATCTCCAAAATTGAGGAAATACAGGACTCTTTATAATTAATGACAGTATCAGAAATGTACAGAAGACCCGACAGGCAAGTGAGAAAACTAATTCTGATGCTTTTGGAAATGTGATATCATTTGTTTTCTCTCCTGTGTTTATAATTTATAAAACACTTTTGCCTTGCTCAGTTCCTTAAATGTTTTTCATCTGTGAAACAGTTGGCCGGTGTTTTTTTATCAGGATAATTTTGGTGTGTTTGTTGTTGTAATACTAATTCTGCCCACAAAAAAAAGGATATTGACAAAAAGTTAATTACGAAAACGTTTAGGTTTTTCACCACTTTTTCATAAAACCTTTGTTCCTAAATCAGAAACAGAGGAGAACAAAATATTTAGATCAGACTTCACCAGAATTTTGTTTTTCTCACTTGCCTCTCAGGGCTTCTGTAGAATTGTCACTTTCTATGAGAAGACATTATGCGACACTAATGGTTTATTGGACACAATTTAGTATAATCCCACATCCATGCAGCATACAGACTAATTTGGCTTCTTACTTGCAATTATTATTCATTGATAATCTAAAAGAAAAGACACACAGAATGCACTGATACACATTGGTATCAGCAGCGATACTGACCTTTATAAGCACGATGCTTATAACTCATAACTTGACAAATCCACAATAATAATAAAATCCACATTTCCACTATATTAGATTTATTCAATCATGACGGGTTAACTTAGTTTTTAGTGCCAGCAAAACTTGGCTTCCAGTTGGATCGATGCTTCACTAACAAGCGTACAGTATGACCACATGAGCATTTCAGTGAACACATTTTGGCACAAATTCTGTCTTTGCAAGATGCAAATTGTATCTAAGTGCTTACACAGCCACAACACAATGAATCAATGTCAAAAAGAGATAGAAGCAATCACCAAAAAGGTGTAGGCTGAAGCCTCACAGTATTACATCCCTTCTCTCGGTCCAAAAGTTAGAAAATAAATTATGTGGATTGACCATTGGACAAGGGTCTTAGACTTTTAAATGATTCATGTATAGACAAGTGCTTCTTGAACATTATGTGTGCATAATTGATGCACTGTGCGTCAAACATACGTCTAACTTTAAATCAAACTGATTTCTTAATTGACATCCGACTGAGTGTTGAATATTGGCTCTGTTTTACATGTTATTAAAGTAGAACCGTTACTTCGCTACAATTTCTCTGTTTAATAAAAGTAAGCATGAGATTTCTCTCCGACATTACAACATAAACATCCCCCAGTCCCCAGACACATGGCCACGCCCGTGTCCTCCTTCCCCTCCCTCAACCACTGCCTCCCATCAGATCTTCTCCCTGGGGACGCTCCAACCTGCCACCCATTAGAAACCAGTGCGGATAATTCAAGATGACTCTGCTGCCATTACCGGGGCCTGCTTTATTCATGTTTATATCCAGGGAGGGAGAGCCACAACACCCAAAACTGTGGACTTTGTGAGGGTGTTACTAACTGACATACTCTACTATTTATGAGCTTATCACAATCAGTCTCCCCCCGGGGGAGGACAAGGTTGACTGCTTTGTGGCAATCTGCTGCCGAGTGAGGAGCCTAAAAGTCTAATTTCTTATTGAAGGAATACTGAATTAGTTCTTTGCTCTCATCAACTTCCATCTGGCCACAAATCTCAAGTCACTTGTTTCTGAAAGGTTAAGAATCAAATACCACTTGTTCTGTTGCACTCTCTCATCTTGTGGCGTTATATATATATATATATATATATATATATATATATATATATATATATATATATAAAATTTTAGGAGCAAGAGAGTAAATTAAATCACAGGCTCTGTTTTGACAATACAGTGGTAATCAGGTTTTTCATTAGTGCAGGACCTCTGCTAGCCATGAAGGGATCCCTCAGGGCAGGCTTTGTGCCAACACGCCTATTGTGATGCAGAGCCCAGTAAAAGCTGAGGGATGATAATGGACACGGGGCAATCCATCATGCTAGCCAGAGGTAACTGATGTGAATAAGGTGATTAAATGAAGGGATCCCATTGGAAGGTTTAAAATCTACAAAGCACTCCAATTTCGCCTTGACGCTGACCTTAAATAATGGAGTGAACACTGCGGAGGAGTATATATGTACATTCACTTTACCTTGATCATATAGACTGGTGAAGTTGTTTTTGTACTTGATGTAGCTGGAAAGGAAAATCAGCAGAGCAGTTTTTCAGGACAAAGTACAGTTACTGATTTACATCTTCTTCCTTTTCCAGTGCGGTGGATGAATATTCCCCTCAAAGAAAGGTGAGAGAAGTTATCGTGTTTGTTCTCTTTACGGCACTAAGACGGGGAGGATCTTGTTGAACAAAGCTTGACGTATACGAGATTGGGTGTTGCAACTTAATGTCCTCATATTTCCTGCAAAAGACATTGTTCTGTTGTTCTAGCGAAATGCCCGCAGTGTTCCAAGGAAATATGAATGTGCATTTTCCTTCTTTCAGGGCAAAGCACTTGTCCGCCAATTGAGTTTGAAAGAGAACGGGCTCCAGTCCAGAGGTCCACAGAGGGAGACCAAGGAAGGTAAGTCGTAAAACGTGGCATCCTTCACACATTCCTCCCAACATATGTTATTTCCAAAGCTGTTGATGGGAAACATTTAGTCTGACCAGTAGGACAATGGGAGTCTTTCCAGGGAAGAAATGAGAAGGTTTGGAAATGCAAATTTCTGAGTCATAACTTGTCTCAATATATTCAGTTTCTGCTGATTTTAAAGGGCGGGTTCACTTAACTTAAGCAAACAGTTACCTTTCATGCTATCTGGCCATAGACAGTCTTGACTTTATCTGCTGAGATTTGAAGATATCCACCGTCCTAAAAAAATGTCCCCACTGACTCTTTAACTTAATCAAGACAAATCTATTCAGTATATCCAACAGTAATGCCGTACTACACAGTTACACTAGACCGGTTTCGAGTCAGTTGCTTTCCCCAAGGTCACCTTTTCACTAAGAAGCAGCCCTGCTATACACTGTATTCTTTCACTCCTGCAGTTTGAGAAGTGGCATGAGGTGACCTGATTAATTGCTTTCTTCCTGACTGAAGGTGGTTGCTAAATGGTTAAATTCTCTGCTCGAGTCTGCGTCTGGAACGAAAACCTACATCAACATTTTACACCAGCTCTCAAAGCAAAACGGCAACTCCCAAGACTCCTATAAGGGCCTCAAAATCATAAAATTTGGATTATCTGAAAATGTTCAAAAAAATTTGCACCAATAAAACACAATATCTTTTAAGGCGGTTCCTGCATTATGAGCTATAAAATCTAGTTTCAATTTAGAAAACATGGCGCCATGTATGATGTATTACTTCAGCAACTGACAACTGACTTGTCTCTTGTTATATAATGCAACTTAGTCTGCTGTGTGCACTGGAAGCTTGCAGCTGGAGGGGTACGTACACTACGCACAGAGGGATTTGGGTCGAGATGTTTCTGCCAGGGCTCCATAACTCATAAATACGGCCATGGGCAGGGCTGCACTTCATGTACGCACTATGAATTCTACATTTAATCTTACTGAAATAATATTTTCTCTCCGTTACAGTGCTGTGTCACGTGTATATTACCATGGACTCGTTCCTGAGTATGAGGGCCCATGCCGGGATCGTAGCCCAGGAGCTGCTGCAGGCAGTGGCAGAGAGGATGGAAGTCCCACTGGGGAAACTGGTGCTAGTGGCTGTCACTTATAATGGAGGTCATTACCATTCTAACTAACCAGCTAGAGTACATATCAACAGCACTATACTACAGCACAATGGCAGCAACCTGAACAGAATACATATACATATGTAAAAGCATAAACAAGTGTGTATTTTCCTGGTGTTTGTAGATCTTGGGGGATTGAGAGACTTGTACTCAATGTGCCAACATTGTTTTTGATATTTATAGCCTCTATGACTTTCTGTTCAACACCATAATTCAGTACATAATAGATCAGAACATGCGATTCTGAAGTCTAAGAGGTTATAATATATATAGTATGCAGTCAACACTAGAAATTGAAAGTCAATATTTTTCATGAAAAACTCAACATTCTTTCATTTCTCACAATATTTCATACTTGAAGTTGTTTTTCCTGTATTGAGTTATGTATTGAGCACAGGCCTGAATGCAAGATTGTAATCAACACAGCTGACCCATATATCTCCCCAGTGACAACAGCTAAAGAGAGAAGCATTTACAGTCCAGTAATGTGAATCAGGGTCTGTTATCAGTGACTGAAGTGACACCTCAGAGTGGAGCCTGGCACAGCGAGTCTTATCTCGTGCTACTGATGGCTGCTTCGGTGCCTGGCAGATTTTTTTAATGGTATTCTGCTATTTGTGATGTGTCTTCTCCCCTGCAGGTAGGCTCCTCCTGCAGCCTCACGACCGAGTCTTCTCTGAGTCTTTACGACCAGTTGGGAGACTGCATGTGTGCAGGAAGGATTTGGGAGAAGTCCTGGTAAGAACATCACAAGCAATATGCCACTCCCACTTAATTAAACATACTGTACAAAACATACTTATGTCATACATCAGCTCAGAAGCAACGAATAAGACAACACGCAGCATTGCTATGTTGCGTTACATTTCTTCAAAACTCCACTGTCGGTATAAAATAACTTAAGGAGTCCATGATGTTGTCGTGTGTTTGATATAGATTTTCTTGTTTCACCTCTTCAGAACCCGTTCACAGACAACACAGAGCTGCAACAGGGAACGGTTCGCATGCTCAGTTTAGACACATGGGACGTGGCTGTTGCTCTCACCAACTTCGACTGGGCCATCTTTGAGTCAATTCACGAGGTTTATACCCCAGTGCTTTATACCACTAAAAAAAGGCTCAGGGTCAGACGTGACGCGTGTCCTGCTCTGCTAAACAAGAATGTCTTTTTTTTCTTCTTTTTCTACAGCAAGAACTCATCTATTTCACCTTCAGCCGCCACAGCAGCAGCAGCCACACTGTGGCCTTGGAGCTGCTGCTGCAGCGCTGCAATGAAGTGCAGCTGTGGGTGATGACCGAGGTGCTGCTGTGCCCAACGCTCTGCAAAAGAGTCCAGCTCATCAAGAAGTTCATCAAGATCGCTGCCCAGTTAGTAGCTTCACGCGCGCCATTTTTCATTTTGGTTAGAGATCTAATGATTGTGGTCGAGAATTTTTGCTCCATATTGAGGAGGAAATGTTCAGACTGTAGCGTGGGGATGCTGCCCCCTCCAGTGGCAGATCAATACAAATGCATCTGCTTTCACGCTGTTGCGCTGCGGCCCCTGCAACAGACTGAACCGTGTGCTCCCTTGATCTTTTATAGCTGTAAAGCACAGAGGAATCTCAACTGCTTCTTTGCCATTATAATGGGCCTGAACACTGCAGCTGTTAGCCGCCTCGGTCAGACATGGGAGGTAAGGATGTGCTTTTATCAGTACTCTACTCCTTTCATCTGTGCTACCTTTTTATATGGAAGCATATAGTATCTGTTTTGTTTCTGCAGAAAGTACCTGGGAAATTCAAAAGGCTGTTTTCAGAGCTGGAGACTGTTACAGTAAGTAGTTATTCCCAGGCACAGGGAGTGCATACTATACTGTATATATATGTCTTGAAATAATAATACAAATCAATGAAATGAATCAGCTGCAACAGGGAATACAAACATGTGCTTAGGCGCGTACGAAGTGAAACAAACAGATGTTTTTTCATTTCGAAACAGGTGTTTTAGTTGATCATTAGTCTCTTATGATGCCATAATTCCACGGACAAATCATGCATGCACAGGCACACACGTTCATCCCGAGAGGATTACACTCATTCGTTTTGAAAATGTCTTCACAGGATCCCTCGCTGAACCACAAGGCCTACAGGGACTCCTTCAAGAAGATGAAGACGCCAAAGATCCCCTTCCCCCCTCTGCTACTGAAAGGTGCATTCATTATTCTGTCATTTCAATACCACACACCTCCGACTATGGCAGGAGAGCACTGGGAACTATTTGACCTCTAATACTTGTTGTTGAAAACTAACAAAACGTTAAATCCGTTTTAGATATTACTTTTATTCACGAAGGCAACAAGACATTTCACGACAACCTGGTCAATTTCGAAAAGCTGGTGAGTCCATGGACCCATTATGCTTCTTCATGGAAACACATACAGTATTGCTGAATGTGTAATGTTTAGTGACGCATGTGTCCATCTATATCTCCAGCACATGATAGCGGACACGGTGCGTCTCATCCGGCAGTGTCAGAAAGATCACATGGGTCAGTACTCACTCTTTCCTCATTTCATGAGATAAAAAGTTGACTTTGTAATTCTACTCATAAGCATACGTCTTTGCAGGGAAAATAAACAAATATGTCGACAAAATCAGTTAACACTGTCTTCATATAGTTTCAATTAAATTAAATTACCTTTCCATGATGTCCAGAATCATAAACTTAAACTTTAAACTTACACTTAAAGTTTAAAGTTAACTCCACCGTCTTCACATAGTATAAATTAAATTACCTTTCCATGATGTCCACAATCCTTTCACTTTTTGTTATAAAAATGATTATGGCTCGGTTTATCCTCCACAAAATACAGGCATGTCCTATGTAGAAAGAAAAGTTTGTTTGAATGGCCATCCACAGGATTTGATATGATATTTTTCACCAGGTAATTAACAACATGATATGAATATGTTGAAAATGTACAGTGTACATTCATTTATGTGCATAGTACAGATACAGTAGTTGTGCTGGATGCTGCTGCCTTAGCTTAGAGGTAAACTATGTTCTTCCCCTGCAGGTAACAGCATCACCCAGAAGAGCAGCTTAGAAGTGCGAGCCTACATTGATTACCTGCATATCATCGACAATCAGCAGACTCTGTTTGAACTGTCACACCGGCTGGAGCCTCGTGCTTAGAGTGCAGCTCTCACTGCACTTCCCACTGTGTCAGCCATACTGTTGGCTTGCCAAGAAACAATCTATCGCTGTCTCATCTATCTCTCAGGACCCACTCAGCAATCAGAGGACGGTGCGTGATCCTGGCCGACCACAGGAGGGAGCCGCTCAATCAGGAAACTCTCACCATGGATGGGAATAAGCAGGAAAAAAGGTCAAATGCATAAATGTGTGTGTAGATCCACAACAGTGTCACTGATCCCTGTGCTGACTGGTGGTAAGAAAAAAATACAAGGATGTCTAGATCCGCAGGTCCCAATCTGCTGCTGCTACTACTATACTGTTCAACACATGGCAGAGGTTGGCAGGTGCAGAGCTGTTCCAATAACACAACAGCTCCCCCTTGTGGAGAATTTGTGGAGAGTTTGTTTGCAGGTGAAGTGCTTCCCACCTGATATAAAGCTACAGAAAATGATTGTTCTGGGCATGGAAGTTCATTCCCGACCTTGACAGCAGTATGTTTGAAATGAAAGTGCACCGACTAGCCTTTCCAGAGCTTTTGACCACATACATCACATCAGATGAAGTGATTGAGATGCAGATTAACTCATGATATTGTACAACTTTTTTTGTATGTGTGGTGTTTAAAGATCTGGCAGCTGGGGTTGTTTCATCAGAGTTAACCAAAGAGTACATCGGTCCTATATATTGTAAACACACTTCTGTTTTCTTCAGAGTGCGACCCCGATGTAAGACATGCACACATACTAAAACAGAACAGTGTATGCACAACAGCTGAATCACATGACAGAGAAGGTGAACATTATTGTTAAATATCTAACATTGTCACATTATTTTTTCATTTTCTATTTTTACATTGCAGAATTCTCCTATACCGTCCAGTTTTCTATTGTTTAACCATGAAGTCTGTTAGAAGAGGCGATCCATTAGAGCGGGACATGAAGTGAGAATAGAAGTATGCTGTATTTCTGTGGTGTGTGGCAACAGTGTTGTGTTTACGTGATTGTGTTTAAAATCACGTATGTTGGTGCCAAATATCATGAAAAGGAAACGTCCATTCAAACTGCTAATTGTTCATCTTTTTAAAAGCATATGGATCTCCATCTAGTTGAGCTGTGGACAATCAGTTGAAAGGAAGCAGAAGATAGTAGTGACACATCTGGATGGGTCTAAAGTTCAGGTTGAAATACAGTGCATTTTGCCAGACTGTTTCATGAGTTGAGGTTTGGAGATATTGGTTTTAACGGTGTGGTACTCACCAGAAATTAGCGTTTGAAAAAATGGGCAACTCAAAGACATAGTGACTCACAACAACCCACAATGCTACCGAGCTACAGCGCAACTATTTTATCCTTATTAAGTAAATGTATGGATAGATATTGAAGAGTTAAATTAAGTTTCATTGTGTTTTTGGGTGAACTGTCCCAAAAAGTAAAGAGCAATAGAAAAAACTAGTATTACAGCACCTTCTAGACAGAAAAAGTAGAGAAAGAAAAATAGAGCCATTTGCTTATGTACAGTGTGTATTAACAATACTGTATACAACTGTATAGTTTGTAGTTATAGAAGATACCGTACAATATTTATTCTCTAGATTTGTCAACTGAAAATAACCTTTGTCCTGAGGTTAGGCGTGAAGTCTTGTCAATGGAATTTTGCATTATGTTCTTGAAATTGTATTTCTATATTTTTGATTGAGAAAAATGCTTTAACAGTACGTATCTTATTTTAATTTTATTTGTATCAACAACAATGTACGGTTGATTCTATTTATACTATATTCAATATAAATTCAGGTTACGGATATTAATTTATTTCAGAATTATTTATTTGTTCTACAGATATTACTTTTATTTGTTTGATTTCATGTTTTTTTGTACGCACCATTGTCTGGTCTGCATGAAATGGCAAACCGTGGATTGACCAGCAGTGTCAACTGTGCATGCAATAAAAATATTTTTCATCGTCACAAGTTGGTTATTGTAAAACATATATTTACATGTCTGTGGTGGTGACATTAAAAATGTATTTAAACAGGCAAATTCAATGTAAACTCTTACACCTGACATTATAGCAAACATCAAAATTATAGCAGTACTGCTATCACACATCAGGAGTGTACCGTCCATGTGTGGTTTGTGGTTAGTACACAGTCGTGTACATCTAGGAAACACAACTGATTTAGTAGTAACACAAATGAAAAAGGGCCATTGAATGCAGAAGAGTGACAGTTTAAAATGCTCAATATGTGCAGAACCAGAACATAAAGTCTGCATCGCTACGTGTTTCAAGCCGTCAAGCATAATAAATGTTCTTACTTTTCTGCATTTAAGGGGTCCAATCTTCTTTTTTTTGTCAGAAAATAATATTCATAATCACCTTTCAACATTAAATGAGTGCATCTGCCCTATAATTAAATATCAGACACCTCGGCCCCCGAAGCTTCACTGCCTCTCTGTGGCGGCATGAGTATGACACCGTTTTTGTTAACCATTGAAATGTCTTTAATTATTTTGGTTTGTATTGTGCTTACATGGCATATTCTACGAAATAATATTGTGCTAAATCAAGTTACTGAGAAACAACTAATACATTCACCACGCATAACGTGTGGGGGCCATGAGGTGGTCGGTCCACAGCGCCCCCTAGTGGCCCAATCAGGCCCTGACAATCTAAAAGTGTCTTTCAGAAGAAAAAAAACACTTTTAAAATTGCAAACTGATTTTGGCTATAATTTCAATTAATTTATAGTATTGTCGGCAACTAGACTAGGTATTATATTCTCCTGTATTCAAAATGTGACAGCTGCTGGCCTGTACTGCCACTGCACAGTGTTCCCTTGATGAGAACCTGCTTCTCACATAATCAGGGGTTTACAAATGCTAAAAATGTGGGACCTCTGTCAAATATTTCGGATAACAAAACCATCGGTACACAATGTCGTTCTTGGATACTGCGAGTGTGAGGCGGAGGTACGACCCAGATGCCCTCCCTGACTTTAACCAGGTGTCCTGCTTGGCCTTTAACATGACTATCTGTGGCACGACTCCTGCTGCGCCGGGCCCTGTACCCTGCCATTTCCTCCCAAACACTGCCAGCACTGTATCATTTCCCTGTCACCAAATGACTGGCTGGCTGCTGTAGCGCGCTAATGAGAGGAAGAGAAGGCAGATGAAGAGAAACTACAGGAAGACTGGTTCTTCATTTCCCCCCGTGCGATACAATACACAGAATCAATCCTCCATCCTACATGACTGTCTGCAGCCACTTTGGCTGCAGGAAGAAATTAAGAGCAACACAGCAGCTATTAGCGTTGGAGAAAATCTCATTTGAGAAGATAAGAGTGCTGATTTCTATCCAAAAAGAAACACACAAAAACACAGAATGGCTGTAATTTGTACATCATATGTCACTTGTTTATCTTAGCAGATATATTGCACCTGCCTCGTCTCTTCCTGGGCAAATTTCCGCTAATATCCAAAGATCCCTGCTCTGACACATTGTGTTTACTGAGGTTAAGAATAATGAACACTCCAATGCAAAAAGAAGAAGCTTGTTTTGAATGAATAAATGTTAAATACAGGTTGTTATATCTCCTTTTTATAACGACACCAAATTCTCTCCAAGCGCCTTTTCTTTGATTTACTTTGCTTCCCCGTGTTGTTCTGTGTGATCCCAGCGTTTACGCTGGAGCTCCCCCAATATTTTACCATAGCTGTGACACACAAGGGACTTAACAGCACATGAATTATGCACAACTCCTTCAGTATACATACATTATCAGTCAAACTTTAATCTGAACATCTTCTCAGTTTCCATTAACCTCAATTGAATCTGTTAAAAAGAGATACCATTTTAGATAAAAACGACTGTGTTTCTTTCGACTCATTCAAAGTTAAAGGTTTTATTTGGTTTGTATCAAGTCAATCAGATGCTAACAGAGAGCGCGGACAGATAAAGGATGGGTCCTCTAATGTGTTGCTTTCTCATAGAAAGCTATCAGTGTCTTTGAATAGGTTTCTTCAACCGGCCCGGCTGAATGAATTACACTCGTCTGTTAGTATTCTGCCTCTGCCGTACAAAAGGTCAATGTCAAATGCACCTCATTTAAAAGTCAATAGCAAGCATGCACATCATCTCCTGGGAATTCTGTCCGGGAACCCTCCAGACGGCATTGTGTATCATTCAGTTAGAAGAGGGCAGCCAGAGAGCTTTTTTAATCTTGACCTTCCAATAAAATATGCTCCCTATCCAGAATTACATGGTCTAAAATAGAGACATAAGCTCCCAACAAATCATGACCAGACTGAAGCATCTCGAGGGAGAGGGAGGCTCAACAGTGTCAGACACAGACAACAGGTTCAGCACTGGCTGAACATGCATCTCCACTTCCTTATTTCCATTATCTCGATATCTAAAACACACACATTCATACACTACAATGTCAGTATTGTCACGTATGACCCAAATTAGATGCAGCAACATTACAACTGAATAATTTGGTCTGTTGTATTAGTAATAATAAGAAAAACATGATTAAAAAGCTAAATTAAAGTGATACATGATTAAATAATATCTCAATGGGAAAATACACATCCTCTAAAAAGGTTTTTTAACACTGTTTGCATAATACTTTCAGTAGATATTAGGGGTGTCGCCAAATACAGGTATTGACGATAACAGTGATATTAACACAATTATATATTATATATTGATATGTTAACAACACCGTATGATAATACAAATGATTAATTCACTTCTAAAGCACAATAAACAAAACATTTCGCTGATAGCGTTATTATAAATATCTCAAAATGTGTCCGTCGACATAGCAATACTATTGTTATTGTGAATTATTTTGGCCACGACAATAGTGTAGTGAAAATCGTCCCGAGTAGATATTACAAATACTTAACTCCTGCTCCTCCAATGTCTCACACAGACAGCAACAGTGCAACTCCAGCTACAATCCACTTGGCAGGAGGCTGTTTGGTTCGGAGGTGGAGGGTCCGAACATATGTGGACCCGCGCTGCTTAGTGCAGTACACCGGACACTCGTAAGTATTCTTGAGCTCCTGCTCATCAGCGGGCACGGCTCTCACATACAGCACCGGCATGGCGGGAGTCAGATCCCTCAAAACCGCCTCGGAGATCACTCCTGCCTGGGTGTCCCACCGTGCTCCTAAGAGACAACGGGTGGGTTTCATTGTCGATACTTATAGAGACGCATATTTTACCAACAAGGATTTCAAAGTACTGTCAAAAAATGTGTTAAACTTAAGTACAGCATTGGAGGTTAGATTAAATTATTCTGACCTTCCATGAAAAGTCCGTGAATATAGGCCCCCTCACGCGGTGGGTGTCCAAAGTCGTCTTTTGTCTTCTTTGTTACGTCCACAGTCAGAGTCATCTTATCCAGGGGCCACTGGTTCCTGCGAGCAATGCTCTGCATAACAGCTGGGGAGGGGAAAGTCAGCATGTTAATATATCTGCTGGCTCTGGTGCACATTAATGTTTCTGCACACGTCACCTAAATCATCTGTCTGTTTGGTTGAAGGCTTGTGATCTCACCAGTGAGGAAAGACTGTGGGTAGAAGAGTCCCGAGAGCCAAACTACTGCAGGAAGAACCAAGTCTTGAGTCCAGGTGTCCAACTCTCGACAGCTACACATTATATCATTAAACCTTGATAAAACAAATATTACACAATTAACAACAAGGTATGACATTACTTGAAGCCTTTACAATGAGTCTGCAAGGCTCATCCTTATATTGGCTTCATGTTTGAAAACATTTTTACAAATGGATTCACATCCTTTTTGCTCCAATATGACGGGGAAACCCGATAAGCATAATAAAAAGGAGATATTAAATTCCAAGTTGAGTCAAAGTACAATTAGAAAGGAGTAGTTACCATTGGGCCAGTGTTTTAGTTGAGGGATAAGCCAGTCTGACCCAGGAATCTGGAACGGAGTCATTGAACAGGGCTGACTGCAGAGTCTCCATACTGGAGGAAATAGTGAGTTCTCCCTGTGGGCAAAGAAACCCTTGTTAATTTTATAGGATCTTACTGTTGATAAAAAAAAGTCTGTTTTATTGATTTAGTATACATCATGGTAGACTGCACCTTCAGGCCAAGATCCAGCACATTAAGGGACTTCCTTATTTCTGCTAGCAGAAGATTCATGCGTTCACACTCCTGGAAACAGACTGAAATGTAGGGGCTTCGCTCCGTTGTCTTTGTGGCTATCTCTGCCATGTTGTACTCCTCAGGAAGCTTGTCAAGGATATCTTGAATGACAGACTTGACCTGACAAATATAATATACATAGTCAGGTTATTTATGTTGGTAGGTCAGTGTATTCCCAGTAATGATTCGTCCTGCCTCCACACCTTCTCCTCTGTGCTCTGAGCGGCCCCTTCCCCTCTGGAGGAGTCCTGTGGCTGCAGTTCCAGCAGAGTCCTGAAGAGGTTGTCTGACGTGACAGTGAGGCACTCAAGCTCTGCATTTAGATGTAGACCGTACAGAGTGGGGTTCTCCGATGGGACATGTTGGTCAATATAACTGTGGTAACCACTGTAGTCCATGAAAGGAGGCGATAGGAACCCAGGACACAGAAAGAGCTCCCCTTCAAACTATGAAATGAAATATTGGGAAAACAAAAGATAAGAATACATACAGCACACAATTTAAAACTAGTGACGACGACAAATACTAAACTTAAACGACCCTCACCCAATCTTGCAAGAAAAACTTAGCCTGTGTTTGAGTTTACAATATGATGGACAGTAACACATGCCTTTTGCTGCACCAACAGTGAAACACATTGACTGAAGTCTGATTGCCCAAATTTAATTTTGTAACAGTAGCTGTTAGTTTGGGAGTACAAGTTAACTGGCAGAGGGATGATCAGTCCTATTGGAGAGATAAACAAATACATTTGGATTGAAGAATATATCAATAACACATGCTGAAGGCTAAATACTTAATAATGCGTATATGCAGCAGCTGGCAGACACATATGCCACACAGAAAGATTACATCACCAAAGCGAGGAAATCCACAATACCAAACACTTTCAGTGCAATGCTGCAGTTTATGTTTACATCCCAAGAGGGCCCCCTTTACCTGAACAACACAGCTAATTCAAAACAAAAGTCTGTAGGTTTTCTTTACTATTTGACACAGTAAAATATAATGCAACCAGTAGTTGAGTGTACAGTATGCAACTTGACAAGTGGGGATTTTTCTGATCTTGAAAATTAAACAATGAAACCAGTTAAAATATTACTATCTACACAAAAAAAAAAGCAAAATGAATAGATTGCTCTTACATGGCCATATGAACACTGACTTACCATTTTTGGATGCATGAACTCTTGTAGATACGTCTTACACAGCCTTCTATCCCAGCCATCTGTAATGTGTCCTCCATACAGGATCTCCCCAAAAAGATAACACAGGTCCTCCCAGGGCACCTGCATGGACTAAAATAAACATATGCTGTAGACTGATATGACGATGCAAATATAAGAACAATGTAGTATTTAAATAATTAGGAGCATATATACTTTAAAGATTAATTATGTTAAATGTATTAGTTCTGTTATTTCATTCCTCTTTTGGAACTTCAAGCAACAACTATATGATCTCCTCCCAAATGAGCTCTATTATAATGATAACAGTTGGGAAATGTAACAAAAAAAATCATGTTTCTTTACACACACTGATCTCATGTATGACAGTAGAATTTTTTTCTCAGCAGGAGATTATGATCGCGAGGGTGAAGGAGGAAGAAAAGGACCTGTGATTCATAACAAATTACAAAAGCTGGAGGTTTACAATCATTTGTACCTGTATTGTTTTGCAAATTGCTTCCTTCATCAGCTCTAATTGCAGTGATCACTTATGTAGCGTTGTGAACTGTCACATTGGCTGCATGTAATTACATTTAGGATAACGCTTCATTGCCCTCCTAATGAATTCTCTGTATACGCACATACAGGTTACTGTTTGGTTAACATAATGAAGGACATTCGTTTTTGGAGGACAGAATACCTAGGAGACATAATTGGTTGTGACCGGAGTAATAGGAGTTCTAAGAGAAATGCATTAGGAGTTGTGAGCGGTGCAGCACCTCAACAATGGATTTTTTTGTCTTTGTGAAATAAAGCTAAATTATAGGTTGCGTGTTCATAGTTATAAGAGAAGAAATGTGAAAAAATAAGACTGAACATCTTTCACAAATAACATTGAAACAATGGATGACCTGTAATTCAACCTCGCAGTCATTAACATTAATGCCATCGCAAACCCCATAGTCATTATACATTTACACAGCTTAAGAAAGTAGTTTTTAAAACAAATAAAAAGTTGTACTTATAATATTATCAATATGAATCAAATATAAATAGAACATGTTGAAGTATCTTTCAAAATAGTGGTACAAATTACTTTAGTGTTGGCCTCTAAGTAGTTGTACAAGACACTGGCTGAGATGACGAGGTCTCCAGTGCTGAAGGGGTAGTTATGGTTCCACCCTTGGGGACCAAATTTCCGGCGCTCCGTAACACAAGCATGAAAGAAGCAGACGGAGAAGAACATCGAGTTGAACTCCTGTTCTCTGGAGCACATATCCAGAGTGTCCTGGAAAGAGAGAGAAAGAAAAAACACTTAATAACACTTCAATCACTTTAACTGGTGCAATATAAATACATTTTAAATACTTTTTATTCCTTCTGTATATATAATATTGCGATTGTGGATTATTTTTCTTCTTTACTGTTCATTTATATTACTTGTTTTTCTTATTACTATGTGTCGCTGGTGCAATTTCCCCACTGCGGGACTAATAAAGGATTATCTTATCTTAAGAAATACTGATTACAGTGAATGCTACATTCATTTTTTCTTTCAATCAAATATTACACATTTTGAGAAATTATTTGAAATATTCAACACACTTGAGTGAAGTTGTTGAGGGCTGCATGCAGACTGGCATTCATGCCAGTGGGGGGCTCATTGGTGATTTTGATGGCGTTCTCCAGCATGCCTCTGGGGATGACGTGCTGCTCGGGGCTTGGTGCTGGTTCCCCAGTGATGAACACCCTGTAGTTTAGGTGACTGTCAACCGCTGCCGTCTCGAGAAGAGCATCAAGACGGGGCAGCCATCGAGCCACCAGGTGTACATTCTAAACAATGACAATTTCATAAAGATTAGGCCGATTATGTCGTACATTGATACCTTTTAAATGTATAATTATATTTGTGTTCATTAGTGAAAGCTCCATGCTCAAAAAATGTCTTGCTATGTTCTGAATTAGTAAGAAAACCTCCAGTGACTCACTTGGCTGCAGGCTTCTTCCTTTAAAATGAGGCATTTATGGAACTGATTTAGCCAATTATGTTTTTTATTGAACCAAATTGAGTTCATTTCCTCGCTCAAGGGGTGAGATAATATCATTAGGTGCATTACAGGCTTGCTGGAAAAGCAGCCTGCAGGGACTACATGTACCTAGTCACTGAATAGTACTGCTTCCTACCTGCAGAATGACCCAATGTCCAAGCTTAGAGGCGTTACTCAGAACCCTTTCCGCTACTTCCTCCTGCCCCTGTCCCAGCGAGATGTTGTGTAAAGTGCCCTGCTCAATGGAGAATCCCAGCTTCAATCCTGCACAGAAAGACCATTTAGAATAATTATCCCGACCAAGTGATCAACATGTACAAATAACCAACAATATACACAGTACCTAGTTTTTCTACATCTTTCAGTGGATCCACTCCAGGTGAGAGGATGAAGAATACAGGGGTAGAGGGGCCACTATCCTCATACAACTGATTAAATTCCAGCCTGGCAGCGTCCACATATTTTGCTCCCATGCTCTCCTCCACAAAGTTCCTGCCAGGAAACATAGTCGAAAGTCTCAGTGATGTACAGCACTTAGAAATACAAATGTTCTTTGGTCATCGACTTACCTTAATGTATAGGTCATCCTATCAGGGCGAAGTGCTTTAAAGATAATAAGCTTCTGTAAAGAACTTTTATTCTTCCAGTCCTGGGGAAGTATTTCCTTTTCAGGACAACTGGACTCAACGATCTTTCTCCAGCGCTTTGGTGAGCTCTCCATGTCTTTGTCCAGTCCATTGAAGTTCTCCATTGTAGAAATGGTCTAGATCCAAATAACAAAGCTCATAAGACCTCTCTAAGTGGTGGAATATTGTGTGTAGTGATAGTCTGATGGTTAACAATAATCAATATATAACTCTTTAACATGTTGTATCACATATGTTGACAGCCTTACCTTAATGGATCCCCAGGCCTGCAGGGAGAGGAAGGACACAGGACTAACTTTGGAAGCTTCCACATGGAAACGCAGAAGGAAGTCAAATTCCTGAGCATCAATCAGGCCCCGCTTGAGCAGAATCTGAGGGGAAGGACCAGGAGCAGTTTGTAATGATCCATCTTGTATTGATCTGGTTTAAATAATTTCCACAAAAACAGAAAACTGCAAAAGAAAAACTCTGGCAAAAAGGATTGTGTAAACTCACAGGCTGAATAAGTGCTTCTCAATGTAAAATAGCCACATGAAGGACAGCCTTCAGAGCAGCACAATTTCTAAGATGAAAACAGTTGGCGCAATGAATGATAATTGCATTATGCCATCAGAACCAACCCCCTTGTCAGAACCAACTGTCTGAACAGCAGCCATGGAACATGGTGTGAGAGGTAATCAATAGCAGCGTATGGTCCTGCTGACTGCTTTTAATTGAAGTTAATGTGGGGGCAGAAAAGTACTTTGATTGATGAGGATGACAGGAGGCCCCACCTTTGAGGCGGCCCTGAGTCCCTCACCTGGAAGGCAGTATGTGACAAGAAGGTTAACTTGTCTCTCTCAAACAGGCCCTGGCTGCTGTACAGGAATACAGAATAGGTGATGGCCTCAGTGAGGGTGTGCACTCTGGTCCTCACATCCTCGTTCCATTCTGCACGCTCCATTGCTTTGTTAAACACAGAGTTAAAGGTCTGGAATACAACAAAAGGGAGGACAGTGATCTGATAAGTAATACATACATAGAGACAGGACCCGAAGCTCTGCATCTGATTGACAGCTTAACGCAATAAAAGGCTGAACATTTGCTATAGAAGCACAGGTTTAAGGTGACTGCGTTTAAAATATTAATTACCAAAAGAAACATTACAAGCTGCTCAAAAAAATAATAATAATCCAGCATATCATTGTTCAAATAGGACTCTGAGTATTGTTCATCCCTTGATGGGTGTCCCCCGAGAGTAATTTAGAGGTAACGGTTTCACCTTGAGAGAAAACTGGTACATGGGGTTAATCTTGCTGAGGTCATTGATGATGAAGAAGAGGAGTGACGCTCTCTCAGCTGCTGGGCGGTAAAGTTCTCGAGCCTCGTTGATCTCTGTCTCGTTCTCTCTGGCCTCCACCACCTGTGTGTTCCAATTGCACAAAATGAGCTATTAGGCTCTCAGTCATGCTCCAAAACCATCTCATTACAAATATTCCTAACTACACATCATTTGCAAAAACAAAAAAAGCAATAAAATGAGGTGCTGCCTGTTGTGTGAAAAATACTTGGATGGCAAAAAGACACGTGCACAACTGATAGGACCCTATAACCTTCACCTTGCACTGAATGTGAGCGGCTGTGCTCTTGGTGTTCTCCAGTTGCTCCACTAGAGAGATGTCACCCAGAAAATGACCATGGGCTGCAGAGAGGCGACTCAACAAGTCGTCCTCCAACCTCTTCAGCTCAATCTTGAAGTGGTTCTGCTGTGTGGTCAGCTCCATCTTGGGAAACGTCCACAAAACAATTCAGAATTTTCTATTTTAGTATTACGGACTGTTGTTTTGCATGGACAAATCATCAATAAAAATGCTTCACTGTAGTTTTAACGGGCTACGTTTCATGAAATTCCTAATTCACCTTTAGGGCCTCCAGGTCCGGCCTTTCTCGGGACACTACCTGTCCCAGCAGCTGCTCCTCCAGGCCCACTGGAGTCACTGTGAAGTTGATGAGGGTGGTCTGGGCCTGGAGCTCAGGAGGGAAATGGGGATTTGCCAACTTGGTGTGGAGGAGGAGTTGAAAGTTACTGTTGTATTCACACTCTTTGTCCCCAATTCGAATATACCTTGATAAAAAGAGAGTGTAAAACAAGTATTTACTGCACAGTATATCTATTTGACAAAACAATTCAAACTCAGGATCCACTTATTAGCTGTATGAATGTATTTGTGCCTAACCGAGCTGCATGGACAGGAGGTCCTTCAAGTATTAAGGAGAAAATCCCAACAGCTACTGAGCTTGTATTTCTACAGATCCATCTCCATGACCACTGAGTAAACCACTAAGCTTCAGAAAAAGTTAGCCAATAGGATTTGAGTTTGCATTGTTTTATCAAACTACTACTTAAAAAAGGTCAAGAGTGAACTTTTTTCCCCAAAATCACACACCACTTTGCTGAAAACATAGTCGTAAAAGTCTTTATCTCTGTCTGTCAAGAGCAAAACAAATCTAATTGCAAAAAAAAACGGCTGCTGAATGGGATTTGCTCTTGTTGGCTTTATCTTCCCATCAATACACTTTCACAGAGAGAAAGGGAAACATTAATGATGATTGGAAGTGGACTCTAGATTAGAAATATCACCAGTGCAGGTGATTTAGCTTATGATTGAATGATGATGTTCCTCTAGAGTACTTGAACTTGAATCTTGAAAGCTATTGTTGTCCTTCTGCATCTGAGCTCATCGACTTCTCACTTTCATGCATTTCAACCTCAACAGAGGAAAGAACTTCACGCCGGCTCCAAATGTCACTCATACTGCCGACAATCTAAAAAAATTATGAAAGATTATCACCACATCAGCCAGTATTTATCTGTTCCTGCATTTCAATTAAATTAGCGATGGCTTGACGAACCTGGTGGCTTTTCATTTTTCTCTAATTACCCCTAGGATGTCAGGCAAGGCCCCAATTTTTACGGCACAGGTTCCTCATGGCCTGGGTCTGGTTCAACTCTATATCTTCACAAGCCAGAATTAATGTACTATTGATAGAACCATTACTCCACCAAATTAAAGTCCTTGCTGATGGATTGGCTTGTAGTCTTCCGTCAGCCATGAAAGGAATAATTAGTATTCATTACTTCACACTCTACAACATTCCAATTATTAATGAACTTCAGCTGTGGATCCCCACCAAATCCATCATGGCTGCCCCAGCAGGTTGTATTAATCATCGACAGAAACAAGTGTGTGGGTCATCTACAAGGGATAAACTTATAATCAGATTTACTATGATGAATTGTTACGTTTGAACAGACAGGATTTCAGAGGAAGTTCAATGAACATGTGTTAAGATATTCAATATTCATGTTCATACATAGAGCAGAGCAAGGAAGATGTAGACATTTTTGAGAGGGAAGTCAAAGCAGAAAGTCAATATCAGGTATTTTCTATTTATACTGTCATGTTTGAAAAACAGTTTTGGCATCGGATAGATTCACTAAATGCAGGGTGTTTAAAACAAGTAAAACATGTTTAAGTCAAGTAGCATGAGTGTAAAGCCTGGTTCATAATTAAATTATACAAAATATCCTCATACGACCTCATGTTGCGATTTTAAATCATCAAGATGCAATGTTCCATCATAGAGAGTGTAAAGTTGATTCAGTAATGTTATTATTCTGTTTCCCAAAGAATGAATGCAGACAAATTCCAGCAAATCACAGATCAGCTTTGTGAAATGATTCACTTATTATTGGAGCTGAATCGGTTTGCTATAATAATGGAGGACCACAGAATTTAGTGTGATACAGGCCATCTCTTTATGCATAACCATGAATGGCCTTAATTCAGCTTTTACACTGAGGTTTGGCTGGTCAATATTCATCCCACCTCAAGAATATGAACACACGAATATACATCTATCACCCGTCTTGAGGGGCCAATCAATATGTTGGCCTCAGGGATTCAGAACACGTGCTGCAAATTCATTTATAATCTAAAGAGCGGGCAATAATAATGCATTCAGTCATGTCTTACTGGTGTTTCAATGCTCAGTGAGATTCAACCACCTGGCAAATCTGCTCCTATTTTCTAACACCACAGACCCACTAGGACACGTTGTGGGAATATCGACTTGTGTATCAGCAGGGATACAAAAACTGTACATTGATTAAAATGTTTTTGGTGTGCAACAGTCCCATGGTAAATAGATCCAACAAAACAAAGCATTTACTGTTGGAGAGCTGGTTTAATGCTTTGTATGTGTATTTGTTTGATCCTTAATCGTTCTAAGTACAACCCTGTTAATGTAATGTTTCAGGACTGACCTTCCTCTCTTAGTTGTGTTTCTACTCAGCAGAGGCTCCAAGACTGGGTCGACCTTTTCCGGCAGATTCTCTATCAGAACGGTTTCACCACAAACAAGGGCTTGTTCGATCACATCTAGATACCTATGGAATAAAAAAAGGAAACTGAATAAAACAGGTGAAACAAATTCCCATGTGTATGTATGCTACCATATCTTAGCAGTCCCTAATGGATGTTGGTAAAGGGAAAGGTTTCTGTCTCAGAAACGATACGGATTAACATAAACAACAACATACAATACAAACTAATTTATTAAAAGGCGATTTAACTGCAATCAGAATACAGCCTCTTCTCACCCTTTCTGTCCCAGCTGCACCACCCTCAGCTCTGGCCCTAGCCGGTTTCTGATCCACTTGATGCCCTGCTGCTGTGGGTCGACGATGAGCGGCCAACGCTCACTGGTGGTCAGGATGGAAGCATTCTCGGTGGACATCCTATCATTTGGCAGGCCCTGGTTATGCCAGGCAGCCACAGTGGCATCATCTGTAAGCATGAGGATTGGATCCAGGCCTTCTGTCAAGGGCACAGAGACCTGGAACAGAAACAGAGGAATGATGTCACTATAGTTGAAGCACCGGAGGCCGTTTGATGAGCTCCAGTTCACAGACGCTGTGGATGTTTGTAGAGAGAAAGGATTTGACTTTCTAAACAACTGCAGTTTAAACTACGCAAAACTGTTGCAACACTGGCCTTACCTTCTGAGACTGAAGGAACGGTATCCATGCATTGTGAAGGAGCTCCACACGATACTGTCTGGTAAAGTAACCCATGTAAGAGACGAATGCTGAGGTGATGAGGACATCACCACACAGGGTTTTCTGTTGCTTTTCATACTCAACAATTGCCCGGGACCAACGCTTCTTCTCCGACTGCAAGACAAAAGACTCATCTTTAATATCATTTTAAAAATACACAGGAAACACACAACAAACTCATCATTTTAGCCCATCTGAAGATGATTGCAATCTGAGAACTGAGGAAGAAATCTACACTGCAGGGACATGTCCATAGTGGGCAACTTCCCACTACATGTATTGTACAAATTAAGAAGATGTAGGCAGTAAAGCATACAACGACAATTCCCCTTAAAGTAGCTTTGAATGTTTGGCTGTAGATTCACTCTGCATCAATTTAGCATTCATTTAAACCTTCAATACTATGACTGTGACAGCACTACAACAATAAATCATGCATGGCATTTTCTTACAAGGGGCTGTGGATCTCGAATATGTCACATAATAAATTCTCAGACAGTAAAAAATCACTATAATTTTACTCTAATGCATTATGGATTGCCTGTAATATCACTCAGGCTGGGGTGAGACATTGTTAATTTTCAACAGCTGTTGAGGCTTTGAGGTAAGTTAATGATTAAATATAGACGGCCTGATTTATTAGTCTGAACACTATTGCTTCCAGGTCAATGCCATAAAGACAAAACATTTATCTTGATATGCTTAAAAGCCAAGCTGTTCCATGTAAACCACATTTATTTTCTGTAATAAGAAAACTTACAAAATGCCCACTGAAATGGCCATCTTTTATTCCATATTAGCATCCATAAAGATAACAGATACTGTAGCCTGGAAAAGTCATGCACAGGAGTGCTAAATAGTTGTATATCTATTCAACAAATTATATAAATATGCAACATTCAATATTTATATATTCCATATATTAATATTCCATAACTTCCCCTTACTTTTTCAATTTGTAAAAAAACCTGAGAATTAATTATTATTTCACTACAAACTAGAAATTGTGCAAGAACATGAGTACAGAAATACACACACACACACACACACACACACACACACACACACACACACACACACACACACACACACCACATGTATATAACCTACTTATACACTAAACACACACATACTGTACACACAACCTCTCTACTGCAACGCCTGAGAGCAGAATTCTTGCCATCTCTCTTCCTTTCTCTATTTGGATACCATTCAGCCCGCCAGTTGCCAAGTTCAGCCATGCGTTTTCTGTGGTCCAGCCCTCTCTACCTGTCTCACAAGTCCCTAGTATGCTGCTGGGCCAGGCTGGAAAAAATCTCCCTTTGCCTGATCTACTCACACAACTGTCAGGCTCGCTAGCCAGGACATAACAACTTTGAGTCCAGATTACTGATGCAATTCGATTACCAGCGCCTCTCCATGCATGCCTCCCGCAAATTGACAATTTACTCAATGCCAGGTCAGCCCCAATGATACCAACAAACCCCTTTATCTCTCTACGTTTACCTCTAAGCCCTTGACCAGTCGGTTGGCCAGCTCGATGGTCTGGTTGGTACGCATCACTTCCTCCTGACAACTGATTTTCTCAATTGTAGCCCTTTCAACCTGAGTTGTTAGAATCTGTAGGGTTGCATCAAGATCCTTGAGAAACAATTAAAAGGAAGTGTGGGAAATTAGACACCATTAAAAAAATCTAGCTTTTAGACAAAGTGACTTAATTAAGTATAATAATAAGTATGCACTCACTGCCAATTTCTTTTGAACCGCTAACATTTTGGCTGTTGCTGTGTCAAGATCTGCATTAGCTTGAGTGAGTGCATGCCTCTTTGGAATGACCTCACAATAAATCTGAAAAGAAAAGGAGGCATACTATGAAACAAAAGCTCCAGAGTAAAGAACAAACCTTCTAGTACAAAAAATGCAGAAAAACTTGTGTTAACATTTATCAAAACAACAACGTATCTGAAGGAATTGCCTGACCTCATAGTATCTGACAATGTTAATAGTCCAGGCACAGAGACCCGCTGCAGCTGTAGATTTGGTCCGGACTAGATCAGGGTGGAACTCTGGGTTTCTCAGATACTCTTGTTTTACCACAGTCAAACAGACCTCAGGGACATGCTCCTTGTCATATGACACCAGGGCTTGTAGGAAAGCATCCACCTGACAGAAGTAAACAAAGATAAGAAAATGAGACTGACAGAACACACAAATCAAAAGCGCTTAATGGTAATGTTTACAAGAGACAGTCCCCCACAACAAGACTTCTAATACAAATGATATAATATCTGGTGTTTTGTGAAATGTATGAATAGAATTGGTATGAACAATACTGGTTTAATCGTTGGCAATGATACTGGAAGAACTCTTAATTTTCATAATGAATGGATGAACTTATCTGAATGCATTTAGATTTGCATGAAAGATACATTTTGTACTTTTCATGCAAATCTAAATGCATTCAGATTTGCATGAAAAATACAAAATACAGATCATCTTGAATGTAAAGGGGTTTAAAAAAAAAAATCTTTAAAATCATTGTCATTTTCTACACTGAATGGCACTGGCCTTTCTTTTTTCACATGTCACCCCCCTACACCTAACATTAAGGGTCCCAGAGAAAAATAACAGTTTGAGCCTGATGTTGTTCTTTATATTGTTTTGTTTGAATAATCTATTAAAAATAGGATGTATCAGATGCATATACATTTTTTACACCTATTAAGATTAACCAATAAAAATACCTACAAGGTGCTTTTGGAAAAGAAAGAATAAACCTTCATTTCATGCTAAATTCCACAGGCGTTTTAAAAACCAAATACATCTTTTTATGGCCACACTTGCATTAATAGCGGCGAGAGGTTGAGAAGCAGGTTGACACATTTGCACCCCTACTGAGTGAGCATATTCATAGAGCCATCCAGATGTAATGTGAGCATTGGAGAGATGCTGGCCAGGGCCAGGGTCAAGGCCCACACACAAATTAGATTGGCATTAATCAGGCAGATGTGTTTGACATGATGACAGCTTAACCTTGCCCATGAAGGCTCGCGCCGCCTTCCAACTCCGATCCTTAGGCACGCGACCACGGGGTGCTAGCAGAACCATCACAGCTGCTGCTACGTTGATCACTGCCACTGGAGGGTTTGGAAAGGCCTTCAGCTCAGTAAGATTCATCTAAAAGAAAGAATAATAAACATCATATTGTCTTTAGAATGAGCTAAAGATTTAATAGTGTCTTGTTTGATAAAATGGAGCACTTTGTTGAGGGTGTCCAGTGCCGCTGTAGCAGCTGTCAGTGATGGCTCTGCCTTATCTAGGTCACGTTCACAGTCCTTCTGTTTGACAAAAACTTCTGCCTGGATGACGGCAACCTGCACAAAAGCAACAATAATGAAATAAATCACAAAAAAGTGCATCTAGTGAATGGTGTGATATGAGTGAATAAAAACCAAAATGTGATGGGACAGCTCACCTTTTGTGCTTCGACATCTGCAGCCTCTCTCTTGCTGCTAACCCTCTCAGTCTGCATTCCAGTCTTTGTGATTAAAGCCTCAATATTCTGATTTTTAAAGGTCAACTCAGCTTCTTGGGATGCCAATTTTGCTTTTAGATCTTCAACCTAAAATAGAGAAAAAAAATTACACATACTTCAAAGTGTAATATACTTACCGGTAATGTGAGGGGAAAACCCCACACTGTTTAAATTAAAGACTAGTGCTATTCCTAATTTTACTACCTAAACCTTATACCTCAAACCCTAATTCAAACCCTCACAGTATATAATAAAGACGTACCTACCTGAACGGCAGTGGTTTGGAGTTTTTGAAGGCCGCTGTCAAGCCGGTTCATCTTGTGCTGGAGCTGAGCCCGGCTCTTCTCCAGAAGGTTCCCGTACAGGGTGATTTGCTGGAGAAAGCTCTTGGGGGTGGTGTAATTGTACCTCTTCTCATTGCGCCGGTATTTTTCACTTGCCTGGTTGACACTGGTGTGAACGTAGGCCATGAAAAGACTGATGGATTCCTGGACGGCAGGCTGTAAAAATAAGCAGACAAGGGGGGAGAGGGGAGAACAGGGGGAGCTGAATTGAGTAGAGTTTAACATCCCCAACCTGATGGGGACTGAAATATTATCTTCATAAATTTTGAATTCATCTACAAGTTTTGCCATTTTACTTGGCCGGCCTTGACTTACTCAATCTGAAATTTAGGTGCAGCTAGCAGGAATGATTAGGCTTTGAAACCTCTGTGAAAATAATGTGTTTAGACTACTGACATGCAGCTTGGAAAACATGCACACTGTTTACATTATCTATGATGTCCTCCAACTTTCTAAACTGTCTACAGAGGCTGTTGTACTACATTATAGGTATTCATCATATGATGCGCAATGACACAGAGCCTCTATTAATCAAACAGTTAGCGATCAATTAAAGCAAAAACAAATGAGCAGACAATACAAGGATCAAACCTAACCATAACTCACAAAAAGCCATTGTTAATGATCATGGAGTCAGGAGGGAAAAAAAAATCATTATTAATTAAGATTTGACATAATGCTTTTTGACAAATCTTAGCATGCTATGTTCAGTTGAGATGCGAGAGAAGTTCTCATTGATTGGCCGTGGGTTGTACATTTTTTACTTTAAATAAATGATGATTTCTTGTTTCCCAGCCTCCAAGAAGATAAACAATCATTAATGACTAAAAATATACAGTAATGTGTGACATGTTGTTTTGTTTTAACTTTTCAAAATATTGTATTATTAATGCCCATGAACTGAAAGTTATTTTTGAATCCACAAAAAAAGGAAATGATTAACTGCTGAATAGCATTCTATTACTACAACTCCACCACTACCAGGGATGCAACTAATGATTATTTTCTTTATGGATTCATCTGCTGATTATTGTCTCGATTAATCGCTTAGTCTAACATGTCAGAAAATTGTGCAAAGAGTCGTTTCTTCATACATCTTATCTTGGTCTGTCTTTACAATCATAGATGAAAGCGAATGCATTTTTGCTTTAAAAATTACAAACGCAATTATTTGATTATTACAAATAGTTGCATTTTAATTTTCTCTCAATCGACTACTCGTTGCAGTTCTAATTACGATCCCCATGTTGGAATACTGGTCTACTACAGCTGCTGCTACAACCATTACTCAACTCCACCTCCTACCTCTAATAATATTAGTGCTGAAGTTGCCTCCACAACTCTTACTGAAGTACTAATACGCTAATAATACCACAGCAGTACTACACCCACACACCATCCACACGTGGTAAAATGTACACACAAAAACAGTGGAAAGTAATATTCTGGCACATGTTCACACATGTGATGACACTTCCTGGTTGTGACAGCTGTGCCTCCTTAGAGGGTCATTATGTGCTTAATCACTCTTATCTCATTAACATAAATGATCCTGGGTTGTGATCGTTGCACTGCTATGATGGAAAACAATGATATGCCTGCACTCACTGTGAGTCTCCAGGCATGTGTTCAGCAATTTGTCACTACCTCAACAGAGAACTAACGATGAGGGATCTATGGAAAAGTTAATCCAGCTGCACTGTAGTAATTAGAGGGTGTTCCTTAAAATCTAACTCAGTTTGATATAAGGGGGCACAAAGCAAACCTACCTAGGAAGATACTGTATGGCACACCTATGGATGCATCTCTGACAGCTGACACTGTTATTTGGTTAAAGTTTGCACATGTGTGGTGGAAAAGCAGAGAGCCACAAAATAACCATTTCATTCAGAATTTCAAAACTAGAATGAGAGACATAGTGAGATAAAGCAATTGGGTTCAAAGGCCTGACCTCAATGTCTTGAATCTCTTGGATGAACCTGAAGCTGACCGACTGCAGAGCTTCTGAGGTCCAAGGATGGAACCAGTCCACAGTGGTGCATTGTACGAGAGCGGGGAATCGACGGGCACGAACACGAAGAGTACTGCCTACGGGAGACAAGCACAGTACCACCTACAAAGAAGGCAGCGGGGAGACAAAGAGTCACCCACGCAGACATACACAAACAGGTCTGTACAAACATGCCTCCTCATACTTAAGCATGATTACTAGCCAAGTGCACATAGGAAAATCAACACATAACTAGCAGCCTTCTGTGCCCCCACTTTCATCGCCTCGGCATGTTGACAGGCAGCCACATTCCCAGTTGGCTGGAGCAGACGGTGGCACTACCAGAGGCCCTGGCGCAAAGATTCGCTGGATGGCATACATGTGTTCCGAGACAAGAATTTCCTTCCTTTTAACCCCCCAGTTTGTCTGGCTCTGTTAATAACGCCTGTCAAACATATTTAATAACACTTCACAGCAGCTGTGCTTTTAATTTTGTGGCTCAAATAATATACAGATTATGTGTAAGATTTTCTCATTCATTTCTGGTTGTGCATATTGGCAATGAAGGCACATTCAAGTACTATCAAAATCCTCTTGGACAACATTAATCTGATTTGTGTTTCCAAATTGTATTAGTCATGTTCTGTGTCCTCCACTTCTTTAGCAAACAGACAATTATTCTTGGTTAGTAGTTCTAGGCTAGTAAAATACATAGCAGCCAACAGGTTGGCTGTGTTAAGGATAGCTAGATGTTGCTCCAATACGTATATAAAAACACATTATATTATTCACTTAGTATATGTAATATTCATGTAAATTCAAAAAGTATCATATCTTTAATTAAGAGGTCCACCAAATAGGGGGTCTACGGCAGGCTATAGAAGTAACATGTAATAGTTATATATAAATTAACTGTGTGGACTCAGAAACCCGTGTAAGTCCACTTTAGCCAAACTCCATAATGACAATGATCAAACTGAAGAGAACTATTGTTTTTTATAAAACTGAGACATTTTGTAGCTGCAAGGTTCTTTCCTAAAAGTGACAGCATCTCCAGAAGAAACAATAAGATGTTAACAGAAGGCAACTCCCGTAGACATCATCCCAAAACAGTGGTGACACATAATCAAAGACATTGTCAAGAAAAAATCTGCCTAAGTGAAATAGCAATTATACATCATTAAATATCATTCTTTAGACCAATAAGTCCAGAAGCACTGGTGAATAATAATTTCTTTAGATGGAATATTTGAAAAACTAGACCGTGAGCTGTAGTCGAACTCGGTCAGTGAAGAATCTCCAGCAGTTCTCCCTGTTGTCCAGCAGTCCGAGGGCTCGGACATCAGCTCTCACTCCAGACACAATACCTTCAATCTCCTCCTCACTGAAGAGCTCGGGAATTTCTCCTAGAGGGAAAGGCACAATCATAGTCACAGTCTGACAAGCTGTCGTGATCAATATTCACTCATCATAAGTTATAATGTCAGAATGATTTCGAAGACCGAACAAGTTTGATAATTGATGACGTTCTCTCACGCAGAAAAAGGTAAAACACCGAATGATTACTGTATAGTTTAGGTCTAACCTGATGCCAGTAAATCATTAATAATGACCAGAAATCGCTCATCAGGTATCTGTGAATCAGTCAGGAGCAGAGCCACACGCTGGTTCTTCACTCCAGTCTTTAGGAACAAGTCGGCCAGATCCATCTAAATAAAACAACACATGTCATGAATGGACGGCAGCTATACTGTATATAATTCACTTATATATGTAGAGTCCACTAGAGAAATTAAAATCAACAATATTCAATGAAATAACACAAGTCCCATGATTCCGCCTTGATTCTTTAAGAGGTTATTAAAAGATTAAATTGACAAACTTGCTTCAATGATGAGATAGAAAAACATTTCTCAGTGGTAATAAATAGTAACCTCACTCACTTAAAAAATACACATTTTCATAAACGCAAATTTAATGAAGTGATACTGCACTTGATGTTCTGTTTGGCTCAATATTTACCTTGAGGTCCTGGATGCCATAACCCTTACTCAGAGTGATTTGGAAGACTTCCACAGAGGATATGTAGGCGGCCAGACGAGTCAGGCTCTGCTTCCCGCTGCCCCCGACCCCAACCAGTAAGCCGTGAGCCCTTGGAGACTCCAGGATACGACTGATGCGACAGCTGGTAACAACACAATCTTTGTTATGCCATTAAACACCTCTATCCAACCAAATATCTGGACAAACTGTCCTAATATGTTATCTCCACATCCGCTGCATGGATGTTTTTAACATATAATAACACATTATATTAGCTTCCCTTTCTGCATTAAACAGCCAAGTTGCTTATGTCCTTTTACTACTTCCTTTATGTTGTTTATAAGATTCTCTCTTCCTTTAGTTGATGTGTGTTTTGTGTCTAAGGTGTAATTTTGGGGGCAAAACATTCCAATAACATTTTCAAAGGATATCATTTAATTAAGTTCAATATGATCATTGTAATAACATGCAAACTAGCTATACTTACACATGTTGCATGGCATCTTCAAACAGTACCAGATTCATGGCTGCATTGAGCTCATTGTAGCTCTCCAGGGCATCTTTGAGGACGGACCTGAGCACAGCCCAGTCTGTGACTGGAGCATAGGAGGCTTCATTGCCCATTTTGGCAAAGTGGCAATAGAGGAGCGGCAGTCTTGTCACCTTTTTTTCCTCCAGTTCCTGGAAGAGGACAAGTATATTAAATCATTGATGTACGTTTGTATCTGAAGGGGAAGAACAGCAATTTATACTATGCGTTTTTTATTTTGTTTGATCAGAATCTGCATTGCACCTCAAAGCATTCATGCACAGTCTCCATCTGGAGCTTCCGGAAGAGCTGCAGGTCCTTGACATCTACCAGCCTGTCTGAGTACACTCTGCAGGACTCGTGGAGCCACAACAGTGCCAGGTCAGTGCTGTCTTCTACACTGTCAGGCCCAGCGAACAGAATGCCCTGAATAACACACATACTTGTATGAATATTTCACTTTTCTTTTAAATGTCCAATTGCAAACAATGCTCACTATCAGTACTACCTGAAAGACGTTAGACAAATCTCGTAGATTAAATATGTAGTGAAATTTGATGGCCGTGGGCAGAAAGCTGTGAACCATCTTGTGATGAAGAGTTATGGCAGCTTGAACAACAGCTACAGCACTCCTCTGAACCAGTGGACTGAAAAGCTGCTGCTTCAGGTGGCCACAAAGGATCTGACTGAAGATTGACATCTGAGCCTCAGACGAAGGAAAGTTCACCGCGAACACTGAGAAATGTCTCTGTGGAGTAAAATGCAGAAAATGTAGAACAGGTCATCATTTTGATTATTAAAAGATGCTAGTTTAGGAATGACTTCAGGCTCACCCCAAAATTGTACAGTATATAATTGGTAAGCCTTTTTAATTCTAATTAATTTATCTAGAAATATGTTTTCAAAGTACAGGTTACAGCATTCATTGTATGTAGTAGCAGTATTAATAACAGCAGTAGTAGAAGTAGTAGTAATAGTAGCAGTAGCATGCGTAGTTAAATACATCCTCACTATGCTGCCACTTGATTATAAAAAAGTAGATAAATATGTTTTGTTTATGGTCCAAACCACACACCAGATTTAAGAAGAGTTTTTCCTCGTGGCATTGTAATTGCTGCTCATTTTCCATGCTAATCCTTTTCTCCACAAACAAGTAACTGAAATGGATTTCTGAGAACTTTCTGCAGATTAAGATCTACCATAACATCACATTGACTCAAGACTATTGACAACAATTTGAAAGGATAAACTGTGCTTCTGTCAAAGGGAGCTTTAAAATAACAATTTGTATACGAATTCAAACAGGCATTAATCAATCCTTACTGAAAACTACACTGTACCTAAAATGTTGAACATTTGTATTGAAGAATACATTATGCTTGTACAATATGCTTCTTTTAATCCAACATCAGAAAATAAGATTGAAGGCCATATAAATTGGAAACGTACTTGTAGTCTGGGGTTGATGGTGAAGCTCCCAGCAGTTGGATTCATACAGGCAACATACTGGGTATTGTGTATTTCTTTTAGGCTCAGTTTCTGCCTGTCATACCTATAGAGAGCAAGAAAAGATGGCTTGGGGTAATAAACAGAACACACCATAGTAAAATATAAATATAAATAAATATATTTCATGTGGTGGCATCACACACAACTAAAAGATTGGCACAAAGTGTAAGAGTTCTTCTCACCAGTGCCCATAATCCAGATGCTGACGTATAAGTGTGTGTGGTTGCACTGTTCCATAACTGTCGACAGCGGGCATGTTGATGTCATCTATGAAGTAGAGCATCCTTCTGTTGCCTACAGGGGAGTAGCTTCTGCCTGCTCTTTTCTCTAGTTGTTGCTCAAGAATCCCTACAAGAGAAAGCAAAGTGATTTGTCACAAATCTACAGCAACAAAAAAAACTAAACTGCAGTTTATACAACACAAACAATATTGTTTTAAAGAGCTAGAATAATCTTACACTTGTCAAACCAACTTTAGAAATGTGAGGATGTCATATGACTAGTAATGATTGCACAAATTACCTGAGTGTGAAGTTTTTGCCCCCTCCACAGTTTTTGAATCTGAGCATTACCAGCAGATGGTGCCACAGTTTACTTGAAGTTCTAGTCAGTACTTAGGAACAATCAGAAAGCCTCACTCACCCTGCAGCATGAGGGAGGTAGTGTAGTAGTTGAAGGGTACTTTTGTTGTCATGGAGCTCTCTGGCAGACAGTCAAACTTGTTCTTGACAAGTGCAGTCTTTCCCACTCCAGCATTCCCTACAAGCATTACTGGCTGTCTCCTCTCCAGCAACAAGTCCATGAAGTACCGAAGACGCACAGTCTCTGCTGTGTGTACCAGAACAGCCTGCAATCATAGAAACAGCAGGAGACAGAGCAGAAACATACATAGTTATTATGGCTTTCTTTGAGTGTGATTTATTGACAGACATGTGTTCAGTGAATTGTATGTGATTTATAATGTCTTGTATTTCCCTAGTACACCACAACTATTCTGTCATAATAGCATCATTTGTTCAGAACAAAACCCCACTAATTATGGCTCAGCAAGAGCCTTTGGAGCATTCACAGCTGTACGCAGGAGCATAAAGAAAGATAATAGAGTGTGGGTGATAGCTCAAGCCTTGTTGCTCATGCCTTCACCCCCACACAGTCTGGTATGGGGTGTAGTACATGGTAATCAGACACAGTGGAAAGCCTACCATCCATTCGAGCCCCCCTGCCATAACCTTATGATTGGACTTTACCCTCTCTTATTATGTTCATTGAGGCAGACATGCATTTTTAATATGCCTGTATTGTTCATTTTTGGTTAATTTCTTTTAAGAAGGCTGCTTGTGAAAGTCTCGTTATAGTTACATGAAGGTTGCTAATCTCCCCTTTTTTAATATAATCATATATGTTCTTACCTGTAATGGTGTATACGTTTCCATTTCAAAAGGAGGCACAGTGTCGCTCCAGGGCAGGAACCGTTTGGTTTGAGGGTCAAGGTAGTAGTCAAACACTGTTCCCTGTGCTGGCAGCTTCACTGTCTTCATTTCTTTGGTCCACCATTGACTGAACTCCACCCGGTAATCATAGAGCTGGACAAATCATTGAAGATATAATATCATGCATTAATTCATATAATTTCAATGAAAACCCCCACCATTAGTTTAAATTGTTGACAGTTAAGCTTATATTATTCTTGGTCACTTGTCTGTCAGAAAGAGGCACTTTGTTGCACATCACCCTATATTTATACCTTCCAAACAGAAGTATAAAGACAAATTAAGGAGTAAATACAGTGAAACATGTTCTATGAAAAATGCATCATTTCTGTCGAGGGACAACTGTTGAGTTTTGAGCACCAATGAAAAAAACAAAGCTTTCTTAGCTTTATGAGGACAATTATTGTCATATAGTTGCTGCATGCAAGTAATTACCAAGTTAAAAGGAAAATACTATGTATAATGTCATCCACTTGAATTAAATGAAAGTAATACCTGATCTTGAAATAGGGCCCCACCAAAAGCCCAGATGCAAGCAAAGGTGAAGTATGTCTCATAGAGCTCACGTGGAGAGTCAGATGGAATACTTTCTGGTGTTAGAAGGCAGTCGAGCAAAGTGCAGAGGGTCTAAATAAGAAAAAATAATATATTTCACTCTGATTTGCTGGCTGTTTAGGCATACAAAGGAAGTAATACATTCACTGCATGTGCTTGTGTATTGTGTACCTGCACCATAGAGTTTTCTGGGATAGGAGTGATGGTCTTGAAGCTGTTTCTCATCTGTTCTAGACAACGAGGAACATATTTTTCAAACATTATGGTGAGATGGGCCTTTTCTGTCTGGCGTTCTCGTTGGTCAATCCAGCTGGCAACGTACCTGAGCAGGAAGGAATCATTTTATATTGATGAGCTGATTTGATCGGGATCTAAATGAGTGTCCTTAGTCTTTGGAATATAATAGATTTACATGACATAGTCACTTTGGTGCAACAAGCACAACACATGAAACAGAAGGTAATACAAAAACAGCATTACAATGAAAACCTTTGATATTATGTGAATACAAAACTATCACTCACGGGTTCCAGCCCAGGTCCTGTTGGTTAACGTAAAGAATTCCTGCTCTAGACACAGTAGCAGGAGTGGCCGTCCTGAGGTGACTGATTTCAAACACCAGTCTCATGGACGAAGTGAGTGGCACGCGTTCATTACTGGCCAGAGTCAGAACCTGAAATACGTTACGAAGCATTACGGTTTCCTCATATCATAATATTTGCATGGTCAATATGACGGACAAGACTCTACCCAAACGATAAGGAAAACACCTTCATATCTCATCAGGTGTGATGGAGATGCTTTAGAATATTTCAAAGCAAGATCACTGTGACTGTGATTCATTGCTCTGGAAAAAGACTTCCATGTACTCACACTCCAGGAAGTGATTGCTGAAGGAGGGGGAAAGAAGCATTTTTTTTCTATCTATACCACCTTGGTTGCTATGTGTTGTACAATAGCAAATGAGTGAACAGGAGGGAGGTACCTTGTTGTCATCCATCACTGTGTTGAGTGATTCAATCCACATCGGATCAATGTCTCCATCCAACACAATCCACTTAGGTCCTATGTGGGAGATGTTTGCTTGCTCTCGCATCAGTGATGAAAGCAAACCTTACAGAGATGAAGAACACAAACCACAGCTGAGATTACAAGGCATTAGCACTGTAAGATAGATCTAGAACGACTTAGCACTGGTTCACGTCTTTTACATTTTGTTATCTCATCTAAAACCAGCTTTGTTTACCGTCTTTCCATTCCCGAGTTGCGTGGTGGATGAAGCCAAACAATTCATCTCTGTCTACTGCCTTTGGATTGAGGTCATTCCATACAGGCTTCCTCTTCAAGTTTACATAGGTTTGATGGAGAACTCTCAATATCTATTGAAAAGATAAACACCTGATATTTCATGTGCACTACCAAAATAAATTAAGCATTTACTTTCACAATCTGTAATGCAATACAATATAACCTGGCTTTTCCCAGTCCCAGCATTTCCAACAACAAAGACAGAATGACGCACTGCCATGAGTTCCTCCAACTGCACCACCTGACAAAATAAATGTAGAAATAGATTATTTCATTATTTTGTATAGCATTGACCAGCTAGCTATACACCATATCATCTCAAACCTTAAGGATGAATGTCTCCTCAGGCTGGAGCCGGAGCTCCAGCGTGGTCTTTCGGATAGCCTTTTCAAATTCACAGTCTCTCTCTCGCTCCACCTCCAAGCCTGGGAACAGATCTCCCAGCAGTCCCAAGAAGATAGTCACATCTTCAGTGACAATTTTAGGCATGTTGAAGTCCCTCAGCGCACGCATCAGCACCTGGGAAGTAAAATGCACTTATAGATTATAGACTCTTCCTCTTGTCTCAGTGAAATGACATGCACATGTAAGTCACCTGGTCCTCTGGTCTACTCTTGTCTCTTCTTCTCAATGCCCCTGCCACAACCAGAACAGACTTGACAGCACGCAAACCCCAATCATAGTGGTCCTAAAAGACAAATGAGAATAGACAGTGAAGATGTGTACTTGCCATAAATCATATCATACAAAGCACAACGATGGTTTCATGTGGTCCTAATGTATAGCTGAACATGTTTATTATTGCTGCTCTCTGTTCTAATCCAACATTATGAAATATAACAGTGCTATTAAGTAATTTTCTCCTACCTGCTTAGAGAGCAGTTCCTTGCAGAGAGTGTACAGAGTGATGAACTTCCTGGCTAAAAGCTTAGCACCCCGGAAACCTTCAGCAACCAGCATTATCTCACAAATAAGCTCAGTGTCCGGCACCACCATGGCACAGGGTCTGCAGAAGCAGGACACAGACCATGCAGACAATAAACTGAGTAATGCTGAGTAAAGACACACTATAAACAACGTGACTGTATCATTCTCACCTGAAAAGAGCCTTGAGGTTCTCGGGTAGCTCAGTCCTGCCTGCGTAGCCAGGGTTCATGGTGATGAAAATCCCCACAGAGGGCTTTAAGACAATGTCTTTATCTAAGAACAGGAACCTATGAGGTTGCATAAAGGGTTAACTGACTGACTCTTACAGTGTAAAGGCTTCATGCATTCAGCTTCAGCTGGTTACCTTTTCTTTTTTGAGCGGATGGCGTCATGTATAGTTTTGACCTGCACTGCGACAACTGACAGAACATCCACAGCGATGCGATTGAACTCATCAAAGCAGCCCCATGCTCCAGTCTGGGCCAGACCCTTGTAGATATTACCAATTGACTGAAAATGATGTAAGAAAAAAGAAAAAAGTTGCATTAATCATACATTACTGAAACATTTAATCAAAATATGAACGGACCAACGGTAATAATTATGAATTGTCTGCTTAATGGCTTCACCTTGTAGTCCATTTGCTCAGAACAGTTGAAGATGTACACCATGACGCCCATGGCTCTGCCAAGGTCCTTAGTGGTCTCAGTCTTCCCTGTTCCAGCGGGGCCAGCTGGGGCTCCGCTCATGGACAGGTGCAGTGACTGAGTTAAGGTGATGTAGCACCTGAACATGGCAACAGCACACAGGGAAACACAAACATGTTTTTGGGAAATGCTGATTGTAGCGAATGTATGTATTGAAACGTTACATGATAGACTGAAAACTAAAAGGCAGCAGAGTTACCGGTCTGTGAGGGGAGTGATGACTAGACGTGGCGTATTTCCAAGATACTCATATGAGTAAAGGAACTGGGCATCACAGATCTTGACAAAACAGTGACGCTGCTCCTCATACCAGCAATGCCGGAGCTGGGAAAGCCACTGGAAGGCCTGAGAGGTGGTGACCTGTGAACGCATGTGGCTGCTATTAAACTATGTCAAAGAGATCATATGTCACAAGAGGTAAGGACAGCAGGTAATATGATAAGCATAACTAGTTCAAAAAAAGTGTTTTGTTTTAGTTTAGGCCAGGGGTCGGCAACCCGCGGCTCTTCAGCCTGCGGCTCCCTGACAATCTTTCAAAGGGAACACCTCTTATCTTGAAATATGAGGTTATATTGTGTCAGTGAAAATAAAAATAATATTTTTTAACTAACATGTGCATCAGATCCTATTACGCTGTCAAACACCTTTCCCTGCAGGTGGCTAATCATGATTTTCAGACCTCCGCCCTCGGCAAATTATGAATGGATGAATCTAAAATTAGAAAAGTCATGGAGAAAAATAGAGTTTATTTCTGTGTGGACGTATTCATTTGCTTTCACTGCCAACGATGCTGGTTTACCTGTATGCTTGATATGTGGCAAGAAATGTAATGTTGAAAGACACTTCCAGAACAAGCACACCGTATTTGCTGAAAAGTATCAAGCTGCAGATGAGCGAAGAAGAGCGATTTCTCAACTGCCGCAGCAAACTGAGCAAAATAAATATACAAACAACTACTGCTGCTAGTTCTGTGGCAGCTCGTGATATACGGGCATCCTTTAGTAAAACGTATATAAAATATAAATGCGTTTTAAAATGGAAACGTAGTGTGGACATGGCCTTTATTTCTAAATTATTTTCCACCAATATTGGGAGGACTCAAGACCCTCAAAGTTCTGTGTTTAATTGAATTCAATGTAGCCGACACATAACAGTGTATTTTATTTCTCCTAATTTTTCACAAGTGTTAGAGGTAAAATAGATATACAATGTGCAGATTTGTCTTTATTTTTGTTCCATAATTTCATAAGTAGAACAAACTATAGTTTTTGTACAAATACTATGACTATATATACAACTTTATAAGCTGTGATATCAAATATCTTCAGACAAATTATATTTGGTGGAATAGGGATAGTAAAGGTTGCCGAACCCTGGTTTAGGCCAATAGTTTATAATATAGTCTAAACATTTGGTGAAATGAAGGCTGTGTTTATCTCATTCCATAAAAATTTACAAAATCAAAAACTGTACTATTCCTATTCAGTTTTGTCATGTAATTTTTACCTCAAATTTTATAAAAGCTTTTTGTTTTTACTGCATATAGGTTGCAAATGACTGCTACCATATGGATTGTGATCTTCAGCAAACTATAATCTCACTTTAGAAAAGCTAAACACTGTAATATGGTCTTTTACACAACTTTATGATGAGAATGACATGTATAATGCCAAAGTCAGCTTAATCAGAATAAAAATAATTATTATGGGATGATTCCATTGTGATTACCTTTTTGGCAATGAGGCTGGCAACAATGTCTCTAGCATGAACATCAATAGTGCACAAAGTCATGACCTTCTGTCTGTCGCCTGAGCTCAGCTCTCCCAGCAGCATGCCGATCAACAAGTTCAGCTGAGAAATCTGGAGGGGGGAAGAAAAGCATATTCAAAGCAATGCTAGACTGATAATAGAAGTTACGGTCAGTGTGCCGATATAAATGTGCACCTGTATTGTTAAGTATTCAACAGTAAGTCATTCAAACTTAAATCATGCAGAATAACAAACAGTCGGTATAAAATGTGTATCATATGGATAATTTTAGAGAAAACATCTTTGATGTCTTGCATTTCTAACTGGTCTTGTGCGACAGCAGATCCAATCAGTCCAGTGTGTTGAAGGGAGGGAGAGATTATTCAAACGGAAACCAAGGACATGGTAACCTTAAATATTGCTGATGAAACTGACAAGAGTGATAATACTGTGTGAGCGTAGCCAATACAAGGCCTCACACACCCATCTCAGGTCACTGACCGAAGTAATTATGACGGCATTATGGAAAACGTGTCCAACGTCTTTAGCAGTTGCCACGTCACTCAGAGATGACTATTTCTAAACTGTCAATTACATGAACTGATGTTGTAACAAAATGTATAATAATGCAAATAGATGTTGATTCATTTGAGTTTTTGAGGCCATGATTTGTGGTGGTGTTTTACTGAATCATAGTTTTTTAAGCAGTTTTTCGCTGTTCAAAATATTGTGTTCACCTTACAAGGTAATACTTTTAATGGTGGTGTGTTTCCTCATGATACAATGTACCTGTTTCTTGTTATATTCTTTTAGTGCAGTCTCAAATCCTTCCTCCAGTCTTTTAAACACAAGCTCCATATCATTGCTCCACCAGATCTGGGATCCAATGAGAGCCACTTGGGCAGGAAAGTCCAGAATCCACTGCTCTCTGGGCTTGTCCTCGTACACAGACACAGCCTCAGACAAGTGACCCCTCACACATTCCTTCATAGACTCTTCCAGACAAGAAAGCCATGCCTCCACCTAATGTAAAGTGTTTGTACCATTAGTTTAGTTCTTTATCTGATGAAATGCAATAGCTAAATCAGATTATTTGATACTGAACATAATCTTACCGGCCCGAAACAGCAACATTCTGTCTGGAATGGGACATATTCTCTCTCTTTGCTGTACATGCCCAATGCAAGTTTAGGATTATCCAACTGTTCGTTTTTGGCAAACTCAAGATCTGAGATGTTGTCAAATAATTTTGAGAGGTGAACAGTTACCTGCAAAAGACATTGAGTCATTCAACTTTTCATTATAGACACAGAAGTGAAGTAGTGACACTCGACAAATACTAAGAAAAAACAAAACAAGGGAAATGTCACATAAATATACCTCTCTGGGCCGACTCCCTTTGGAAAGGATGTCCAACAAGTCTGCAGATGAAATAAAGTAGAATCGTGGAAAGGCAAGTCTCTTTGTCTCCAGGTATTCGGCAAGAGCTTTTTCACACAATGTCAGCCTGTTAAAAGAGAGAGTATGGGAGTAGTGGACACATCAAAACAGACTGAGTAGTATAATGAAAGTGTAATGAAATGAAAGTTACCTTATTTGAAGATCCTCTAACTTCTCAAACAGATGAGGTTTGTTGGTGGCCTCAATGACATTTATAGTCTTAGCACTGTCCAACATTAACTCCTGAAAGAACCAAAATTACCATGTTTAGAATGATGAAAAACAGCATAACTATATGATATATATTAGACACATATGTGCAGACCTGGAATTCTGCATCGATAGCTTGAAACCTGTGAGCATCTGCAGGAAGCTGTTCAGAGATGTCGTCACAGCTTTTGAAGATGCTTTTCAGGTATGCCCATGTCCTTTGGACCTCAATCCAGACCATCAGCACAGAGTCAGCTACAGTCAGCTGTTTCTGTAGTTCAACTACCTGGGACAGGAAGTGATGCAGATGCTTGCTCTGAAAGATGCCCTGGAGTTGAACCTTGAGAATGAAGACAAGGGGACATGTGTATAGCCTACAAAAATGATTGGATCCAATGTATAACTCAAATACATCACACTACTGAAGTACTAGCCTCATAACCTTAACCTCATAACATGAGTCAGTTTAATTACAATGCATATTCAACCTAATTTGCATACCATGCCATAAAAAATGGGGGAGGGAAACAGTCTGTTTCCACAAAGATCTAGGCATTCAAGTGGCAAGCCTTCTAATTGCTGGCTATAACCCCCCCAATACATCTGGTGGACATGTACAAAGACCGCCACAGTGCAACAATGTCCTGTGTTCTACAGCAGCTATAAATCTAAGGACTCAATAGGGACCTCTCCACTCTCAGCTGTGCTGTTAGACAGTCAGACAGGGCGGCCCCTTTCTGCACTCTCATCTCTATTCAGCACTTAACTATCAGTGCCTCTCACAGACAACTGGTCTTAAGAACTTTCAGAGCAATAAAGTCACACATAAAATCTTAGTAACAATATCAGAAGCTTATATATTTACCTGATGATCCTCAAGAGTTTCAATAAGTTCCTCATCACATTTAAGTAGTGGCACTGAGGTTTGGTAATGATCTTCATATGAAAGCTCCATTGATTCCCAAGTTTTACCTATTTCTGTCACAACCTGAAATAAAAAAATAGTGGCAATAGTGTTAATGATAACACCTAAAGCAAATATGGTAACTAAAGCTGCCCATTGAAGACCATGTATATATGATTTTATTTTGATTTACTTAAAATGAAGTGTTTATTTATTACTTAAGAAAAAGATAATTCTTCTTCAGCTAAAAAAAAAAAACATTCAAAGAAAATCTATTGGATTATCTGAAAAACACACACAAAGTCACAAAGCTGAAACCAGACTCATGAAGAATGTTTTGAACCTTCTCTATGGCCATTTCTTTGACTGCCTTATCCACAATGTCGCGAACTTCATCTTCCAACAAATGGAGCTGCAGAGCCAAGAGGTCTTCCAAGGTGGTACTGTCAGTCACAGTGAAGTCCATCTAAATTAAAAATAATTATTGTCATGAGGCAACGTTTCAGATTCCTATCATGCAGGAAATAAATACTGCCCTATAGTATGAGTTCTGCTGTGGGTATTTATGCACCTGTTTTGTTCTAATTAGCTTCACCCAGTGGCGCTCTCGTATTGCAGGGTTCTGTAGCTGACTCACGGCCTGAAGTGACGTCAACAGGTTCTTTACATAAAGGTCTAACCCAGAATACACATCCCACACGCGAGCCTCTTTGTCGAGCTTCCGTATGTCCTACCCAAACAGAAGGTAGGTAAACATAATTAGTTATTACAGGCATCTGTTACAAATAGCAATGGTGCATGACAGCAAGACAGCAGGAGAGATATGCTGGTGTGATGTAGCACTGTTGGTGACCTCACCTTGGCAAACCTCCTCAATTCTGCATCCATCTGGTCCACGTTTATCTGCCTCCATTTGGTCATTGTCCAGTTTTCCACACTGCTCTGTATAGATAAAGACACATGTAGAGGGGTCAATGGGTTAAGGGTACTTAATGGGGACATTTAGAGGCTAAGGGGTGTTCAAAGAATAAATGACAGCCTCCAAGAGGAAAGGCTGGTCAAGTTATTGAGTTATTGGGGCATTGTAGTGTGGCGATGAGGCATTCAGCTGTATTTCCCTTGACACTATGTAATAAGCTTCTTACCTGCACATATACAACAATGTCCCACAGTTCTTTGAGGACAGTGGTCTCTCGTCTGCAGAGCTTGATGTCTCTGTAGTCAGGAATAGTAACATCAAAAAGATTTGTTGACTCCTGTAGCTCTGCTACTTCTTTCTCCATGTCTCGCACAGATTTTTCAGACTAGAAAACAACACACAACACATGGTGATTGTTATCCAAAGTGTACAGGATAATACACTGTTATTTAAATGATATAGCAATGGTTAAACTCATACTTTCTCCAGACTGATGTATGGACACACTGCATTGTAATTAAAGGGAGTTGTCGCTCTGAACATCTCTCTGAATTTGCTTTGCTTCTCCTGAAAAAGGAGAAATACCACTTTAATAGCCTTCACTTTGGTTCAAAACACAATTTCTTCAACACTTTATATATAAAATATATCTGTAAATAATAAGAGCTTAAAGCGACTTGTCACCTCAAAAGTCATGCATCGTCTCCGTATAACCATCACTTCTGCATTCTGCATGGGTGCCACATCATGCCTCACTTTGAGGGACAATTTCTTAGCCCCACTCCATTTCTCTGGAAGTTCCTGTCACGAGAATTTGTTTGATTTCTCAAAGGTTGAATGGCAACAGAATGCATTTGTGAATTCATTATAATTTGTTTGTATATCATCTTATTTAGTACTTGAAAGTGGCCATGAAATATGTTCCTTTCCTTACCTCCAGCTGGGAATAGACCTGGTCTGGTATGGTCACTCCATACTGTTCCAGTAGGATTATTGTTTCCCTGAAAGGCTCAAACATCTTGTCTGTGGCTGCTTGTCTATCCCTGACAGCCAACAAGTGACTCATCACTTCCACCAAGCCACGGTGGTTTCCTTTAGCCACAGGCTGGCCTAGCCCTTGAACAGTGGCTCTTACGAACTTCTGCAGCTCATCAAGACTGAGTGGGAAAGCATGCACAGTGAGAAGTGATGTTACAGTTTGGTCTGCTTTTAATAACTATGCAGACATTTTTACCTGTTTGTGACGTATGTCAAGAGGTGTTCTTTAAAAAGCCAGCTCCACTTCTTTATAGTGTTCAGGAGGCTCACTTTAAAGAACTTGATATCCACTCGAAACCATCCATTGAACACTGTGAAGTCTTCAAGCTTGGAAATTTCAGCATACAGATCCTCATAATAATCTATCTGTAAAAATGACACCAAATCAGCGATTGCAATTTAGACACCTGTCATGTATTGGAAATGTGATTCATGATTTAAAAAAGCATTTGACCTGTTCTTTGAAGTTATCGATTGTGGGCGGGCTCTCAAGGAGTGCATTTGCTCCACAAGCCTCCATCTCTTCAGGCGCGAGTACACTTCCATACAGAAGAAACTGGCTGAGAAACTCAGTCCTGTCATCTTGCCAGAGATGAGTGTAGCAGTCAAACTTTCTCTGGTAATGTATTGCTTTCTTGAGAACGTTCTCCACTCGCTCCATTATTTCTTGTCTCAGGTCCAACAAATCTAGCATTTCATCCATTACATCCTGTAAGCGTAAGAGTTATATTACATGACATATAACATGAGGATAATCTACTATAGACTACTTTAGAAAGACAGAGTGGACTTTTTCTGCTTTACATTGAAATCTACAGCATAGTACCTGGTAACTCTCGATGCTAAGATGAGCAGCCACTCTGTTGATATTCACTGAAGTCTTGAATATGTCTCCAACCAGTCCTTCTATGAGCTCATAGAGTCCGTCCGCTGCATCTTGCTCCAATGAGGGGAGGTTAACCATTCCTGAGCTACTCAGCATTAACTGAGCCTCAAACAGAGGTGTCTGGTTTGGCCATGATTCCATGTTGTCCGCAAGGAACTGAAGAGAGTGGCGGATGTAGCAAAAGAGCCCCTCCACCACCATCTCATCCACATACTCAAGGTAGGACTGCCATGCTCGCGACCCAGCGTCAGCGTGGAAAAGGGCCATATTCTCCTGATGAAATTGTTACAACATTGGAGAGGTGGTGAGCACAAAAATGTTTGGTTCTGTACTTGTATCACTTCTGATATCGGGGCATGGTGCAGGTTGACACATTCGATTTGAGGGGTTTGATCTATTTCAGAATAACTAGCGCATGTACATTTGTGTAAAACCTATCAGGTAAAAACATTTTTCAGTCTAGTCAGTCAAATTTGACCAGAATCAAACCGCATCAAAAGCCTTAGGACTGTTAATGGTACAAGACAGATTATGGCTAGATTTGTATTTCTTAGAATATTTGTATTATTTTACTGTAAGAAACTGACTGCAAAGCCAAATATAAGTACAAATTATGAAAATTAATAAAGAATTATGGTTTTAATTCATCTGTGAACATTTCACAATCTTGACATAACACTAAAAGGTTTTGGACCCATGCCAAGAATGTAATGTTGTTTTACTGTTTATTGTTTAATTACAGTAGAGAAATACATCTATAATGTACAAAAATGAATATTATCATACATTTAGCCACACACACCTGTACCAGCTTATGTATAGAGTCTCCATCCTTCTTCACGGAGCTGTACTTCTTGTTGACACGGTCTCCCCTGTCTTCCAGCTGTATTAGCGAGCCTCTCTTGTTGTCCTTTCTGCTAAACATGGGCTTTTTGCTCCATCCCGTCATTATCGACTGGATGGCTTCGCAGTTTTCTTTGGCTCTACTGACTCGACATACAAGGTCGTGGACCAGGTCTTTGGTGGTGCTGATGAAGCTCCAGCTGTCCGGATTCTGCCATGTCAGGTCAGACTCTGCTCTTGTCAACAGCACATCTATGGACTCCTGCTCAACTCTGATGAGAGGAAGTTCCACCTCTAGCACTGTCTGCTTTAGCTTGTTGTACCATTGTACTAATAGCTGCAGACTGCTGACATACTGGAAAATGCAAGTGTGGAGAAAAGATATATTCTGAGGTACAGACTATGTAAAGAACAATAGGAAATACATAATGCGTATTGCAGGTGTACATGTGTGTAAGTGAGCCCATGAAGTAACAGGTTTGTTTCTTACCTTTGTAAACATGTCCCGCTTCTCAAAAACTGTCATTGCAGCTGCAGGGATCTTGATCTGACTGAGAGACTGAATATACTTCACATCTTTCAAGACTTCAGTCAGCTGAGGAGTGACATGAAATTAAGTATTATACATAGTCACAGTGGGTAGATGGTGAAATGTTTAGTCTCAACAAACAGAAACCTTTGGAGAATATAAATAAGTCAAATTAAATGACTGTAAAAATAATTGATAATTGACCCAAATTAATTGGTGCTCTGCATCTGTGCAGTGTGCAGTCTAGTTTGCGGGGACAATACACCAAATACCTTTGGATTGAAGTTGAGTGAGATCAGGTCAGATGAGGTATTTCGGAAGATAAGGGGCTGGTTCAGGTTGATCAGGCAGACCTGTTCCAAACCGCTACACCAGTCAGAGTAAATGTCCTTCTCATATTGGTCCAGGAGACACAACATCTCCTTGTACATGTGGTATTCCTTCATCATCTCTACACCTCCTGCAGGCCTGAAAATATTGCACATTTGTCATATGAAAAATGGTCATCTCCTAGATGTACTGTACCTATAAATCTGTCTGACTAGCTATTGTTTGTAACTAATAGATTCACTGAAAATAGTTGGTGTTTCTACTAACATATTCAACAGTAATCTGATTTTTTCCCATGGCGTTTGAATACGTTGTCTGAGCATTTTTGCCCACTTCAAAGCTCCAGATGTGTGAGCCATGTTCTTAGTCAGACCACTTTCCATCTGTAAACAAATGAAGAATTGAACAAAGTTGTTGCAAGGACAATACCTATTGTGCCTTGAATGCATATTGCTAATTTTCCTTTTTGCTTCCGTTACCTGAGTGAGCTGGGACCTAAACAGATATTTACATCTCTCCAGCTCTTCTCTCAAATGTTGCTGTAGTAGAAAGAAGTTGGGACTGAATATCTGTCTGATTTGTCTTCTCTCCAGGAAAGGTCCAACAATAGTCAGCAGCTAAACACAAAAATACAAAAACGTTGGTGTCCCACTTGTCGCTCTCTATTCACTTTATCAATACTGTCATCAGTATCATCTTAACATCCAGTCTTGCTTACTTTTAATGCAGATTCCAGACCTGAGCAATCCTTGAAGGCCAAGCATAGAAGACTGGCAAGGCGGCACTCAAAGTCCACAATCCTCACTTTCAAATCATTATACTCATTTTCAAAACCCTGATGAGTTGATAAAAGTTAACAATTCAAAAGCAATTAATGATGGACGCCACTGTAAAACAGTGCATTACGAATATGCTGGAGCTGTTCATGGAAATCTGAATTAGCAATATATATGGCAATAAACTTAATTTCACCTGAGAGCTGAAATCAAGTGGGCTGTTTTCACTGTGCTTAAACACTTGGCAGTGGTTAGTGAACTCTTTGTACATCGCACATGCATGCTCACTGTAGAGTTTGCCATTAAGTCCACCAAACTCCAGTTTTTCCATCCTCTGAAAGTCCAGCATCACCTCAAACAAGTCCTGCAAAGATCAAATAAGATAGTAGGAAATAAAACCACATAGAAATATTACCTTGCTGTGACACCTGAGTACAAACAAAAAATCTGTCTCACCTCCAGCTGTAGCATTCGGTTAAGGAAATGATTGAAACGTGCAAAAATCATGGCAGATGGGAAATCCCAGGGTGCATGTTCCACATGGTTGGCCAACCTCTCCCTCTGGGTCTGGTAACTGTCTCTGAAACATCTAAAGACTTTTATCACCGTCTTTACCATTTGTTGACTTTCCTCTGGATCCTCTCGGAGCAGCAGATCCACAGAGAGGTATGCAGAAGCCTGAAGAGGGTAAGATTTGACATCTGTGAATTTGTTCACACAGACAGCCAATAGCTGAAGTCAGAGTAATAGCACCAGCCTAGACTAGCATCAGCAAAGCATCATTTAAAAAAAAAACCTGTACATTGTGTTTAACTATATTCCCAACAATTTCACATGTATGTGTCACTCAATGTATTCCATCAATACAGCTGTTTGAAATGAAGATTTCTACCTGCTCAATGAACAGATTGCATAGCTCCTGCAGTAACACCACGATGCGTGCTGGTCTTTGATAAGATTGGCAGTTGCTCCAGATAAGGAAAAGTGTGTGTAATAGAGCAGGGATGAATGTTTCAAAGTGAGGAAATCCTCCCTTTTCCAGTTGAGACAGTTGTGCGTGCAGTGGCTGTAGATGGATGTCAATATCCTTGGCTTCTTGAAGTGCTTTTGATTGAGAAAAATAGGATTTGAATTAAAACATCATAATCAAAGATAACACATTTTGTAAATAGCATTATGCTGTGCATCACACATTTGACAAGGTATAAACTAAAGCATGTCTCCTTGGGTTTTAAAAAGGGGCCAACTAATCTTACCATCAAATACATTTCCAATCAGAGTCATGATTGTTGGATGATAGCTGCTATCCATCATCTCCAACATCTTTGCCATCTTCTGAACAATGGCACTCTGAAGCTACAAGGGAAAGTACCATACATGTGTCAGGAGATGATATTTATTTTAGTGAAGATCAGGAGAAAAGGGCAGCATACCTGGTGATAAATGTTCTCTATATTGCTCTTCCTGGAAGCCCAAAACGTCAGCTCTGCATTGGGCCCTGGATTGCAGCCTGTCATAAGTAGGTCTGATGAATCCTCCTTTAAAATGTTCTGGATCAGATTGGTCCAGTTGATGACCTGGGTCTCTATGGCATGGGCCAGTGCCCTGTCATAGTTATTGTACCTGAGTGTGAAATACATGTTGAGCGTTTCATTTTTTTTAAATGAAGATCCTAGGCTCAGAAGCAAAACAAGATGTGTGTTTTCTTACATTTTGACGGTGCTGTATGAATTTTCAATCCAATCTATCTCCGTTGGAATAGGGAGGACGCTTTTCCCTAAAATCTGTCCCCTGACAACGGATGTCTTACTGCACATGTTCTCAACATGTAGAATCATGTCTTCAGACATCAGATTTGGCCACATTTGATGGTTTTTGTTGTTTGACAGCAGTGGAACACATACCTTTCAAAAAGACAGAAATAATTTACACAGTACTAATAACGGCACAGCACATACAACAAAATGTGTGTTTATGAGACTGGTGTAAAATGGAGAGTATGACAATCACCTGCTCAACTGTACTTGATAGCTGTAACAGTGGTGATGGAGACTGGAGGCCAAAAAGCAGAAGTTCCCTGTAGTTTTCCGAGGTGACGGGAACTACTCTCTTCTTGAGGATGTAGATTTGCTTATGTTGAGTCACAGGTGGGACCTACATTTGCAATAATATCCCAAGAGTTGACTACACACTGAAATGACACTTCCAAGTAATTCAATAAAATATGTCGCACTAAATTCACCCATTGCAATATATTGTAAATGCCCTAATCTTAGCTGGCTTGCTAGTCAGGTGTATACAGGCCAACTAAGCTAGCTGACGTTATAGTCATCAACCACAGTGACGTAGCTTACTAGCTCAACGCTGCTGAAGAAGCATGAAGTTAGTTACCTCTTTAGAAGCAACCAGACAGGATTTTTTTGATGAAGAGAAAAATATAACAGACTCTTTTTCGAAGAAGTTGTTCAAAGCCGTGTGAAATTCTTCGGTGACAGCACTCCTGTCCCATGTCTGGCGGTGCAGGCGCAGGAGCCCACACACTTTTCCCTCGACAAACTTTACTCGGTCGTCTTCGAGGAAACACGGCGCACTTTCTTCGTCGGACATGACTGCTCTACGACCGGGACATGACTGCTCTACAACCGGGACATGACTGCTCTACGACGGGAACGTCCTGCTCTACGACCGCATCCCGTTGCTTAGAAACGGCCAGTGCCGTCAATCACTGCCAGAAGACTCTTTGGCAATTAAGAAACAATCTCTTCTGTTGACATTTTTTCCCAATTAAATACGTGATGTAACAATGGCGTATTTATTTTAGTAGCCAATTATATCTCCTAAACTATCATTTGACCTTATTTCTAGCATGAGGGTATAAAAAAATAAAAAAAATGCACAGTTGAAAATAAGTGCTCTAATTTGTATCCCACAACTCATTTTTACTTTTAATTTAACACAAGAGACATGAATGTATTTGAAGGTCCATGTACATATGTGACCTACAGTCATTTCATGAATACAGTAGTCTGTATCGTACAGTCATTCAACATTCCTGGTTTAAACACATGCAAATCTGTGGCCCCTTTTATGACACATATGTGACAGCACTTAGAATGAAGGAGCCTATACGTGTATGAGACACAGACTGTAAAATATAGGCTTTTGTGATATATATACATGTGAGTTTGAGACTAGTTTGGCTGTTGTCTTAGCAGCCCAGCAACCGCCATTTACAAGGCGCTTTACTGCACCTCATTCCAGAGCAGCCTCTGGGTCTGACTGCCATAAATCAATAACAAAATACTTTTTTAGGAGTAGGTTAAAGATTCAAGTGGTACTCTGATCTACTGCTTAAAGTTCAGTTTGTTTCAAACAAACATATTGAAGAAAGGGATGCGATGCAGGATTTTGCCAAAGAATTATTGTTACAAATTCTTAATACTTATTTTTCCTACTTGTTTCACATTGAGAAACTGATCCTCATGGAAAAGGAGGGGAGCGTGAGACCAACTCCTCATGTTTACAGGTGGCACGGCCGTTTTGGACCTCATCACTAACAATGACAAGACCACCTACGGGGAAGAGATTGCCTGCCAGTTGCCATGGTGCTAATAACAAGTTGGAGGCCATGCAATCAAACAGTTTAGCTGAAGATAGCTCATGAAAATGAGCATGTGGATTAGTCAGTGCAGATATTAACATGGTTGAGAACATGAGTCATTCAATTAGCTAAAAACCAGAAAACACTTACAGCATCAAATGGGGTGAGATCATTATAGAACTATCACCACAATATATGATGAAAAGAAAAGGCCAACGTCTCGCAATCCTCTCCGTGTACAATTACAGCTCTGCATGTATCTTTCTGTTCCTTCATCTGAGTTTGGCCTTCCTCTGCAATAAAAGGAAAAAAATAAAGAAGATAAATTTTCTGCCAGCTGTTTCAGATCCCGGACTGCAACATCACTAAAGTGTGCAAGACAGATTCCACCTCCCAAGCAATCAAAAACTGTTTCTTAGGAAACAATGCTGTGCGAAGCTGGCACTATACCTACCGCCTCAACCATTTTCCTGCCAAGGCTTGTTTCACTGCTGAGCTAGTCTTCCTAATACCTGCATCGCTGCTTGTTGTGCACTATGACATCACAAATAATGTGCTGCAATCTGACTGAAAATATTTAAGTTCATTAATCACTTGCAGTCATTGGTATTCAAAGAAGTGTTCTGTTATAATGCATGGCTTGGCTTAATGCAGTTTAGACAGTTTAGAGTAGGTTGAAAGTGTGTATGTATAACGGTCTGTATTATTGTTCATGGTGCACTTTATCTTTGGGCCTTCAAAATGCCACATAGCTACATTTGTAATCTGAAGCAGCTCATCAATGACTGGCAGTGTCAACAGACTGTTGTTGATGATGCTGTATTGATTCCCAAACTGAATCACAAAACAGCACTCCATCATGACAGCCCAGTCAATCCAACAAGCTGCGGCAAGCAAGCAAATGTCCTATTTGAGATTAAAATCTGTTATGCTTGTCTCTAATCCTGAACCAAGCTGTCTCTGTATACTGAAACCATAAAGATGAACGGTGTATAAATGTCTGTGCCTTACAAGCTGAGTGATCTTCCCCTGTGTTGTTTCTAATTATAAGAGAGGTAAGATAAGGTTTTTGTTTAATTATTGCTATATGTCTATCTTTATCAGCAGGCAAGCAATTAGGTTCCACTCCACAATTACACGATTATTACATTTAAGAACAACACACCGGTTTTCCTAACTTACTTTGGAAGTTGATAGAGATACATACTTAATTGATCCCAATTGAGAAATGTGTGGTGACACAACAGTGATCATGTGCACCTGCTTCAACTAAGGGCATCATACAGAAACAACATTAAGAATTCAAAATTCATGATTTTATTGGTAAACCTTATTTTAGCTATTTACTACCCCAATGTTTATATATATTTTTGACATTTGAAAATATCAATGACATCAAGTATTTATTTTTTTCATTAAAGAAATATAGTAATACAACTGACAAAATAAAAAGGATTCAAATGAAATCTGTAGTTTACATCAGGAATCATCAAGTCAGTCAGACTCATTAACTAAATCACATCAAACTTCATCCAGAGTAGTTTCACAGGGAGCCGTTTCAGCAATGACGTATTTCACAATTATATTAAAGGCATTGATGTGATCCAATCCTGTGGTAGCATATATACCACCTATATAGGGTCAATTTAAGTAGTTACAGCAGCAGCCACCTGCTCTGTGCATATATATAACATCTCTGACCACAGGTAGATGGAAAGTACACGACAAGGTCGCCCTCTACAGGACAAGGTTGAGCTGGGGCTATTCTCAATATAGATCATAATCTCTCAAAAAGGAGGGGCAGTTTTATTTATACAGCACATAATCACAGATTCTTGTCAGATGGCTTTACAGCATGAACAACATAAGTACATCTGTCCTCAGATGCTGATATGGAAGGGCATATCATGATTTGCTTTCCAAATTTGTACTCTTCCTCTGCTGTTTGATAAAGATTCAATCAACTTTGAAGTTTTGAGTATGCTAAAGTCATTGGATTAAGACTTGGGAAAAAGTGGTTTAAGTGAAATTATAATGTAGACTGTGCGTCTCTTAATGTGCGCACCGTCACCGTCAGTGGAGCCCTGCAGAGGGCACTGGCTTTTCTCTTTTGACAGATCCTCATGCTGCTCCAGGGGACACGGAGGTCCAGCGAGGAAGCGAGATAGTTTGAGGCGAAATGAATCAAGTTGAACCCGCTGTTTATTTCATAAAACAGAGAGAGAGAGAGAGAGAGAGAGAGAGAGAGAGAGAGAGAGAGAGAGAGAGAGAGAGAGAGAGACAGCAGCTGATTTAAAAGTCCCCCAAAAAATCAATTTATAAGCCATATTTAAAAACACAGACACGTCCGGAAGAGGAGCACATGCGCGCTGCGTGCGTCTGTTTCGGGACCTCCCGTCCGTACACTAGTTGATCACACTGACTACAAAAATGATCTATTGTCAATTATTCCGTCAAGTGATTGCGCCACATGTCTCAGCATAAATTATACAGGATACACATCTGATACACGCGATGAGCTAGTTTCGCTGCGTTGATGGCAAATAATAGCCCCTACATGTGGGAGATTTGACCCCTCAGTGAATTAACGCCCCTGTAATGAAATATTTAAAAAAACAAAACACAGGACTGCTGCATGTGCCCTCAACCTGACAGTGAGATCTCTGTTGGCAGATCACAAAGACTCCGACCAGATAGTGCTAAAGCTCTTGGGGTGTTATGTAAGCCCCAGGTTGAACAAATTTGTTAGCTAAACACCCGAGGGTATCTGGTGATGGATATGTGGTCCTGGGGGACCGGGGAAGGCGCAGTACAACAGCCGGCCGCTTATCTTGAAAGGCTTGTTTTAAGTGCTCCTCTGCTGAGAAACAAAAGCTTTAAGGGCACCTATTACCCTACAATTGTTGTACAATTCCCATTGTTTAGTTAGTTCACACACATAGGTATTAAGGCATATGCCATGCATTAGGCTTATATTTAAACCTGGTTTAAGTGTTTTCTGTGGATGGAATAATGAGAGTATAAATAGCCAGATGAATCTGAGCTTCTGGTGTGAGACTCTAGAAATGTGTAGCTTTGACGCCTAAAGTGCATTTAATTAATTGCCACATCATTTAATGGCACATAAAGTCATCTTACATTTTTGTGGTGACTGTGTCTGTGAGTGTCTACAAGGCTGGGGGGTGAGTACGTTGGAAGCTGGGTCCAGGCGGTTAGGTCGGACTCCCCTGAGGACAGCCAGGCCACTTGTGTCTGAGGGGCTGGTTTATCCCACTTAATCAGCATCCTGAGAGAGAGACTGGCACTGCCCCCATGGCCATAATGCCTGGGGTCACTGCAGGCTCCTCAAAATAAAGAGAAGCCCCACCAGACAATGCTGCTGTCAATCAGCCTTAACCTGAGCTGGGCCCTTTATTCCTCATATAGTGTACTTGTGTAATCATTCACTCCATAAATGCAAATTATCTCATCATTGTTTTGACTAACACAGGGCACACATAGAGAATGCTTTTGCATTTCAAATACTTGGATTTCTCACAGTACAGTTTCCCTTTCCGGAGACTTCAAAATGGATTATACAGAAGGGCAAATCATGGATGTCCTCGAGCCAACACAGACACCTGCTAAAATGAGAGTAGCCTCTTTTTATATGACAAGCCAATACATATCCAGATTCTCTCAAATATATTTGCATATATCGTGTGAAGTAAATTCTGCTGGTCTCTCTGCTTAAGAAATTACTTTTCTCAGGCTGATCATCGCAGCAGATGCTGCTGGAAATACATTTATCTAAAAAACTAACAAGATAATGAAGACACAGAAAAACGCTTCCTGCAATTTGCAGTAGCTTTTCCGCTTTGTTTAGACCATAATTTACTTGTTGGGATGACACATGCAGTCAGTGGTTTGGGGTTAGTAGCAGTAATGTCCCAAGGGCTTCTGTCAGTCCGGCAGCGTTATAAATGACAGAGCTGAGTGAGCCTCCTTGGCTGTTTCTCAACATGTTGGCTTCCTTGGGGCCTTGTGTAGCATTTGCAGAGCGTGTGCCCTTTTGATTTCCTAATCCCAGCACGAGCAGTGGAATGCTGGCTCTCCATGAGATATTCCCCTCACAAGCCGTGATTTATGTTCCTGTGGTGCGAGGCTCAATGGGGAGAGGATCGCAGGTGTTGTGGAGCCTCAGTAAAAACTTTTAATATGCACGCCTCGTGGTCTCTGGCAGGGCCCTGCACAAGGATTACTGCCAGTCAAGGGGGGGATGGTTCAATAATGTTTAAAATTCATCTGAGGCCTTACAGTCTGATAGCTATTATACAAACATCCATGTATGTTTTATTCCAGCAGAGGTACAGTATTACACTGGTACATGCTATGTTATCTGATTTACTTTAGTTTTGTCAGTTTCAATTAAACAGATAAAAAGGGAAATTGTTGGATTTAAATTGAGACATGTTTTTCTGGTTTCATAATATTCACTATTTATAAAATACAGAAAAGGAAATATTATATTGAGTGCATATTTAAAATAAACCAGCAAAGGATTTGGCAGCAGTTACACTGGCTGTTAATTACTGCATTGTGGACTGTGCAGTTAAGTTAATGCCCACTTTAAAGTGAAGAGGTCGACCTTTGCCCATGTCACAGTAAAAGTCTCAGCATTAAATTAGAAGGGCAAACATTCAAAGCTCAAGTGTTTGTCCTCTAGTTGCCACATCATTGTGTATCTTCTTGATATTTTAATTAAATAGTTGTGGAGATAATTCTTTTATCATGCAAAGTGCATTGAAATCAAGGGTTGTATTTAAGTTACTATTCCATAATTTTTAGAAATAAAAATAAATAAAACTGATTTACTCCCCACTGGCTTTGCTGTCAGACTAATGATTGTGTGACTGAATGTAACAATTTGCTCTGCAGTGGTCCAGATATGCTACATTTCATTCATATGTGTCTTTGATATTTTTGTCATGTGTTTTGAAAATAAACTTACAATCAGTGCCACTCTCCATATAGGCTCAGGCAACGATAATTTGACTATAACTATAATCTAGCATTTCTCTGAATAAGGTTATAATGCTGACAAGAAAAACAGACGTAGTTCATCATTAAATGTGATGACACTAATTATACTGCATCTTCCCATCAAAAATGTTTCCATTCAGAGATTTATATATCTTTCTGCCAGTGAGCCAGATTGTGTCATGACATGTCACAGACAACTTCACATGCACTAACAACCTTCCTGCATGATTTAATAACAGTGATCTGTGTTAATCACCTTCCCTCCCTTTTCCGCTTTCCATACTTTGCCAGAGGGTTGCTGTAAACTGCACCAACTTACCTGCATGCAACTATCTTGTCTTCTAATGGCTGCATTCGACCCCATCCCGCCTTTCTTTGGTTTGTTATCTAGGCGCAGAGGTCAGAAAGGCCTTTCAGTCATGTAGCCGGGTGTGCTGGAGGAGGAGGGACCTTTTCAACTCTCTTTTCTGTGAATCCCTGAAGCTGTTGTGGTTTGGGCCGTCTTGGTTTTCATACAGTATGTTGGATAATACTTTTGTTAAGATGGAAGGGACTGAGCATTCAAGTGAGTCATATGTATTCCAATTGGTGTTACAGACCGAAATTATAGGATTTCTCAATTTAATAATGTTTAGACTCTTTATGAGAAATATACAGACTTTGGTGTTGATGTATCACTCATTCGCGCTTGTCTAATTATGGGGAAGAAAAGATATTTGTTACAAAATCGAAATTACATTGAAATGGTGGCTACTTTGAATATCGTAAATATTAATAAAATGTAAATTCTGATGATGAATGTCAGTATTTTGTGGGTAAGTTACCCACATTATTACATCAACTCATTTGCCATAGCTTAGTAGATCAATGCAAATGTATAGAATATATGCAAGTCTGTGTTTTTTCTGTTGCCTTTTGATATTACTAACTAAACGTGTCCTTGTCATTTTGGCTTGTTAAACTGCTGCTAATATCTCAGCCTCTGAAATTTTGTGACACTGTCAGAATTTCACCTCTGAATATATGCTAAAATTGTGCCTCCCCAAGGTTACATAGCAGATTCATTTAGTTCTTACTGTGCCCACCCCCTCCCCCTCTTACCTCTTTCCCTCCTTCCCGTCCTCCTCCTCCTCTTCTTTCTTTCCCATGTCCATTAGACCTTGCAGACTAATCGAGCAGCACCAATTGCTCCCGTGGTGAGATCATTAAGTAAATTATTTTAAGATCAAACGGTCAGCAGCCACAATGAAGTCCTGTGTAATGGTAAAAGCCTCAGAAGCTGCCACCCACCCCTCTCTCAAATTAAGCCCAGTGGGGAGAGCTCTGCACCTCTCAGGTGGATGCCCCCACCATTAGGCCTTTTAGCTGCAGGCTAAGGTCGGACCCACTAATTGGCCCTTTGAACAAAACTAACCCACTGACAGGATCTGACTTGTATGCAGTTTAAGAGTGCAAAATTGTTCCAAAGACGGCAGTTTTAAACCACTGTAATAGTCTATAGAGAGCGTTATTATGTACAACATAATGTGTGATCATATTAAGAGAGATTTATAAAGGGGAGAGACTTTTCTTCCCGCTTGGTTCTTTTATTTGTCAATAATTGCAACAAGAACTCATATTGTAAGAATAGCAAGGACCTGTAGCGATGATTTCTGTAAAACCAATATTACGTAAGCCTCTGTGGAAATGGTACGACAGCGCGCTCAGGTAAGCTTGCTAGTTTAAAAATCTACATTTCAAGCCAAGTAAAATAATACAAAAATGCACATCGAGTGTCCCAACTAGATGGTTTTAAGTTGGAAAATTAGAAACTACAAAATATAGTACACAAAAGACAATAATATTGGATCAGCTAACTAACTGCAGAAATAGATAGGTCATATTACAGTATAAGTATCTCCATCGCTATATATTTAGATGTTTAACCAAATGTATTTATATATTTTTTAATATTATGCAGCATAAATCTGTGTATTTTCAACATGTGGAAAGAACCCACTAACCTTTCTTTTCATCTAATTAACATCAAAGACACTTCTGGTTGATTATTTACTGGGTCTTCATTTTGTCAGTTAGATTTGTACCAAGGTTGCTTTTGTTCATCTATGTAGGACAAAAAAAAGCAAAAGCAAAACTCTGATCAGGAAATAAGACACGTTGAACAGATCCAAACCTTCAGAAATGTGTGTGTAAGTAAATCCATGTAGGTTTGTGAATCATACACGGACTCAGTATAAAAGCCATTAGACGGTGATTACTCACAAAGTGCTGTCCCTGGATGGATAGGTTGACGGCTTCCCTTTTAATAGGTCAAAGTTCCACACAGCTAAACATAATGAAGAGCATGTACTGTGCGCTCAAATTCATATACATTAGATCCATGCACTGATGTTGGCCTTCACCAGTGACATTGTTTCCTCAAATTATTTCACATATGTGCCTAAGAAGCTAGAGTCTTAAAGACATAATGCACAACAAAACATTATAAACAAACCACAGCAACACAGCCGTGTTCTTGCAGTTGTTTATTCTCCTCAGCTGAGGAAGTGTTGAACTTACAGTAGCTTATGGTGTGGACACAGGAACCAATGCAGCAAAGTGACTGTGAGAGTGATTTATCCTCCTTTGGCATGAAGCGTCAGTGTCATCAATCACATGGTTTTAATTAGTGATGGCTTCCCTTTGTGGCTGAGAAATGTGCATGTAATTCAATTTGGGACTCACTGCTGCCTCAAGAACCCCACACAGAGATTTGTCAATCCACTGTAAGTTCAGGCCTGGAACAGTTGATACTGGTGAAGCTGGACACACAGATCCCAAATGATACTTCGCATCTGAAAAAAAAAAAAAAAAAAAAAAAAAAAAATTATATATTAAAACAAAACATTTAAAAACTCACCCATTCTAGTTTCTTTTTTTTATTACGGATTTTTTGATGGGTCAAATTTATTTGAACACCGTTACATTGTGAAAGAGTCATCGATGTCCAAGAGGAAGTTAAAGACATCATATTTTAAAAGGACATGACCATTTTCTACTGAGCAAAGTGATTGTACTCAACCACAAGAAAACGTGGACCGACAACGTCGTCATGTGAATTGACTGTATGAACCTTTGTTGTATAACCAAACATTTTGAAGTAAGACGAGAATGGAATGCACTCAAAAAAACGAGAAACAAAGTTATTTTGAATGGTTGTCCAAAAGGTCAATAAAGAAAATACTTTTTACCAATGATTCATATGTCTTTGTCTTAAATTTCCTTGAATGAAAAAAACAACACAGGCATTATCAAGTGTCAATCAACAAGGGACAGATAACAGTTATGCATAAACAAATGAAGATAGACAAGTCGTTTTATGTGAAAACAATATTCATTAGCTGCACAATAAGTGCTGTCACTATTACTTTGTTTTCCCTTGAAGCAATTCATTGAAATGGCAATACAGTGTTGCAAGATAAAAACACAGCTCCTCTCGGCACACAGAGGCCTCTTATCCTTCCTTTAAATGTTGGTTTCTTCATGATTTCCTTTTCAATGGGACACTTAACTGATACCAGCAGCAAAGGCCTGAGCCTTAAATAAAAACAATGACAGCTTTGAGAGTTAAGGTGGCCATTGAAATGCTAAAATATCAATAGCAGTTATTTAGTTCTCTAAAGACACTTGAAAGTCTCTTATCTGACACATGGTAATGCAAGTCACTGATGTTTATTTCACAGCAGTCATTCACTTTATTGTGAAATCAAAGACTGTTTTGCATCTGAAATCTCATGTCTTATTGTGAATTCAACCCTTGACCTCATCACAGTCAAAAAAGACAAGATTTTTGTTAATTGCGCTATTGATTTTTATGAATAAATTAGAATAAAAATATTATACGTTTGGTTTGAGAAAAAGCAAATTTACTGAAATAAATGACATGTAAAAAAATGTCTAGCTACGGAAATATATGGAATTCAGGGTTTATTATACGGAGACGTGGTGATGGCAACACATGCCAACGGCCACCTCATTACGGTTTCTACAGCCTTAGAAAATCACCGGTCTTTACCCTTCACATGACAGCCTAATTTGACCTGTTATCAAAATACATTTTGAACAGTCTGACACTGCTGAATGTATTATTCACGATTATATTATAGCTATGTAAAAAATGGGAAATGTGTGGCATGAGTTTCTTTGACTGATTTTTATGTTTTCAGCAACATTTGAAACCGTAATAATAACAGCAACCTTTTCGCGATACAAAGCCGTGTAATTATCTCACTTTTCCTTTCTGTTACCATGTTTTCAGCAAGCTTGCTGAGTTGAATGTGACTGAATTCCCTGTCGGCACTTGGCATAATCAAATGTGAATATGAACTTATCAATGTTTCAAATTCATACAATGATCCTCTGAATTGTTGCCTGATTGTGCTGCGCCACCAAATGTTTTTTGGGGCTGATTTGTTCTTGGGATATATTAGCTCCCTTACAACATCTTCTCCAATCAATTTCTTTGACTCTGGTGTTCTGTTTAACTTTTAGAGGTGCTGATTATATTCGGCCTTTCTCCTCTCTTTATCCCCTTTAACAACACCAAATCATCATCCCAATTCCACATGAACATGCCACTCACAATCAAGTTGTCATCTGGTCTCTGAAAATGTGGCTGTGCCATTAGCTGACGTGCCGAGGGGAGACATTCCAGACCTCTGTCTGTGTGGTTGTTTTGAAGGAAATGTTGGTTTCACCCCCTGCTGATTGACTCTAATCAGCCACACCATGCCAACATCACTCTGTCCTGAAGCCCATGTACACTGGTTGCTGATTAGGTGGGAAGACCAGGGAATTGAAAAAATACATAAATATTTAGCATCCCTTGATGCGCTATAAACACGAGGAAGGTTGTTTTGATGCATACGTGTGACAGTCATGTGTCGTCTGTCGGGACCATAGAGGCTTCCATTTAAGCAGTGCTTTGAATTATTTCCACTCTGTCACCAACACTTGATAATACAGCATAAACAGTCGGATGTTGGCGAAAGCAGCAGTGACTGGTGCTGTTGTCAAAAAGCTTGTAGTCCAAAAAAAGAAAAGAAAAAAAGAGCTTCCCGTCAAGTATTGGCTTGTGTTTCCATGTGCTGAACAGGTCTGACAAAGAAAACCTTGCTGACGCCAGGCTTACGCTGTGCTGTCTGGGCCCACAACAGGTTAAAACACCTCAGTGCCACAGCTGCAGGCTATTCTCATGCTTTATATTTTAACCCATTGGGGATTGTGAAATCCCATAGTCTTCTTTAATAAAGTTAGTCAAGGCACGTAGAAAGCATCATGTATATGCAGAAGGGTCTTGTACGTTAAAACATAAGTGCAACATTACACAAGCTGAGTTCAGGAGCAATGTCCAGGGGCTATGAGTGACAGGTACTTCCTATATCCTGTGGTTGATGGTGAGGGGCCTCACCTGGGCTGTAATCTGGGGGGACTGATCACAAAGAACCAGAGTGAAGTGAATTCCGCCTGTCCTACTTCAAACGCAGGAGGACAGTAAATCAGACGGTTAGACGACACTTGGCGGCTCACTTATGCCTTTTCTTCACTGCTTCTGTCTCTAGGGCACAGGAAACAAGTATGCCAACAATGTCACCTGACAACACCGTGGAGCCATTGCACTACAAAACTCATTTTACAGGGTTGCTGTAAAGGATGGGTGTTGAGTTATGTGCCTAAACAGAGTGAAATAATCCAAAACACACTGAAGGTTCCATTTTCAGACAAAAGATGCATGAGAAAAGGTCAAATCTGCATGAGACAGAATATGTAAATTTGTTAAGTTAATGTGCATTTCTCGTTACTATTCTACCTAGCATTTACTGGAAATGATACTTGGAAATTGTGATTAAGTTGTCAGCACTGGTAACTTCAGGTGAGGGATTTAGTTAATATTGTGTTTTTAAGATATTTACATATTTGCCACCAATATCTTAACATCAGTAAACAACTATAGATCTCATAATTCTGGTCTAACTTGGTCATCTTTAAACATGTTTGTACTATAAAAGACCTGCATTATCATTCATATCAGCAAACGTCAGCCGAGTCAATGTAGGATTCATTTTCAGATGATTGAAGAATAACGCAAATGCTCCAGTGAATAATAATTTCTTGGCCTTTCTAAAACATCCAGGTGAATAAAGATATTTCATAACAACAAAAAAACACTGGCTATATGCTGTGTGTAAAGCTTTAAATTATGTTATGTTATTCCATTAGGAATCACTGAATAAAAATCGGATTAATATTGTGTTTTCACTTCAACATAGTTGTGTTTTTGTGCAGAACAAATGCATTTCTAATTCTATATTTACGTAACACAGTAATACATTTTACTTATTTGTTTAAACAAGACAAAATAATATTGTGATACTGCACATCAACTTCATGGTATTTCCTTGCTGAATTATATTTCAAAAAATTACGGGAAGAGTTACAATGCAAGTATATCAGTCGGATGTCTAACTATTGAGAAATCCCATCTGACGATATAGCGTGTCAGGGAAAAATGAATCATAAAGGACCGCCAAGGTCAGTGTGATATTTCAAGGCTTCTACTTTACATGGCGGCATAGTAAATGAAGGCCTTCAATCAAGTCAGATTGGGTGGATGTACTATAGGTGCAACAACACACCGCACTGAGAGTAATGACAAAGGAATAAATCCATCAAATAAAAAAAAAAACTTTCAAGGTCAATACAATACTTTTTTCTAGAAAGACAATATAATACTGTGTGGCCAGTGAAACAAATATGCATGTCTTTGTTTCCAAACATCTCCCATTTAAAACACTTAAAGAGTTCCAGTATACGGTTACATTGTGTTACATATATGCATCTTTGTATAGACTCAAATGGCTACAATTAAAACTAAATAAGCAATAAATCCCTATTTGAACTAAGTGCTGCCGTGCACATACTTTCCCATTATTTCTCAGTAGATGCCTCACCCTAAATATCTTTCCTCACTTTTCTTGCATGTGCCTGGTCACGGATACATATCTGAGTAATAATGCCATATATTACCACCTTGTCATTAACTGCTATACACACTGTGTGTATAGCTCTTTTCTTTATGTAATCTATTTGAATTTACACAGAGGGGATTTTACAAATTACATGTATTAAGACCCCTGATGCCTCATATATTTCCTGCCAAAATGGAATATATCCAGGATATTAATAATATATGGGTTGATCCATCTCTCGAGAACCATTTATCTAAAGTTTGTGCTATCTAAATATGAGAAACCCAATGCACCAGTGCTTTAACGATCAATACATTATCTTATGTGCAAAGTCTAAATGTTGAGAGATTTTTTTCCCACAGTGTGTGGAACAAATTAAAAGCTCTGGCCAGTCAGTAAAAGACCAATTCATAAAGGTGAAAAAGTGAGGCTGCGGCTGTGACGGGGAGGACCAGTGAAAAATCTCTGCTGACCCTCTCATCCCTCTGCTCATCTATCTCTCACTACTGTCCACTGATAGATTTCCCCTCGCTGATTTATGGGAGAAAAAAAATGTCACAGTGGAATAGGCTTTTGATAAAATTGTTCAAGAGATTCTAGGCAATAAATCCTGATCTGTACATTCAAGTTGCTAGCTACTTTCACATTCTTGTGCCATCAATAAGAGCCGCCAAACATGACAACGAATCAATAACTTTACAATATTCGGGGCAGTTTGGGAAAACAGTAACATTTATATTTAACAGAAAAGAGCAAGTCACTCTTTTATACTCAACAAACTATGGATAACAGGAGCTTGACTGTAACTTAGGCTGAAAATAAGTCACAGTGTTTGCACCGCCTGTTTGAGAGAAATAGTTGTCCTTCAGAATAACTTAAATCTCCCTAAACCAACCAGAAATGCACAGATAAGCTATCCAGTTTTTCCGTGTGCATTTAAATTATGTGCACAGATCCACCAACTCCTGACAATCTGTTACATTCCCATTTACCAAAAAATATTCAATAAATAGATAAATCATTTGTATTTTGCCACATAACCCATTGAGTAATGAAAAAAATGGTAATTCCGCAATCATCAATCAAAGCGACGTTATATTGTAATGGCTCCCAAAGATGAGCTTATGTTCACTTTGTAGCACAACAGCATAATGTAATGGTACTAACAAGTTACAGGATCTCTAGTCCGACATCAGTGATGATGGAGTGTTTCTGACAGGAACTCTTCAGTCAGCCGAGTGGCGCCAGGAAGGATGAGTGATTCAGCAAACCTGCCCGGTGTTGTCTCGCCTGCTCGTTCAGTCTTTACGAAGCAACTGTGAAGAAAACAATGAGCCTGTTGCTCAGTACAGGTGTTTCTCAGAGGAGATGACTTGTAAAAACAGGTAGATTCCCACTGCAACGCAAATTGACTCACATAAAAGGTTTCTGCTGCAGCAATAACTCACAACTGAGTTCTGGCTGTCTGCCCAGAGACGCTGAAATCACAGCAGTGTTTAATTTGCTCAAATATCCTCACAGGAGGGAGTATAAAAAAAAAGTCCCTGTTTGACTGAAGGCATCTGACAATGTTTGTGGTAATGTAATCCATTGTTGACCGGGAGATAAACATCAGCACCGAAACCTCTGATTGACAAAGAGACAAACAGTGGGCCACTTAAAAGAACATATTTTAGAGGACCTTTGCTCACTAAATAAAGGGCAAGAAATACTGGAACATGAACTTAAGTAGCTCTTAAGACAAGGTTGTCACAAGAGATGTGAGAGGGAGAAGCCGAGAGACAAATAGAAAGCGGGGGAGCTGACTTTGTCTTTCAGATTAAAGCCGGAGCAACAAGCAGCAACAAAGACATCTCGACAGGAAGAGGAAATGAAATGTTTACAGTAAGGGGGCTGATAAGTGAAGCCAGATGAGCATTCGAGAGCACTTGTTTGGACTGTCACTTTTTGCTACAGATGAGGAGCGGCCATTCTTAAAACAGGTGTCATTACAAAGCAGTGAAAAATGGCAAGTTGTGCGCTCCCCCGTTTAATGTACCCCATCTGTATGTCAACCAGCCCCCTGCAATTTCAATTGAATACAGCACTCAGATCAGCAATTTGTTTTGTCTTTGCGATGAAATTGAAATACTTTCCAACAGCAGGCCAATGACTCTTTTCCCCACTACTAAAAGATTGGAAATACATTTGCTTTGCTCTAGAAATAACAAATGTATATACTGATTTAACTGGAGCCACATAAGATGCTGTATTGCCTCTATCATGCAAAGCTTCAAAACCTGACCGGGCAGAGGACTTTTGAATTATTTACATCAGTTGTCACAGAGACTGGCGTGATTTCAAGAGAACAAGCTCCCAGGGGCCCATTATCCTGCTCTTGTTTGCAGGGGGTGATGAGACATTTTCTCAGTGGTAGGCTGCTTTTCCTGATTCCTGCGGGGAGAAAAACACCATGTTAATATAATGTGTCCTGGCCCAAGGCGATACACCAGCAAAAGATACTTGTTCTTATCTTTGTAATCACATCGGCAGGAGCAAAGGGCACATGTCCCCCGTGCCTCATTTCAGGACTAGTCTTTCATTTCATAGCCCATCTCTCCATATCAAACAACACAAATGGCTCAATTTGCATGACAGGATTTGTAACATGGCGAATCAGGTGTCAGACTCGATTAAACATTACACCGGCACACTATCATAATCAGCCGTCTAATGAGTGTAGCCGCTGGTGTGAGAGGCTTGGATGGATCAGGGAGAGGGGCTTCTTCACGCTGCCCAGCGGGGGGTGCGTAGCTGAGGGATTAAATCTAGGTGCGGTCCCCCTGGCCCTGACAGAGGGGCCCCTCTGGGTGGCAAGCCTCGAGCCCTGTGATGCTGACGAGACAAGGCGACACAGGCCACACACACACACACACACACACACATCAGGAGGAGTGGAGGGGAGAGCTGCTCTTATGGCTGAAACACACAGACAGAAGCAAGAGGCAGCATCTGACGACTGCTTACTCCTGTGTATCCTCAGCTTTGAATACTAATGTGTGGGGCCATTACAGAGGATGGAAGCCCCGGCAGAGTGACCCCTCACATCAGGCTATCACCGAAATGAGGCAACGGCATCATTAAGATGCAACTGGACCAGACATCATTTGCGTTAGAGGGAGCTTTGACAATGCTTTCAGAAGGTGTATTTTTTTCTTCTTTTCAGTATACATTTACATGCAAATTGTCAGCTCATTACACTGGACTGTTTTGGAACGATTACTTTAATACAAACACGAAACAAAGCAAAAATGACACCTTTAGAGTACGAATATTTAAATAGTGACAGGGTTTGTACAAATTATTCTTTAGTGGTTGTTTCTACAGCATCTTGGAAGGAGCCTGAGTCGTAATTAAACTGACAATATTGGTTGTGCTTTTTTTTGGGTGTAAACATCAAATCCCAAGATGTGTTGACGTCCCGTAGCCTCTGCAGAGCCGCCCCCTCCTTGTGTACAGCTTGCCCCTCCCATTGTCCGGCCCATATTGTTATCTGCTGAATATACACTGATGCTAATTCTACTGTTGGCTGTGTTGATGTGCAGCTTTTGGTCTCCGGTCCACAGAGACTTCCCTATTGCCACCATCCTACCACCCTCTGCATCAAGGTCCCCCTCCCCCCTCACTCCTCCCCCCCACCCTCTGCCCTGCTCCCCATTTGGGGTGACCCGGGTGCTGTTCTGTGGGTTCCTCACACCCCAGAAGCTGTCAGTGGCCCCCTTCCTTCCCATGAGCGGTACACACAATAGAGAAAGGGCTCCGGCTGAGAGGTTCAGTAGCCATTAACCCCTACCAGCTGTTCCTGCCGAGGGTATTCTGTGCCACAATACGTGCCCCCGAGGGGGCCCTCACGTCCACTAATCTAGCCATTGTTGGCCAGGAATGCTGACAGAAGAAAAGAAATTTTTCTTGTGTCCATGCAAGCGTGTGTATCCATGTGTGAGAGCCGAGAAACGTAGGGCTAATTTCTATAGTTGCCCGTGAAGAAGGGAGACCATGAAGAATACCCTATTTAGCTGCTTGACAAAATTCTTTTGCTTAAAAATAGAAAAACAATGGCAATTGTTTTCAAGTGGACTCCTTTACACTGTCCAAGTCTCTGAATTTAAATAGAAATAAATTCTATTAATGTCGGCTGTGCGCAAAAAGTTAAAATAACTTTGTGAGACTCACATTATTTTGTTATCTGTGATTCATTTTTAATGCACGGCCAGACAAACATTCTGAAATCGCGATCAGTTCCAAAGCCATTTCTAAATGGATTACATTTTGGGAAAATTATTCCGTTTTGGTACTTTGCGCTCAGAATATATTAACAATTAGTCCATTTCAATTAACATGGAAATTAAAACGGCATTTTCCAGTCAATTTAACCTCGATGCAGCCATTAGGGGCTTCTGGTGTGCTGAGCATGTTTGTTACTCCGGTCTCAGTCTATAAATGAAACAAAAAGAGAGAGAGAGAGAGAAAGAGAGAGAGAGAGAGAGAGCTTCCTGCTGCATATTAGGAAAGCATTTTGATATTCCAGTAGAAGCACATGTTAGTTCTTTCATCCTTTACACAAAACATTACTACAATATCCAAATGTTCACACAATTTGATGCAAAATTGGGTCTGTACCGACAAATAACATTGTCTTATTCTATTCAAATACACTGTAATCTGGGTTGAATTAAATGCTAAAGAAAATGCTAGGATTTCTTAAAGTAGAGGTGGAGCACTCGACACACCCAAAAACAAGTTGTGATATCTGTTTTTCTCTTCCCACTGAGTAAAGTCAATAGACGGTGATATCAACAGTGTTGACAGCAACAGGAAGCTGTGCTCCATCGCTGTCGGCAAGCTGTGGGATGCAACATTTGCATGAAGGAAGTAAACACAACAGCACCTAAAGACAGGGGGAAGGGCTCCAATGTAAACTGTTAGGTGAGTTTCTGAAGAGGAAAGGTGTTTTTTCTGTATGTGCTCTGGTCTCACAGCCTGTGTTGTGTTGTGACAGGCGGGGGATCTGCATCAGTCAATTATATGTCCCAACAGACTTTTGTGCTAATGAGCTGGTCCAACCATCGGCAGACTTCCCCTGTCGTCCAGAAAAGATCACTTTCATTGCTTGCAGAACTAATTCAGGGCACAAAAGTGGGAGCTTCACCATTGCAGCCTCTTTTACTGCTCCTTTTGTGGAGGCTTTAGAAGTGCGCTGAAGAGAGGGCCTAGCGCTCAGGCCTCTTCATCTCCAGTCCATTGCCTGTCATTAACATACATATCCATATGAAAAGTGGGGTAAGGCCGGAACAGCTGTCCAGTTAAGAGGCAGTGATTCCCTCTCCCAAATGCTGACAGAAGCCTTTAGCCTTCCTTGGGCAATAATAAACCAAACCATTTAAACAGTCTTTCAGAGAGTGAGAAAGAGATTGGGCCATAATGCTACATTCACAGGCATCGGTGGCCCTCATTGGCTTGCAACAGTCTCTTGTAGATTCACAAAAGTGTAAGGGAAAAACCAGGGGAAGATTCACAAAACTAAGATAATGCCAGTTTTATAAAATGACCACAGCAATAGATTATCTTCTTGTTGCGAGAGTAAAAGACACACATTAACTTCAAAACATTGGTTCAGAAGTAAAAAAAAAAATTTGCCATATTTTTTTAAGTGGTTAAGAAGGATTAGAAGCAGCAATCGCTCCACACAAATGCTGCAATTGCAGCAGGGTTGTTTACATTAGCTTTAGATGTGACCTCTAAGTGTTGTCAAAGGTTGGAAATTACAATAAAAATGGTATAAATGTTTACTCTGAGAGCTCTGTGTTGAGGGCTTTTCACCCTGAGCAAAATGATTTGGTCTAAGGGGACTTGAGAAGTGTATGGGGATGGAACTGAGCAATCCTCTTGTTTAAACTTGGGTGGTGGGCATGAAGACAGAGGTTAAGTGACTTGCCCCAGGTCACATGGGAAGTCGTTTACTTAGGGTGGATTTTCTCATAAACCCTCATCCACTTAGGCCAAAAGAGTTTCTATAACATTCATTTAAATAGATCACATATTGAATTCTTACTTTGGTTCACATGCTTTTATCTAAAAGTGGATGTGTGGATGTAGAAAATAACAAAATAACATTTTGATGTTTTAAAAAAACATATCTTTTGGATAATTATGGGGATAATTATTGGCACCACTTTGGGATAACTTGGATTTGATTCACCTTAAACATGTGTAAACACTTATGGGACAGTAAACATAAAAAACATCAGGAGAAAAGGGTGACTATACTTGCTGCATGTATGCTGTATAAGCAGCTTGCAGAGTGAATTTAAATAAATATATATATATATATATATTTAAATTCTGAAGATACCCAATACTAAATTATGATGATGGAGAAGATTGTATGGTGGCAGTTGCCCAAGTGTTAGTGGAAGAGCTTACACAAAATATCTTCTAGATTAATGTTATTTTAAACACAACAGATTGATTTTTTTGAATGTCGAATGTTGGTCAAAATCTTTACAACAGAAAAGGGATTGAAAGCAAAACCATAATGAACAGGTTGTTTTCTGAAATATATTTTGTATAAAAGCTTTTTTACTACAGTGACAATTTATTTCTAAACACGAATGCCCAATTTGTGTAATTTATGTTATGAACAACAAGATGTTCACTGATTCAAAATAAAAACAATATTATTATAATAAACTTCAGTCCAGCTATCTTTTAGAATTGTGTTTCCTTCCACTGAGTGGTTTTCTATGCTTGAGATGCCTCGTTCTCTCGAGAGGGAGAAGCCAGAATCCGGATCTAATGAATAAGAAAAGCCTTTGGTTAAAAGGGGACTGGTTTGTCTCTTCATGGGTTGCTTTTTATTCAGCCATAGAAAGACGAGGAGTCCTGATTGATAAATCCCCTCCCTTGCCCCCCTGGCGCCTGTGACCCCGGAGTCATAAAGTACAATGCACGGCACCTTAAGTTTCTAAATATGCAATTGAAAAATAGAAGGAGCGAATTTGTGTCCATTGAGGGAGCTTTGACGTGCTTTTACAGAGATGATTATTCCGAGGCTGCGTGCCCAGCGGGCTACCAGCAGCTAGCTGCATGCAGGGTTTATTTTCCATCTGATCCTCTTACCCCCCACCTCCTGTGCATCAGCAGCATCCAACAACTACTGTAATGGGACTTGTTGCAGGCGCTTAAATCCAGCGGAAGTGCTATTTTCATAGATAACCAGCCAACACCTCAGGCCCTTACCTATCACACTCCCCCTTTGGTCTAGCCTTTGTTTATCACGGGTTGTGCTGTTTGTTGTCTCTGTAAAGTTCCACAATTCATTAAAAAAGGGAAAAGGGGGTGGGGAGCCGAAGAGAGCGACAGAGTATGGAGAAGTAAAGCTGGGGCTGTTGTGAGGGAGCAGGGGGTAAAGGGGAGGGATTAGGATGACTTCTTGAACACATTTTCTCCCTTTTGCTGCAATTAAACAAAGTAGGCCTGTGATTAGTGCAGCGCAGGGAGCAGAGAAAAAGACACCCTTGAATCCCAATGGAGGGACCTGACTGAGCATTATTGCCTGACAATGCCTGAGTTTATTGCTGAAACCTGCTTACCCTCCTGCATGGCAAACCATGGGAACTCCAGTCAGGTGGAAACTTTTTCTCCTTTTCTTTTTCCCGCTCCTTGTTTGTCTCCCCCCTCCGACCACGGAAGCCCTCCAGGAGCTCACAGTGTGGTTGAAGCCACACAACTCCCCCCTGTAACTGAGATGTTTAGGATAAGCTCTGCCTGGGTTTTGTGCATGAGCTCACACTTGTCTGCTGTTGTTCGAACACAGTTAATGATGAGCTTCCTCTGTTTTTTCCACACCCCTTCCCTCTCTCCTGTCCTCCTCCTCCACCTCCTCTCTACGCTCCTTTTCTCCTTTCTTATTTGAAGCTAAGCGGCTGTTTAAGTGGAGTGCCTCCTCCCTCTGGCTCTTGGGAATGCTCTCAAGGGGCCCTTGCCTGGCACTGTGTGCATGACACATAATGAAAACAATTTTACGCTGCAGAGGGAAGTATGAGGCAATTACGGATGTGACAGCCACCTGCAGACTCACCCCCCTACAGTCTCCAACTGCACACTTCTAACCACTGCACCATTGCCACACCGTCGTATAGTGTCACCGCACTGGTAACCCCCCAGCCACCCACCCATCCCTCGCAAACACACACTCCACCAACTCGCAGCTTCATGAATATGTGATGGCTTGATGATGTTGTGAATGGCTGGGGCAGGTGAGGAGGGGGTGAGAAAGACCGGGTCTGTAATAAGTTGCCCAGCTGGAGGTAGTGTTGTGGCCCTGTCTCCCTGTGGCAGTCCATAGAGGCATCTCTCCACGAGCACTGACCCTGGGATCGGCCTCCTGAGGGGAGCCAAGAGATGACGTGACAGGGGCGTGCAAAGCGCTCCCCCAAATCTCTTGTTGGCCAATTTTACACATGAAGCCAGGTCCAAAAGCCCAAGTGGCAGGCCTAACAGAGCCCTGATTTAATTTGATAACCTGCTTAGTGAATGTGAATTAAATGAGTATTTCACATACAAATTATCTCCTTTCACCACTCAGAATTACTCCTTTGGTTTAGAAAACACAGATGTCTCTGAACCTCTTGGGCATTTCTGAATTTGCTTTGTTTAACACGTCCAGATAAATCTGGTCAAGTTAGTCTTGCTCCTCTCAAGTGTTGTCAAGAGAGATATGAAACTCATAGCAAACACTACACATTGTCTGTCCACAAGGTCTTGTCTTTAAAAAAAAAAAAAAACACGGCCTGTAAAATGAAAAAGTGACCCACACATATGATGTGTGACTGTTTACGTCTTCAATCTGTCAGGTTTCTGTCCTAAAGCACTTGTATGGAAGCCCCCAGCTATACACAAAGCCCGTCTGACCTGAAGATTATTCAGAGTGAGGCCAAAGGCTGTATTTTATGCCTGCAAGTCCCCAAGAGCTGCCTCCTGATAGCTTAATGTGTCCTTAATGGCCCCACTGAACAGCAGAGACAGTGGGGTGATGAGTGGATCCTCAGCAACAACTGACACATTAGAGACCAGCTGATAAAAGTACTGCGTAGGTACGCGCACACACACACACACACACACACACACACACACACACACACACACACACACACACACGCTGCTCACGCATGCAGACAATGATGTCCTACATGACACAAAGCACAAGGGTATAAACAAAGACACCAACCGGTTATGTGAGCATGAAGCGAATCGTGAGCACTGATCAAATGAAATATAGGAGGGCACATGGTGAAAAATGGCCCACTGAAAGTTGATATTATGCAATGGTTTCTGTAACCATCAATCTAATAAGGCCATGAGGACTACATTCTCTCAGTGCTCGGAAGAAGTGTAATATAATAGATGAGAAGATCAAGGTGAAACAGGAATGAATAAGTGAAAACAGCATATCTAAGCATGAAAAATATCACAGGAGACATAGCAGACAGTAAACTGAGCAGCTAAGAGATGAGAAGTAGTAAATTAATCTTCCTGCAATATCTTGCAGAAGAGAAAAGTGCACCATTCTTTATTTCTTATAACAACTCAAGACAAATGACCACAGCCGGTACATTAGTTCTGATAAGGGACATGCAAGAAAGACAATGGCTTTCAATTCCTGATTTAATCAACCTCTGGCATGATGTACATCTGAAAATAACAAAATAGATTAATCAGGAATCAAGACACGGAGTGGGTGCAAGGGCAAGTGTCTGATTCCTCTGCATGAAATATACATAGTATAATAAAGGGCCTGAAGCTGCCAGCAAAGGCTGCCACGACGAGGCACCTGTGAGATTGAAGCTGTGGACACAACATTACTAAGATACCTGACTGCACAGAATTAATGAGAGCAAAGCTTGAGTGTGTCCACATCCAGCCCGATCTGGGGAGTCTTAATTTATTTTCTCTTTCCGACTCATCCTTTACAAAAATGACAGTGTCTTCTTATCGATTTTACACTCAGAGATCAATCAGCGTTGACCTGACTCAGAGAAAACGTACAGCCCCCTCCCCAACCTCCACATTCAGTGAGCTCTGATCTGCTAAAATGGCAGGAGGGGGATATATGACCCCCCTGTCCTCTCACTCACACACACACTAAACCCATCCTCTGTCTGTCTAAAAGCCTGACTGCAGTTAAAATAAGCTAATCTACAAGAAAGGAGAAGACCGCTTCCTTATTCAGACTGATTTGAGTCCTCTATCTCATCCCCCCCTGCCTGTACTATACTCCCTCACCTCAGGCAAAGACATGAGCACAAAAGAACTGAGGATGAGAGCTGTTTATATACGAGAGCGACATACACAGAGCTGCCATGACTGGACGAAAGTAAAGCCTGTCATAGCCTCAAAAGTGCTCGTTTTCTGTTTTAGATGATTGACTATAATAACTCAAAGACCCGTAAGAGTAGAATCAATCTGAGAAAAAAAAAAAGACAAACTGTTTGGCTTCATATACACAATGTTTTATAAGAGTGGGACGATACCTCTTGGACCAAATGAAGCGGGGAAAAAGTAATGTTCATGTGCTCCTAAAGGATGTTTTCCCATGTTTGTCAAAACGGAGACAAGGCCAGAGAGCAGCGCTCCGTATGATCCTAGCGGAAATGCATGGCTGAGTATTATCCCTGCCTGGCAGTGGCTCTCGGACGGCCAGCTGTACAGAGATGGCCATGCTGTTGTACTGCCCCTCAGATGGAGCAAACTGTGCCAGCGAGAGTCAATGGTACCTGGCATTGGGCACACACAGCCATTAGTTGAGGCCATTACTTTGCACTCTGGCCTGGAGGGTTAATCCAGGGTTAATTCTATTGGCCTGCCTGGCAGAGGAGATGTGAGCAGACTGACTGCACTTCAGTACGTTCAATACAGGAATACCAAGTTCGTCTGGGGATGAAGGCACTTTCCTATCATCATCATGCTTTTCAGACAGCAATGAATGAAAATGGGGTTTTGGAGCTGACCACTGGACGGATGAAAGATGTGTTGATTACAGCAGAATAAAAATGGATTTCTCAGTATTCAGAAGATGATGAAGGTCCTGAATGAGGCAGTGACTTTTCCTGGACAGTGTTTTCTAAACCATCAGATTGCATGGGTAGAAATAATTAGTGTGAGTTAAGGAACAGCATTAGGAACCCTAGGTGAAATTATGTTTGTTGTCAAATGTTATGAAGCTCCACAGCCGATATTTCCCAAAACCGCCACACATGTTCAAATCTAAATGGCCACATCCAAAGCTTTATAAAGCCTAAGCAGTAGGTAGATGCTCATGATTGATAGTGTGACCAAATATTTCTATATTTAACAAGTCTCTCACATGGACAATGTTATTATAGGCTTATTACTGTCACACATTGACAGGGTATAACTAAAACAGTCCATCATTTTAGCAGTGCTTTCTACGAAAAAAAAAGAAGCACGCTCAACAACATCATATCAAACCAACGACACTTTATTCCCTGAAACCAGAAAGTTAATTTACAAAGGACTAGCTGTTGCAATCACAGCTCTAATGTAGTAGTGACGAGAAAAAAGGGTAATTGGTTTGGTAAAGATTGTTTTCCGTCGCACCATAAAGCACTACACAATAGGAAAGGTCGTCAATTAAGCAATCATGAATACCAAGTACCATAGCTGATGAAAATAGGCTAGTGGTTTAAATAGATTTGCAAGCAATTTACCTTTTCACAATGTTGGCAATCTGATGCAATTTGCTTGCAATTTTGTCTGCTTTCAGTAGCACTCTGAGCTGACACTACATGGTGCAAATGGCAAAGAGGACCACATAGAAAATGTAAAACTATCTTGGCCACATCAAGGTATCAGAATGGAGCTTCATCAGGAAAATTACAACAATTAGCATAAGTGCTCCAAAATCAACACTTTAAATGTCAGCGCCAAAGGTTGGGCCACAGATGAGCAAAGGGTGCGCAATGTCCTCCAGGATGGACTTGCCATGGAACGCAAAGCAATCACCCATCATCTCTTGCCAGTGATGGCCCCACAATTGCTGTGACATTCTCTCAGGCCTGTCATTCTTGGTCACAGACTTGTTTTTCCTCTCTGCCTTGATTTGCTCGCTGCACAAATGTGACAGCCTCGCGTCTATACTTTAGGGACTAATTTGTTTTCCTTTAACTTTTTTCCTCATCATCTTTCCACCCGCTCTGTGGACGACTATTATGTATCTCAGGGTCAAGTCTAGGTTTAGATGATGTTTTTCTTCTTCTATTTCACTTCATGTGGGTTCACTGATTTCCCACATGAAATGGTGTGAAACTGAAATAAAGAATTGTTGGGAGCAACATACAGTGCTCGACATGAAAAAAAATAAATAATAAAAACAGATTTTTCTATCAGTGTATAGTATACACTCATTATAGATGATTCTAAATTCACTTCGTAGAAATATATCTGGTGCATTCAGTTAAAAAAAACATGAAAATATTATTAATATTATGAATACATTTTGGGAAACATGAATTACTTACTAAGAAAACATATTCAAAAGAAACTTTAGCATATCAACTATATACTGTCAATGTAAAGGCGTATGACCCACGAAATTAAAACAAACCTGTTTCACAGGTTTCCTGTATTTCATCTTTTCCATGCGGCTCCAATACAATGTAGACAGAACATGATCCACATCGGGTTCGTCAATCGACAAATTGTCTGTAAGTTTGAGTATAAGTATTTAAAATCTGCGAGAACAACTCAAACATATCTTTATGTCTTATCTGCCGCTTTAAGCACCGCTCACACAAAACTTCTCCTTTCTTCTCGTCTGGTATGCTCTCCGGTTGAACTTGTCAGAGATTGCCGAAGGGGACAGATGTGTATGCTGTCTGACTATGTCATGACGGAGCAAGAGCCAGACTGAGGGGTTGAAAATGGAAATAAAGTTTTATTGTGTCAGCTTTTTGAACAGATGTAAGAGTTTACTGGAAGGTTGCATACTAGGGATTCCTCTCTTTCACGCATTTGACTGATCCGCAGTCAAAAACAGCAAGACTAAATCTTGAACTCTGCTACTGAAGCCATACTTTTCTTGTTTAACATGAAGCAAAGTGTTGACATTGATTTAACGAAGATGACAACATCAAAGTGTTCCTGCAAAACACCTGATTTATGAAAGACTACTTCCAAATTCTATTCAGTTTTAACTTAAGATGTGCTTACTTCATTTTACAATTAAATGTTTTGTAAAAGATTTGAGATATTTTGGAGAAATTGTGTCTGTTTATGCCTTTTAACTTGATATTGTGACTATTTCGTAGCATGTGACAATCCTCTTGTTATATGCATTGATTGTTGTAACAATCTCTGCCAGCTCTCTCTTGAAAAATATATTTAGAATTCAAGACCCTTATACTGTTTAATAAAGAAAACATGCAAATTAAAATAATAAATAATTAAGACTCAGTTAATTTGGTGAGTAAAATACAGAAAGGAAGAAAAAGTGCTGGCCCTCGCTGTGTTTTTTCATTGGCAAACAAGAACTATTGATTAGCTGCTAAAATGAATTACCTGACAGATATTGTGATGACCAGTACTTGAGTTGACCTATAGAAATGGCATATTGTGTACACAGTAATGAAAGCAATGCAACTGATACAGTTTAGAAGGTCACTGAGATGTTAAAAAGGAAGTAAATCTTATATATTTGTATACATTATGCTAAAAGTAATCAATTAGAGATTAAAGAAGCTGAATTTGATACTGAAATCCTAGAGACATATGGTTTTAAAACAACAAGCCACAAAGTGTGTGAATGAAAACACCATCAGTTGTGAGTGTCTCTTTGAGGCTCTTGTGTTTGTTAATTTGTCTCTATAGATTTCAGCTCATTCCATCCCTCTAATGCTGCATTTTGTCAATAGCTGGTCACAGTGTTGTCTGTTGCTCACTGTGGTGTATTTAATATTTACCAGCATCTGAGCCTTATTAAAGCAAGATGAATTAGCCCGGTCGCGATAGATTTTCTTTCAGCGAAGAGTGAAAGAGAGCAAAGTGGAAAAAGAAAGATAAAGGCATGGAGGCAGAGGAAGAAAGTTTGTGTGCTCAGATGATCAGCATGCGGGGGCCCCGGCTCGGGAGCGGCCCCCAGCGTTGGAGGAGTTGTGAGCTCTCTGATGATGGGGTTGCACAGATGGGCTCGAGCCTGGCTCCCAGCTCGCTCCTTTGTATAGACCTTGCTCTCTAATTACAGCTGATGAGTGTGTGTATGTGTGTGTGTGAGAGAGAGGGAGAGTAAGGGGAAGAGGGGGAGGGAAAGGGGAACTAGAGGAGGGGAGGTGGGGGACACACAAGCAGGTGACAGTACGAGGAGAGGAACCTGTGGCAGATCCTCGGCACCATCAGGCACAACGTAGCTGCAGCCTGACAGCTAATTAGAAACGACACGGATTTCTCCCAATGTAACAGATGTTGCCTAATCAGTCCAGCTCGGGAGAACCCTGCGCCAGCAACATTTCATGCACAATTTAACCATCTAAAAGGGATGAAATACTTAATGCATTGTAAGGCCAGCACAGCTGTTTCTCTCGTCAGAAAATTTCCCAGTCAAAAATATGCATGTTTTATGTAACTCTAACCGAGTGTTTATAATGCTATAATAGCTGACAAAAAAAAATGCTGCCACACATCTGCCAAAGATTTCAGCTCTATTGGTTACCATAACATCAGTAAGACCAAATGTAGATTTGACTTTTCTGAGTCGTGAGTAGGTTGTCTCCCCCTGACAAAAAAACAACTAATTAACCTTTCATACAACATACATATCATGTATTTCATACATATCTTCTTTGCAATAAATCAGAAATTTCTATTTTAAATATATTTTAAAATGTTGTGTGGATAAAGGAACATTTGATATATTGTTGCTTCTTTACAATTGAACAATAATAAAACAGATACAATCATTGAATAGAAAAGTGTTTTAAACTTAACAGTTTCATAGTATTTTGTATTTTAGGAGCAGTAGAAATTGAAGCAGAACCAACAAGCCAATTCAGACATGTTTTTTCCCCCCTGCAAAATGTAAAATGATATGCATATATAGCATGTACACCATTAAAACTACATAATATAAATCACAAATCTCGATGCCAAGAGGAAATCGTCTGTGATTGCGCTAGTAATAATATGTTCTATTTGTCTCACTATCAGATAAATGTAAATTTGTGTCCTCGCTGCTCCTTTCACATCTAACATTCTGCATCCAGATCTTTCTCTTCCTATCTGCTCCAGTATTGGCAATATCTCTTCAACTCTGCATTTATATCTGATTCACTGGATGACAGGTAATCTAGCTGAAAGTTCCAACAATTGCACACAAAGAAAAAAAAAGCCCTGGCTGATGAAATCTGAGCAGTTATCACACTAACCATTACCTGTCAAGCCCTCCGCTTCAATCTAAGGGTGCATCAATTTTCTGAAGAGGAAATCAAGGGCGAGGAAGAAAAGCAGTCCAGATAAACAGTGACAAAGGCCTCTTTTCTGCTGCTTTTATTTATGATGGGATGTTGCTGTGCGGGGACCAGGGCACGGGCTTTATCAGACCAACTGATACATCTTTGATAGCCAGGGAGTCTTCACCCTTGATGAAGTGTTGCACTTGCCAAAGAAGATTTCAAACTGACTTTCCCCTTCGAAAATCCTGTGGAGATAGGGGAGTCTCTAAACGGCCACACACGGCTGAGTGAAATGACAGACTGGACAAACAAAGACACAAGCCTGTGTGCGTGTGTGTGTGTGTGTGTGTGTGTGTGTGTGTGTGTGTGTGTGTGTGTGTGTGTGTGTGTGTGTAGTCTTCTTTTTCGTACGTGTGGGAAAAGCGTAGAAATAATAAATACTCCTTGAACATGGGGCACTGATGCGTATGTGTCATGTAGGTGCCAAGGTATTCTGCATTTGAGGGGAATTCTGCACTACCCACTGCACTATGTCTCCATATAAAGGACCATACTGTTGATTTCCTCCTTTTGTTTGTAAAGAGTCTTGATGAGAACCTTTTCTCTTTTGCATTATAGACATGTGCACAGAAATACTATCGTCTGTTTTATGTTTGATCAAAGACTCAAACGTTTGCACTGTTGAATAAGACTGATTCACTGATGATGAATATTTAGAGCTGATGATGCAGAATAACCCTTTGGAGGACACAACACAAGTACATAAATGCATATACATAAAATAAAAAACAACGGTTTTACTGTATGTGTATGTGTAGTATATCTACACCAATTTAAAAAAACTCCTCAAATCCACTTTTTAGTTTACTTAAAAAAAAAATCTGATTCAGATTCAACTTTATTGTCAAGTACTAAGCCAACGAAATGCAGTTTTATCAGTAGTGTTCAATATCTCTATGCTCTGATGTGTAATGTTTCCTAAAGAGAGACATTTTATCAGTCAAAAATAATTTGCATATTATCTATATGGAGATAGATACTCCACCTCAAGGCCTCTGTTTAGTAGAGTTGTTAAATCCATAGGCTCACAGCATCCTGTGTTGTGTCTATCCAAACACAACATGACCCCAGCCTGCAGTAAATTAATCTTTAGAGCGTTGGTGATGTGTAAATAGGGTTGGTTCCAGATCGCACTCTGGATCAACACATCATGTTGTTGGTTCCGTTACAGTGAAACATGAAAACATAAATAATGGATCAGATTAAATGCTCCATATAAGTCTCTCTAGCTGATACTCAGAAGTATCAGTAAGAAATACAGCTCAGTGAAGGACAACTTAAGTGTAATTCCTCCAAACAAATCAGTACCCATGAATGACTGAGATGTATCATAAGCCATCATAGCTGCTCCTGCTTTAGCTTTATGATGTGAAGGAAAAGGTGGGACTCTAAGCCAACTGTCTTAATGTTGTGATACCGCTGCGTGTTTCCGTGTGTGAGCACATACTGGACATACAGACTGAGGGCTCCCATGCCGACAGTTAACTGAGTAGACAGAGAGGAACCATAATTAGATTCATCTACTGGTATTGACAGACGCGACAAGACTCCAGTCTGATCAATACACACACTCACCATATTGTCCCAAATACCAATAACCGTGAATATCCATCTTAACCGCATTAGTTACAGTCAAATAATTAAATGTGCCCTTTTAAACATGGATGATCCTAACCGTCAGATGTTAATAAATAGATCTATGTTTGGTACGCATAAAGCAAAGATCCTCATATCTGGAAAAAGAATATACTTTTTTATTGTTCATGTGCCACGATAAACAATCTAATCAAAACATTCATCAGCAACGTTTTCAGCTGAGCCCATTTTCATCACGCTAATTAAATTCACCGCCTAAGGAAGAAAAATAAAATCCCAAAGTGATTCAAGTGCAACAACCAGAGACTTGTAAAGTAAACAGGTGATTGTGTCTTAGTTCAGGAACCCTTAGAGTGTACTTGATGGTGGACATTTTGAAACATCGAAATCCCAATCTTAAAAAAGTAAACAGCATAGTTAATTTAGTAAAGAAACAGGAAAAAGCTCATATTTTCCTTTTTTCGTCACCGAATTTCACAGAGGGAAGAAAGCCGGCACATCCTCAATCTTAATCACGTGTTTGGTCTGCTTTATCAGTATGTACATGATATAGTGTTCTTGCATGGATGACTTTGGCCCACCACATCCCGCCCACAAAAAGCTTTTCCCTGTGAAAATCCCCCCCTCAAACAGAGAATCCATTATTGACAATACCAAACACTCTCCGACTCCCTGCCATTGACGTTTGACCCCCTTAGTACTTTTTTCTTATTCAGAATCACTGATAGCTTTTTGTTTGCCATAACTGCCCCACTTATATTTCCACAAGTGTAGTCCCGCATTGACTGACTGCCTGGGAGCGATGCATATAGCCAAGCAGTATATAGCACATAATCGCCACCATCGTTTAGCCTTAACAATGCTGTTAAAATCAGCTCAATGGGGACATCTCAGCAGCTGTCAAGGACATCAATATGTATTTTTGTGCATCTTAAGCTAAGACACGTGATAATTGATACCAATTAACCAACGATAAGCATTGTCCTTACAAACCACATGTTGGAAATGCTATTTTATGCTCTGTGATTATTTCTGCCTTAACTAATGACTGAGATGTGTATCGCCTCTCTCTCTTTCATTAACTGAGCCACTCTTACTTGCAACTGTCAAACAACAAGGCATTTGAAAACTATTAATACTTCTCAAAAGAAATATACAGTCTGCCATATAACATGCGAAATGATCATAAACAAAGAATGCGCTTAATTGCGAGGAAATAAAAGATTGGAAGATCAGTGAGAAGGAAACTGAAGACGTTAAGTTAGTGAATTTGGTCATCGCTGACAAACTTGGAGCTTGATGGTTAGCGAGTAGTGACAGGTAATTACTCACCCGGAGACGCCACTGAGAACAGGAGAGACGCTCATATTTGATGAATGATTCACGTGTATTTTAATTACGCCTGTCCTTTGACCTCCAGGGCAGGCTAATGTCTTTAAGGTCACCCCCTGCACACCCACAGACAGACACTTTCTCTTTCGTTCCCTCTCTGAAACACACACACACTTGCACACACACGCACACACACACACACACACACACACACACACACACACACACACACACACACACACACACACACACACACACACACACACTGGGAGAGAGGGCTACAGGAGTCCCAGTTAATGGGATTACCCCAGCAGTCCTGAGCCATCCCTAACCTCACCTCCAGGTCCCACTGTGGCAATCAGTGGCATCAGCATCCTTAACGCATCATGGAGAGTGCTTGTGATACCACGCTGTGGGGACCTCTGCTCTCTAACCTCTTAACACAGCAGCACTTTAACTGAAGTGACCTCTGCTGCTTTAAAGAGCTGCCCCAGAGGAGACCTAAACGCAGCATCCACCGGGTCACAGTATAAGACACCATTAACCCGAAACCTCCAAGCTGGACTTGGTGTGTTTAAAAAATCTCTCCTCCGGCAATCACAGCAGCATCAACACCTTATAGGTTGACCCTGTCACACAGCAGTCCAGATAGTTGATCTTTAATGCGAGGGTCACATCTCTAATGGATCTGTACTCGTGCGCCTGTGATATGTGTAGCTGACAATAAAAAGACATGCTAATTTTTATGCTGCTTTGATACTGAAAACACAGGAACGGGTACACATTCCTTCCTATCCACACTCCCAACACGATTACTTAGAAATGAAGCGGAAAATGGAAGCGATTTATTAACGAGACATTAGAGGCAGTTTTAATAACCTTCCCATCCTGCTCAGCAGGGAGCTGGGGATTACACCACACAGGTTTCGGTGACACCAGAAAGGAAGTCCCCCGCCGGGTGTGTGAAGAGCGCAAAGGGACACAATACCCAGCCTGGGGTTCTCACATCCCGCTTTGGGCCCTCACCCCAGGGGGAAGGACAATGGGTTAAAAAGGCATGAATGTCCTGCCTATCCAGGATATAATGTAGGTGGCTGCCACTGGGTCTGAATGGCCTGACAGAGCAGCGGAGGGAGAGGCACAAAGAGCCCATAATAAAAGGGATTCCTCGGGTCAGTAAAGCATTGCATTCACTTTGGCCTCCACAGCTCACGGCCTCTCCTCTCACATTCACCTTTAGTCTAAACTGCAACAGCTATTGGATATATTTAAAACAGAAAATATATCTGTGAAGTGCAAGTGTTGTTCTATTGTGTCGAAATAGACCTAGGTAAAATAATCAACATTTAAAAACGTTCTAAGCCTTCATCACTTTTTAAAAATGTATATATGTTTATAAACTGTGAATATTATAGCTAGTACTTTTGTATTCTTACTATTATAAGCAGCAGTAGTAGAAGTTGTCCTGGGACAAACTGTCCATGATATTTAAGAGTAAGCGTTAGGCATTCATTGGAGCTTGTTTGAGTGCACTTAAGAAAAAATGGATCCAGTTTAAAAGGAAAAGTGTCACTCCCACTAAAGGTAAGGGAGGATTAGAGGAATTCCACAGTATCAGGTGACATATGTTCGTGCAGAAGTGTGAGAAATCAACAGCTTGATTACGTCCTTTTAAATTGTCCGCTCCAATAATTTGTCTCGTGTCTAGTATTGGCAATATGCTCAGGGTAACTTAAAATACGTATTATAATAGTCAGAAAGTGCATAGATTGATCTTTTATGCAGCACAAAAAAAAAGGAAAAGAAAAAACACTTATCTAATACATGCAAGTGTGTCCATTGACTGCATGGAGAGAACAATCATTACAATGCGTAACCATTGTCCAATTCACTGGCTGGGACAATCAGATAATGCAAGGAGACAGGGGATGATGCCCACACAGACACATGCCTTTACTGCACCCTTAATCTAATTAAAGCAAATAAACTTATAACCGATCTCCTCGGTGACAAAACACTGCTGCGGAAGCTAATTTGCTTCCTTGTTGTGGTTCCAAAAACAGATAATACTGTTTTATTACACAAAGGTCACCAGGGAAATTAACTTCTGGGCTAGCAAATAAAAGAAAAGGCCCGGCACTCAGAATAACAAGTACATACTGATTACATTCAATCATGAGAGTCCCAGTTGGATAGGACGCTGACCTTTCTGTCGTCTTGTCAGGGAATAAGATATGTAAGCGCAGGATGGGCCACTTACACGGGACCGTCTCTATGTTGCATTGTGGAGACAATCTAGCGAGGCAGCCACTACAAGGGAGATTGCGCAAGTTGTCCGTTTGAAAGAAGTTTCATTTTAACAGTTGAATAGAAATTCATGGCTTTTTTCATACTCGAAGAGCACTAGATTGGATTAAGAGCACGCCACTGAATTCACAATGAGTGAACGGAAAAAGTTTCAGTGTCTTTGTTTCCTATTTATTACAGCCAAAGACTCAGGGTATTATTAGTCACCCTCCATTAAACTGATAAGACAATTTAAGTTTTTCTCCTCAGGTGAGACAATTTACCATATATCGACAACAAGCAATCATTTGATGATTATCTAGCTCCGTTTGTGGTTTTATTTATTTCCGTTTCTCCTACCAACACCAACCTGGATGTTACTTTTATTGTAAACTTTCATTTCATTTTGTCCCTTTTGCTGGTGCAGTTATTCACTGTCTCCCTCTTTCTCAATGATTGATGTTTACAGGTCATAGCAATACTCTTAACTCATTAGTTAGAAAGGGAAAGATGGGATTTGCTGGAGTGAGATATTGCAGAGGAACAGAGGGAGCTATTTCAATGTGGAGACAGAGAAACTTAGCGTCAGTGTGATAATAGCCCCTGAACTATTGCATGTTTCAATCAATGGAGACAGAAGTAAATAAAAACCAGAGGGGAAGATTCACCATCATCGATCCCAGCTCAACACAGACCTTGCTGACAATCTATGGTCTGGGCCAGTAATGCTCCCAGTCATCCACAAAATCAATGAAACTCATCCTTTCAATAGCATCCAATTATTAGCACAAAGTAAAGGCAGCCTTCCACAATAAATCAGAAAACTTTATTGAAAAGCGACGCAGACAAAGATGAATGCTAATTGGAACGTGATTAAGTGCAATACAAAAAAAACAACACTATTGAAACAGTCAACTGCGTTTGCAAGTTTTAAAAACACGATGAAATAAGTAAAAGTGTACTTAAGTCAAGGTATAGAAGTATTCACCTTTATGGACCAAGATTAACAGTACTTGCGATGCAGAATGTCCCCCGTCAGTGTTATATGATGATATTATTGGATAATTATCATTGACGTATTCATATGTACGCAGCACTTTATAACTGCTTCATATACTGTTGGATACTTTAATTTGTAATAATGCATTATATCTTATAAACTGTAAAGTAAGAATTAACTTGAGCTGCTAAATACATTCTGTGGAGTTAAAAAACATCATTTATCTTTGAAATGTAGTAGAGAAGTAAAGTAGCATTAAATGAAACCACTCAAGCACAGTCACCTCAAAATTATACTTTGATACTTGAAGAAATGCACTTTGTACAAAATGTACTTTCCACCACTGCTCTGATGATAATTTACCTCTGTAATCATGTCACATGGAAAGAAAAACTGGAAAAACAAACGCCCTTTTGTATTTATTTGCCCAGGTTTTGAGATATCTGCCTCCAATCAAATACCAAGCCAGTTTAATTAAATGTGTGGTGGTCATAACAAAGAATATTTAAAAAGACAGAAACAAAAATATTCCCCTGTCAAAATACTCCCCTCCCTTTTTCAATCCTCGGCAGTGGTCTGTGGGTTATTTGGAGTAAGAGGGCATTGTTTTGGGGAAAGAGAGGTTCCTGATAATTATGTACCAATATTCTTTTTATATTGTGAGAACCACAAATTAAATTCCATTCACCACCATCATGTTGGGCTGGCTGCCAAAATCTCACAAGAATATCTCATAATTTGGACAAATAAAAACTGCATGAAAAGAAACTGCTAGTGGTGAATTTAGGTGCACTGGTTCTTTAATAATAAATCCCTGCGTGTTGTAAAACTGCAAACACTACATGTGTGATCCAATAATCTATGGGTTTTCTTTGTCATTTGTATCGCAGCTTACAAATTGAGATGAATATTGTAATAAATCTATAGCACTAAGTAATCATCACGACCAGCTGCATGTGAACCTCTCAGGACAGTCTGGGTTTTTTCACAATTGCTGTGTGGTTTACATTAGGTGAGGGAGTATCCAATGTTCCCCTCTGCTGGCCCCCAAGTAATAACCATTAATTTCCCATTATAGTTTGTGTTAATTAAAAAAGCTGCAGGTTTAATTGCCGTTAAATGTAATGATGTTAGATCTCATGTTCATGTGTTCAGCTCCACCCATCACCAGCTCGTTACTCAGACTTGCTGGATTTAATCAGATAGAGAAGGAAGACTTGTCTGTAATTATCTGCTCTGCTTCATCATTTAATCTTACTAAAACAGCTCCTTGCATGTGCTGCAGCCTCAACTTATAATATGTCTTGCTGAGATGAGTGTTGATGATGAAACACTGACATAAAGTGTTGTGTATACATATGTATATCTTCCCTTGAGACCCGATGGCCCAAGAAGCCTCGCTGCTCTTCTAGACTTCATGATAACAACTGTTTGATGGAACTACATTTTCGTCAACTCAATAACTCAAAACCAGAAATCATATTATGTAGGTCCCCCAAACCCAATCAGTCCCATTGAAAGTGCCCTTGTCTTCCTGTCTCTTAACATAAAGTCCACTGCCAGAAACTAAGGATTACTATCATACGATTCAGATTTAAGCTTCAAACCACACATTTTGTCCAGTCCTGTTTCCTTCAAATTAGACTTATCTCCAAAATCTCAGCCTGACCTGGAAAAGTAATTCATGCATTCATCTTTTCAAGGTATGACTACTGTCACTCCCTCCTCATGGCATCACTAGTTCAGAACGCAGCAGCTCGGCTTCTCACTGGTTTGCAGAACACATCACGTCACCCAATGTCTTCACTGGCTCCCTGTTTGTTTTAGAATTGATTTTAAGATTTTATTGATCACTTTTAAAGCACGTATGGGTCTGGCCCCAAAATATATAACGGAAATATTGACCCCTTATGAGCCAGCTTGCAGCCTTATCCTCAGGTCAACTTCTTGTTGTTCCAAAGTTGAGGCTGAAAACTAAAGGTGCTTTTGCCATCAGGGCCCTTTGGCTTTGAAAAGACCTGCCTGAGGAGATAAGGCTCGCAGAATCAGTAAACTCTTTTAAATCACTTCAACACTTTTTTACAGACTGGTTTTCATGTGATGTTGTTGCTTTACTGCTTTATTTTATTGTGGATTTTCCTAATTATTTTCCTAAATTATTGGATGTATCTTATTTTATTTATTTCTTTGTTTATTTTGTATCGATTGGTTTTATTGTTTCATCTATTGTACTGTTTTATCAGGGTTTAACTGGTTTGTTGTTGGACCTCACTGTTGAGCTTTCTGTTGTAATTATTGCCTTTTTGCTTTGTCTGTAAAAGCACTATATATGCATATATATATATATATATATATATATATATATATATATATATATATATATATATATATATACATATGCAATGTGTGGTGGAAAAAGCATCATTGAATTAGCTTAGCATAAAACATGATTTGTGTGTCAACATAAAACCAGCTACACTTGGGGCGCAGACAGAACAATATCTTGTAAAAGGAGTGAGTGCTCGATTGAATTTTAGGAGATGGATTCACATAAACAAAGTAGTACCCTCAGTGGTTCAGCTCAATTACATATTTTTATGTAGAGAGTATGGCATCCCTCCAATCGTCACTTGTTTCCATAGGATGTGTACGCTTGTTTCACAGTAAACAACACCATGATTGGGGATTACAGAAAGGTGTCCCATTAACAGAGCTACCACAAGTCATTTTGCTGTAGCACCTTTGTTAAATGAGCCATACAGTGTGTTGTGGCTTTGATACTGACCCACACTCATAAAGTATTACAGGTATTAAAAAACAATTATCTGCCATTCTTCTAAAATGGCCTCTCCCAGTGCAATGCTTTGCATTGTAATGTAGTTGGCGCCGCTGCAGAGTGCAAATCCAGCTGTTGTGCACTGGCACACTGAACGGGACGGTTCCTGTAGCGAGTGTGGGAGGATCATGGGTATTACCGCGCTAATTTATGAGCCTTTCCCAAATGCCATAAATCTGCTCCTGTTCAAGAACACAGTACCTGGTAACTGTGCAAACAATATCAATCAACTCCTCCTCAGACAAAAATACTTTTGGGGGGATGTTACTATTTATACCAGAAAGCTATCAGAAGCTATCAGATGTCAAGAGTTATGTTATCATTAACTGTGACATTATAATACTTGCTTCAAACGTCAAATTCCTATATGAATGAATAAATGATGCCTAAAAAGGCTCAAACCCCACATCCTAAATAACCCCCATAACTAAAATGCATGTCTAGTGCGTGTCTTTAGTGGCAACTAAACATGTCAGTTCTGCAGTATTTGAGGCATAACAGACGTCTAGATTACCAACCACCGCCAGCCCACTCAAGAATCTCATATCAAGAGCCTCTTTGTTGGAAGAGGTGCTGCTAGAGCCCACTTGCTTGCAGTATGGTGGGGTAGAAAATCTGATTAAACAATTAGTGTCAATTAGCCCCGACCAAATCATTCTACAAACAATTGGTCTCTAGTGCCCGGCTTAATTACAAGCGACTTTCAGCTCCTTATCATGAGCCATGTCGCCCGTGATTCATGTCCGACTCACGCCTGTCCCTCAAGCACCATCAATTATCCACCAGTAAACAAATCCACCAGGCAAAAAAATAAAAAAAATAAGAAAAAGAAATCCCAGCTCCAGGTCCCAGGCCTGATTAGCATACCTCTATGTATGCTCGTCAGCTGCTGTGATCAAAGCAGCGGTGTGGGATGAAGATGATGAAAAGAACGCTAAAGGATAAGAAGAGATAATGATCAGGATGTCTGGTTTTTGGTAAAATCACAACATGTTGGCAAGAAAGTGCACTGATACTGCAAGAGTTCCCCTCCAGGCTGGTGCTTGATTGAATACTGCCACATGAATTAAAACGTATCACGCCATGTGTCTATTATGCCCTATATGCAACATTAAGTGGTCCATTTGATGCCCGTCTCTGGAGAGGCATGCTGTGTGGTTTACCGTGATAAAAGGAGGGATTTGGACGTGTTGGTCATGCAAACACAAAGGCTTACGGGCACAATCACATCTGAAAATGTGAGGTCAGAGTTCTCGATTTCAATGCACAAACGCTCACATATATACAGCGAACATACACAATGCACAGAATGTGTGAAGGGGAGCAGACAGCAGGCGCGATGACATGTTAAATTACCCTGGTGATGTATAGCTTAATGAACCCCTTGTGTTGATCACGCTCCACATTAATCAACAGCCATGAACAGATTCCCTTATTTTCTCAATGCTGCCTTGATAAACTGCAATTTCATTTAACCTTGGACAGCAACTTTAATAGCTTTCACAGGACAACTGTCAATACTTCCCTGGGTATACAGTGATTAAATTGCAAGGCGAGAAGTGTGTCCCTGCTTCCTTCCTCTTCCTCATCCTGTGGCTCCCCTCCCCCCTTTCACTTCACTTCAAATCACAATTTGTACTTTCACACTTCACACAGTCCGCACTTAAAAACCAAAGTCGAAACAAACATTGTTGGACTCCACCCTGCAATCACTGGGATTATCTGTTGCTGTGTGTTGTGGTTTTTGTTTTGACTCGTAAATTAATTTGTCATTGTAGCGACTCACTTTTACATGATATATCTTCTTTTCTTCTTTTTTTTTACCAGGAGAATAACCTATCGATTCTTTTGGTGTGTCGGACTTTATTACTTCACATTGTAGAAGCTGATCTCTTTTGCAGTTGTAATGTTCTGTCTGTTTTTTTTTCACTTAGATAATGAACACATCCCTTCATTTTAAACTACCCTATCATTTCAATGGCTATTGCAACTATGTGCAAAAAACTTTCGCGGGATGAGTAAAACGCATGCTAAATTATTACGCTGAAGACGTGGGTGAGCCAAGCTTATTTCCATCTCACTTATTTCTGATTTTTTGTGTTGTCCCTGAGCTCAGTGGACAGGATAAAACAAGATGGTGACAGGCAGTGACCTGAGCCCTGTCATAATGATTTTCTGTGATATCCTCCACCCTTGTCAATTTAGCATAAATTATCAGCATGAAAGGCCTGCTGGCTGATTAAAACCAATTGTCTGGGTAGAGAAGGACAAGGCAACCTCTTTATTATATGATAAACTAAGTTAATGGAAGAAGACAATCTCCCCTCTGGGAAATCGGACTGACTCTTAATTAAAGCATTGTGCTTTCTCTGTTTGTTCCAACATGCACTTGAATGAAACTTTAAGGATAATCTGATAAATAAACTGACGCTACACATCAGGAGTTTAAAAAAAAAACATACTTATTCATACCTGTGTGAATATCTGACAAGAGATGGAGAAAAAAGATCACATATCTGTGCAGCTTGCAAATGTAATCAACGCCAATCAGGTGATACTCGCCGTCAGGAAAAGAATGCAACAGTGCTTTAACAGATTTGTTTATCAAAAACACACGCCTGACACTTGGTAATTACACTTGATCTGAGAACACATTATCACCTTTGGAGAACATGTTTCATTATCACATCTGCAGCTGAAGAGATTCCAAGTTGTGTGTGTCACATGTTGAGCAGAAGTAGATCAGTGTGTGCTTCATCTCCGCTCAGGGAGAACAATACGCGTTGGCCTCACTCTTGTGCTCCGCCGATGACATAACAGAAAAGCAAACATATTCTCTGTGCTGCGCCTCTCGTTGGTTTCCTCCACCCACACTTGAGAGGTGACAGGCGTACACATGGACTTCCATTATTATCCAACACAGCAAGAATGCCTCCAGGAGGATAATTACTGAAACTTGAAGAGCCAGGGCTAATCCTAAGTACTTCACTTTGTATGACTGCCTCGCCCGCCTGTCTCTTAGCCTGCCGCTCACACTGACAAAGTGCAATGTTGGGCTCAGTGAAAGTCAATACGAAGGCTTCGTGGCTCACGGATATAGCATTCAAGCCAAATGGCGGCAAAATACACTGTTATTTCTGTTTATCATAAACAGCCTGCGTTTGAAACACTCTCATCCATCGCCTCAGATGGGCAAACAAGTGGCCGGGGAAACACACATCATAGCATCCAACAAGGCTATCCAACAAATGCCTAAATTAATTATTCAACTCATTTTATTTTGATAATGAGTAGACAGACTTTCAGTGAGAGGAGATAGATTGTGGTGGGCTTTAGGAGGGCAGCACTGGCAGCAGTATAAGGTGAACTATAAAGTCTTGGCCCCAGTATTTCCCTGCTGCTGCCGTCAGGCGTGCTCTGACTGATAGGACGGATCATTAGCAGCCTGTCTTGACATATTTGCGTGACAAGATCCATCGTATGGTACCCACTGCAAATCTGAGGATGTTAGTTATTTAACATACAATTATCTTAATATAGGGAGGCAAATTGCGCCCATCCAAATTACCATTCACATGGTTTCCATGTAAACCAACAACACGGCAACTGTGAACAAAGAAGCCAGTGCCGGGGGTTGTTAAAAATAACAAGCAACTTTAAATGAAAGCTTTCAAACCGCCTGAGGAGCCCGACGTGCTCGTTTTATGATTTCATTTTATGTGGATGTAATAAATATATAAAGTTTTGACCCAAAGGAGGTGATGACCAGGCTTCTTGTTTTGATTTTTGCTCCCGTCAGACGCAACTTAAAAAGCAGAAGAAAGTTTTTTTGGGCGTCTCTCTCCATTCATCCCAGGAGGAACCAGATGCTCCCCTCCTGCCAGACAAAGCCGGGAACAGCTGCCTGATCGATACCCGACAAAGGCTCAGAGGTTAGAGCAGTCAAAAGATTGTTAACTAGCCATTTTATTTGCCAGACATTTATATCATTGTTTATGGTTCAGTGCACCCCTTCAGTACAGGCCATGCGGCACACCTGTGCTTGGAACGCTTTCAGGGGCCCACATTGCATGACCCCAAAGGAAAAATGGCACACCGTCTCCAAGCCAAGATACTGATACATAAATTTAGCTATATTTACATCATTAAATATCACCACATTTTGCATCATTGTCAGCAGCCCATTTGGAAGATAAAAAATATATACATAATATATAACTGGCCATCAATATGAAGACTATAGAAGAAAACATAAAAGTGTATGGCTGAGTGCAATGAGTGTGCATTGATGCCAATGGAGGAGTATTGGCCTGTATTTGCACATTCCTGCATATATGCATGTGTATTTATGTTTGTGTTGAATATGAGTGTTGGTGTACCATGCACCCCCAGCCGGCAACACATGGCTTTGCTGCCACCGCTCTGGCTCGTGTTGAGAGTGTCCATGCAGGCTGGCAGAGAGGGGAGACCCTCTCTGTGGCTCACCCAGGCGTAGAGGGGCTTCCTGCACATCTTTTGTCACACCATTTGGGCCCTTGTGTCTGTGGCTGCCCCGCTCCGGACCCACTTGGCAGCTCTCAGTGTAGACGGACATCTGCTCTTTCCAACCTCCTGGTGAACAGAGAAAACAACAACCAACAGACCTTGCTCTCTTACTCTCTGCTCGGCATACTTTACATTAACCCAGAGTCTGTGTGGACAGTAGCAATGTTTTGATGCAGAAACAAGAAAAGTCACATTAGGTTGGAACTAATAGGACCAGCAGGGGGTACTCAGTTTCTTAATTGTTATGAGTTTTAACAATGTACCCTATATATTTCTATTTTTTTAGATAATTGTGCATAAAAAACTAGTGAGTAGGATATATATATATATATATATATATATATATATATATATATATATATATATATATATATATATATATATCCTAAGCAATCTTCTAAATGTTTGTGAATGCCACAAAGTGATTACCTCAGGTTTTTTTCGAGAACAAAAAATACTTAAAAAGAAAAGCCTTTAGATTGCCGGGTTGCTATGTAAATGTCCACATTAAAGTATATTTCTGCATCTCATGGCTTGACTCCTTTCTCCCGGTTCTCTAAGCGGAGTGATTCTGCAGCACGCAATATTGAACCCACTTTGTTCGTGCTCAGCGGCCCAGAATAACTCGGTCATTATGGTGGCGAAAGGGACAGGTTTTGAGTTTGATTTCATGATGGTAATATAGCCCATGTGTGGAGGAGAAGAAAGCCTTCAATGGGGACATCTGTTCAATGCGGCTTACAGTTACAGCCGTGCAATAAGAACAACCTGTGCACACCATACGAACCAGGACCGACCTTGTCGCTGCTGAACGCAACAGGCAACAAAAGAGTGAGGTTTTTTTTTTAGAGGTAGAGCGCTAAGAATTAATTAGACACTCACATTTCGATGTGCACGCGGATTAAATATCTCTTGTACCCCTGGAGCTCCTGCAGCGAGACGTTTCCTGTCGAACAGTTATCACACTGACCTCTGACATCAGTCTTGCTGCGATGATCGCTGGGTAATTTGTCACCAGAGGCCAACATGTCCCCTAGCTGTAGCCCTTTATACCTTGCTCTCCAAATGCGTAAAATCACTATTGCGCACAATATTGTGAATGAGCATTCCATTCTGGGAGGAAGAGGAAAGGGGAAAACCAGTTTAATCACAGGTGTTTAATTGTGTATGCTGAAATATAAACTCGAATTACATGAACGTATAATATGTGTATCTTTATATGCATAGCAGCTTGGGTGAGTGTGGTGGAAACAGGGCTCGGCGGGTATTTCCCAAGTTATTCCTAATTGAATTGCCAGTGTAACATTTATCTGGCATGGTCCAGTCACACCGGCAGCAGGAGATGTTGTGTTTTACTCTGCTAAGAGCAAACGTCGAGGGTCAATCAATGCACTGGGGAGCGGAGGAGCACGGTATGTGGGTTTTATTCTCCTCATTACTTTGTCACATTTTTTATTCGCATTTAAACGCTGTTACATAATGTTCACAGCTTGCTATGATTTTCGATAGTTCGTGTGATTGGGTAGTTTGACGGAAATAAAATAATGAATGAGCAGAAAACAGATCGATACGTGTTCTTTCTTATCTCCAACGCCAATAAGCCACGTGAATGTGTTTGTGTTTTTTTATCCCGTATATCTAAAATCTGTCCTTCCTTTCATATAAATGTAAAGCTTTTCGTGATTCCTCTTTTTCTTTTAACAAATCAAATTGACACTTTGCGCGTTAGTTTGAGAGCAAGCGCGTGTACATTGCAAGACTAATTTCAAATAAATATGTATATTGTATGGCCGATTTAAATAAATGTCATACAATTGTTTAAATGTTCTCTAAACATTGAGGAATAGCACAAGTGCTGTAATAATAATCATTATCAAGATAACTGCACGTGCAATGTTGCTGCATCTGTTTTTTTCTGTGCAACCGTATGAATAATTTTGTCTGTTTTAGTTTTAGCTCCTTCATTTTTTCTTTTTACACAAGAAGGTAAAGCGGTGTAAATTAATCCAAAAAGCTGTTGTCCAATCCTAGAAACACATGAATTAATCAGATAGTCCATCTATCACGCTGTGTAATAAAGGAAGCGACATGGGTTAGGCAGATGATGTGATGAATAATCCCTGGTCGTTTTAATTAACTTTTCCCTGTCCTGTAATGACCAAGCTGGTCAACAGACCCGGTCAATAAGCATGTTAATATCAAACAAATAAAACTGCGGATGATTAAAAACCTCCTGCGTTATTAAATTTGAAATTCAAATGAAATTTATGCTCCCGGTGCGCACTGCATGCTAATAGCGCCCACATAGAGTCCCGGGGCTCAACGCACGTTTTGCCTACAAGTTCTTATTATGTAACAGAAGCTTCCTCCGTCCGTTTAACTAAATGTCAGAGAAGTGATGGACCTGTTCAATGTAAGCAGCGTTTCATTTTATTTGCAGTCGGACACAGAGTGCAATCACTTACTTTAATACACAATCTCAGTTAACCTGGGGGCAAATAAACCAGCTCGAGAAATGTAACTTTTTTGTATGTTGTCATTTTGAGGCTGAGAATGCTCCAAAGTCATCGACCCTCCCTTTCATCATCTTCTTCTTCATTTGTTTCAGACTAATATGGAGCATAATAAATATGTATAATCCTCCAGCGGAATGCGCCATCTACCATTTTTAATCAAAACAGTTCAGATAATTGAACGCAATTACAGTAATGTGAAAGTTTGAGACGGTGTAATATAGGTCTACAAACGGAACAATGCAGCCTTTATATCGCGTGTAATAGTTTGTGTATATTAATTCTTAAGAAGTTAAAACGTGCAAAAATCTTACGGGGTGATTTATAAGTTTCTAATATGAGAAAGATGGGGGGAAAACACAAAGAAGCTTTATAAAATAAGACACCTGCATGCAGCAGCTTTAAAGGATAAAGTTATGCGCGGAAGGAAATACACACATGTGCGCAGGATAAAGTGGAGTTGACCCACTTAAAGTTTCATCAATGTTTACATCTGAGGAAATGAGTTTACATAAAACTCTTTGAGCTGAGATGATCTCAGTAAGGGACACCGAAGAGCAGCCTGATTTGAAAATGGAAAAATGAACTTAAAACAAGTTTGTAGTTGCATTGCGCATTGATCTGAACCTTTTTGATGGTGTCGTCATAGTTTGCCAACATTTCCCATAAATACCGCCATGCAGCTCCATCCCAAAGCACATCTCATCACCCTGCTTTCTTGAAATTTATGGAACGTGATGTTCTGTAAAAAATTTCAGTAAGTGGCCCCCTAATTCCTCCTTCCTAATTCACTCTCATTTAACTTTACCTTCCTTCCGCTGTCTTTTATTATGGAGGGGGCGGTGGGGGTGGAGGAGGCTGGAGAGCTTGTCTGAAGGCGCTCTATTGATGACCTCACGGTGCTGTGTGGCAGTGCGGCGGGACGGAGCCGCTGATTGGTCGCCCGTGTCACAGCGGCACTTCAAAGCTGGAGAGGAGCCTACAATTGTGGAAGAATGGGCGGAACACATCATTGTATTGCACACCTCTAAAAAAAACAGTGCTCTGATTCATAAATATAAAAAGATCCTCTGAGGAGGGCAGTGTTTTTGTGTGATGGCAACTTCACTTCTAGGGGTGAGTCGAAAGGACTTTCTTACTGGTTTAATTAGTTCTTGTCATTGTCCGGCGGAGGGGGATTAAACTTACAGCGGCCGCAAAGTAGCGGCAAAGGCAGTGCGTCGGTTTTACTTTCAGCAAGCGCTTCGTTTGAGAAAAGCTGAGATAGGAGTTTGACCCGGTGCTCAAAACACGCATGTTCTCCCTCGCTGTCCGCTTTGGCATGCATTTGTAAGCGCTGTGTGTCGCGTTTCAGTTGTCTACTTTCTGTTCGTCCAGGTAGGAACTGATGCAAAGCAACTCTGCTGCGTTGATTTCTTTAAAACTCATATTCACCGACGCTTTATTTATTAGTCCTCTGCTCAAACTGTGCGCTAGCTTGCTCTTCTTATTTCCAGCATGAAATGCCGCATAGACATGTCTGCAATTAACCAGTTCAACGTGTCAGACTGACCAGTCACTCACAGCTTTTCTTCTTCTTTCAGGAGGAGCCGAGATTAGGATCGACTCCTTTAGCCATGTTAGCTGCAACATGTAATAAAATAGGGAGTCCGAGCCCTTCACCGTCTACAATTTCGGATAATTCCTCCTCCTTTGGGAAAGGCTTCCACCCGTGGAAAAGAGCCGCCGCGAGCAGCTGCAGCCTCGGGTCCGGCCTGTCCGGCTTCGGGGTGTCCCGCAATGGATCCGGCATCTCGGACTCTTTCGGCTCCAACACCTCCACGGGATCCAGCGCCTTTTCCCTCACGTCTGGCGCCTCACCCGGCTCGCACTTTGGAAACGATTATTCTGTTTTCCAAGCGTCCGTTTCGGGAGGCTCTCAAGAAGCCAGCCACCAGCCGGTTTTCATCTCGAAGGTGCACACCTCAGTGGACAGTTTGCAGGGCATATATCCGAGGATGAGCGTTGCACATCCCTACGAGTCCTGGTTCAAATCGTCCCATCCCGGTATCCCCACAGGAGAGGTTGGAACCGCCGCAGCCTCTGCGTGGTGGGATGTGGGAGCGGGATGGATTGATGTGCAGAACCCTAATGGAGCAGCACTACAGACGTCCTTGCATTCCGGTGGACTCCAGAGCTCCTTGCACTCTCCTCTGGGCGGATATAATTCTGATTACTCGACTTTAAGTCACTCTGCTTTCAGTGCAAGTCCCTCTCCACACCTGTTGACAACCAGCCAGCACCTGATGGACGGTTTCAAGCCGGTGTTATCCTCTTATCCGGACACGAGCCCCTCTCCATTAGCCGGGGCGGGGGGCACCATGCTCTCCGGGGGTCCGCCTGCGTCTTTAGCGGGGTCTCCGAGGTCATCTGCCCGGCGGTACTCAGGCAGAGCCACCTGCGACTGTCCAAACTGCCAGGAAGCGGAGAGACTGGGACCGGCTGGCGCCAGCCTCCGGAGAAAAGGTCTCCACAGCTGTCACATCCCCGGCTGCGGGAAGGTTTACGGGAAAACGTCGCACCTAAAGGCGCATTTGCGGTGGCACACCGGCGAGAGGCCGTTTGTGTGCAACTGGCTCTTTTGCGGTAAGAGGTTCACGCGCTCCGACGAGCTCCAGCGACATTTACGCACACACACCGGGGAGAAAAGATTCGCCTGTCCGGTGTGCAACAAGAGATTTATGCGGAGCGATCACCTGAGTAAACACGTAAAAACTCACAGCGCCGGAGGATCTGCCGGATCTGGCTCCGGGGGCAGCGGAGGGAAGAGAGGGAGCGATACCGACAGCGAGCACAGCGCGCCGGGGAGCCCTCCGTGCCATTCCCCCGACCTGTTGCACCAACCGGAGTCCACCCAGGGAGGAGGCATGAACGGCCTCTAAGACTCCCCTCAGTGAAGGAAAAACTGTAAAACAACTGAGTGTTGTGATGGAATTGTCCTCGAGGACACGGAAGTGGACATGCTTTGGCGTATGCGTAATGCTTCACGATGAATGTTGTCATTTAATGAGAAAATAGGCCTCTACGTTTTCTTTGACTTTTTTTCCCCAAGTGTTTAAGACTACTAATTACTTACTTAGCTGTGCCATCAGAACCTTCTCATTAATATACATCCGCGGTGTGACAGTGTAATCAAGTTATTGTGGGCACACTGGAACAAGGGCACAACTGAAACTTTCTTTTTTTTTCCCCGATCCGATACTGAATTCTACCTTTGGTGTTTTTATTTCCCAGCATATGAGAAACAAATTATATAAAACGCTGATGTGAAACATGTAGGCCTGCAAAAGTTGTGCTACTAATGTCATGTTGTTCAAAACCAAACTCTGGCACTTTATTATCGAGCAGAATAAATTGTTCATTTGTGTCCCTGATGGACTGCTCGGTAGGAACAAATACCTGTAGAGTGTGCTGAGATACGGGATGGGGTAGCTTCCTTTTATCTGTCCGATCCTATCCAGCGTTTGATAATGGAGGAGCAGTTGTAGGTTTATATCACATATTGCTATTCAACAGCCTACAGTATGTGCGTCACGTTTGTAAGTATAGGCCAGTTGAGGTTGCTTACACTTCGCTGCAAAATGTGTTGTACATATGAGAAATGTAGTTTAGAATAATTACAGCCCAATGTAAAGGTGAGTAATGTATTTGTCCAGGAGACGATTTTGTATAGGTATTTCTAGTTGTATATGGACTCTAGTAAATATTTGAAAATATACGGAAATGTACTTGGATTTTTCTTTGACATGATATGAAATGTATTGTGGGGAGTTATATTTAACCACGAGTTTTCTTGTATTTAGGGGTCTATCAATAGGCGCACTTTGAATTTATTTGTGAGGTTTTTGAAATAATTTACTGTTTACCCACTCATTTAATTTAAGTAAGCATGTTGTAAAGTGATTTTAATTTTACAATGATATTTTTTTTTTCCCCTCCGAGAATGGCTTTTTATGTAAGCCACTCAATAAAGTCGGTATGAATTCAGAAGCAGTGGATCGACTCCGTTTGTGTGAGTGTTGAGTCGATACAGACAACTGTTTGAATGGCAGACGAGGAAGATTGCACAATATTATATTGTTCAGAATGTATTATTTTATATTATAACAGTATGTGATTTGTATTAAATAACACCGATGTTGCGTTTTATGACCTGGTGGTTTTAACACGTGTTTCTGGTCAGGGTGGGGAAAAGGCCTGCAGCACTGTGAGGCCTCACACATAAATTAATTTACTTTTCAATCATGCAATTGAACAATTCAATGCTTCAAACAAATGCAAAGTCAGTTTTGTACGAATTTAAATTCAGGCACAATTCCCAAGTGTTTCTGTAGAAATGGAAATTATCATGTTGACCCACCTATATTTATCTTACAACTATTATCCCAAAATGTAGCCTGCACTCCTGCTTCTTCATTTGTTTTTTAAAATTGAAAAACATTATTCAGAAGCTTTATTTCTCTCTTTGTAAATCCAACTTGCTTGGTCAAGACACGCACCTTCTGTTGATTCTAAACTGTGTTGATAAATGCGTCAAAAATATTTGAATGTTGACCGATGCATATTTACACAACGGACAGTAGTCTGTAAATATTTAAATAGTGTAATGCAATTTAACAAAAGTAAATTCTGTGGCGAGCAGTCTTGTGTTGAGGTTGGCCTTCATCTCAAATGAGACTAAATCAGTTGCCAATAACTACAATTCAAAAGGATCAGTGCAAGCTTTCAGAAACTCAATAATTTCATTTATTTATTAACAATATATTCATCTTGCCTCGCTATATTGTATGTCTTAAACAATGTCTATTTTCATTTAAACACTAAAGCCAAACACCGTTTTTCCAATTAAGGAAGTAGCTTGTTATACTTTCTCTCGGTTACAACTGATAACATAACCCCATTTTCTATATATATATATATATATATATATATTTTATTTTTAATCGTTTCTGGTGTTCTGACGCGTATAACCACACCTAAAACCACGTTATGGTGCGCGCGCTGACTTTCAGATCATTCCTTAAACTGTGTTCCATCAATGATAAGCATGGACAATACCAGCCAGTCTAATTATCCCAATCATCTTGTTTCGATCTCTTATCGTTGAAGAGTAAACTAAAGCGAGTATCTTTCAAACTTCTGTTTGACTGTTTTCTCTGCACAGCTCTGTAGCGCCATCTAGGGCCTCGAGGTTCAACCGACATCCATTATAGTCCAACAGCAGATTATGGTTCTTATTTAAGTCATCTCTCTCCCAGGGTGGCTGCAGCAGACCAGCTTTACAACTGTAACCGTTTGCACAGTAATCTAACTACACGTTTTTATTTCAACAAATGAAATTGAACATTTGGGACTTTCGATAGGAGACGTGTGCATTGATGAGGACGATCAATTGATCAGTTCACCCACCTTGAGAGTCAGCCAGTCAGGGATTAATCACAATATGGTGATAGAAGCTCCTTAGCCAAGTGTCTCTATGCTTTCAAAATGTTTCAAAATGAAAGACATGAAGTACTTACAGGTCTTGCTCTTCAATAAGCCTCATTTCACGTTGCAGTATGGCTTCAGCAGTGCAATAGATGTCTTCTGTTTCCATCACTCACATACTCTGTTAGCTGCCCGTTTCTTTTTATTTCTCAATTTTACCTTCATGCTAAAATGCACAGGTGCGCACACACACACACACACACACACACACACACACACACACACACACACACACACACACACACACACACACACACACACACACACACACACACATTGTTATCCTCTTCCCTAGCCCCCAATAAACTGAAATAGTGCAGATTGGCTTTAACTGAGGAGATTCAGCCTTTGTTGGGTCACTGACGCACTATGGGTTATGGTGATAGTTAAACTATACTAAATCCCTTGAATTACTTCTAATCTTCACAAAATGATAAGTAATTACAGACAGAGATTGTCAGCTGCCACGTGAATTCAGGCCGAGGTTTTTTAGTTTGTTTCTGTAAAGTCAGAGACACAAGAAAAAGTCTGTTCACTACTCAAAGCAATACACATGTTAACATACCAATGGCCATGGGGAGAGCATGAATACAAGGTTATGTGAAGTCAAGTTGGACATATTAGGTTTTTTGTTTATTTCAGTCTGTACTCTTTAAGATATAGTCTAAAAGAAAACAACACTTACAACAGTTTCAGGTAAGACTGCACTTTTGGGTAGTTTTTAAATTTGAACAGAAAACACACTTTTCTCTGCCTCAACAGATGACTAAAATATAAAGTGTCAAAAAGTAATCATTAAATATGACGGAGTACTTTAAGCTTAATGTCTCAGAGTGCAATGTGTCGCCATGTCATTATCCCCTTCACAGACTGTTGTGGCCTCCTGGTCCCCTTACGGAGGGCCACACATGCCCTGATGAAGAGGATGAGCTGCCAATGGATGAAGGCCACAATAACAGGTTTGGTCAGCGCACACCGTAGTCAGCGTGTTGGCAGCCAAACAGCTTTGATCCAGTCACCTAGAAAGTACAAAAGGGAAATTAAATGTGGACGTATCAGTGATTTTGAGGTTGTATTCCACTTAATAAAAGTCTAACTGAATCACAGTCGGAGGTTTCATTTCAGCTGCTATTGGCATGATGAGATATATTGGGTTTTCTAGCTCGACCAGCAAATCACAGTGTTGTGCTAACACCTCTGCACCGATGATGCATCCGTGGCCAATTTTGTGGTTAAACCACCAACCCCACTGTCATTGTCATCAAACCAACCGATTTCCTGTGAAAGGCAATTTGACGAGGCTAAGAGGTGAGTCAAAATAATTAACAGTAATTGCTGCAACACTGACAGCGGTGCCTTTAGACAATGCTTTCGGCAATTTATATTAATTTCCATCGCAGGTGATGTTTCACCTGTCTGACCGCTGAGTGGATTAGCTGCAGACTGAACCTCAGCTCTGTTGCTGATTTTCGAGAGTCCAATTTACTTCATCACATCAGTGTGTATAGAATAAATACTCATCACGGGTTCAAAGTGAACTACTTTTCTACCTAAAAATAAATGTTTGAGGGAACACCGTCGGTGAAATAGAGACAAAGACGTGTATTTTCTCTTGTGATATAAGGGTGAACCACCTCGGACACTCACGTAAACCAGAGTAATGAGATTAAAAGACACAATCACATTAAATAGCCATAGTTCTCTTTGACACTAACCACTATAATTAGGCCATTTTAAAATAATCAGTCATGATTGGCACAACATTTTTCTGAATCCCTGCTCCTGCTTTAGTGTTAGCAGACAGTTCTTTACTTGTTGGGTTGGTGAAAATATATTTTAAAAAAAAACAGATAAGATAGTCAGTCGCTCTCTAGTTTTAGAATTTAAAAAAAACAGCAGTCTGACCAGAGGAACGATGGCGAAGCAGCTCCACCAAGTGGCAAAACATGTCAACTTTACATTTACAAAATTTGAGCCTTGTTTGGGCTTGTATTAAAAACACCATACTTAATAATGTTCATACTCCAATAAAATGATTTGTTTACTTTGAACACAACAATTCATATTTACAGGCAACATGAATGCAAGTTTAAAAGTTACTCCTACATGTTCAAGCATGGGCCGGCCAATGGAGAAAATATAGACAGAAAATGTAAAGAGAATTCAGCTAAAGAATTTTCAATAATAAGCACCTCATAATGTGCCAATGGCACCAACAGCAGACATTTTGACCCGGCATTGTAGGGAAAGAAGGTCAAACTAAAGATGTCTGACCACGACAGTGTGACACAATACCAGGACCCTGGCACTGAGGCAGCTAAATGGATTCAGCCATCACTCGTTTCTATTGTTTACACCTTTTTCAAATTTGTTGAAAGTAAAAAGAAAGAAAACAAAAAATAGAGCATGCCACCAGCATTATTTCACATGTATTTTTTCAACTGAATGCTGCATGCATCAGTACACTTTGTAAGGTCAGCTGTATGTATGAAATCCAGTAAAAATAAAAAGTGTGTGTGATTTGGAACACAGCTAATAATCTGGCTCAGTGCTGATAATGAAATGATTGCCACAGTGTTCGGATGAAATGTGCCAGTGTTCGTCTGTTTTGTTTCATATTCAGGCAGTTAACACCAACATGCACAACTCAGGAGCTTAATGCATGTTGCAAAACAGGAGACTGCAGCTATAAAACATTTATGGACACATTCCAACATTCAATTTGATGTTCAATCACATATAACATACTTTTACTTGTGTAGGAGGGGGATGCTAATCAGTCATGCTAAAGTCCAGGCTGCAGCCGCCACTTTTTCTACATGAAAATTCATAATCTACTCAAGAGTGCTTAGTTGCATTCCTTGTGAACGTGGATGCCAGGGCCTACATCCAAAGACCACAACATCTCGAACAGAACATTTCAACTTAAGGTTATTCATCAGCGAAGATAACAGATACAAAACAAACAGTACGTTTCTCCCAAATCGGTATTAAAAGTTATTACCGTTCATACACTTTGGCATGCATCTGCATAGCATAAGCAGCTGAAATAGTGGTGTCCTGTTGGATTATTTATCTAACGATTATAAATGCTACAACAGTCTCAAATAGTGATCTATTTATTCATGGCATTCGTCACAGTACCTGTTTAGTGAGATAACCTGACTTGTGTCCTTGATGAGATTAACTTTGATCTGCAGTCACTCAAAACAAGAGTGCTTATAACACACAGTAAAATCAATAAAACTATCTTCTAAAATAAGTCTCAAATGAATGACCAAGATACAATTATGTTCTTATACTTTTGGTATACTATTAACACAATATTATTATATTTATAATGTGCGAATAGTATACCACAAGTATAACTTTTGGTATACTATTGGTATATACTATTCTATAATCTCGATTTTTTTTCTTCTATTTTTCTATTTTCTTCCCCAACAATTTTTTGTTGATGATCAAGGTCTAGTTTTATCATCTCTAGACCCGGCAGATTAATTGTTTTATTCTTTTTTTAAGAAATAATTTTCTTAAGAAATAAACTTTTTTTAAGAAATAATTTTATTATTATATTTATAATGTGCTAATAGGATACCACAAGTATAACTTTTGGTATACTATTAGCACATTATAAATATATTAATATTGTAATGTTTACATATTTGTAAAATACATGTAAAATAGACTTAAAACACAAAACAAGTATAATTTAAGTGTGCTATCGGCATGTATATAAGCACATCCACAGTAATATACTTAAGTATACTTTAAGTTGTTCCAATTTAGCAAAAATGAATAAATATTAAATACACTTCAAGTTGTACTTAAATACTATTCAAGCACTTTAAGTATACTTATGATTAGTAGGGCTTCAAGTATACTAAAGTATACTCAAGTTAAGTATGTTAAGATTAAATATACTTAGTATATATATTTCGCCTGGGTTAACAAGCGCATAAAGCGCCTGGCAATTGTTTTTCCAGCCAGATCCCTGCAATGCTGTGGGGATTTCCCTGTATGCGTGTGAATATATTTACTGGTAACTAAATGCCAACTGGGAGGATTGGTCTTGTTTGTTGTGTCTCCTGGTCGATGACGTCACCTCCAACCTGCGCGAGCGCGTTTTTGCCGCGTCGTTCGGACGCTTATCACTCTACTCGGACTCCAGCCGAAACCACAGAGGTATCGCTCAGTTTCAGGTGTTGCAAGTCTCGTGCGTAAACAGACAGGTGCATTTTGGGTATTGTAGTCCCAAACTCGTAAAAAGGCCACTCCTCCGCCGGAGTTCCTGCGCTACTCTAAACTCTCAGTCCCAAAATGCTCTTTGCCGGAGAGCAAACAGTAACGAGCCGTAACGCGAGGAGGTGAACATCATAGATACGCCCTGGGAGAAAAAAAAAGTGTGTAATGCCAGAGGATCGGCCTCTTCTCCTGCCAACGCTCCGAAGCAAATCTCCAGCCATCTCATGCCGACGGTGAGATCAAACTTTGTTTTTGTCTGGTCTCTCGTTTGATGGGTTTTACTCTCTCGTTTCCTCAATAGGAAGTGTCCTGTAAGGGATAGACTTAGTAGTGTGTAACCATGAGTATATATATAGCTGCATACACACATATATATATGTATACATATATACACCTGCTGCCACTGGCAGACTACATGTCAGTGGGACTATTGCTGCTTTGGCTCGTGAATCTGGAGCTTTAATGTCTGAGTCTGGATTATTAAAGAATGTCAGATTTGTTTGAGAATATAAAATCTGGTTGAACAAAAGGGAAACATGCACACGTTTGGAAACATAGTAGTGTATGTATTATTTAGTAGGGCTACAGTACATGAATATCAGTGCAGTGCATCGTAAATAACCCAGTCATGTAGTATTTAATCAGAATATACATTCACACTGTCAGTAGTACAGTGTACTGCACTTTGATCACAGCAAGAAGCGTTGAGAGCGCTGACTACTATGTCATAGGCTTGACAAGAACAACCTGTTTTTGTGCACTGGTGTAAGAAACCACATTATTAATGAATGACTCACTGTGACAAGTCATGAATAGGTCGTGTCCTTTTACACAGACAGTGACAGGCCGAAGAGTTGAGGCTTTATTCCGTGCTTGGAAGAGTTTTCCTGCAACAGACTGCAAAGAGCTCGAGGCGCTCTGTGCTGAAGGAACACTGTCACAGCTGAGACAGCAATGACTTTACTCTCATGTCTTCTCTTGTGTAGGTGTCGGTTTGTGTCATGTGTCACAGCACCTCGGAATATATGTCTGCTTATGTTTGTGCCCGCAACTAAAGATTTATTGTATCTTTTATCTTTTGTAAAATGTAGACAGAAAGGAATAAAACATGCACTTCACCGATTAAAGAATCCAATTAAAACACGTTCAAATCCAAAAGACTTTCAGTTTGCTATGATAGAAGAAAAACAGCAAATATTCATACTTCACAAGCGGACAGTAAAATGTTGTCATTTGTGCTAAAATAATGACTTATGGGTTGAAGGAATTCAATAATATTGTTGATGATTTACCAACTAATCAATGAATTGATTCAGGCTCATGAGTTACATTAACTCAGGTGACTACTTCAGAATCCCTGGAAGTGTCTTTAAGAAATAAAGTAAAGTTGTTTACGAGTAAAAGCTGCAGGTTCATTGAGAAATTAAAACAATATTGTTTTTATGTTTACAGATGATATGGCAGCTGGAAGAGTAAGGTCCTTCCGTCGGGTTGGGAGTCTCATGCGGAGCAAATCTGAGGGGACACTGATTGATCTGGATGACAAAGTCTCAACCAGTGACAACCGGAATGGTAAAATGTTTACTATGAAGCAGAGGCAATGTGAAAACCTTAAGCTAATGTTAACCAACGTCCTAACACGAGTCCTAATATGTCCACAGGTGTGTTTGCGACGCAGAACTCTGAGTGGCCAGAAGACTTACGCTCATCTCACTCGAAAAATCCCTTTTGGAACAAACTATCTGGATCAAATCCTTTCTTAGATGACATTGTGCACAGCAGCGCAGACAGACACATTTCCAACACTTTTCATGTGAAACAAAATAATAAAAATCCTTTGGACGCGAATAACGATGACGTCATTAGCACATCTTCGGATGAAGGCAACGTGGGGAGCTATTTGGAGAGCAAACACAATGCCATCGACCGATCTGGGAGATGCAGAAGTGCCTCGGACATTCTGGATGATCTGGAGAGAAAAGAGCCAAAACAGGAGCACAGCTTCAAACCACCTGGGCCGGTGCTTCAACCGGATTTCGAGTGGCTTAAGAACGACAGAGAGGCCTACAAGATGGCCTGGCTGAGCCACAGGCAGCTAACCCGCTCGTGTCTGGATTTAAATCTGATGAGCCAGAGTCCGGGGTGGGCTCAGACACAGGCCACTGACTTTCAGGTCATCTGCAAGATCGGCCACACTGGAGGCTCAGCGCAGTTGCCGGAATCGGAAATTAGCATCCATATCCCAGAAGGCCATGTTCCTCCAGGAGAAGTGCAGGAAGTTACACTGAAAGCAATGCTCGACCCTCCTCCTGGACTCAATAACAACTACATGACCACCATGAGTCCGCTTCTAGAGGTGGTCCTCAGCAACATCAACATAAAGGAGTGCATCTCTCTGGAGATGAAACTGGCCGGAGAGGTAAAGAGCGACGCATTGAGTCAGGTGATGACGTCTGTGGTCGGCCTGGTGTCCAACAAAAGAGAGGGGCCTTATATTAAAGTGAAGGACTGTTACATTTACGGGAGCATGATGCAAATGAAGCTGCAGGACCTTAAGACACATGTGTATGTGATTGCAGTCGCAGAGGCCTCTGCAATCCAGCCTCCTGCTACATCAGTGTGGGATTACCTTGATCGACAAATCACGGTCGCAGTTTATGGCCCCAGGTATATCCATCCATCGTTCAAGGTCGTAGTAGTAGTTTGCGGTCATGAGAACGTTCCGCCAAGGCTTCCGTTTTCAGACATCTGCAGGGGAAACAAGAATACGCCTCCACTTGTGCTGCAGCTTTGGGGGAAACACGGGTTTAAACCAGACACACTGAACAACCTGCATGTCGGAATTAGCCTCACAGGCTCAATGTTTAAAGTGAAACCTGAGGACGAACTGAAAGAAGTGAGACAAAGTCGGCTCAAAATAGGGACGGTTTTTCATCTGCCAGTTGCGTTATCTTGTGCTAGTAATACAGAAATGACTCCTTTTAAATTAGATCTGCAGGTGAAAGACTCAAACGCTGCGATTGTTGCCGATTTCCAGGTGCCTTCCCCTCCCGCGGCACCCATCCGATCAGAGAAGCGAGTGCCGAGGCAGATAGAAAAGCGGCTTGAAATGACAAGAAGCTTGCCGATCCCTGAAGAAAGTGTTCCAGATTTCCCCAAATTCACAGACAGACCTGTGAACCTCCAGTGCTACGGTGTGGCCTTAAAGTCAGTCCTCCGTCAGCCCCGTGTAGACTACCTTCTGGAGTACTTCAAGGGGGAAACTCTAGCTCTTCTATCCAGAGAGACCGTCAAGTCAGTGGGAAACTCAAAAGTAAAGGAGTGGTATATCGGATTCCTCCGAGGCCGGACCGGTTTGGTCCACTGCAAGAACATCAAGCTCATAACCGCAGACCAAGTGATCGACTTCACCGGCATTCAAATCACCACAGAGGTCCTCCTGAACAACATGACGCTGCCCTTCAAGAAGCTTACGTACATGTACTCTGCCATCCAGACTCTGGTCACTGAACACATAACCAGCTGGAGAGAGTTGGCGGATGCTTTAGGGTACGGCAAGCTGACCCTGGACACGATCACGCGGACGCACGCCGAAACTCCGGCTGATAAAGTGGCCTGCGTGCTAGAAAAGCTGAAGGAAGACTGCCACGCTGAGAAGAGCAAGAAGAAGTTTCTGCACGAGCTCATGGTGGTAAGTAGAGGAAAACGATCAACTAAATAGTTGTACTAAATATGTCAATCTTTGTGTGGACTACATACAAGGAAAATAACCAATCTTGTGAAAACGCTGCAATTTCACAGCCCGTATGCTCAGATGTGTTGTGCTTCCCATGGTTTTAGTGACAGTTTATCTCTGTGTTTGTCACCACAGGGTCTGTTGAAGATGGACTCTGTGAACCTTGTGGCCCAGCTGATTCAGAACACAGTCATTTTGTCCACAGCTGTGGAGCTGGGAGCTCGATGGCGGGAGCTCGCGGAGAAGATGGGCAAACTGTCCAGCGCTCAGATAGCGGACTATGAGGCGCCGCACCGAGGGAAGAGCAGGGATGTCGGTACCCAGGTCAGTTTAACAGCACACACACACACACACACACACACACACACACACACACACACACACACACTGACACAGCAGGCAATGGATACAGAGTAGATAACGCTGATTTCATGGCATTTCTGCAGCGATATATGATGAATGATGATTCCTGTATTTTCTTGTTTAAGTCCATGTGGAAGCCCGCCTATGACTTCCTGTACTCCTGGAGTCTGCGGTATGGAGACAGCTACAGGGACATGATCCAGGATCTGCACCTGGTCCTGGACAAAATAAAAAACCCTCCCACCAGACAGTGGAGACAGCTGACTGGTGCCCTCATCACAGCGAACTGTCTCGATATCTTTCGAGCCTCAGCATACCCAAATTCCTAAACTTTCCGCAAGCGCACTCTAAGTGATGACAGCAACTTCCACGCACTTGGGGAATAACAGAGAGATTTTGTTCCACAGCAATAAGGCTTTGTTGTTGTTGTTGTTGTTTTTTAATGTTACTTTGCTTTTTTTTGGGGTCGTTGTATAGTTTTGCTCATTTTTACACAAAGCTTTAGAAGCTACTTTATTGAAATTCAATCCGGTACTTGCACTAAATGTTTGGATCTCACTTGGTGAATGTGAAATATGTTCTCACATTTTTGAGCAGAGGAGGAATGTCCTTTCATCTTACAAAGAGAAGAACATGCAGTGTAGTTTGTCACTGTTCTCGATGTCTCTCTGTACGCAAATGAGACGAAGCGGAGATCATTTTCTGTCAAATGTTTATGAGATCAGTCGGGAACGACTGATATCAATTGTCCTTGGGTATCAATCTCGACGGGTGTTTTTATCTATTATTCTTTTGCCTGTTAATAGTAGGCTAATATTACCCCATCTGCAAATGTGCATTACCGAAAGACCAGGTAAATTAGTATTTATGAATCTAATTTGATTTCTTCTAGTACTTAACTTACTGACTGTATTCAGTTTGTTTTTTAAGGATCCACAGTATTAGGATCCAGATCACCTTCATGGATCCTGTGAAATGTTGTATCAATGGGATAGTTTTTTGTAAAACACTGTAGGTAGTTAATAATAATAATAATAATAATGTGAACACTGCTGCAAACTAACAACCTCAAATGTTGCAGCACTGCCAGGACAATAAATAGAGTTATATATAGTTCTACCAAAGTGACATTTTCCTGGTGCCAGTAAACAAACCATAAATATGCTACTTTACAGGTGTCATAAACTCTTGTTTCTGAATAGGAGTATGCTATTTTTATACTGTAATGAAATGTTTTCGATATGTACAAAGCAGATCATTTCATAAGATAGACATTGTAATCGTTGTGTTTGTATGATCATGTTTTCGTTGCCAAGTGGAAACCTCACTGTTGAGAGTGGTGCCATGTACTGTATGTACAGTACGCAGAGTCTTCAGTCACTGAAATGTTCAACGATTCATATCTTTGATACTAAAATGAAGATGTGTTGCATGAGATATGAATAAATATTAACTGCAATAAAGTATCCGATCTGTTTTCTAATTCATGCAGAAGTTCAACTAAGAGCTAAAATAGCAAGGAGCTATACAACTACTACTGATTCAAATCATATTTCAACTTAACTTATGTGACATTTTGTCATTTTTCCTGTTGAGTTGTGTTAAATCACGCCTTAAAATCAAATGACGTTTCCCTGAAGTGTTTTCGACTGATTTTCTCAGACTGTTTGCTTTTCCTGCCGCTGTTTGTTTAAGCTAGTTTCAGCTCAGAGCATTGTGTGCTGGTTCTCTATCAAACAGTGAGCGCCGAACTGACTTTACTTTGCCTCACTGAATGCAGCCCAGTAAAGGTAAACCGAAGAGGGAAACTGATTCAATCTCCCAGTCGAGAGTGGTTGTCAGATTGTATTTCATCTGAAAGGGCTGATAGCAAACAGAATTTAGACGGAGCATCGAGGACAAACTGGGGAAATGAAACACTGGAGTTGATGTAAAACAAGAAATAATTTCACTCTCTTACTCTCTTACTAAAATAAATAACTTTGGATACACATCCATCCCTCTTGCTTTCATTAGCCTTTAGCCTGAAATATCAGGGAAACTGCACCTTGTAATTCAATGTGAGGGCATACGTTCCTGATCATGACACAACACTTTAAGATGACGTAGACAATTACATTTATTCTAAAACATAAATGGAATTCAGACGTTTTAAACAGTCATATACTGTTAGTTTTAAGCATGTAATAGCGGACTGCCTCAAACCCAGAGGACAAGATTCACAGTGAGAGTCGAACATGAGTGAGTTCAGACGAAGAATTCACTTTATCTAACACATCAGAGATAAATAGTTGACAATAAGTTATAGAAGCAAAATGAATGATTAAATATCAATACTGGTATTGTTGCTATAGCTGTGAATATCTTAAATACATATGATTATGACTATAGCGTCATCAGCTCAGCTACAGTGTAAAATATTAGAAATTACCAAAAAGTAAGATAACAATGTTTCTAAGCATAGGTGTACTATAAAAATATATGTATGAATGTGTAGTGTACTTAGTGAAACAGTTACAAAAGAGCTACACAGAATAAGGAACCTAATGGCTTAACATTTCTTTTAAATGATCTAACTGTTGGGTTGTTATTTTACACATTATGAAGGTTGTATTACAGCAAAATCAGGGACACAGATGGAAAACCTTTGAGGCATCCAATTTAAAAATAGACACTGCCTTTTTAGGCCTCCATTTCTCAGAGGCAGTGAGGCGTTAAACTTTGTGACTGATGAAATGTGACCACTTTTGTTTTTGGGGGGCTTTTACAGCAGCAGTGCCGATAGCAGTTCATCATTATGAATATTACTGGCTGTCTGAGGGTCTATATTTGTGTGAGAAAATATGTAACCTCGCCATTCATGTTATTGTAATTGTGCATTGCTGTGCAGAATGTGTGAAAAGATAAAGCAACACTGTTAATAAACATATATTTGACCTTTAGATGTCTTTGTCTTCTAGATAGTCATGATATCGGAGACTGGTTGACATTCACAGCGTTCACTGGGCTGCAAGCTACTACTAAACAGCAAAGGAAGTGTTTTATTTGACAACAAAGTTGATAACAAATGTTTTTTGATACGCTAAATATTTATTGGGGGACCTAAAAGAATCAGCGGAAAAATCCAGCCTCCCACAAGTCATATTTCATGAGGGGAAATGATCCCATTCTGACTAAGTGTCTCATGGGTTCAACAGGAAACACGTTTCCTGGTATTACTGAAAATACCACAGTCTATAAGAGACACGTTTAGATACATCATCTCTGATCAAATGAAAGAAATAGAAACATTTTCTGGAAACTGGAAACAAAAACTGTCCATATTTGTCAGATAAACCTTGACAGATCTTGACAGATAAACCTCTGTGTGTGAAAATGATCAACTGAAAAGGAGAAGGAAAGAAATCATGTCACGCATCCTACTGTTTGACATGTATGGGAATAGTACTAGAATATTGTACTCAAGTAAAAGTACTCTGTGTAAAAATGCACTGAGATAAAAGAAAGAAAAGCAGACTATTCAAAATGTACTCTGAGAAAAAGTTACTGAAACTCTTCAGCGTTGTCTGTATCCAGAGAGCATGACCCTGTCACTCAAGATCCTCTGCAGAGCTCGTTGTGAGCAGTTTCAAGTCTCACTACCAAATACCAACGCTTGCACAGTGGCCACGGTGCCTTGATACCGACGCACAATGCACACTTTAGCATCTGTGTGAGACGCACTGGTCTGTAAACCCATCAGCATCATCATTAGACGCTGGGGGCAAGGGATGTCATGTATATATATATATATATATATGTGCAGAGGTAGAAGTCTAACTTAGGACCTTTACTCAGGAGACCGGTGTTCGAGTCCCTCGTGAAACTTAAAGTTGAGTGATTTTGTTATTGACAAATGATGTTGTTTTTGTAACCCTTACTAGGTGGTTTTGTTTCCTAAACCCTATTAGCAAGTGTTACGCAACATTTACCACACGCAAACCCTCACTCAGCTTTATTCCCAAGGGGCAAAATATAACAAGCGCGGATGAGATCACATTGTTCCAGGGAGTCCGCTATGTTGCACCGACACGTTTCTACAGAAGCCCAGAACAGACGACACGAACTCCGGCTCGAGATGGGACCACTCACGCTGTTGCATCAGCCACCGAATCTGCTCTCCACTTGGCACGCAGGACTACTTTCACTTGGTTGCAATCTGCAACCTGGCCACTAGATGCCGCCAAATACTCCACATTGACACCAACTTGGTTGAGTAAAGGTATTTTTTCACTTTTATCCCTGTTTCTTTTAGTTATAGATTGGGCATCCAAATTAAATGTTTTGCAAATGTAATATTACAATACCTTCAGCTTACAGTGAAGTCATTGTCATTCATTTACAATGAGAAAACATCAGTATATATGTCATTATTATACAATAATCTTGATCAGTTGTTTTGATGTTTGTGAAGTAAAATTGCTTTAAGCAGAACGGTTTGTTTTTCCACCATTAAGTGAGACTTAGTTTGCCATTATTATGTGCTTTGTTACTGAATGATTCAATAATTGGGTTTCCTGGCATTAACCCAGTCTGTGGAGCAGGAAATATACTCCAGTAAACAGGAACTCTATACCACAACAGAGCCACCACAGCACTTTGCCTTATGCAACCGTCTTTTTTTGACATACCACAGTTACTCATCCACTTCTTAGTAGACCGCTGTCTGCAATATTTTTACCACTTCACTCACAAAAGATTTTTTTGAGGTTTTTTTGTTGCAAGAAGGGCTGACTATCATCTCTCCTTTTAACTTGGGAAAGGCTGTTCTCAGTGAAACTGTATGATAAAAAAACATAACATATCAGTCATTATAGAGTATGTGTTGATGTCCACAGCTTCTTCCAGACTGCTGCTGTGTTTCACTCAGAGCTTCCTGCTGTTCTTCATAACACATCAAAGAATTAACACATCAAGTCCTTGTCACTGACACTCCCGCCAAACCTTCGCCAACACAGAGTCCTTCCCTTCAGTGTGAGAATATTTGACTGTATGAAGAAAAATACAGATTCTGTCTCCTGTGCAATCCTTGCAGAATGAAATGTGACTCTGAAAATGTTTTTGCACTCTAAAGTGCATCTGTTTACTGCAGCATTTCTAAAATAGGCACACAGCTAAAAATGCTGAGGGTTTGTTTCTGATATGCACATTAGGTTTGCTCAGCATACTTTGTTATATTTCATTGTATTTTTCCTGGTTTCTTCATTCAAGGCAAATACTCACCAGGGATTTGTTTCAAGAAGTGTCCCAGACGGACCCTATTCTTCATCGGGACAAGGTGAGACCTCACGATCTCAGCTGCTCAGTCTGCTCTGGTGATCCAGGCAGGATTAAGGAGAAGTTGGCAGGATATTATTTTCTTTAAAGGAGAACAAAAAAAAAAAATGAAATTGCTGTTTCATCTGGCACTTGTCCCGGCTAACCCCTGAGACATGAGTCCATTAGTGCATTTTTTTCACAGAACTTTGATATATTAACTGAGATGTTGACTATTCTTCATATTACGACAAATAATTGTATATCCTATCCTCAAATGGTTTGATGTTTTCTCCAGTAAAACAACTATCTAAACTATTCTAGCCTGTATTCAGTTATTAAAACTTGGTTTCACGCTTATTGAGGTGGATATATAAAATAAACCTCAGTATACAAAAGCTTGCATGGTATACAGTATCTGCAATACAGTACTATGTGTTTTTATGGTAAACCCAAAACACCGTGAAGCGTCAGACCCTGGTGGTTTCAGCCCAGTGGGGGGCGCCATTGTATCGATCTTGAGAGTTTCCATGATTGTCCACAGTTTCTCATTTGTGTTATGTCTCATGTGTTATTGCTAACAACACCTATTTATTGAATATGAAAACATAGCAATGGGATCATCATGTATTTTTTTGGATATGTAAATGATCTCATGACAACAACACAATTAATTCCCTGAACTTCTCAGCATGGCATGTCATAAATTACTTCAATACTTTAACTTTATGATCAAAAACAGCAACAAATTGCAGTTGTACAGAAAACGTAATGGTTCTGAATTATATTTGAAAAAGGAGAAGGATGAATACAGAAATGACAGGATTTCTTTTGGTATTTTTTTCCTAACAATCTGATATCTGATACACATAACCATGCTGCTATAAGTAAACATGCACGAGTCCAAACCGTTTGACTCAGACTTCTGAAGCCAGCAGCCATGGGGGTCATCCACAAATCACCGTAATGAACAGAAGCATTCCTCTGTCCTCTGGGGTATATAAGGCTTCATTTGGTTTGCCTCCGTGATATATGTGGAGGGCAAGAAGTCATTTAGCTTTCAATTTATTAGCCTGGTGATTTATGCATGCTGCAAAAGGTAGTGCTGGTGTCTCCTACCCCACCACCCTTTCCTCCTTCCTTTTCTCATTGCGCTGTAATAATTTGCTAATAGATGATGTGTAAGGAGAGAAAGTTCAGCAATTAGAAAAGTCAGACAGAAAGAACAAGGGCTTCCAGTTTCAATGGTTGCACTTCATTTATCACTGATATTTAAGTCACTAAGTAAAGTAGTGAGATGACAGCAACCTGCACTATGTTGGAGTCAATACATTAGGAAGAGGAAACCCTCCACAAGACAACGACTACAGCAGATACTTGCTGAAATTATAAAATGTGAAAACATAAATTGCATTTATTGGGTATACTGATGCACAATATGCCTGAAAACAGTATTTTTTTTGAACAATATAACAAGGGATTTTAATTTGTCATATCATAAAGAATGAAGACAGTTAATGTTTAGTAAACCTGCATGGTCGGTGCGTTTTGGAAATGTTTGTGGTGCATGTTACAAGGTGTTGGTCGTTGCCCAGAGCTCAATGCCTTTCTGCTGACTAACAGGCTGCTTGGAGCCTCTTCCCATGACCACCGCTGGGAAGGAGGAAGCTTCGTTACCAAATGACTCACAGGGAGAAAAAACAACCTGAAGTGTTTGGCAGTGTTCAGAGTGGCTTTGTGAGTAATAACCATCTACTTTCTAGGACACCTCATTCTGCTTGAACTCAATCTCACTTTTTCCATTAACTAACCTAACAGAAACCAAGTTTCGTCATGGTAGAAAGGCACTGTGATAAAGATTAAGCAAAATTACAAGACACAAATAAATAAGCCCAGATATTCTTGATAAACATCCGAGAAAAGCGTCTGCAAATCCCTGATCTACTGAGATTACATACCCGTCAGTGGAATAATAGCATAGTTATTCTACAGTTCCCCCCGGTAGAAGGCTAGTTTATTTTTGTTGATGATCACATCCTATCTTGCAGAGAGAGGTTTTGTCAGGTGTACAACGATAGTTTGGGGGAGGTGCAAAGAGCGCGTCTGCTGACAGACCTGATGTACCAACCGTGACACTCCCAGTTCGTCAATAATCTAAAACACAGATGGAGGGAGGCTGGGAATGAGACTTGGGAATGTTAAGGATTGCAGCATAACATTTTGATGATGAGCACTTCACCACTCAACTGTTTTCTTCTACAAAAGTGCATAAATCTAACACCACAACCTCTATTAACAGACTGCCTTCCACTCTCAAATCTCAGGCCTGTATGAACAATTATTATAAACTACTGGGTTGTGTATAAAGTATTACTATGGATACATTTAGGGTAGAGGAAGAAGTATTCACATCCTTGGAAAAGGTACCAATAAGAATACTCCAATAACAGGTAGGTTAAGCATAGGCTATTGACCTTAAATTACATGATTCCTCGCTTTATTTAAAATAAAATCACTCATTAAACATAACAAAAGCAGTCAATCTAAAGCACCCATAAAATGCAGTTCCAACCATACCAATTCAAGCATGATTTGCCTCAGAGTCTATTGCTATAGGCCTACACACTTCCATAGAAGCCCACCGTATGTCTTCAAATGCAAAGCCAGTTGTATTCATTGCTTGTTAACAAGATGTATTGTACAGTGGCCCCGAGAGCTCAGCGCACTCAGAAAACACATGCAAACAGACAAAACCCAAGTGAATTGCAGATACATCTTCACCAATTTGGCAACACGAAGCTGCAAGAGAGAAAGCACAACGTAATACGCAAACTTGCTGCAAGTAAGTAGCACACACGAAAAAAAAAAAATTCCAGGGGACAATAAAAAGTGATGCGCACGGCTAACACTTTGCTGCACATCTTTTGCTTATAATTAACCCGTCAATTCAAATAATGACGAAATCAATTGTGACATAGGCTAACTTTATGTCAACAGACTATAGCTACTTTCAGAAATGTCAACAAGTAACACTAAGGGGCAAATTAATTGCAAGCAGTTTAATTAATGGTTTAAACAAGTAAAAATAAGTTGCAGTTATTGCGATTGACAACTTTACCTTGACAACGGTACCCAACTAGAAACCTTTTATTTTTTTGTATGGGGTTACAATGCAACGAGGCTGGTAAACATTGTTTAGGCTTTAAAAATTAAAAAAAAATTGTAATAAATGTTTTTAAATCAAATATTAATCTGTAAATATAACTACTGTTGTCGTCAAATAAGTATAGTGAAGTAACAATTAAACGTAGTGGAGTAGTAATTGCTCCATTGCTAATAAAGTAGCAATGGAAATACTCATGTAAAAAAAGTATCTCAATTTGTACTGAAGTAAATACTTTCCATCACAACCACGGCTGGAAATAAAGACACATTCCTGTTACCTGCTATAACTTGAAGAATGTCCAGCAGATGGTGAGAGCAGCCAGAAGCTGCAGGTGTCTACACTTCACAACAGAAAGTAATGTCTTTAACAGATTTAAGCCATCAGTCAAACCACTTTTATCCTGACAGAGAAGCATGATGCTGGTTATAATGATGAGGACATCTAAAAAATGTAAAGAAAACCTTAGCGATAGTGTGGTAGCTAAAAACTTGTTTATGCTTATACTCTTCTAATTAGAAACATTGACGGTGATAATCAAGATGAATGACTTCACATCTTGAAGAGATCCCCAGCTGGGTGGCCGTGATCACACAACTTCCACATTGATGAGTGAAAGTAAACAACACCCTGAGAAAGAAAAAAACACAAAATCTACCATCGGCCGAGATAAATCCCTCAAAGAAGAGTGTCTTCTTGACTAATTTCTGTCAACCAAGAGGGAGAACAAGCGGGGCTGAAGGATTCTCGTTCCAAAGACAACATAGCTGGAGAGGTAGCCTATTGTGTCCTGACAGATTGGTCTGACTGAAGGAGGAGGTCGCCTCTAACTGACACTCAGGGAGGAGCAGAGGTGAGCAGAAATCTGGGGGAGACGGGAACACAGCTGCGGTTCAGAGGAGAGTTAGTGCCGTTGTATCTCACATTATATAGAATTTACTGCCTGCACAGGGTAGTTAGAGAGTCTTTTATCATGCTACATGCTTGTTGGGTGGATATGGAATGGCAAAAAACATAAACACGTGTAATGAACTTTAGTTTGTATCTATCTGGTTTTGTTTTGGGGTGGGGGTTTGGCAAAAGATGGGAGACCCTCCTTTGTTCTGATCACTCCCCAGGTCCTCGCCCCCACACCTCTGCCCATCATCCCCCCTGTTCGCTATTCATCCTCATGTGCAGCTGGAGCACTCTGTTTGACCTCCTCTCTCCTGACAGAGTCTTTATTAAGCGGGACTGTGGTGGGACTTCTCGCAGCACTCGCGGTTAGAGTGAAGAACCACACTGGACTACTGACATTATGCTCATCCCTTGCATAAGTCTATGTGACATGGCATGCTACGCTGCTTTGAGACCTGTGCTCTGCCAGGGTTATTACGCTGGGCTTTGAGCCACAGATGAAGATAAAGAGTCACTGATGTTATTCACAACAATATTTTTTTAAATATTTCATATTGGGAGCATGACTGATGACGTTCCAACCAGGTGGTCTTTGCCAAGTCATCTTGTCAGTTATGCTCAATTTATGAGACAATATAAGAAGAACTAGCTCATGGAAACATGACAGCAGTGTACGAGAATAATTCATTTTTTCTTGTTTTTGTGATCGCTATCCAGCGTGCACCTGCGTAACACTTTTGGATGTGGATGTGCTTTTGTCAAAAGACTCTTTCCATTCCACGCATTCCATAATTTAATATAAGAGTTATGTAAGAAGGTTTGAGAACATCAACAGGAGTTGCCTCTTCTGCTGTATTTGGTGGCAAGGGTTGTATCGTGTTGTATATTTGAATGCATGTTCAATATCATGACATTTATACTATTATTCACACATACAGTGCAGTCAGGAAAGTGACACATAGTTGTCGTCTTGGCTCTCTTCCCCAAAATGTTTGATCTGATATAAAGCAGTAAATATGAGATAAAAGTGCTGACCTTCAGCCTTTTTTAAGAGCATTTAAGTCCACATCAGATGAACCGTGTAGGAGGTGTCCTTTTCTAAATGCATTTAATCAAGACTATTTCATCAGCAGGAAATAGTTCCCATAAAAACAGTTTACAGCGATTATCAAAGGTAACTGGGACGTTGTTTCACAAAAGCCATTTTTCAATGTTTCGAGCACCCAAAACAAAACTGCATTGTATTACGGTGGTGACAGATATCACACACAAAACAGATACCCAAACTATCTGCATAGATACCACGAGTTTGTGATTTGATATAAACAGGGTGGACAAAATACTTGAAACACCTCATAATGCAATACAATTTCAACAGCACCATAAACTGCAGCCCCCAAAATGATCATAGGTTTCGCTGTTTATCAATCAGTGTATTCTCACCCATGTAACAGTGACACATTAATCCCATTTCCTAATGACCGAGAGACAGACGCTGTCTCTAAACGTACAGCAGCACCTGCCAAGCTCTTACGGTCCCGCCACAATATGGTAAAGCTACTGTAACTCTGTGGACAGATATTTCCGCTGCATGGATCAGTGCACTGGCCTCCGTGCTGCAGCGGCCCTGGTGAATGTGTGTGTGGTCTGCTGGGTGGCAGTGAGCTTTATAGGCAGCAGAAGGCATGGCTCAGGGATCCCTAGAATTAAGTTTTAGCAGTGACCAAGGCACAAAATATGTGTGCAGCAGACGTTCACTTCATTGACAGGAAGTGAGGTTATGTGGGTTAAATGCGGAATTAAGTGAGTCTCCATGCTTTTGTTTGACTTTATACATGGTTTGTGTTGTTGTTTTGTGAGTAAAGTTAGACCAGTGAGACACTTTCTCAAAGCCTTTGAGGAAGGCTTATGTTTGTTTTGTGTGTGTGTGTGTGTTTGTGTGTGTGTGTGTGTGTGTGTGTGTGTGTGTGTGTGTGTGTGTGTGTGTAACAAAGATCGTACTGCTCGGATGCCAGTTCGTCCACAGACCCCACATCTCCCAGAGCTCCCAAGCTGTGAAAACATACTGGAGGTTTGTTGGTTCTTCGTGGCTAATAAGGTGTCATTGTGCGGTAGAGCTGTCTGATACCCCACAGAGTCATTAGCACGACGTGAATAGATTTAACAGAACAATCTATCACACCCGCACACTTGCATACGGACATGTGCAGCTCTTCATGTGCCTTTCCGCCCTGCAAAAATCAATACTATTTATGAGATAAGATTCCAGGGAATGGGCAGGCTTTACTCCGTTTTCTCTGACACGGTGAACTTGTGCTCTGCTACAGGAATACAGGACTTGAACCACGATTACAACCTGCAACATCAAAGCACTCTGCTTTCAAAGGCTTTCTTTTACAGCTAACTTCAGAAGTCCTGGCTCCTATATGTCCAGACAGCTTATAAAGGCATGTTTTCCTCCTCACCTCCTGATTCAACACCCCAGCTCCTCTCTCATCGTGCACCTCTGGACTGCTGTTATCACAAATCCCCCGATATGATGTCTGGATTTCTCGACACAATGGGACATTTTCAGACCTTTTGCTGAGGAAACATGCTGTCATTCAACTCTGCTGTTTGACCTGGTTAGTCCTGAGGGTTGATTAGAGGCTATCCGGGACTCGCTCTTTGAAGAACGCACCCCTGTCTTTTCTCATCCCGTGCAGTTGATCCGTCTTGGCGAGCTGGCACCGCACTCATTGTGGTTAAAGTTTAATGGAGTGAACATGAATATCACGGTCGGCTGTGGTTTGTTATTTCAATAGATATGAGTAGGCTGAAACACTGCCTTCCAAGTGCAAATAGACAGGTCTCTGTGGACTTGGCTGTGGCTCAGGACTTAGTGAGTGAGAGCCTGAGTTGTGTCTGCCTTGATGTGACCTCGGGGACGGGTGGTTAATGACGCTCTGGGGTCACTCATGGCTGGTGTGTCAAGTTGCATGAGTCAGGAATATACACTTGACTTTATCATAACACCCACTCACTGCTCATTGATAAGGACAAAGGCTTTCCTCATCAATTATCAGCCACGGCTATAGGCCGAGCGGACAGCAACGTACTGTAAATCACACCGGAAAACAATCAGCGCTGTTTATCTCCTCTTCGTGTACTTGTAGTTGTCAGGCACTGACAGTCTGTGACTGACTGATGAAGGTTTCGCCTTTATTAAAGATCAACACTGGAGGAGTTGTCCTGTGATGACATCATATTCCCGAGAAGCAGCTGTGTTTTCTCAGAGTCACTTCAGCAGCAAAGAGCTGAACTCGACAGAGCAAGCGGCCAAGAAATGTAAATGTGGGAGTTAATGCTAGCGTTTGCATTATAATCATTTTTAAAGTAAGGGGTGATAGTGTTCCCTAATGGCCGAGGGGTCGGAGATGTTGACCAGGCCATCAAAACATTGCTGGATGGACTGTTTTATGGTTTTTATTTGCTGCAATCATAAATATCCCTAAAAAACAACAAGAATAAAGGAAACAACAAACATTTGTTGCATGTAGGGCTGGGCAATATTTGTATTGATGCCGTGATATGAGACTAGATATTGTCTTAGTTTTGAATATAACGTCGTAATATGGCATAAGTGTGTTTTTTTCCTGGTTTTAAAGGCTGCATTACAGCCTACATTTTTCTCAACTTGGGCTGTTCTAACTTATCTATTTCTTGTCTTTACCCACTCATCATTATATCCACATTACTGATCATCTCATTGAGTAAATATTTTATACAAGCACCAATGATTAACTCTCAATATAATATAATATACAATATCCATATCGAGGTATTTGGCCAAAAATACCATGATAATTGATTTTCTCCATATTGGCCATCCATAGTTGCATCTCACCTCATTCATTCTCACCTCTGTATATATTGAGCATCTTTCATCCCTGTTATTTTTATTGTTGTGTCTGTAAACTGCTACTAGAACAAACAACATCTAACTATCTATATCTATCTATCTATCTATCTATCTATCTATCTATCTATCTATCTATCTATCTATCTATCTATCTATCTATCTATCTATCTATCTATCTATCTATCTATCTATCTATCTATCTATCTATCTATCTATCTATCTCTTTACTGTGGAAAGAAGTATGCAGGTTACTTTACTCAAGGCTCGTTTAAAAAGCACACAGAATATCACACTTTCTGCAAAGCTGTTCAGATTAAACATCAAAGTTAACTCTACTACATTGTTGTACCATATAATAACTGTATTTATTTAGCACCTTTAAAAACAAAGTTTACTAAGTGCTCTACAGAGCATAATGCTAATAACGGTAAACAAAAAAGGACCGTACCATAAAGGCAATGAATACAACAAAACCAAACAAATAACCCAAAAGAGCAAATGGAATAGAAAACAAACAAATATATAGAATAAACAAACAAAAACAGGGTAACAAAAGAACTGCATAAAAGGACATACAAATGCTGCCAAAAGGATTCAGACAAGGTGGTTGGAGCTCCACCTGCTTACCTGTGAGGTGCAGCAGGTATCGTGGTGAGATCAGCACCATGGACAGGGCCAGCACACAGGTACACTCACCTTGAAGAGGCTTAACATGCTCTTTGTCATGCCTTGCCATCTGCATACAGAATTACAAACTTCAAGATATGAAATTCCACCTTTACTTAGCAGTATATTGATATAAATGAATGAGTGGGGATTTTTTTGCCAGAAAATGTAACAAAAATACGACATTTCCTTTTGTGAAAATGTAAAATGTTACACTTAAACAAGCCTCTGTTTCACCTGGAACAATACTTCACTCTTAGGCCTGTCCGAGGATGTAAATAGATGTCCGCTGGTGTTGTGACCTCTGACCTTGACTGCCCCCCTGTTTCCTGAACCAGATGCTGCTCCTGTGGACCACAGCCAACTTAACCTAAACAAAGTAATCCTCCACTAAACAAGATGGATATTGTATCACCAACCTAGTAAATACCAGAGGCTCTTAAACACAGAACTGCCCTTTCCTCATCGTTGACTGTGACCAACAGGGAATAATCACTTATTGTATTGTTTTACGGAGGAACAAAGAAACATGAACTTTATTATACAACAGTTTTCCAAATATTTTTATGGTAGGATTTATGACAGTATTAAAAAAAGCACGCCCTCTTGTGGGGAACACATTTAGAGCATGCAGCAGTCAAAGGAAAAATTTGAAAATCTGCAGAATTGGCTGCATGTCAACAATGTTAGATTGGGATCATATGTCGCCTACTTATAAAAGTCTTTTGATCTCGCTTGGTTGAGGAAAAAGTTGAGGGTAATATTAAACCAACATCTGTGTGGGCTTGGTCTGCAGAGATATGCCAATTAAGGTTGTACGAAACTGTTTTAAAAAGAAAAATAAGTTTCAGCTCATGCAATTACTGGAGATTATAGCAAACATATAGCAGCCGTGATGTCACCATCAGCATTTTATTGGATAGAGGATGGACGGATGAAGGAATAAAATATACGTTGTTGTTTCTTACCAAGACGCACAACTTTTAGTTTAAACTGGTTTCGTTTCGGGGGCCCTTTTAGCATTCATGCATAATGAGACAATGTGCAGTTTGATTTCCCCTCGTGTATGTGAACATGGTATGAAAAGATCTGCTAAAAATCATGTTGGAGTCATGATGATTCATATTATAATGATATATTTAGACCTTTTTTTTTATAACAATGTGGACAAAAAGGCGTTACTCTGCTGTCTTTTCTAACTCTGACTTGGTTCTAGGATTGTTTCTGATAGTCCCTCCGATGCTCCCACCCCTCTTCACGTAATTCATCTTCTTGACCAATCGAGTCCCTCCCCAAAAAGTTTACGCCATGCAGCCTATAAGAAGTGCCTAAGTTTCTCAAGTATCAGAGAAGACTTGTCCTCCCAGGAACCCATCTATGGATACTTTGGTGTCGCCAAAGCCAGACAGACGTACAGGTGGGACCAGTTCCGTGACTTCATGAGAGGCAACTTAGTTTGTGGACACTTTCTCGCCGCCATCTACCCAAGTGGAGATGTCTGAGGAAAATCTGGGGGAAGAGTCGAGCAGCTCCCCGGTCTCTCCTGTGGACAGCCTGAGCAACAGCGAGGGGGAGTTGGACAGTCAGCCGAAGAGGTGTGGGAGGAAGAGGAGACCGAGCAGGAAAAACGGGGAGGACTCAGATAGCCCGACCCCTGGGAAAAGAGGGAAGAAGTCCAGCAGCAGCAGCCCCCAGTCGTTCGAGGATCTCCAGTCGCAGCGGGTCATGGCCAACGTCCGGGAGCGCCAGAGGACCCAGTCTCTCAACGAGGCGTTCACATCTTTGAGGAAAATTATCCCCACTTTGCCCTCGGACAAACTCAGCAAAATACAGACCCTAAAACTTGCATCCAGATACATCGACTTCCTCTACCAGGTTCTGCAGAGCGACGAGCTGGATGCCAAAATGTCAAGTTGCAGTTATGTGGCTCACGAGAGGCTGAGCTACGCCTTCTCTGTGTGGAGGATGGAGGGCGCTTGGTCCATGTCAACATCTCACTAACATCTGGAGAAACTATGCCCTAAATGGTACGCTTTTTTTAAAGTTAAAACGCATGATCCGAGCCTTAAACTGTGTGTGTGGGGGGAATAAATAACCCGCTCGAAAATGTTTTCTAATGGCGGTACCTTATGCAGACATATGTTGTGGACTTCTCTGCACATTTTAATTATAACATATGCCTTGTCTAACCTACAGGTGACTGCTGAATCTACTTATCACATTCTGACGGGACAAATCTGGAGTCCAATGCTGGATACATGGGATCACTCTATTTAAACCAAAGACGGCAGAAGTTATGGGATCTTTTTTTTTTTTTTTGCAGAGGCCCAGTATGGGACCGTCCGCTCCATACACTCCCATTCTGAAGCGTTTTCGTGTTGTTGAAGACGAATGCGGAAAATTTCTGAAGGAAAAGATATTTTTTAAATGCATGTCTTATAGGAGTTATTTCTGTGGAGGCCAACGTGCATTATCAAAGCAGTTGTGAGACTGTCAACTGGGGGTGTAGCTCACATTATAGACTGACTGTGTGGATCTAACCTGTGCAACAAAAAAATACATTTATTTATTTATTGGTGAAACGTGTTACATTGAGGAATAGATCCTGTGTCTGAAATACAAAATCCATTCCTATTTTTTACTCTCGTTTTTTTTGTAAATGTTTGTATATGTTTTGCATTAAAGAAAAATGACGATGAAAGTGTTTCCCTTTTACTTTTTTCTTTTCTTTTTTTTTTGCAAAGCTAATTTAATTTGTTCATGAGGACACAAATGTGTGGGCAACGTAAATTATGCATTAAATGAAATAACGTGCATGCATGCATCACGTGGCCTGCACTTCACATCAGATTTAACGACAAAAGCTTCCACTGCATCGCATGCAGTCACTTGGGAAAACAGATGGAGTTATTATTGGCTTGAGTGAGAGCGTTGCAGAAACATGCAGCGATTTAAAAAAATATATTGTTACACATCCAAAAGGAAGAAATAAAAATACATCGTTCGTGTCATTTATGACTAAAACTGTTTAAGACACAATTTAAACATAAAGAAAAATATTATCGAAAAAAAAAATCTGTTGTCAAAAAAACAACAATCAGAGTAAGTCTGTGTAAACGAAGTTACAATTCCATTTTAATTAAAAATGTTAAAGCCTCGTGCAGTCTCCAGTTTCTCTCACACTCTTCCTTTTCCTGGATTTGTTTACAGTTGGATTAAGGACCTGGGACTCACCATTATAAGTAAATAAATTACACTGGGGTCATGTCAACCTGCTACAGTCTCTTCTTAAACAGAGAGACAGTTACGTGCTCGGGCTTTCAGACATGGTGTCAAAATAACTCGTGTTTCTGTTTTAATGCAAAAACATATGAACACTTTAATCCTAAATGGAATATAGCAATAGCCTCATGCGCTTTTTAAAATGTGCAACATAACAACCAACATATTGCCGATTATTGTCACTAAATAAATCTTTCATATGCTACTGTTATCGTGATTGATCTCAGAGATCTGGGGAAGTGTTTCTCACTGTCCAAATCAAAGCGTGTGCCCGTTTGAAGGTGTGTAATTGGCTTGCGAGGCATGTATGGAATTCCCAGATGTCTATGAAATTTAAGGAGGCCGTCGAGGTATAGAGGCTGTAGGTCTGTAGAGGCTATTGTCACTGAAATGCTTCACAGACACAGATTCATAACCAGCGGGTCCTGCATCTTAATACAGCTCAGCTTCCACTCAATACCAGATACATGGACACAGCTTATAATACATGATATGTATCACACAAAAAAACTAACGTTTAATCTTTTAAGAAATGTCCAGCCCTTATGCAATGCGATAGGTTAAATAAGTTTCCTCTCCCTTTTTTTCCATCAGAGAGGAGTTGGCAATTGACACGATGCAGAGGCACAGAATGAAACCTATTTAGAACAGATGTTAGTATTTTTAAAAAAAGTCACGTGAAACGAGCAGATGTTCAGACTGTGCAGAGACTCGCCGTGCAGCGCATTACTCTGCAGAGAGAGAGGTCGGAGGAGCAGCGTGTTCCTCACAGACACAACCGCGAGTGTGTGTCCTCCATTCTGATCATCAGCAGCTTCATTTAAATGGATTAATAAAGGGCCACCTGCAGGGAGGACCATGGAGCTGCTGCCCGCTGAGACGAAGGTATACAGGAGAAAGAGAAGGTGGAATATGCTATGTTTATGCTTATGATTGTGTGACGTGTCGACTTGCTGTTTATTTCTGCTGTAAAATATACTGTATGAAGATCAGGATGTTTTTTTTTCAAAGCTTCCAACACTAGCGGGCCTACTGCCGTCGAAGTGGCAGGCTTCTTTTAAGTGTGTGCGTGTGTGTGTGTGTGTGTGTGTGTGTGTGTGTGTGTGTGTGTGTGTGTGTGTGTGTGTGTGTGTGTGTGTGTGTGTGTGTGTGTGTGTGTGTGTGTGTGTGTGTGTGTGTGTGTGGAGTAACTGAGAAGTGGGGCGAGAATTTATCATCCAGCTATTGGGAGAAAAAATAAATGTATGACGCATATAAACCGTTGACTAAACTTATACGAGAACTGGTGTGTCATACATGGACGATAACGTGAAGTATAATAAATATTAGATTAACTGCACTGTATCGAATTACAAGTGTTCTCTATTCCTTTATTATATGAGTTACATGATATTATTTGTTCAAATTAATCATTTGCTCTGAATATCTTTGTGCAGTTTAGAAAAAGTTGTGCAATCTGCAACGTTGTTATGAAATCTATCTATACCGATTTTAATCATAAGTTATTTAACAACATACATTATTATTGTTATTTTTGACAATGCATTAGGCTGTATGGAGACTTGCGTAAACATTATAATTGTCGATTCCTTCTCGATTAGTTTTCATAATAAAAGCTCTTTGGTTTGTAATAACGCACTTTATTCACCTGCATCTGCAGCTGACAGTTACTTTATCACTTCAGACAGGTTATTCAAGAATTATATTACTATACAGTTTTTATAATTTATTATTTTTGTCTTCCAGATTTGGCCTCTTTTTAATTATATCAAGTTTTAATATATTTTGTTATTCTATTTAATGGTATTTTGTTGCATTTATAAAAAATCTTTTTGGGATTAGTTTTTAACTGCAGCTTCCCTAAAATAATATGGTGTAATGTTAGAGCCTGTTTTAATAATTTATACAACATGTATATACAATGAACAATATGCTCAAGATGACTTAAGTGTGTGTGTGTGTTGTGGCATTAAAAAGTTTAGTTCTGAGCTCAACATGTGCAGACTTTACGACCATTTCCACAATTTTAAGTGGAATTCCAGATGATTTTCCATTTTGAGTTTCAGTGAGAAATGAAAAGTCCTCTGATTGGGAATCCAACTCTTTCAGGCCCACACTCAGTTTCATCCACACCTTTTAATAATACCTCAGAAAGTGACAATTAAAGCTATGAGTAGCTGCTGCATGCAGATAAGATCAGAGAACTGCTCTTAAGGCAAGGAAACACAAGAGAGGCTAAACAGAAACAATGCATACCTCCTGCGTATGACTCTGCTGAGTATTGAATACATTAACATCTAGAATGCAGCTCTTTGTTGAGAGGTTGAAGCAGAGCAGTTGTGATCCACGAAACATAAATGAATCAAGCTGAACGCAGCCATATTGCATACCATCAAATCCATAAAAGGTGTCTTCGAAACTGAAAATCTTTTTGGTGCAACAATATCTGTTGTTGGAGAAAAAAAGTTGAAACAATCAAAATGCCAAGAAATACATTTGAATACATATTTGGTGGGATATAAAAGGATATATAAATGATGAAATATAATGAGTGTGCGTCTTTGAGCAGATGGCAGCTCCAACCTGTTAAAGGTCCATGACCTGTTGAGAAAAGGCAGCTCCAAGCAGCTGCACATAACTTTAGAGATGACAGCGCCATGAGATCTGTGAAGATCTTATGAAGAACTGTGTGTCAAAGAATAAAACATGGGATATATATGTCCACTTCCTTTTCATCTGAACACTGCAGAAGGAAGATGATGAGGATCCTTCTTATAGTTTTGGTTGAAATATTTAAAACTGAAACAGCAAAACAAGCAGCATCGTCAGATTAATTGAGTTTCTTTGTCCAACCAGATTTATGCAACAACATGAATCTGTTTCACTGTGAATTAAACATTTCACTGGTTTGGTTTTTGTATTTTTTTTTGCATTTGGTTGGATGCCTTTCATTTCTTTTTATGCACATGCACAGGTGTGTTTCTGAGAATACATTACGCACTGAGCTGGAGACTCACTTTTTAGAAACGACGTAACATTCCCTGTTTCAGAACTCCCATTTCTGCAATGAAGATTGTTTAGTGTTAAAGTTTGAACAAATTTCAAAAGTTCAGAAAGTTTCTCAAACACTGTTGTTTTTTTCAATCATCAATTCAAACCTCATCTCCTGAAGTCACAGATTGAACTCTTGATAATCAGCTGCTGGTTTCAGAGAGTTATCAACAAACTCATCCAATCACTGTGGAAACAAGGGGAATCTAACTTTCAAAAGTGTTTCCCCCTGAATATAAAACATTGTCTTTATATCAATTAATCCTCTAAAAGTGCATCTTTAACCTGGAATCGAGAAGTGAGGATGCTCAATGCTGAAACACATTTGATGTTTAAATGGTGCAGACACCTGCGCTGCACTTACTTGATATATATAAACATAAAACAACAAAGAGAGGTGATTTGGTATTTGGCTTCAAAAGTATTTAGCAGATTTACCAGATTACTGGCCATGCTTCCAGATAACCTCAAACTGCATTTATTGTATTTCTCATCTTGCAGAAGACAAAGAAAAGTTTAGTTTTGATCACGTAGCGTTGCATTTAGTGAATGTGAACCTGCAGAAACAAAATCTAAAACCTGCAGTCCTGAATGAAATGTCTCTTTTTTCTTTCTTTTAATTTGCAAACATTTAAATATTTTCATCCTGATATAATAAAACAACATACATCTTATTGTCTGAAAAGTTGTGAGGCCCATTAGATAAATAAACTATATCAAAGTTACATCATTGACACTTTATTCCTTGAGATATTTGGATAGAAGTTGACACCTTTGGCTGTTTGACAAAATGTTGAATATATGCTTGCCTGAATCTTTTTGAAGGCTTTGTGGACACACGCAATGTTTAAATTGGCAAATCACATATTTCAACTGAAAATGTCAAGACCATAACAGGTCAGGGTTTCATCCCCTGGTCATGAAGAATGACGGCATGCAATGTGATGGTATCCAGGACTGGAGATGTCCTTTGATACGCGTCCAAAGGGCTCCGTCAAAATGTGTGCACCTTGTGTTGAACCTTTGCTGCGTGTGACGTGTGCCACCCAGGCTGCAGACGAGACACGGATCAGTGTGTTTTTCGGGGGGAATGCGCGATGATGTCACGGACAGGAAAAAGGTTGGAAAGGACTTGGCACCTTTTTGGAATTGGCTGGATCCCCCATTGGCTCAGCAGAAACGCTGGAATAATAAACAGGCAATCAGAAGGCAGCGTGAGCGTACACAAAGGCATTGCAAAACTTTGCAGATAATAAAAGCAGATTTTTCACTGGAGGGGAATGATTATTTGTGTTCTTCAGTTGTCCATAAATAGAGGGCCTCTCACAGGAAGTATAAACACACAGATGGAGTGGAGGGCAGTCGCAGTCCAATGCAGTGATTTCAAACATTCCTGTTTATGTTCAATCAAGATAGAGTATATAACTGTAGCCCCGGTTTGAGCATGAAATACAAAGGATTATTTTCTATGGGGCGAGAGAGAAAGAATTCCTCACTATAGAATGTAAACTGTTTGATGAGCGTTTCACTCACTGTGGAAACTGAACCACACGTTTAGTAATGTGTATAAAGCACATGCAACAGTTAATTACCCAACACACACGTTGAATATGGTTATATAATTATACCATTCTTTAAGAATAAAAGAATAGCTGTAAATATGTCTGTAAAAGTGTTTTAAGAATCTCAACTGATTCAAAGTAATGTCTTCCTGGATGTAAATAGTGGCAGAGCACAATTTGTCCCTTATTGAGGCGATGAGTGCATAGCCCGGGGGCGAACAGAGCTCTAATGATGCAGTGTCCCTCCCCGGTCCCCCGAGGGCCCTCCAACGCTCCCCGGGTATTAATCCCATTGCCTTCATTAACCTGCCGGCCCACCAGTCCCACCAGCACTCTAACTTCACGCTCATAATGGATGGGTTGTGACAATGATGACTCCTTATTCACTCTGAACCAACTTAAATTCTTGATTCTCATCCAATTTAGGGAATTCTAAGCGAGCATTGTGGGGAATCTAATTGATCATTATTGCAAAAACTTGGTTTAAATAGAGACTTTGGCCACTTTGGTTGAATAAAAAAGGAACATGCACAACAAACCAACTCTTCGAATTTGCAATGGATACTATATTTCGTGATGCAAAGGCACAAAACAGTAGAAACAAAAATGAAAACCCTGTTGAGGGTCATCAAAGTGATGCCAAGCACAATCTAGACTTAATGAATGGACTTTTGCATTGAAGAATCCATTCAAATTCCTCCCTCCTGCCTGAGACAATTAATTTCTTCGTGGATTTTTACACTTTAAGTGGCTTTTTGAAAATGTTTAAGAATGCAGAAATTGTGCTAAAATCAAATATAGCACCAACAAAGTGATTAATAGAACTGCCAAAACAAAACTATGTGGTTGAACTGCTTATGAAGAATAAATAAGTGAATATAATTTGCATTCTGGACAACCAGCTGTGATGTACAGTATATAGCCTTTTCAGGGTGAATGTGGTGTTTTATCTTTTATTTTAAGAACTTCTTTAATCATCTTTTTGTTGCCACAAGTCACTGAACAATAAACAGGATACATTTGCATATGTGTTCCTTTAGGAATGTTCTCACCTGGTTTTAATATTCTATGCACGTTGTGACTCATCATGTGTTTCCTCACATCCCAACAGGAGCGTCGGTGCAGCACGCTGACTCTTCCCACTTGGCGTCAGGAGTCACCTCAGACAATGACATCAACAACAGTAACGATATAAACAACAAGTTTATTTGTTTTTTATATATTTGTAAGAAGCTATTAGCTTTATGGTTTGTTTAGTTGATACAAAATACATGTTTTTCATGCAGATTTTTATAAGCATGTAGTATTTTTCCAATTTCCCTAACAACTTTTATCTAATTCTGATGCATGACTTTATAGAACAATGAATGTATTAGTTTTATAAAGTATTATGACTAAAATTGGCATCCACATGTATATTGAATCATCGTTCATATTTACACATATGAAATGAATGATCCCTTATGCATGAAAGGAACAACTTCAAGTTTAAGAGCCTAAGCAGTTAAAATAGTAATAAATTATAACACAGAGCCCAGTGATAATCTCAGTGTAAGTCAACATAAACCTCCTCTCATCCCCTATCTGCATGTCATCAGGGCGCTGGCTTTGTTCTCCATGACAGAACACCGGCTGTTTGTGACCTTAGTGCTAAATCAAGTTCAAAGAGGATGGCTCGTGTTTGGCAGATAGTTTTTCATAAGAGCAGTGGGAGAACAGTGTTTGGTCAACCTCTGGCTCCCTCTTTGATTCGCAGCTCTCTGTGACCCCTGGAAGAGCGACGGCACTTAAGGCCCTTCATTCAGCCGCACTGGTCAGTCTGATAAGATCTGGGTGATAACTGACTTGACTTTCAGTCTCTTTGAATTTGTAGTACTTGGCATTTTACACAATATCCCTGCCTTTTATATTCACAGTGACACAACAAAAACATCCTTTATAGAGAAGTCACACTCTAGTAAAAGACATAAATCAGATTAGATAAATGTTATATGAAACAGTAACTGTGAGTACTTGGATTCCTGAGCAGTAGGATTGCATACGTCTATCACTAAGACACACTTTCACCCAACCTTTATTAACTTCACCACTACTTTTTGGAGAATATGAATAATAATAAACTCATTGGCAGACTAACTGATTATTCGTCTTCTTTTGTTACTTAATTATGTTTGTTTGAGAGTTTAATACAATTCTTCACCTCCAACATCACCAACTGCATGACGGTATAAAACCATCTTGTGCATGAGTTCATCTGTTGACGTGTGTTTCTTTTGTATGTATTCATCCAAAGTAAATAAAACAGCAAATAAAGCTTTAATCTCTCGTTTAATTGATTAAATCCCTTCTTATTAGTAAGTGTGAGTAATTGATGCAGGTGATTGGCAGCCCATCACAATTCCCTTTTTGTTTAAATACATGAACAAGATCTCCTGCGTGAAAAGCAGCAGTTTATTCTGGGCCATGTTCTGCGGTTTTGGTATCAAATAGTCTGGTACCAGCGCACATTATCCAAGAGCAAAGAAATACATGTGGCACGTTAACTTTCCACGGACGACGGCCTGAACACAACTGGAAAACCATCAGGAAAAACAGTGCTGTGTTTACTTTGTATTACAAGTGAATTATCACGTTATGAGAATGAATAATGCATTGTGAATAGACTGCTGTTTGTTTTAGGACCAAATTCAAAGAGTTCGTAAAATAATTCTCTGAAGCAGGAGAGTGGCTCATTATTTCACAAGGCATGCCGTTTCCTGTGCTTTTACAAAAAGTACAGTGAGTTAGCGTGACAATGAAAAGAGCCAACGTGTACATGTAACAGCACAAAGAGGCTCTTTTACTGTAACCGTGTCAAAATACTGCAGAAAGTTCTATTGTCCTTGGGAACATGTGTTTAAGTAAGTAATTCAAGAAATGTTTAACAAAAGAAATGCCTGCTAAAGTACTGCTTGTGTTGCAGTGAGTCACCTTTTCTCGAACACGCATAAGTCTGCCCTGCTGTATTCGTGTTATGTGGTATTTGGGTTCGTTTCCGTGACCTTTAACACTTGCCCCAGAGAGATGCAAATGCCCAAAGAACATAATGGCTCCCTTCCTGTGTAAAAACTAGGCCGTAAAGGAAGATAATTAGGGTTTTCATGACAACAGGGTCCAGCAGGCTGACGGTGCCGTGTTCGCTTGCAGAACTTCAAACGGTATCAAAGCTCCACCAGGGCTAGTACAGGAGCTCTGGTTTGAATTAGGGAGCGACTTCCACAGTCTCCCTTCAAATTCAAGATCAATATGGAACACCCCCTTCAAAAGAAAAGAAGGAGAAAAGGAGAAAAAGGAGAAAAGGGCCTAGCTAGTCCTCATCCAGACAGACCCAGAGATCTGGATTTCATTAGAGACAATCATCTTATCTGTTTCATCTCAATGCTGCCCCAAAGGATTGGCAGGCAGACCAGTGGGCTCTTTGCAGTTTAAGAAAGCCTGCAGCCCGCCAGAGGCCTGTGGATCAGGTCATTAAAACACTCCTGCCCCTGCTGCTAGTGATAAAATATGTTCATGCTTTTGTAAATAGAATTTCTTCTTTCAACCCCACAGGACACAAAAGCCACAACTTTTCTTCTCTGTGTATCCCAGGATAAGGATGTCCAAAGTTTTGAGCGGAGTCAGCCAAAACATTGTTAGTTTTGTTCTCAGGTGAAGCTTTCATCAGTGTCCCTGTTTTTTGTCTTTCTTTCCAATCTGTGGCTGTACTTCATCACCAACTAGAGCCCGGTTGCTTCAGTGCTGCGGGCTTGTTAAGGCCCGTGTCACAGCATACGGCACAGACACCTGTCAAAGCAACTCGTACCGTTATAGCTCTAACAGCACCAGTCTTTGCTGAAAGATGGGACTCTATTAAGACATGATGTCAGGTAGTTATGCTCTAGTCGGCACTATTAAAGGACATTTTAGGAGATACATTTATCATCATACGTCTTTCTAGTTTACATTTAAAGCAGCAGATTTGATTTTAAAGGAACCTTACCTACCTTTTTCTATCAACACTTTTATGTTTAACTGTTAATTAATTTAGCTATCTACAAATTGTTGATATCAAATGTATCTTCTGCTAATTGTTAAATGACAGCAACGTGTTAACTACTGAGCTTTAGAGATGCTGGTAGGCTGTTTTCAGTCAGCCCCTTGTGTCCAGTCTTTTTGCTCAGCTAATACAACTAGCTGGCAGTAGCGTGATGTTTAGCTTGCAAGCATGAGAGCGGTATCGATCTTCTCATCTAACTGCAAAGAAAAGAAAAAAAAGCAAAGAAAGCAAAGAAACGTATTTCCTAAAAGGTCGAACAATTTCTTTAAAAAAAAGTGTCAAGCGTGTTTAAGCTCTGACGTCCAGCACTTGTTCTCTTTAGGAGGCCAGAGGGGACAGTTTAGGTAATCTAGGAGGCTACAGTTTGGCTAAGAAAATAGCTGCTTATTCAAGAAAGGGATGCCCTTTGTGGTTAAATGGGGGGGTGATGGCAAGGGAGCAGAGAGGGATATGAGGCCCATGCAGGACCTGGAGCTGAAATTGAGAACCCTCCTCATCAGGGGTTAGGGATCATGGGCAGAGACTTCCCTTCATCACAGCCAAGCTGGGAAATGCAAAGGACAGCATGGGTCAACCCAGACAGCCCGCTGTGTGCTGTTACTATGGCAAACATCCCAAGGGCCAAAGAAAATAGATGACAAGTACAATAATATGAGGTGTAATCACGAAGGGTCAGTTGCCTGCAATGTGCTGCCTCTACTCTCAAGGCCCCATTTTCTCCAAAAGTGTACTTTAAGGGAAAATTACTCAGTAATGTGGTCATTTCTCCATGCCTCTAGAAATCAGGAAACATTGAGGGACATGCTCTAGAGACTCTCCACGAGCAGCCATTGAGAGATTCCAGTCCACTTCCAGTGAGAGATATTTACTTTCCGGCTCTTTGTACTGGGTGCCCCGCAGATGGAATCTAGCATCCTCTTTAAGGGGAAATTTTATGACTTATTAACTGTCAACAGTTCATAACCTCCAAGGAGCTATTAAACTTCCTCCTGTGGTTAAACCAGAAATGGCAGTGTTTGATTTGGACTGGGAAGATATTTGAATGTTTTCACTCTTCTGCACCCTGCGTACAATGGCAACAAAATACCCACATCTGCCTCAACATCAGACCGTTCTGTCACGATAAAGATAGCAATGTGTTTGCTTTTATTTTGAAATGACAGAAGTCATAGTGTGGGTTGCTTGTCTAAAATCACAGTTAATGTTAGAAAAAACATAGCGAGGCAACAAGTCGAGCCACCAAGAAGGCTTTGTGATGATACAATCTTGCACATATTGAATCACTAATAAGCAAAAATAATATATTTTAATATAATGTAATAGTCATCACAGCTGAATAACTGCTTTTCTTTTCCACATCTTTTTTTATTGAGCTATATCATAGTTATATTTGTACTTGAGAAATGGTGTCAGCGGTGCGACTGAATCATTTATCACCAGCCAAGAACAACCAGGATGAATAATTGAGTCCAGATGTAGCTGATTCAAGCTTGATACCAGGGTTCATTTCCTGTCTGTGCTTTGTAAGACAACCTATTACACCTCCCAGGCAGCTGCCGGGTTTGCTGGCCAAGCCTGAATATCAACACTCCTCAGGTGTCAGTGTAAGAATCACGCAACACACAACAACGCTGGTCTCCTATTTTTAAGTCATATCCTGACGAATACGGAGGGATTATGCTGCTTCAATTGTGTGTATGTGTCCTGTTTTATTTATTTTTTAAGTACATATTAATCCTGATTAACCACGGATGAAATGTAAATAAGAGCATGTAGTCATGGAACTACTCAAGTTAAGTGGAAGTATCTCAAAATGGTACTTACTTGAGTACATGTATGCTAATAGATGCCCCTAATTCGTTTAAAAGACTATTATTGTTCATTTTATTCCACTAACTGTATTTGATATCGTTACTTGGAGATGTTACATGTTAGCTGATAATATATGATGCATTGGTACAGTTTAAATTAGCCTCTTAAACCTTAAACCTTTAAGTAATAAAAAGTCTATAACACTGCTGAAGGCCTTCTTGGCCCCTAGTTAGTACTTTTAATTGTCATATTAAAAGTACATTTTATAATACTTTTGTGCACCCTCTGTATGATATACATGCAGGACTTTTTTATGTCAATATTTATTTTTAGACCACTGTTATAACTAACTTCCTGTGTATCAGCAAACAAGGATAGTAGGTAGTGTCAGGTATTCGACTGCTATCATCATCATAAAATGGAAAAACAAAATACAAAGGACACAAACAGAGACCCACGCACATACACTTGCACGCAGTAGCAGTTCCCTTGTTTATTTGATATACTAAAAGATCTGGGGGGCCATAACTCTCTGGCTGCTTTAAAAGCATTCTCTTCCGGCCCTTTGGCTCCCATGTGGTAGTAATTACGTTCTCCGGCTCGGCCATGCAGGTGACTGACACTGAGTGACCACTCCTCAGCACCCATGCATGTGCTAATGAAGCAGAATGTCCTGGTTGTCTAATTTTATAAAGAAAAGTGTTGGACCGCTTTGACAGTGACACTCACCAGTTATTTAATATACTGTATCTGTTGAATGTTTTGGCCACTTTCAACTCTTCTTTCCTCTGGAAAACCTGATTATGCTCAGAGTGAAATGTAGTTGCATGTTGCAGGTGGGACTACCTCTGCAGCTTTTCAAGCTGAGATATGTTATTCATCTTCTCGCTGAAATCTGTATCCATCCATTCCAACATGAATTGCATGCAAGTTTCAAAACAAATAAACACGAGCAGAGGAGGTTTCTATGGAACAAAAAATCAATCTGTGGAGGGATGTCAGGATTGTTAGGAAGAAAAGGTAAATAGTAAAGTCGAGTGGCCTGCAGACTTTAATGTAGTGTTTACATGTAATTAGTCTTTGCAGAATGAGATTCCTGACAGCGGGTCTGAGACGGCGTGGCATGATAAAATAAACTCTAAACAGGGCTGTTATAGACATCCTCCATGGACTATAAACCAAGACGGCCTCCACAGTCTACAACCACCCCTCTCTAATTTTCAAAATGGGTGGTCGAATTTTTTCCACATCTAGCTCTCGCTCAATCTCTATCGTTCTTTTCCGTCTTGTCCACTCCATCTCATTCTCTACCTTTGTTTGCTCTCTCTCTCTCTCTGTTTATGCCAGTCACTTCTTTGAATTGTCGTTTTCCCTCCATTTCAGTGTTGTTCCCTCACAGTGTTTGTCCCTCAACTTCCTGCTCCCTCCCATCCATAGTGAACCCGGGTTGGAGCTCCAACTTCCAGCTCTCCGCAGGCCCCTCCGGACTTTGTGTCGATAACACAGTCTACAGACATGCGTTCATATGGGGGGACGACTGGGACTCATTCAGAACTGTGTCACTGTCCACCTGAGCAAACAGAGTCTCGGGGAAGCAGAGAGAGAGAGAGAAAGAGAGAGGCGGGGGAGAAACTGGTAAGGAGACTAGGAACCAATTGGTGAGGGAGGGCTGGCAGAGTGACAGCCAATGTACAATAACATTAGTCTTCCGCTTTGGAGCCAAGTGAGCGCTCCTTCTGGACACAACTCTGCTTCAACGTTTCGTCTTTTTTTTCTGCTCTCTTTTTCTTGCATGGAGCACCCTCCAATGGAAACACATTCCTGTCATGCCTCACTGCTGCTCCCTGTTTAGATTTCTCATTACAAACAGCATTACACGCATGGGCTGGAGCTGGCCGGAGCACAAGCCAGGGAGAGGCTGGGGACCTCAGTGCTCCACAGCCTCCAGGAGAGAGATGAAAGGGCTGGGTCCATCACACTGAGAATATAATTTAAAAGAAACAGAATCACAGATAATTACTTTTTACATCCACTAGCACTCAGGATAACAGAAATTACCTGAAATATATCTCCATCATATAAGAAAAGGTCTTTATTGCAAATTGAACTTGCACTGAACTCCAAACTTTCTGTAGCGGCCTTCTCTCGCTGTTAAACTTCAAATAAAATTGAAAAAGAAACTTTGGGAAATTTCAAAATCTTTCCATTGATATTAAACTGTCACAAGAACCGCCAGTGCATCTTTTGATTTTGAAACTTCCCTGTTATGTTGGCATACGACTAACCCCCAATTTCCATCTCGACGATTTATGATTATGAAGTGGAGCTGCCTCACAGGATACCAGGACTTTATGGAAAGCAGGCCTCCTTCTTTCTCTCTCTCATCTCTGTCCAAGTGTACCAGAGCACTGGAGCTGCCATGACTCCTCGGGCTGTCTGTGTATTGTTGACTGACACCTGACTGTTTCTATTAGTGTGAAAAACTGGGGTTGCAAGATACTACCTGAACTAACGGCTTGGTATCAGTAATCAGTAGCCAGTCAAATAATGCATAACTTAAACCTGTAACTCACTATGGGTTCCGACCAATATAGAGTCAAATATTTGTTTCCTTTTATCAGAAAGTTTCCACCTGAAACGTTTCCAAAATCCCACACAGTGACAGCCCTTCATCTTCACACAGCCACAAACTAAATGAGCATTCAGATTTTTTTAACCACTTCATCAAGAAATCAGACCATCACGATGTGTCATACCCATTGTCTCGTGCCAGAAGAAATCTTGCAGAGAATCTGCTATCAATTTCTTCAAATCCATGGAATTACACTCTGTGCTGCGGCCAATATATGAGTATTAACAGTGGACATGGCCTTATGAAGATGGAATGGGGACATTCTTTCAAAAGAGGCTGTCTGTTGTCTTTCATGTATATGTGGAATCATTTTTATACAGTGATATTTATTCTCTCTTTTCTGAGCTGTCGGAGATGTGTTCAGATGACAAACAACTAGTCTGACTCAAATATTCACATTTAAAGAGGCAGATTATATCTTTGGAGAGATCTAGCTTTTCGCCTCCGTTTCCAGTCATTGTGCAAAGCTAAGTTAAGTGGCTGTTAGCGGTAGCGTCATATTTATCATATAAACATTAAAGCAATATCAACCTCAGCAAGAAACATATAAAGTATTCTCCAAAATGAGCTTTTCCTTTAAACCCAGTCACTAAAACTGGCTCTGCATTACACAAATCCACATGTAAACACTTGTGTCATATTTTTTTGGGTTTATTTTCACCCATATAAAGAGGATCAGGAGGAATAACCCCCATGAGAGAGCAGGCTGTCCAACTTTGCACCCAGTCGCCAGTGCTGAGACCAGGAATGAGAGAAAGTCCAGGCCACCTGTTTCCCACTCACTTTTACTACACTCTTGGCATAATGCAGGCTTGTTCATGGCAGATTAACACCAGGCCATATGAGGTGGCAGTGCCAGCTGAACTTCAAAACATGAGGGGGAACTGCCGTTAACTTCAGTGTACCGCAATTTGCGGCATCCTATGCATTTAAATCACATGATCCTCTAGATGGTGATTTCCCACTTTGTCAAAAGAAATGCTCTGTCACGACTCTTAGCACCAGCGTGGGCACACATTCCCGTCTGGTCGGGTAACACATTCTTACATTACATTGGTGGTGCGTTATGTTCAGTCAACAACGTGCCTACACTGAGCTGTTCTGTTGAAACTGTGATGTAGCACCGTGGATCTGTCACGGGGCTGTTTCACAGTCTGGCCAATGCCCAAAACCAGTCACACAACATGAAACTGGGTAGTTCATTCCTCGTTACGAATCAGGTGAATTATACAGTGACTCACCGGAGCTTATGAATATATTGACTTCTAAAACTTCTCATATATTGTTCAGAAATGTTTACTTCCCACTGTGGGATAAACACATTTTACCAAAGTGAAGCATGACATATATACACAGCAGATGTCTCCTGAAAGAACAGATCCATAATTAATTCCATACTTTCATACTTTCATTTGCAAACGTAACATTTTTAACATTAAACAACTATTAAGGGTTGTTCAGTTTCACAAAATCTCAACACAATATCCAACTTACCTTTCTTGTGCTGCAGAGTGACAAGTACATTGGATTTATATTGAGATTTGCTTTCTTCTTAATCTCTACTGTTCAATTCTGTGAACATTGAACATGCGTCAATCTGACCCTTTTTGTGTTGACATTCTTAATTAAACTTGTAGACCAGAACATTATATTGTATATTTTAGTAATAAATTATAAGTCCACTGTTTGTAAAAAAAAAAAATACCATATTTCCAGGACGATTGAATACACAGCTAAAACATTCAATTTATGACAATATCAATTCATCAGAGAAAATTGTACATTATACGTTTAATCTGAAAAACATTTTGTTTCTCAAAATGGATTGTAGCCTAAAGCATGGGTGGCAACAGTAGCTGCTCACCAACTCCAAAAGTCCCTAAATGTAGCGAGAAATTCAAAAGTCGGCAACTATAAAAACCCGTTTCTCCAGGCCTCCCTCCAAAAGTTCTCCCCCAACATCATCATTGTGAAAGTAAACATATCAAAATGAGCGTAAACAACGAACATGGGTATTTTTAGTGCACACAGATGGGCTGGCATGTAGGTAGAGTGCAGGTGTCCCGTCCAATCACTACATTACTGTCCTGCCACAGCCTCAGCATCACAATGTTTTTCTCTTTTGATCAAAGCATTTGATTAAATAATTAGTGTGAGGGTGGAAAGAGAATTTCAACAAATGTAACAGAAAACATTACATTTAAATAAACTTGAATATATATCTCAATATCTATGAATACCTCTTAGACTATGATATTAAGTAGCAGTAAATGTAACATGCCTCCGGCATCAGGCGTATCCTCAAGTGTACTTGAGTGATGACGTTATTTGGAAATTGTACAGATGAGCAAACATGGCAGCAGCAGCGTTAATGTAGCTTGGGGCCCTGCTGCAGTGTCTCCGACCTGCTACTCAGTTGCACCAACATGTGCCTCGTGTATCCACACACAGACGATCCCCTCAGAGATTAACCTGTGATATAGTGCTGCAGGATCTCCCGTGCATGCAGATGCCCCAGGGACCTTTTCAGGGGCCCTCTATTTTATTCTCTCATATATACTGATAATGAGAGAGCCCTTAAACCCTCCTTGAAAAATATTTCCCTGGAGCAATGCTCTCTCAGCCTGCATTCCTAAACTCTCTTGTCTTAAATCTCCTCTTAAAATGTAGAAATAAACCACCAAATAAGAAATGTGTCACGCTTTCCACAATATGGACGTGTTGTTGAATGTATATGTGTTGAATGACAATTTTTTTTCATGATTATATTGTTGTTCTTAAGTGGTTAGAATTTGATGTGGATCTGAATATTTCTTCGAGAACAAAGAGGGAGGTTATTATGTGGTGTTTCACTCAGACCATTATTGTTGGCTTTCTGTGTTTCCCTTATGATTATGATCCTAGATAATACATTGTGTTTGCCATACCATACAGATAATGAGAAAACCCCCAGTGGTCCAGGGTCACAAGCCTCAAATGGCAGCGTTTTAAGAGAATTGAGCTGGAGCTCAAAATGGTCTCTTGGCACATGCTTGGAGAAGAAATCACAAGTCTTACGAGCCTTCTGGGTGTCATTCTGCCTGGCGGTGCATTCAGGCAACACTTGCAAACACGTCCTGTCCAACTAGCTGAGAGCAGCAGACTTGCTTTATGAGCTCGGGATTGGACGGTGTGAGGGAGGCAGGCACGTAAAAGTGCCTGGTCGTAGGAATCAAAGGGAGGAGGCGGCATCTCAGGGAACAACGGAGCCCCACTGATGGGATTCTCTCAGACAGCAGAGGCCAAGTTTGCCGGTCCCCATCTTCTCAGTGGAGAGGCCACTTCCCTGGGCCACTGTGGTTCCTCAGTATCACCTATCATTCAGGTCAATCAGTGGCTGAGATAAAGCAGTTCCTCAGGCCGGATGGTCTTTGAACACAGCAGGGGGAGAACTCCCCCAGGCCTCTTATCTCATTAAACTTGAAAAGGTATATTAATCCTTGAAAGTCTAAGATAACACGATGGATAACACCAGTCAGAGAGAGTGACATTAATACAAATGCTATCTATGTTGGGTCATCAATGTTTCATCTCAGGAGACAAGAAAGGATTTGGAATTCTTCTTCTGCTCTTGAAAAAACGTCTCCTCTGTTTCAGGTTGATTCACATGAATGTGAAACAACACATATTTCATTCATAAGTATACAATTCTTTGAAATGCTGACTGAACAAATCCAGCATTACGTTTGTAATATAGTTTGAGCTGTATTCTTCTCGTGAAGTACACGATTTAATGTGAAATGACAGTTACACACGAAATAAATCAATCTTGGCCTCACAAAAATCACAGGCCACAAGGAATCCAGCAGAAATTAGATGACTGCACACCCATCTGACATCAGTCCTTCTATTTCTCTTTTCTTTTTTGAGGTGCACTTTTTCACACCAGCACACAAAACTCCTCGGGTTTACTACCAGCGCTGAACTGTCCTGCACCCTGAGCACAGGTAACAGCACGTGGAAAGAAATACATCACGTTGTGCTACTAGATGCCAGATTTACACACATCTTGACTTGCTCATAAGAAAGCTGGAACATGTCCAAAATGTTCTGTTTTATCCCTCTGTCATTTTCACTTCTGGTGCACAGGCTTTGAAAGGTTGATCAAAGGATTTCATAATTTATTAGATGGCACTTCATTTGACATTTTTAATCATGGCAGTAAAGGTTGTACATCACAATGTTGGTGATAAGCCACTTCTTTGCTGTATGTTTGCCTTCAATATTGGGACTCAGTAACCTTCCATCTTCCAATCATCTGAATATCAGTTGCGACTGATACACCTGGTAGAAGAAGCAAGCTACTGTAGCTACTGTCCATCCATCCGTTCTCTATCTGCTTATATTCAGGGTCTATGTTTATAGATGGAACCTCTGATGCAATGACTGTCCTGAGAGATTAAAAGGGAGAGCATGTTAAATCATATAAAATGTGTTCCATTGTGATTCGACAGCTAGGAGGGACCTTTGTTTTTCATAATGTTTACATGCATTCTTTTACATCTACATTCTTTGGGATTTTGCCACAGAATACTATTATTATTTTAATCCCAAACAAGTAGTGTAATACATCTGTTTCTTGATCGTTTGACTCTGTTACTGTACATGAACAGTAAGATTGTCCTCATGTGTTTTTAAGTGTTAACTGGGAAACTTTGGCTTTGTTTGGTCAGAATGTCAAAGGGCTGCAAGACTTCTACTTGAGCAATTTAACTCCATTATCATGTGTGATTTCATCTGGATTTATTTTGTTATTACTCTAGAAATCTAAACCCTAAACTGTGCGCATATTACTACTAGTTTGGGAAAGATTGCAGTTGAAAACTATCCATCAGTGTCTCTTTGTGCATCACCAAATCCAACACAACTTATCTATGTCTTATAAATCCTGTCATAACTTTATTTAAACCTTGAACTTATTGGAATCCACCTGGAGACAGAAAGGCCCTGTTGTGAAACTGTGTCCACATCCTGTTGCTTCAGAGTAAGTTGCCTCTTCAGGTCGCATGAGGTTTGATGGTTATTCTGGATCTTGCATTGCTGCATTTAGAAATACCAACACTGGCAGTAATATATTTATATTACTGCCTCCGGTGGTCAGGTGACAAGCAGTGAATAGCAAGTAAGCTGTACATTTCACTGTGGAAGCTGACCTGCTCTGGTTGATATACACCAGGAGAGGTATAGGAGTATATACGGACGGATCAGTTGTTAGTGGTCGTTAGTAGTTGTTAATCATTTGGTGTAAATCGCATTGCTCCAGAAGGATGAACAACCAGAAGGGTGCCATGTTTGGCAATGGCAGTTGAAGGAAGACTAAAATAATAAAAGAGACAATTTGTTAAACTCTCTTGAATTAAAAATGATTTATTTAATTTGCAAGGATCTATCTGTTTACATTCTCAGCTATGACATCATCTTGAAAAGGTGCTGCATCATATGACACAATAAAGGTAACTAAATGTGTGAGGGTTTTGCTTTGTCTATTTCATGTAGTATGAAGGGTTTTAAGTGTTGTCAGATAAGCATGCATTTTATTCTGACTTCAAAAAATCAAATTATTTAGCAGGTTTTGTAGAGTAAGAATATTTTTCTTGTGGATCCTCATGAATTAGAAATAAAGCCATTGGAGTTGACCAGCCACAAAAAAAAAACATGCCTTACTGAGAGTCTAGCCCATTTAGAGGAAATAGGTACAGTGATGTTGCCCTTACTTCCTTACACCTTTAAAAAAGCTTGTTTGCTTTTACAACTGCTCTGTGGGAAGCTGGGGAGGGGCCACGCAGATGGATTTGGGCTTTGTTATTTTTTCTGTTTTTGTAACAGCTCATTTAAAATCACGAGGGCCTGAAGCCCAAGAAAGAGTCAGTGTCTAATTTAAGTCAAATACTTCTTAATGTGAAGTAACTCTACACCTTTGTGAAAATACCGTAGGAGCTCTCATGAAAGAATTTGAATACGTTTGTTCAAAATGTTTTGTTTTATATAATACCCTATCTATTAAAGTCTTGAACCATCGTGTACAGTGTGTAAAGAGCAGGCAATCCAGCTATCTATGACCATAACTTGATGACCATTGTCCTTTTGAAAGATGTTCTCAGTGTGGAGCTTAACAGAGAGCAACATTAGACTACCAGTGAACTTTTCAGTCTCATCATTGTGTGTATAGCATATCAGGCCAGTCCCAGGAACTAAGCTTGCTGTGAAATTGCTTAAGCTTGGTTTGAATGAATCTGCGCAAGTAATATATCACCCTCTCGCAGGTCACCTTATCTTGACTGCTCTAATACTGCCACAAGAAGCCTTGCTTGCTAACATCAAAGACATGTTTTGAGAGCCTCTAAAGCTCCCTTTAAAGGGTTACAAAGATCCCCTGAAAATAAAGAGCGAGGTTATAGGACCTAGTGTGGGAAAAGCTAGCTTGGCTAATGATTTAGGCAGCCCATTTGAGATGATGTTGTCAAAAGTATTCAGACTTTAATTTGGGAATTGAACATTTTTTAAAAGACTTAATGGAGTTGTTTGCTTTTTTTTCCTGATGTGACGGACATGTGAATGTATAATCTGCACAAAAAAGCACGTCAGAGGTAAATTAACTTTATTTAAAAAAAGAACGGTTTATCACACAAGGCAAGAAAGAGAATAAATGCAAACTGCTATGAACAGACCACAGGATAACCCAAACCCCCCCTCCACCCCCCAAAACCCCCCATGGCAGCAAAGGGGTTCTCAACAAGACAACAGGACTCACATTGTTCTGATTGCGTTTACTTATACTAAAAACATTAAAACCGGACAATCTGAATGTACAGTATTAGACATTAGACAGTTTTGATTTTCACATGAAACCAAACACAGAACCTCATACTAGCATTTCTTTTACATTTAGTCGACGGTACAAATGAAACAGGAAGGTTTACGACTATGCAATACATTTGATTCATCACTTTAAGACGGACTATACATGTCGCAATGGGCACTTTCAGGGGAAAACAGGCTCGAAAATAAAGAAAAAGAAGAAGCAAGGTCCTGTCGTTTTTTTTTTTTTAATTGAGGTAACATCAAACCTGCATGTTGAGGTAAGCATGCCACGAGGGAATACGTAGGAAGCGATTCCCTTTAAAAAGGGACTCCCTTAACCATATCCCCACTCACTTTGTAATTCGCCTTGACAGTAAATCAATTCTCAAGCCTGGCCCCTTGGACTCCTCAAACCCTAGGTCCTCCTCTCTCAACATTCCTGCACACATGAATCACTCCAACTCCTGGCTTCTAGAAGGCATTTCCTGCCCGGCCCTCTCTCTCTCTCTCTCTTTCTCTCTGTCTGACTCCTCTGCTGAAAGCTGGGCAGGAACCCGCCGAGCTTTGATTTGGACCCGGAGGGAGGAGAGCTCGGCTTAACACAGAGCCCTGGCTCTGGGACCGCTCCGAGAGAGAGAGAGAGAGAAAGAGAGAGAGAGAGAGAGAGAGAGAGAGAGGCATGGAGACACGGGTGTGTTCGGAGATGCCTGCACACCCAAGCGGAGATTTAGTGCTTTATCCTTCAAATTTCAATATGAGCAGTGGACCATATTCCAATGGCAATATCGCTCTTAGCGCAAAAGTCTGCCCTAAGGAAGAGTCCTCAGGATTTAAGTATACATTCTCTCTAAGAAGATGTTCATTACTGTTTCAGTTCAGAGGCCACTTAACGTGGAAGATCGCAACAGATATTTGAGAAGAGCGAGTGTGTAGTGTGTCAATTTCCTTAAACTCTATGATAACTCTCAAAGTGGATAGAAGAGCATTCAAATGTTGGCAAATGGCAAAAATGTACACATCGGGGACATAGATTGGCTCTTCAAAGCTGTACAGCTGTTTAACATTCCCTCTAGAAATCATCGTTGATGCTAGATCCACAGTATTTGTACATACAGCTTTTTGTCAGCTGAGCAGACTCTAAGATCAAAGCAGCTCTTAAAAAGAACGGTCTAAATTGTCTTCATATTATATACACAAAAGTGAAACGTACATATTTTACAGAGATCACTACACAAAGACCACAAACAGAGTCTTAGAGTGGGCTGCAGCTGAGTGAAAAGGGGTCATATGTCATGACAGAGAGATCTGGCCTACTGTGCAATGGCTGCTGTGTGTGTATACTGTATGTGTGTGTTGGTATGTGTGTGTGTGTGTGTGTGTGTGTGTGTGTGTGTGTGTGTGTGTGTGTGTGTGTGTGTGTGTAAACTGCAGGGATGTAGATGCACATCTTTGTAGAGACTTGTTTATCTGCGAATGTTGCAAGTGTGTGATCTCATCCTCTTCCCTTCTCAGATCATGGCTCTTATCACCAGTCGTCCTTTGACCTGGTGGAGATAGGTGCTCTGCTCTGGCTCTAAGCCCGGATTGGTCAGGGCCTCATCTTCGCTATCAGCCGGCTCCTCCTTGACCCTGATGACCCCGTAGTGAGCGTCGGGAAGCTCGCCGCTCGAGCCGTTGCTGCTGCTGCTGCTCAGCGTGTGCTTCCGGATGACTCCTCCAGGGGGCAGCCTGTCCTCCTGCATGCTCTCTGTCAGCTCTCTGTGCTGCTCCTCCTGCTCTTCTTCCGATTCCTGCAGGTGTGCGCTGGGCTGACGTAACTGCTCAATGGACTTCGACAGCAGCTGCAAAACACATTGGCTCCACATTAGTGATGATATCCCGCAGACAAATATATTTAGCAAATCAAGTATTCATCAGAGCAAAGCAAAAAGAATATCCAATGAGATTTCTCAACATTAGGCATGCAAATACAGCCAAAGATAAGCAGAACAGTTGGCCTATTCATAGCCATTTCATAATTCTGAGCTTTTTTTCAACTATCTTGATTTTGAGAAAACTAACTGTGAGGGAAACAGGTAAAATATACTGTGTGCGCTACACCAGCCAAAACTGTGAGCGTTTGAAAAAAATAAAATCAATTTTAAAGAGGGAGATAGAGCCAAATAACTATTTGTTACCAGGTTCAGGGAGCATGCGAGTTGAAATTCAGCCGGACACAGGAACTCTCTGCAGAGGGATGTTTCAGTGTCTCACAGCTTTGCTAAATCAGAACTAATGTAATGGTGCTATGATTTGATTAGTCTGCCACAAGAGGGCTCTAAGAGCTGGAGCGCCTACCCCAGCTGTTAGCCGACAACATTACTGTCTACAGCATGTAGGCCTTATATAAATATCCTTTCAGCTATACGAATTAGCCTCCTTAGCTTGGCATTAGTAAACACTTGTCCATACCACTTCCTAAAATCCCTAAGCTCTTGTAAATTTCCATTAGTGCCCCCTACTGTTAGAGGCACTGAAGGACGTTTAAAAACAACCGTAGACCAGCTTCTGCTCGGAAATTAATTAGGGCAATGTTTCGGAGATCCCTCTCAATAAACACGGAGGGCTCATCCCTGATTAGTGGCCATTTATAACCTCCACTTAAAGAGGCTTTACTTGCGATCTCATTGGCCCGAGTAACGAGAGCAGGGCATGCTTACGCGTAGCTAGACAAGATGTCGCAATTATTCCAAAGCTCTGTTCAAATCAAATCACCTTCAGTGGGTATTTTCAATAATTACAGCTGATATTAAAACTAATTTCATTATAATTTTTCGTTTTACAGAGGAAATCCGACTGAAATGGTTCGTTACAGTAAAAGTAGCTGTACTCCTCAATACGTGCTTGTGGTGCTTTGTGCTTTTTTATGACTTCTAGGTAAGAGTTGCTCTATGGTTCCCAAGGCTCTTTCAGGTCCCAGCGTTGGGACACATCAGTATGTGAGCTCACACAATGCTGCCTTTCACAGTGTCCGCCACCTCACACACGTCCCTCACCAGAATAATTACACTCTGTGTATAGCGAGGTCACCTCGGCCAGCTAGCAGAAACACAAATATTGCCACAGAGGAACAAAATGTATTCTGGGCACTTTTTTTCGTTCATTTGAACTTAGCTGAATTGAATTTCACAGAGTTAGCATGTGAACAGCACTGATGCCTTAAGCTATGATAACAGAATTAGTGCAGGGGAAGCATTTCTTCCCCATTTGAAGTCAGGCAGAAGTTCTTTGCTTTCGCAGAAATAACACCAGGATTCCAGGGAAGAACAGACAACAGCCCAGGTCTCTAACACTGAGATACCACAGATGCTTTTACAAAATGCTATAAACAGATCAGCATTTGTGTGCTTAAAATGATTAAATCATACTCCCTGCAGTAAAATACCTCCCGAGACCTAGGAAAGGCTGTGAAAACCAATCTAAAAGTCAAAATCCTCCTCCGTGATTTGAATATTGATACCCAGCACAATACCTTATTTATATGGATCTGCTGCTGGTACTGTTTCTGTTTCTCCAGGAAGTGCTGGTGTTGCTGCTGGATGACAAGTTGGGCCAGTGTGTTCTGAGGCAGCGGCGCTGACTGAGTCCGGTTCAAGGGTCGGTGTTTTGGTAGTTTCGGCCGACTGCTGGAGGGGCGATCCTTCATGGCCAGAGGGGACTGAGGGTGGGATGACATGGTGACCTGGCCTTCAAAAACAAAACAATCAGAACTACTATTAGGCTTCTTTTAATGTCATATTGTACACTGCTTTTAATGTATTGCATACCAATATGTAGTTTAGTGCAACGTAATGTAATTTAATGTATAACATCAAATAATGCAGTCTAACCAGAGGAGAGCATCTTCTGCTGCCTCATCTGCTCCTTCTGCAGGAGATGTTGGAGGAGGGCCTGGTGACTGGGGCTCACTTTGGACTCGAGGCCCGTCTGAAGAGGCACGGGACCCAGCAGGTGCCCGGGCAGCCCGTGCTTAACTTCTGTCGATCTGTCCCCCAACCCCATGGCGGCCTGAGAGAAAAATCAAAGATGATAAAGTAATGGTGGATATTTAATTCACACTACCTATGCTGTGCATTAGGTTTGTTTGTGACTTATAAGCATTTGAAGGAAATATAACATTTCATTTGAACAAGCCAAATTCCATACTATCAACTGTTTTGTTTTGTGAATGCAAAGTATTCTTGTGGCTGCAAATCCGGCAATGATGAAATCAAAGGCCATCGATGGAAAGAGGTTCCTGCAGCTGATGAACAGGCCTCTGTGGAATGTGCCACACAGCTAAAAGATGATATATCATGTGCTGTGTTATCAGGAGTTGCACTTGAATGGACTTGGCCTTTTTAAAAGCTGTGATAAATGAGGTAATAGGGGAAGATAAGAGCAAGCCTGACACAAGACACTGCAGAACAATATTTTTCTTAGGGTGATAAAATCATTTGGGGTCAGAGGTCAGTGACCTGTGGTCGCACAGAGAACTCAGACAGCCACTGATGGCAGGTTTTACAACTCAGACTGAGCAGAAAAACTTGTCACCACTGAACCACACAACTGGTGGATGAAGCAATATTATATTTAATGAGAAACAAACAAGGTTACCTAAGGATATTAAATACAGAATATGTACTCACACTAATGGGTGAGGATGCAGTTGAAAGCCCCAAGGAGATGTTGGGTAAAGAGGGAGAAGTGTGTAAGCTCAGCATCGACACAGAGCCCTCAGGTCGGAATAATCTCGGCTGTGAAGGCCATCTCTACATCAAAAACACAGAGGAAAGACAGAGAGATTTAGGAGAAGGCGACAGATTTAGAAATCCCACTCTGGACAATTTCAAAAAGGCAACATGAGCAGTGGCATAAACGTTAATGCACTATGAAGAACAACAGCCCTCTTTGCTCCAGAAGGAAAAGTATGAGTTTTTTTATTAGATATAAAGGAGTGGCAGGCAGCAAAGGCTTCCTGGAGCTTCACAGAATGGCACCAGTGAGGTTGAAATGTGATTATAAAACATTGCAAACCTCTAAATCTACCGCTCCACCCTGAGTTATTTCAGCCCCCAATCAGCCTGCCTCCATGGTCCCCACCCTCAGTCTAACCTCTCAGAGAACATCAGCAGTGGGGCATACTTCCTGTACCCAGCAGAGCAGCGCACCAGCATGTGGTTTTGGAACAGCCATGTTTATCCTTCCAACCCCTACCAGTACTCAGTGACCTGTATGTGGATATCCGGCCCATATTTGACCCAGGGGACCCGTTCCCTCTGAAAAAGGATACCTAATGTAACGTTGCACAAACAGGCCTTGCTTTTGCAACAGGCATGAGGTCTACGGGCAGCCCCACCATCCACCAATGACTTTTAGCTTGGGCTGATACAATAGCAATAAAGTGTGTTTGTGTTGTTAGCATGTGGGTGTCTTTGGCTACTAGTGCCTGGGATATCATTTAAACTCTCCCCAAGCCCCAACCTTCAGCCCAATGTCAGGGCGTCTCCCCCTGCTCTGTGTCGCTGGACATCCCTGGGAGAGTAAACAGCGACGGTTAAGGAAAACACAGCTGCGCTGTTAAGATTGTTCAGAGATGTGTCATATCTGCCACCCGCTATAATGGTCTGCTTTGTGAGCTCGGTCCAAGGGGAGCTCTGCTCCGTAACTCAGCCATGAATCTATTGGGAAACACCGCCGAATAACTAAAAAGAGGAATGCCGCCAAGCCAATGACAGGACTACAATGACAAGCCAACAGCAACCTTACAGCCAAACCAAAGATTCTTTTTTTTTGGCAAAACATAAAACTGATTGTACAGCACATCTGGAAGAAAAGAGTTGGACAGAAACAGATGTACAGCATTAATGTATACTGTTATTTTTGCACTACCTAATGTGTCATCTTTACACAAGCAAACTTGGGGTAATCAGACATGTGGGTCAAGCTGTGCCTCTTTAATGTCAGTGTGGGGAGTCATTTTCAATGGAGTGTAACAGACAGAGGACAACTGGCTGTTTTTATAGCTGCAAGCAAGAGGGCATTTAGTAGCCTGACATAAATATAGCTTTGATATTCAAATGATTTGCATGCAGAATAACATCAGCACTTTTGCTTCATATTTTGGCAAATCAATAGCTGTGCTGATGGTTTTTAAACATACCTCAGTTTTTGTGGTAGTAGGCAGAGAGGAGGGTCCATTTTCTGCCCCCAAGGCACTGGAGGCCCCTATGGGAGAGCTGGGGCCGGAGCCAGGGGCACTGTTAGTGGGCGTAGAGTCTACAAAACATCAAGGAGTTAGACACAGTAGGCATGCTCACACTCTACCCACAACAGACATACACAGAGGCTTGGCATAACAGCTGTGGCCTCACAACAGTTTAATGTGTACGGTCATGGCTGCCTGATTACAATGGTCTTTCATACATAAAAATGCAATGACCATAGTATGCTACTGAATTTCAAAATGGATGATTATTATGCAGCTATGTAACAATAACACTAAAGAACAGGCTTGTTTTGTTTTCAGAGAAAGCTTCAAACAGCGAATAATAGGATGTAGACAATGTTCTGCACATGTGGTAACATGGAAAAAGACAATTAAACAAATAGCCAGCAATATAACATACCCATTAGCTCCAGAGCCCTCTTCTTGTATGGAGTCATGATGTTTCCATCTCTTCTCTTGAGCATCGGGCTGCTCCTCCGCTCTGCTACCTTCTGCTTCAGTCTGGATCGGACTTTCAGGTTGGGCTCAGAGGCTAAAAAATAGGGAGCAGACATTTATTATGTAAGTTTTAATTCACACTGTTTGGATAATGTGAGTGTGCTATGACAAACAATGTGCTGCTTTTATACAGCCGGAGGGAAATAAAGCTTATCAAAGAAGATAGTGGCATCGTAAAAATGAGAGAATACTAAAAGAGAAATAAGGAGACTCTAAATCAGTTAAAAAAATAAGTAAATGTCACGCTTCGACATGTTTTCACGCAACAATTTCTGTGAAATTCAGAGCATGATTTAAGATAAATTAAATGAGTCAGGATTGGGCCCATTTCCACCTCATCTGGACTAGATTAGGTTGAGCAACACACAGGCTCTAAGTGAAATAGTCCGCTACCTGCCGCCCTGTGACCACAGTCTGATACAGTAGCAACAGTTAAAATAACACAAAAACATGGCAGATGTTTCAGGCTCTCCACACGCCCCTTCCTCCTAATGCAAAACAGAGAGACACACACACACACACACACACACACACACACACACACACACACACACACACACACACACACACACACACACACACAATACTGATCCATGCTTACAAATCCAGTCCATCACTGTTAATAAAAATGCTGATGCAATATTCAGACCAATGAGTGTCTTGCAAAATGTATAGCCACTTTGCAATGAAAAAACAGAATGGGTATTTTTAAAATCATGACATATTATATAAAGCAAACAATACATTGAGTTGCAATGAGGTTGAATCCATACAAAGCATATATATATATATATATATATATATATATATATATATATATATATATATATAGATATATATATATATATATATATATATATATATATATACATATATGTAATAATTCAAGCATCTGTTATGCGAATGCAAGTGAATGCTTTTGTGCCTGTGTCGTCCAGTGACAGTGACTCACTAGGTCAATACGTCCCATATGGACTTCCCATCAACCCTGTGGACCTGAAATCACACAGCTAGCCTTAAACACACACGCACTCAAATAAACTAGCAGAATAAAATCTGTTTTTTTGACTGAAAGCCAGAGCACAAAGCTGTATTAAAGTTACGTAAACCTGTTACACAATAGCCAACCTGTTTCAATTATTTAGTTCTGATCAATAATTAAATAGGTCTATTGCGATGCGTACAACATACAGCAATCCATAGGGAAGTGGGGCTATGACGTGGGAGCACTGCAGGGAGGAGGAGAGGGAGCGGGGATGGGGGCACAGCTAGGAGAGTGGGCTAGATGCTGCTATTTCTGGCTTTTGTCAAAAGCAGCAAAACCCTCTTCCCTAATACGTGGCACAGACCTGTAATCCTGTGGGTGTGAGGTAGAATGAAAGAGAGCGAGGCAGGAAGAAAAGAGGCAGGAGAGATAAATGGAGAGAAAATGCTGCTGGGAGTCGTATGAATCTACTTCACGCCCGGCTGCCTTGATTGCTTTCTATTTTTACACACTGCTGCCACCAAGCTACGCATCCCAATTGGTCGCCACGGGAACGCCAGACAGCACCTCGGGAACAAACACTTTCTCACTGGTCTCCGTGGAAAAAAAGATGCGCTGATGCACGATGCAACAGGAGGCGACGATGGCAGCTGCAGAGCACATCCACTGACCACCTGGGTCACTTCTGCTCCAGCTCCTCAGTTAACGAAAACACACCGTAATGGCGCCAATATGCTAGAGTCATAAATCAATCACCTTATTACATCTGAAAGTGGTGCTGTAGGGCCAGTGGCTGTGCAAGTGAATGTGTTATGCTATCTCCGCTTAATAAGACACGTTAACTCTGCTGTCACTGTGAGTGACTGTGTCGCTTAGAGCCTGGACCTGGACAGATGGCAATGTGTGTGTGTGTGTGTGTGTGTGTGTGTGTGTGTGTGTGTGTGTGTGTGTGTGTGTTCTGCACATAAAGAGCCTGCGATGCATTTTTATGACATTCTGGTTTTAAGTGGTCCTGAAATTCACTTGTCACTTTCACATTACACTTACATTTCACTTGTTTAAAGTACTGTTATCTGTTCGTTATCTCGTGCACTTTATTTTAATTTGACATTGTACATTTAACATGCTCCCATTTCTTGTACTGTGTTTATTATTTAATGTCATGCACCACCCACCATGACAAATTCCTTGTATGTGAACACATACGTGGCAATAAATGGTTCTGATTCATGAATGAATAGTCAGTGTTTGCTGTTCCTTTAACAACATTGACATTTAAAAGTTAGCACCTCGGATTTCTGTGTTTTAAGCTAATCAAATTATTTAATGTATGCTTTTATTCTTTAAAACATCAGATAATATTCTCATAAGTTTTCCACATACAATTTACTTTGATATACTTTGGGCTTTACAGTTATACCTTCATGGGAATATTTTTGAAAACCTTTCCTGCACCTGCTGAATGAACACATTTGGTCACCGGGTAAAGACCAGAAAGGGTGTTGCACTTCCTCCTGCTAAGCTGCAACTATTCTTGCCGCAGACTATCGCATGCCCTCGGTCCACTCTATTCTGGGCCCTGGAAGCGAAACAGAGAGGATATATACCGAGTAAACAAGTTAATTATGTGAAATTCTTTAAACTGCTTTTTGAATGGGTGAAGTAAAAACCAAGGGCATTACAGCTGCACTGTGTTTTTAAGGATGATATAACTATTAATGGGACACCCAAATGAAATATCAAAGCACAGACTGTTCCTATAATGGGATATTTACAGGACGTACTGATCCATAGTTGAAATATTATAGTGGCTATACGTGAAAGTAAAACATAGTGTGCTTAAAATGGATTAAGGCTATTTTTCAATAATAAAAAGCTACCAAGGGTTAAGCAAGATATATTACATGTACATCATGCACCTCATTGTGAGCCTCAACCATTAAAAGATGGCGCTCAGCCCTCTGGCCAAATAAAGCAGTGGGGAGTCTGACGTGGAGCATTCGAGTCATCTCCACTTTGTTTTGAGAGAGCTATCTTTGCTCAAACAAAACAGTCCTGTCGAGGTTCATCCTGCCTGTGCCCGTCTTAACTCTGCAACACCTGCCAATCAGCTATCAGTGACAGCTCGTGGCTCAGGGAACAACACTACCTTTGTGTGTCCCCCTCGGGTGCCAAGCTCTCAGAGGACCTTAATAAAGACAGACAGGAAGTGGGGGAGGAAGGCCTAAGCAGGAAATGACCACATATAGATTCAGGAATCTCAAGAGCAAGAAATAGTTTTATCAGTGCAAGAGAGGCAGGCACGGAAATGGAGAGATGATTTCACCATGAATTAAAGGATGAAAATGTTGTATCCATCCAGTTATTTGTTTAAACCTGCCTCTTTTTATTCACAGTCAAATACAAGCAATGGCACCACTCTGTTATTTTAGAAAACTGTCTTTAACTGGTTATTATTTTCATCAAGCAACTCCTTACCTTGGGGGCTCTACAGACATGTCTCGGAAATGTAAATATATATTTACGAGAGGCATTTCTCTGTTCTGAAAAGGTGTGATTGAAATAGATTACACTAAATAAAAGCTCTCTAAGCTTTTATTTATATTTCTAATATGTTGTCCTGCCATGCAGTGACTTTATTTTATAAGATATAATTCCTTTGCCTGATCTCTAAAATTGTGTAAACATGCAATATGACAAGCTGGCAGTTAAATAACTCAACAAGTATAATTGTTTTCCAATGTAATTAAAAGAGACACAGAAAGGAAAAGGACATAAAGTCATTTGGTGACCTCATTGCAGAATTATGAAGTATTTAGCTTGCAAGCTTGTGCTCGTGCAAACCAAGAGGCAGGAATTATTTGTATTTATACAAGCATCCCCAAAGGATTGCTCAAACTTTAAACCAACAAACCTGAGCTGCTTTTTGGTGGGAACCTGTGTCTTTTCAAAATAGCGTTTAAAGCCTATAACTCAGGAGAAATTAATCCGCTTTAATTCTCCCACTACCCACTAAACCGCTAAAAGAGGCCTTGGAATTTGGTTTATTATTGTAACATAGGGACAAATGTAGTTCCTTTAAAATAATGGTACGGTAATTTCAGTACAAATAACTCTAATTAAAACTTGTGAACAATTAAACTGTGTCATTACACGTGTGCTTTAGTGTAATCCAAATAGGAATAAGGAAGGATTAAGTTACTTTTCTGGCTTGCGTCACCTTTTGTGAAAGTTTTTGTGTTGAAGCCCTGGAAAAAATGCGGAGGAGGGGCTGGGGTCATAATGAGCCTAACTGACGTTATTAGCAGGTCATCAGCAACCTCAGGAAATACTCCATGGGTACACTGACCTCTTGATTGACAAGGGTCAAAAAGACACACACTATATTTATAACACAGCGTAGTAAATGGAAAATACTAATGAAAGGTGCCATCTTAATGCTCGCACCTCTTTAAATAGGTCTGTGTAGATTTATGTATGCATATATGTATATTTGCATTTTTATGTCTGTGCTGTGTGTGTGTGTGTGTGTGTGTGTGTGTGTATGTGTGTGTGTGTGTGTGTGTGTGTGTGTGTAAATTAGCAAACCTGTCTTTCTCAAGGGGAAGTCGTCCTTGCCGTCTAAGGGTGATGGCAGAGTATACTGGCAGGTGGGGGATGTGCCGCCCAGAGGTGGAGAGCTTTGGTCCAGTGATGTGTGGTGAGAGGACCTAATCACACAAAAATACATCAAATGTATGATGTGATTTACATATACTATCTGTATTTGTACCACACTCTTTCAGGCTAAAACAACAGAAAGTACTTACGTGTACCAGAGTTTTGGGTGGTGGATGAAAGAATGATTGACTCCATTGCTTGCAGGGTCCTTTGCAGATTTGCTCAGCAGAAACTCTTGGAGTTTCTGCTTCACCTCGGTACTTGCCACAGCCCCTGTGAGGCCAAAAGACAGAACCAACGGGATTGGGGTTACCCTAGGGCTGTGACTCATGATACATTACGGCCTGTTAAGAATCAAACGTTAACCATATTGCAACAGATTCCCTCACCTGGTTTTCCTGTATCACAAATAATTTACTGGAATTCAAACTGTCTTAAAGTACATAAATTCCTTTTTCTTCCTCTTTTTCTTCTTCAAATTGAGTTTACAATAGCTCCCCTGGCAGCCACAATTTATGTATGAAGATCTCCCCCTAGTGGCTTAAGAGCACTATATTAGTTTCAACTGCTAAAGTGATACTGCAGAGAGATGTCCTTTCCTGTTGGAGGGTTACAGTTGCAGGTCACAGTTTCGAATTACCTGACTTGACAAAGTCAGAAATAGCTCTATTATTAGCTATAAGGTAGAAACAGGAATGAAATACTATATCTGAAGCTATTTTCATTGTGCTATTGAAAGACATTTTCTCCTAAACTCTAATCTTAAATGTCACTGGCCAACCGCATGTCATCAGTTGCATTAACTGGTTAAGTACCATGTCATCATCACCAACATCATCATTATTATATTGCTGGATATTAAAACTAAATTGCTTCCCCACTGGCTATTTCAAAACCGTGGCAAAGAAAATCTAAAATATCTGCATGACTACATACATTATGGCTTATATGCTACAAAGGCTGTATTGATCCTCTATACTGCAACTGCCACATGACTCGCTGGCTACTATCCTTGTGATAATGATGATAACTGAACATGTACATGAACCAATGTGAATATACGATTGGAGCATTCAGCTACAGTAACACAATCACATCCGGCTGTTATATGGATATGTATTTGTGGATACCACTCTATGGAATATTGGAAAGGGCGAAGGTTACAATTTGGGGACTTATGCTCACTTGGCCTCAGGGCCCTCAAATACATAAATCCACCCCTGATGTTAAGGAGATGGTGATGATGGCGGTGTCAAGCTCTTACCCTCTCTGGAGCGCTCCTTGCCCCTGAGGATCAGGCTGGAAACATGCTGCTCTCGCCGATTCCTCTCCTGCTCTTTCTCCTGCTGGCTCTGCTGCTGCTGCTGCTGCTGCTGCTGCTGCTGCTGCTGCTGCTCCAGACGACGCTCCTTCTCTGCGAGTTCCTGCTGCTGTTTCATGGCCTGGAGTTCGTGCTGGAGCTGAGAAAAATGCAGGTCTCAACTCAGCATGAAGAGAACACACTGACAAATACGTTTTTTTATAACTACAGTGGCTTATGTGCGCTTCTGTAGTTCCTATTATGCTGTGATGGACTATTCTGTACTCGTCTGTAAGAACAAAACTCACACTGTTCTGTAATGTATTGCTCAGCACCCTGCCTTGCTGTGCTGAGTTGTTTCTTCTTTTCTGCACTCTGTGAGGTCGACCTGAGCTATAATGTTTTCTACTGATCTGCAGAATGCCGTGCTATGTTGTGCTCTCCTGTTTTGTACACTGTGCCGTTGTGCTGAGCCACTGGGTACACTGCTGTGCTGTCCTCCATACGACTGTTGGGTGCAATGCTGACCTTGAGGTGCTCTTGGAGCTGAGCCTGGTGCTGACGGGTCAACTTCTCATGCTGCTTCTGGAACTCGCTGATTAGTATCTGCTTCTGGATCTGCTGCTGCTTCTGAATGAGGAGCAGCTCCTGCTGCAGCTGCCGCTCCCACAGTCCCGGGTCAGAGCCTGACCCTAGCATCCTCAGATCGGTACGCAGGTCCAACGGAGATAAGGACTCTACAGCCAAGGGCAGGTCTGGCTTAATGTCCACTGTGGAGAGAATAAGAGAAAAAGAGATTGGTTAGTCCTTGAATTGCCCCTTTATCTGTATGAATTAAAATCATGCAACCAGAGGTGGTTGCTTATAGTATATGTGAGAAAAAGAAGGAGAAAAAGAAGGGTCAGAAATGAGGAGCCTTCACTCTCATGATCCTCACAAACCAGCAATTATAATAGTTTCTATAAACAAACATGGGATCACATCCGTCAGCATGGTCTACTGGGAGCAGCTGTATAACAGACTCAATAGACATTTGGCACGAAATGTTGAAGTGGTCCTTTAAAGTATTTTTGTTAATCCTATCTTCCCACTGTTTGATAAACAAATAAAAGGGAGTCCTTCTCGCCGTCTCAACCAGATGAATCGTGCAGCCAACCCTTGTTAACATAAATGATTTAAGGCAAAGTAGTTTGAGCCTGGAACCCGCGTACATCTGTGAATTCATGTTCCTGTGATCTTTCCATCTCTGTTCTTGAGTGCAGACGCTGCAATGTGTGCATCTGTGAGAACTGCCTGTGTCTTTGACAACTACCTCCATTATAAGTAATTGCCAGATACAAAGTGAGAGGGCATCCCTTTGGTCTCCGAGCTCTATATATAGGTTATTCCACAGAGAAAATCGATTGCCCGTTAAGAACATAGGAGACAGGGCTACTTCATCTCTATTCCACAGAGGATGATTAGTGATGATTGTACATTACTTTTCTTTATCTTTTTTTTAATGCTTGTTCTCAACCGCTCAACTGTATTTAGTTGAATCCCTGCGACAAGAAGATTTTTCTTTTTCTTTCAACAGAATTACATCTTTGAACCGTTTCAGATATTTAAAAAATAATTATTTAAGCCTGTATTTGATCAGTAAGTAAATAAAAAAATGTCACAGTGACATGCTAGTTATGCTGGTCATGATGTGACATTCAAGGAAGGGAACACATTGTCCGGACTGTATAATGTCTCTTCCATTTTGAGACCAGAGAAATATTCAAACCTACTTAAAATTCCAGTGGCTGGAGGGAGATTTATTGAGTGCATTCAATGCTGTAATCTTCTCAAGGGTCACATTTGAGGGAACAAATACAAGCAATGTTACTACACCACCTGTTCTTTGGAAGCATACGGGGGAAAAACTAGCACGTTACAATTCATATGTTCACATAAATATCCTTGTGGCAGTCCTGTCATGCATTTATCCTCATAAACTATAATGAAATGCCAATAAAAAGGAGTTTAAACCTGCCAAAAAAGCAGCATCAGTCTACAGTAGCCATCAATTAAGAAGTGCCCTCCTGTTCACTGATGCTGTGAAGCTCACTGGCGCCCATTTGTTTTGTCATGTAGCCGGTTTTTCATTGCTACCATTCCATGTGTATGCGGCGGTGATGATTATAAATAGAAACATAAAAGCAAGTGGCGCAATCCTGGTCTGTGACAACCCCCACACCCTTGTATCCGCCACCCTAACTTGCCGCTGCCATGGCAACGCTGGCGACGTAATTATGTCTCCCCATCCTGCAGATATCGAGTCTCACTGCATGTCATCTCTTGCCTACAGTGGCAATGTGACATGTTGACTATTATATCAGCTTTTCAGCTCTTATATAAGAAAGGAGTCCCCAGCAGAGAGGGACAGATAGAAAGCATTACAAAATACACACATGCACACACACACACACACACACACACACACACACACACACACACACACACACACACACACACACACACACACACACACACACACACTGCAGAGATTCAGTGGCTAAGTGATAACTTGTCTTAAAACATGTTCAAAGAGAGGAGACAGCTAGAGGGGACTCCCGTACTGTAATCTTTTTTCCTGTGTTCTAAAAACAGCTCCCATGAAATGACAGAGGAGGGCAGCGGCTCGGCAGCCGCAGAGAACAGGCACCTGTAGAACAGACCCGTCTCTCCTGACAGGGAATATTAATCTTGGCTTGTAAGTACTTGACAAAGGACTCTTCTGTAGCGGGCGCAGTTCCAGGGTCATGATGAGAACCTGTGAACCATTGAAGGGCTCAGAAAGTCAGACAGCCCCTCGTACCACTTTTGCCTAATGGACCTAAATATAGCAACAAAAAAACACCTGCTGCCTTGGAGAATTCGCCACTGAGATATCTAATTAATCTCGTATTTCATTCTGTACCCTCACTGTGACTGGCATTAAGGATCTCCACTTTGATCAGCACATCAAGCTGAGCCTCCACCAGGAATCTTAGACAGTGGTTTAACAGGATGGGAGAAGGAGAGGGTGAGTGTGAAAGCGGAAGTCTCCTTTGATAACCAAGGCTGTATGAAATGGCCCTTAAGGAAACCACAACAACCTCAAGTGCCTGTTCTACTCATGTCCACCGCCTGTCCACTGCCTGTCCACTGTGTCGGGGAAAATGACACCGAATGGACCGACAATGTTGAAGAAAAGAAATAAGGTTCTAAAGGTAGTCGAGCATAGTTCAAGCTCCGCTGAAGCCCCTACCTCATGAATAATTTACAACTTACACTGTGCATGATTGACATTATTCTCTGTGCTGATTGAAACAGAGAAAAGGTCAAATTATGTCTCTGTCTATACTTTACACAGAGAATACATTAGATCTATGTATCAACTGCGACAAAAATAAAGTTGCATACAGTCAAATGCACTGTGAAATGCTACCTGAAACTCAAATGTGTTGTTTCTATATTACAAAAATACTTCTTAGGCAGAGGAGAATACAGAACCACCAGTAACTAGGGCTAAATATAAATGCTTTTCTGAGCAGGATCTTAATATAGACAATGTGCGAAAGACTGTCACAGTTGCGAGGCCGCCTGCTCAATTTAACACGGGCAAAAATAAATGCGCAGTGTTGCATTTATGTAACTTTCGGGTCACTTTTAAGATGATCTATCTCCAACAAGAGCCTGCAAGCTCATGTTCATTGGTCCTACAGCGCCATTAATATGAATGCTTTTTTTTTGGAGGTGCTTCCTGATTGGTGGAAAGTGCACGGACGTGTCTTTAGGCACTGGTAAACAAGAGATTTATGAATGACAGGTCCCAATTTGGTTTTTAGCACAAGGGAGCAACAAGCACCCTGCCCCATGCCCAAATGCCTCCCTGTGGAGGGCCTGCCAAGGGGGGATAGGGTGACTCATAGCCTGTGACCACACTCCCACTGCAGTGTCGCACCGCCAGTGTCCCCAAAGTGTTTATTTCTATAACCGATCTGCCTCTCATTAGCCTTGGTGGTGGTTAGAGTGACAATCACAGCCTTAATTTGAGATGTTGGATGGCTGTCTTTTTTTTGCCTCAGGCCACATTAACAAGCCCACCCCGGAAAAAGAATAGACACACATCGCCAGTGGCATTACGATTACATGTGAGGGCTATGAAATACATAGATCATTATTGTAAAATATTATCAAGATAAGCAGACCAATGTTTGACACAGCATATAAACTGCTAATTAGTTTGAGAAAGGAGTTATTAACATATGCTGAAAATAAGCAGCTATTTTTACCCCCTAAAAAGTTAGTTTGCACCTAGAAATAATGTTTACTGCCACTGAATAAGGCTGACATTATTCAATTTGTTTTTTAAGTTGCTTTAGCACCACAAAACACATTGTGTTTAGTGTGGATCAACTGTGGTGACAAAGGTTATGTTGCCATTAATATTCCTTGGATGTGTTTTTTGGTGATAATAATGAACATGAACTGTGAAAGCTAAAGTTAATCCAGAAAACATCTGATCATTTAATTGATGCTAATAAAGTGTCTAATATTGTTGTTGTTTGGAAATAGTTACATTTGCAAGAAGTTAAAAAACAACACTTGAATCAAATAAATAAATAGAAAGCAAATGAACTACAATTACAGTGTGAAATATGGTTACGGTTAGGTAACCTGCTTTTCACAGATTTTTCTCACAATTGCTTTTTGGCTCAAACAAATTAAGACTGGCACAACCCCCAAAACATTCCCAGAATGCAAAGTGCCGTACACCCGTAGTACTGACTGCTGATATGTTTCCATATCATATATGCAAACATATTGCCATGTAAAAAGGATATTGACCCAATGTGATACTGAACATGGATCACCATCTTTATATTGTGTATATTTTATAAATGAAATAAAACATATGGCCCACTTTGTGTTTACACTTTGAGCATGTTGTATGTTACATGCATTCAGTGTGCACTGGAGATTGTTGCTGATCTAAATTCCCTGTCTGACCGTATAAATAGAAACAGAGATAGAGACGATGTTTGAGGGCAAAAATAAGCTGATGCTTGGGACTGCAATGTGGCGCTGGATCTCTCATTAAGTGCCTTGTTATTTTGAGCAGCTGGCATGTCTAAAGCCAGAAACAGGTCTTTATTTTTAAGACTCAGGCTCGTCCTTGCAGCTGAGCCAGAGCTGCGGCTTGCAGGATATCTGCTAAAGAAAGAGGGCTGAGCTGAACCACCCGGGCCTTTCGCTAAGGGGAGCCAGGGGTCCAGTCGTCTGCTGTCCTGCCACCAAGCCATACCGCCTCACAAAACAACACACAAGACGACACATATAAAATCTCTACCTACGCAAAAACTAAGAAAAAAACAAGTCCATGTGACAAGATTGTATCATTATCCTATCCTCTGTGGACCCTACAGTCAATACAATTCTTAATAAATCAATCACAAGGAGTCAATAGCCTTAATGCTCTGAGCAACAACAAACACTCCAACCACCAACCAGAGGAAAAGCATCCCTTAGTGTCACTGATAGAACACAAGCCATAAACTGTGGTCTTCTACAACATGGTATAAGAAAAAAACCAGAAGAAAACATATTGGATTCAGTTGGATTCTCTATTCAACACACTCTTCACCTTGTGTTTAAAATAATCAGGTAATCATTTGTTTAATGAGCAACTGTTAAGCAATACTGAAACCATATTCATTTGTGTTATTTTGCACGGCCTCTTTACTGCGACCACTTCTAAAACACATAGTGAGGCAACCTGAATGGATACAGGGTGGAGACAAGAGCAGCCGTGTTATTACCTGAGAGGTCCTTATTAAAGGGCGCTTGCGTAACATTTAGCATATTTTGTAATCCGTTTTCCACTGTTGGAGAGCTCATCTGAAAACCGTCTTTGTCAGAACATTGATGTTACTGACACTAATCAAAATCAAAATAGGAGTGTGCCCTTTAGTTTTATTTTCCACTTGAAATGCAACAACGATGTAACGTATAAGATGTCACAACGTTTGCTTTAATAAACAGCTCACAACTAAAATATGTTGCTGACAAGGATCAGTTCTTAAATAATATTTGTGACAATATATTCATATCCTAAAACCAGTAATACACAGCATATAATAAACCCAGGTCTGTTTAAAACAACATGTCCTCTTCCAACAGCACTCACATGACATTGTGTAAACTCATACAAAGGCCTTCTGGAGTCGCATTTATAGACAGATAACGTGAGTCACTGTCAAATGATATACTATAAAATGGAAAGAACAAATTAAACAGGCAAATGACAGAATTCTCTATAAATATCTGTTCCAAACCACTGTTATATATCAGGAGCATGCCGAGATGGAATGATAACGCACAGACGCCTAATCTTAGCAGGCTAATGCCATAAGCTGAAAATAACCCACCTAAGAATAGCTGACCCACAGAATAAGCAAGGAGCCGAACTCAGGCGCTCGGTCTATCTGTTGTTTGGCTCACAGGCCGCGAAGGCAGAAGAAGAAAGCCTCTTCTGCTGCTCCTGCAGCCTGATAGTCGAATAGCGTGCTCTATTGACAGAGATCAGAGATGGAATGTGTCATCTCTCTGTCATCCCCCCGTCTTATTTTTAAATCTCCTCACGTTTTTAGCCCACTGCCGCTGGATGTTTTCAGCCACCCGTTCTGCTTGCCTGAAGTCAGGCTTACGAGTTGTGGTTGTTTTTTTTATGTGGAGAGTTTTTAACTTCTTTTTTTTTTACACCAAAAACAGTTAACAGCTTACCAGTCAATCTACAACATCTAAATGCACATTTAACACTTTGTTTGAATTACTCAACATGATGTTTCCCCCTTTTGATGTTGAATAATTGTAGATAATGCAGGGACTATACTCAAAAGGTCATAATACATTTTTCAGTCAATTAAGCATTTTCTCATTGCGCATGCTTCTCAGTAACTCACATGATAATGTTTTCACAGAACACAATGCCTCAACTCTGACGTCATTTCTAGGGACAATTTACTCATTTTATCAATAGCTACATGCTGAAAAGGTGTGACTCATCCTGGGTGAATAGATGTTACTCATGCTCATGTCACCCATGTCCTCTTCAATTCAATTCTCAGGTCAAAAATAGAACACTTAATGTCTGTGGTAAATATCCTGAGAGAAACCTTTCAGTTGTACCTTCAGTATTTCTGTCACAGTTTTTCCTGTTCCCTGAAAAGTGCACGCTGACATGGAAGCTCAAAAAACAAAACATCGCTTTCAATGTTCAGTGACTCATTTCAGGCAAATAGATCATGCAAATAGTGTTAAAACATGTTCTAATTTTAGTTTAAAAAAACAAAACACTATGCATGTTGAATATAATAAGAAAAATGGCACTTTATACATCTTTACGAGGCTTATTTGAACACAGATGATGTTAACAATCCCACTGAGGAAGACAATTCACAAAGCAGCGTTTTACCATCACAAAAGCAAATACCTTGATTCAGGAAGAAGCGCCTGATCCTACCACGTTGCTGTGCCGAGAGGCTTCGACTCCTCTTTTCGCACAGAATGAGAGACTGGTTGAGCGCAAAGAGTTGAGCGAGAGAGAGAGAGAGAGAGAGAGAGAGAGAGAGAGAGAGAGAGAGAGAGAGAGAGAGAGAGAGAGAGAGAGAGAGAGTGGATGTTTGCGAGAGACGCACAGGCGATGTAAAAAAAAAAAGAAGCAGAGAAATATAGGAAGAGATTCAGAGACAGAGGAAAAGGCAGAGGTTGGAATGCAAAGAGGGAGGGAAAAGGAGGATATGTAAAAAATAAAAAAAACGAGATTCCTCAAAAGGAGAAGAAACGCCGGGCTGTGTGATCACCTGAGTTGTTCACGTTGTGCATCTTGCTCTGGTTGGGTAACTGCTGGTGTCCGACGCGCCTTTCTGTTGTGGGGAAACTTGACTCGCCCTCGTAAATCGTCTGCAGCATACTCCACTCAGCGCTCAGGTCTCATTGCAAGCCCAGCGTTTCCTGTCACCAAGAGCCACCCTCAGCCACTCAGGGGAGAGACCGCGACAGCAGCAGGCAGCGCTCTCCCTTCCTCTGATCAACCACTAACTGCTCTCTCTCTCTCTCGCTCTCTCTCTCTCTCTCTGCAGGGCTGCCAGTCTCCCGTGCGCGCTTCAATCTGGTCCAAACACTAACACAGTTCAAGGAGAAGAGTATTCTTCTTATCTGCCTCTATCCCTATTCCTTTGCAGTCTGTGCCTTTTTTCCTTCTTCTTCTTCTTCCTCCTCGACAAAGTGTCTGAGCTGAGTTGCTATGGGAAGCCGTGAACTGAGCACCTCGCCGAGGCAGTAACGCAAGAAGCCGGGGAGGGAGCGAGCTTCATTTGCATGTGAATCAACAACTGCGTGGCCCACAGGTGACAGAAATAGAACAATGGCCAGCCCTGGCTAAAAATAGGTCAGGCGAGGCGCAGGGATTGGAGCACCATTGATGCGTTTAAAAATACCACACCAAACACAGCTGTCTTCTCCTGCTCCTGCCAGAAGGCATGTCTCCTGACTCCCTCTCTGCAGATGGAGGCTTGATCTCTCTCTCCCTCTCTCTCTTCTTCTCCCTCTCTCTCTTCTTCTCTCTCTCTCTCTCTCTCTCTCTCTCTCATGGGTAGAATGATCCATTTCTGCCTTGATGTACTAAAAGAGGCACATGCAAGCATGTAACGTTCACCTGTGTAGTATATGATATGTCAAAAGGTTTTTGCAAGGTTTGTCTTTTCTATGATTCACAAAACACAAAAATAGTGAACTCCTATTTTTTGGGGTGCAAAATAAAAATGGCAATAGCATTTAGCTCAAAAACTCAACCAGATGCTGTTAAGTCAAGCCAGACAGCAAATGCACACTGTGTTCATTAAAGACTGAGTGTAACCTCACTGCATTAGCAAAGTGTGTTTGTGTGTGTGTGCATGTGCATGTGTGTGTGTGTGTGTGTGTGTGTGTGTGTGTGTGCGCGTGTGCGTGTGTGTGTGTGTGTGTGTATCCAGGGCAGTACTGCTGCTCAAGAAGCATGCTTTCAGCTGGCCGAGGAAGCCAAGATGCCATGACAGCATGATTGCAATTACATAAACCTCTCAAACTGTGTCAAGAACACCTCTTCGGGAGTACACATCCCATTTGGTTGAAACACACTTGATACTGTATGAAGCAGGGATTTTAACATTTCCAAGCAAAACACTACAGCACACATGTAGTGCATCTCAAGAGCTTGAATATTTAATTTTGAGCACCAAGTATAGCTAGATGACTTTTTCAATGAATATTACATTCCTAAAGTTGTAGTTAATATAATCTGACTCCAGCCCATAAAAGTCAAGTCAAATGTTCTATCTGACCACTGATGCCGGGCTGGGTTTGTGGCCTAGCAGCCTGTGCCTTTAAATTTTTCATCTTCCTTCATAATTTGACCTGTCCCCCAGCCAGGGGCGTGGAGCCAGCACAGCTATTTTTAGGTCCTGAGCTCTGACGACTTGGCTTGAGAGACACAGAGAAGGAGTTGGACTGTGTTGTTTCAGCTGGACAAACATTTAACCCCTCGGTCCTTTTATCACAGCGCAACTAAGAAGCCAAGAAGGAAATGCACAGCTTCCAGGCTCGCCCCAGACACAAAACAACTCTGAAGCTAATGTCTGATATTGTACTACTTGATTATTCATAAGCAGAAGCAAGATAACGCATTCTTTTCTTTTGATTCCTAACTACTTTTCTGGAATCTCAAAATGTATCTTTAATCTAAATTACATATGTTTCATCTTTGTTTACTCTGTGTAATTGCTGAGGGAATGATTTTCACAAAAATAGGGGGATCTATCAGGAAATGATTACTCCAATCTCCCCTTAGTGACACATTTCATTTCAACAGATTTAGCCAACTCCTGATCTTTGCAAATTAGGTTTGGCAGTCAAGTTGGGTAAGATAGTGTGAAAGACAACAAGCCTTCAAGTCCAAGGTACTGATGCCTACAGACCCAGAGCTCCATCTGTCACTGTATCTGCAGAGCAGGCCGGCTCTGACCCTGCCTTCCTGAACATAGGCATAATTGATCGGAAGAGGAAGTAAGGCCGTCACATGAATAGAGCTAAAATTAAAAAGGGCAACATTTTGCAATGTTCCTGTTTTTTTACTGTTTTTATTGGGGGTTTTATGTTCCTGTGATTTTTTTCACCATTACACAATTCAAATATATGCTCCAAACTATATTTGCTGTTAAATTCCAATCATTCATGGGTTAGTTTTTATCATTCATTCATCTATTTGTTTGTAAAGTGTTCTACACGCTTTATTTTGCCTTGTATAAGAAATCCTTTATCTGCACTAATACAACTGAATAATGAGTTCTCAGAAAATAACCTCGGTCAACCCGACCTACTGCTGCTTAAAAATAAATAAAACAGAGACATTTCACTGGGACACGTTAGTAGCGATTAACCTATACACTTTTTATTTATAACTAGCTTCCTGAGGCTGATGAGGGATTGTGGGATTGGAAATAACTCCATCCAATAGGCAGTGTTCAGTAAACCAACAATGTGGCAAGCCCATTATAGCTCTGACTGCGTCACTGGTGGCCTTTGTCTACTTTAGTCCTATTAAAGCATTTAAGTGTGAACGTCAGTGTCCCTGCTGGAGAGCCACTCCGCTCTGCTCTCCGGGGCCTGGGCTGCACTGTCTGTCACCTCCCTCATATCAAACACAAACTCTGTGTGTGTGCAAGTGTCTGTGTACCTGCATGTGTGTATGTTTTGACATCAGAGCACTGTCATGGAGTGGGAGAATATTAGAGGCGAGGGAACAAGTGGGCCAGACCAGTGAAGGGTCCCTAGCACTTTCCAAACTTAAATGAAAGGCCATTATAGATATCAGTAAACACAAACACATGCATCCATACACACAACACACACAACATGTTATTTACTTCAACTTAGTCAATTAAAATGATCTTTTTAATAGAAATACAACAAAGAGATAATTCTCGTCATGGTACCTCAGCTCTTTCTATTCCATTTGGAGAAACCACAGTCCTAACCTAGTTACATGTTTTTTTTCTACCAAATAAGCCTCCTCACATTTACTGTACCAGTTATTACAAATCAACTCCCAAGTTCTGTGGCTTAATCACCGTCACACTGCTGCCTTGTGACTCTCTGCATGATGAAACCCAGCAGGGAGGCAGACTGGAGAAGGAAGGGAATTTAAGTGTTGCAACATAAGGGGTGGACAAATAGTACTCCTTATAACTAATTTGATCCTGCTAGAAAATGATTTTGTTCCCCGTAATAACAGCTGATCCATGTGTGGGAGGGAATGAGTCAGCCATGTATTGTTTTTCTGTGTACTCTGAACTTTAAAGCCCCCATGTATCTCAGCAGGGGGTTGTCAATTGTACAATTAACTCATCACAGAGTGCCTCTCATAGTTATCTTACATGATATAATCAATATATGTCTATTTGAATCGGTTTTAATCGAATTAGTCCTATCCACCTCTCTGGCTGCCTATTGCCTGTGTGGTTGGAGAGTTTCATCATGCCACCCTTTGAGGATTGTGGCGGATGTGATCATTTTCAGGTGAGCTCTCCAGTCAGAGGGGATGTTCGTTCCAAGAGACCAGCTGCATACTAACAGCAACTTCTGACGTAACCATGCAGCTCAATGTCCCTGAGTTCCCTCTCTCCAGTGGCCGCCCCGCAGCTCTATACGGGCAGCCCTGGTACAGGAGGGAAATTACCTCTCCACACCAATTATCCTCAATGCCCACCATCTTACTTACATCAGCCTCTGATGAGTCACCATTCCCAACTGTGAAATAGTTTCTAGATCAATTTAGGCAGTGCGGCCATGGCATAATGCTGCCCCAGTCTCTGAATGTGGAGTACAGCATGCTCTATTAGCAACCAAGACCAGCCAGTATACCTGCTAAAAGCCATAGGTAAAGTTTTGTCACTTCGAACAAACCAGTTTCCCTTCACCTTGCGGTCAGTCTCATAAAAGCACAAAGGCACTACAACTGTTGATTTGATGGTAAAATCCAATTAGCCTATACATCTGGATGTGTTATGTGAGTGTGTTTCCCCACTAATGATTGGGGCGCTCTTGTTTTTATTGGGTTACTCTGTCTGGCGTCCTGTGGTATTTCCTGTTGGATATTCAGGGTGATATAGAATGCACTTAACAGGTTAGATCAAATAACATGAAAAGCATTTAAAAGGCAGTAATGTTTGGTACTTAATCTTGAAACATTGCCAGCAAAGTTTTGCAATGCAGCTAATACCACTGCTGGATGGAGCCCATGCAGCTTTATGTGTTTCTCTTGATAGAGAGGCCGGATATACAAATATATATATGTATGTATATACATATATATACATACATATATATATATATACATATATATATATGTATATATATGTATATGTATGTATACATATATATACATATATATATATATATATATATATATATATATATATATAGAGAGAGAGAGAGAGAGAGAGAGAGAGAGAGAGAGAGAGAGAGAGATGGTGTTCTTCAAAGAGGGATTTAAAACAACTTATATCCTTAAAAGTAAAAAAAAATAGGAAAATGTGTTCATTCATTTGCTATAACCCATGATCTGAGATGTGAGAAACAGATTGAAAATAACAGAGTTTAAAAAAAGCAAAAGCAAAATGTCAAAGCATCCCCTTATTGTATGTTGACCTTGAGGTCAGTTTACTTTCTAACTTTGAATAGATCCCTGATGTCGTGCCTTCAACTGTTGCCATGGGCTTTCTAAAAATAGATATGGAGCACAAAGGCACAGAGGGCAGCTCTCAGTATTTTTTCCTGATCAATGTGCTCATCCCTGCTGGAAACCATTGATTCACTGTTTGTATCAAATTGACAATGTTTTCGTTGTGCGTCAATCCTACATTCAATCATCCAGCCCAACGTTCAAGCCAAATGTATGTTCCACCTTGTCCACCTTGCCCCGCACCTTCTCTCAGAACAACACAAAACGATTGATCGTCTAACAAAATAAAATAAAAAGCTGACCATTGAACAGAGCCTTTGAAAGAGTATTCTTAATGTAAGCATTTTAGCAAGCTATTAGCCATTGAACATGACGTAGGATTAAGAGGAAACAATGTGCAGAATCATTGCATCATTGGCTTTTAGACCCACGTCACTGAAAGGCCTTCAGGAGTCATCTGTATCGAAGGTTACGATACTGTAACCCTCGTTATATAAGCACAGGCGGAGCCCTCTACTGGACTGGATTTGCACAAACGTAGCCGGCCAATCAGGATGTGCCTACCCGAATACATGTGAACCCCACAGTATGGCACCACGCAGTGCTGTTGACATCCCACAACCTCAAAGGAGCGGCAGGGCCCTTGGTAAAGGGCTACGCCTGTGCTGATAGAACAAGGGTTACAATAACGTAACCTTTGTTACTCACACTACTCTCTACTGGAGTGCAGTGGAGTCCGATGAATGTATGCCCTGCCGCGATATAATATTGACCCAACCATACTGATCCTGACTGCCGAAAGCTTAGTCGGCGCAACCCACCATCTTCTTTATAACATTGGTTGCCACAGCGGGAAAGTAGGTGGGCCCCAGCAAACCCAGGTAGTACGCAACTGAACTGGGTAGTTCTATGGCCGAACCCCTGCAGGGGTAAAAAAAACAGTAGACACTGTGTACACTACATTACCTGTGTAATCAAGGAGCACAGAGACATGTAGGTATATCAAACCCTGACATGGGCTCAGGTGCAACACACCCACTAGTCCTGTGTTGTTCCAGTGAGCAGACCCTGAAAAGGAGCCTGACATGTGTAGGAGATAGAACCGTATGAACGGATAAGGCATCAAATATGACGCCCTCTTCCTGCCTGCCTATAGGTTTGGTTGATGCACTCACAAATCCATTCCATCAGGCTTTTTTTTGGATAGGGCTTTACTAACCATCTCCAAAGCCCATGAATAGCTGTTTAGTGTGTCTGACGGGGGCCGTGAGTTCAACGTAATATGCCAACTATCTGACTCACACCTGGAGCTACCAGAATGACTGACAACTGCTCCTTCTCCGACCCTCTGCAGTAAAAGAGGGATGAGGCGGAGCAGCGTAAAGCAGCTTTCTTGGCCATGGCACATGTGCAAATGCGTCCACTCCGAGGGGTGAATTGTTCTGCTGTGCCAGGGAGAACCACAGTGGACAGTGGGTGTTGCAATGTTTGGCAAACAGATCCACTTCCACTTTTCCAAAACCCATGGTGCGGTTGTCCACACTGCCTGTGGCTCGGGGAGGTTGATGTGTGTCGGCAGCACCTGACCTTGTGTCACTGGGTCTCCCTCCTGTCTCCCTGTGTGGAGATAGATGGAGGAACAGACATGTCCGTCAGCAGCAGTCCAACATGCTCCGCCCGCGGTGGTCATCGCTGGCAGACAGAGCCGGTGACTACGCAGCAATGACCAAAGGCAGCAGAACGTTAGCGACTGGACAGAGACTTTGACGGTGTCAGTCTCAAGCCCCGTCTCTCATTGCAGCATCACAGCAAAGCGTCAGAAGCGAAGATCCGTCGGATGTAGGCTAAGCCCCATTCGCTGAAGAGAATAAGAACGTCGAACAGCGATGTGTGCTGCCTTGTGGAATATGGGGTTTGCACGTATTCGGTAGGCACTTCCTGATTGACCAGCTACGCTTGTGCAGATTTTCTGTGAGCGAACGCATGCTCGTGACTGGAGGGGAGTATTACCCATAGAGTCCAGTAAAGGGCGGAGCCTGTGTGAGTTAGGGCATACAAACCCAAAAATAAACATGTGACTTTGATGGGATCCAGCCAAATCATAGAAAATCCCTGAGGGATTAATAAAAACAAAGGCTCTCTGTTCAGAGGCATCTTTCCAATCGACATCCTGTTAGTCAAGCCCATTTATGAGTGGATAATCAAAGCAAAATTCCTCGTGCCATGGACCCTTTATCTTAATATGATAACAAAATATATAGTTTTGGTATTACCAATATAATATTACAACAAAACAAATTTGATCAGGCTTGTTTGTCCTTTGAAAAATTACAGCATTGTTACAGAAAAAGTACCACCTTTTCTATTTAAAAGGGGCCAATCACACTTCAGTGGCCTACAAATAATAAGCACAGGAAATAACAACATAATAAAATGAAAGCTGTAGTTGTTTAATTGGTTATATTTACAGCTTGACTGTTATTCTGGATTAGTCAATGACCTTTAAAGACTCGGGTAAAACTCCATTCATAGATTTTAAAGGAAATCAAGTTTACTATGGGAAGGGTGGGCTGATGCTTATTGTCCAAGCCACTTCCACCTACACCACCACTTCTTTACTTGACCTCAGCACAGTCACAGTACCCGCCTCCTGTGGTGTCTCAAAGGTCTCGGACACAACAATACCTCTGAAAAATAGCTCTTCCTCTGATTATTAAACTAGTGCAATGCATACCGGGAAATGCCCCACAGTGCACCCACCACCTCTGTTACAATGTTAATGTCTGGGCTGCTCCATATGCATAAACCTGGGGGGCTTCAGTTTTATTTGTAAATGCTTTGCTACGGTGACCTTGAGTTTCTGGATTTTATTATAGCATCATATCTACATTTCTTCACCATAGCTACAAATTCATCTCGATGAGATATCATATCCTTATGCAGTGGAAGTCTGGCACTGGAACTGGCCTATATTACACAAACGGCCACATTTATTGTAAAGACAATGTTATACTTTTGCAATTCCTAGGCAAGTGCCTAAATAACTCAAACAGCTTCCTATTTCCTTTCTCCTCTGAGAGGCAAAAGCATTGTTCAGGGATCATCCCATTTTGTTTTGGTGGGAAAAATAATAGTAGCAGTTACCATGTGTATTTCTGTGTTAATGGAAGCTTCTACTAAATCCCCCTGTCTCTCTTCATTTTAGATGTGTTAAATCACTTTTATATCACACTGACATAATTGTGTTGTTTATTTGCATGGGTTGTAATAATAGAAGATATTACTAATTCTTAATACAATAAATTCTCCTATTTGTGAGTTTCACCCGCTTGATTGAGTCTGGAAAGCGCAGATATAACTAAGACAGCAGGATTGTGGGACACTGTCCAAGTGGGGTAAAACCCCTGTTGGATCCTTCAGCAACAGTGCACCCTGCAGGTTGATCAAAACAGGAAGAAGAAATGAAGAAACCAAGAAATGCTCACGGTATTACTGTGAACTTTCCAGCAAACTCCAAGGACCAGGAAGACAAATATTCAGACACAAAACAAACACTTTACTAAAGCAACTAGACAGCACAGAGGTCCAAGAAGCAGAGAAACTGTAAAAATACAAATCAAGACACTCATTCTGCAAACAAATATCTATGCCTAGACAAACTAACACACACAGGCATACGCATGCACACAATTCTACATAGCAATGCCACCATGCTGTGCCTGGGAGTGGCTGCAGCTTTCCTGACCTCTGTCTTTCATCTTGGATCCAGTAACCAAACTGACTTTTCAACCCAGCCCCTTCAATAACACAGGGCCTAACAAGCTTTGGCTGGCTCTTTTAAAACACATGTAGAATTTACCAGCACAAAACAGAAACGGTGTCAACTGTGATCTCCTCAAAGCTGTGTGAAAAATCAAAAGATGAAACTAAGTTGAGTTTCCTTTTGAACTACAAAGTAGGGAGTTTCCTTCCTTTAAGAGAGCAAAATAGACTGAATATATGAGAGAATGAAAAACACTTCAGGCATTCTTAGCATCTCTTTTTGTCTGCTCGCTGTTCAAATTATGCCTGTCATAAAAACTGAAGAAAAGCCTTCATTTTTGGAAAACTTATATTTTGTGAGCAGCTTTGCTGAGATAATGACAGTGAAAGATAAAAGGCAGAATTTAAAAAATGCTGTAAGGTTGTCACCTCAAAGGAGGTACATTTTTCTGTTAGGGTAACAGATGGGCTGGTAACCCTTTCACACCTATCTGGCCATAGAGCCCTTTACGAGGGCTCTGCTCTTAGATATCCAGCCAGTGTGTCCAATCTCTGTGTAATTCCTGGATCCGTTTGTTCTGCACATTTCACGCAAAGTGGGGAGGGGTTGCGGCCATGACCTCCTGCAGCCCCATAACTCTTCGGATGGGCTGAGAGAGTTGGAAGGTCCGTACAGATGAAAGGTAACAACAAAGAGATATTTAGCATGACGCACGGCAGCACAGTCAGGGCCACAGAGGATGATGGGATGGCATGGAGTGACAGGTAATGGGGCCTTGAAGTCGAAAGTTTGTCTGTTTCTGCCATCAAGGAAAACGGTCCCCACCCTGATTTCACTGAATTCACCATACAGATTTGACAGACCAGGATCAAGTTAGGGCCACACCCCATGACGCTTGTCAATGGGCACACTGACAAACAGATTAGCAGATGGGTATGTGGGTCGGTAAACACAAAATAGTAAGTAGATAGGCAAGACACTTATTTCAGGTGAAAAAATAAGGATTGAAAAATGGTACGCCTTTAAAAAATATCAACTAAAGAAATTACAGAAGAAAAAAATAAGAAGAAAATGGAAGTCATAAATATGCTTTAGCAAAAAGCATATGAATCTATCTTGAATACTCGAAGCGGGAGCCTTAAATCTCCCCATTTTTCATCCACACAAGAGGCCGCTCGAAGACATGAATGATTCATCTCTTCATCTCTATTTGGACAGGAAGTGAAAACAAATGGAGGTAGGTCCCCCCAGAGAGCCTCGGGGTCTACGGCGGGGCTAGATGAACAACACTGAGAACATGAGGCTCTGTGTTTTAGCTGCAACAGCAGCCAGATTCCTCTGGGCCACTGTTCTCCTCCTACTATCTTTACAGAGAGAAGATATTCCTAGCACGGCCTACTCCTTTATTCACCAGCAGTTCCAGCCCGAACTCCGCACAGTGAGAACACCGCTGACTTTCAACCTGCAGGTGAGCTCAAGGAGAGACATCATCGGGTTGGTTTAAGGATTGATTCAAATGTTGTATGCGTATGCAATGCAACAGCCTTGACTAGAGTCGCTGTTAATGACTTGTGACTTGAAAACAAAAAGAACAGAAACAACAAACACTAAGAGTGTGGGTGAGGAAAAACATATTAATGTCCTAGTTTCGTGGCACCTGGGCTACATTCAGATTCTGTACAATGTCTGTACAGTCGCACTTCCACTGGAGCAAAAGCAGCCAAGAACAGTAAAATAAATAAAAAGTGAGAATGTGACTCATCATCTATTTTTCATGACAGCTGAAGGCCAGTACTACACTCATGCTTCTGTTTAACCTCAAAACACACACACACACACACACACACAGTCAAAAACAAGTCAAAAACAGAACGTTGGTGCAATGAATATAGAGTAAAACGTTATATTACTTGCATTTTAGTGGTGAAAAAACATTTACTTTGAGGTATGCTAACAATTCAAATGATCAGTGAGTTTTGAGGCTTCAAATGGACTCAGAAAATAGCATCATGAAGTAGGTTTATAGCTGTTCAGTATAGGGATTCCTATGTAGCTGAACTGGTTTTAGCTGATTTCTAACATCACCTGTAAATATGTTGTGCCCCTGCCAGATAAACAAGGCTCACAACTCTTGGCCATTCCAAAGATGTTCACTAAAGATTGACACCAAGATGCTATTGCACCATCCTGTCATATCAAAATGTGTCAAGACCTGATTTGTCCTAAACAGCACCTTTTCAATAACCAAGAAAAACAGTCTTGATTTCAGTTGTTGTATTTTACTTTAAAATGTTGTATTTTACTTTAAAATACAAGTTTTTCAAGGGTTATATAAGCCGAAGAGGTTTGATAATTTCCTCAAAGCAGAGAAAAAACAACAATATAATGAGCATAACAGGTACAAAGCTAACCTGACAATGACAAATTGTCCTGTTCTTATGGGTATCTTGTGTGGATTATAGTAGCGGTAATCTATTGTTTTGAGCCTTTTATGTAATAAAGACAGTGTCATATATTTGCTAGTTTTATCCTGCCATTTAAGCTTCCTGTACCATACCGATGAAGAGAACAAAACAATGAGCCACTGCAGAACAGAGACCAGCGCCTTCCTCTGGGCATCAACAACACCCCTCCTCCCGCAAAACTCACTGACCCAAACCCATTTATTCCAGTCTAAGAGAAATGTCAAGTCCAGACCTAGAACTCGTCTCTTTGAAGGGAACATAGCTGCCAAATATAGCCTGCTAGCCTTTACGCCTCCTGACATATATCAGGCTCTACGGGTTCTGCTAACAGTGGTTAAATTTGGCTGACTGCCATGTAGTCACTTACTATTAAACATCATAACTATACAAAGAAAATTATAACCAAGCAATGGAGTGTACACTGTTGCCTGGTAACCTAATGCCATGTTGGGGATTCATCTTGTTATGGAACAGAAAACACTTACAGCGAGAGCCAATAATAGATCCTGGACCACACAAAAAATAGTTTAAGGGTGTCAACAAGCACGAACATGAAGCGGAGAAACATAGCAGGAGAGATGTGCATTTAAGAAACAAATCACACTTCTTAATGTGTGTTTTTAATAATTTTCACAGTGTTTCTGTGATTGCATAATCATTATTCATCTGTCATGTTTTAAGTGAATTGGTGCATAGAATGAGAGTGTATTTCCATATGTGAAATCCAGCAAAAGAACACATTATGCAGACTGGCACTGGGTGCTCGGTACTAATTAAGTCTTTTGGATCATTCTGAATTACACAAATTGCTCACGCCCAAGAAATATGTAGATCATGACAGAATTGCTGGCTAACATACAAAATGTCCTGTTTTTTCACTGCATTACAAAGACAGACAAACTAAAGTACCTTGGAATGAATGCTCCATGCTTAGGGCTGGTTTTAGGCTGCAATACATAATGAGATTGGGCATCATATATTTACATGCAATTGCTTTCTTTAAAAGCATGCAGCAATTTAAAAGTGGGTCATCATGTGTAGTTTGGGGATATTTATTTATGTATAATTATGTCTTACAGTATAACTCTCTAGAGCTCCACAAACTCATTAATTTCTAAAGCAACATCAGACTATCTGTTGTTGTTGTATTCACTGAGAGATGTAAAGGTCCAGGTGGTACAGCATGTAACCTTTTCACAAAGATTATGCACTTTGCAATATATGTTCTACTTAATACATGACTTATAACAGCTAAACCCTTGTAACTCCAAACGTATAATATGTTATTTATATAGTCTGAGGCTAATGCAATGAAACTATAAAGAGCTTTTAAAGTGTTAAACAAATAAACATAGAAGGGCTCCGTGTTAAAACAAGCTGTCAGTGTGAGATTTATTATGCCCTTTTAATGTATTATGACATTTTCTGTCACAGATGTCAAATACGATTGGATTCAGTTTAATTGTGGGGGGACATGATATCATGTATGGAGGTTCTTGGTGTCTCAATTGGAACATACAAACCCTTCTTGATTGAGGCCCCCGCCAATACATGAGAAGTAAAGATACACCATGAGAAACTGGCTTCATACGAGCTAGGAAAGCAGGTGTCCACATCTCTCAGGAGAATCTACTATGAACTACTATTAAAACAAATAAACCTACTGCTATTCCACTTTATGTCTGTCAATTATCTATGTATGTTTTAAACATACTGCACACCTGTACACAGACCATGTACTTTACACAGCCACATTCATACACACAGACAGGCTTACAATTGTGTTTATCCTACAATTCCTTTGTGGCCATTTCAGGCAGAAGATTTGCGCAATCATTTGGTCATGTCATACTTTACGTCACCCGGCACAAAACACCACATTCTTCCTCTCTATCGCTGAAATGTCTGCTGCGTGACATGAAGGCTGCCTTCACACTGGCATGGTCAGTCAAGGATGGCACACACACACAGGACATAAATCCACAGTGACAAAACGTTACTCATCACTTGCACCACTTTAGTTGTGAAAAAAAGGAAAAGGCATTGAATTCTCTCCACTTTGATAAACAAGCTCACTCTCACTTCTCATGTCACCTCTGCTATAGTAGCTGACTGATTATTCTGCGGAGTATAGAATATTTTACAGGCATACATTTGCCAGATGCCAACTTTAGGACAATGATAATCCAATAGCTAACATGCATTCCACAGCAGGGATGGAACGCAGCATGCTGCTTCTGTGAATACTGCTTGCCAATTGTATCGTCGAACATGCCAACTTATTGGGTCCAGTGAATAATTCACAGATGCCTGCCAAGATTTGTTCTATCGAAAACATTTTGTCTCATTAACACATTCATTGGTACTATGAAATGATGTGTTAGGCTAAGTGTAAGGTGCTGTTAAAATGACTTTCTCTCCCTGACACTGCTCAGATGGTACCTGCCCCCTCAAGCCATCTGAGCAGTGCAGACATCTGTGAGCATTAACCTGCCAAGAACAAGTCCCATGTAAAAAATATAATACATATTCTGAAATGGAAAGATGGCTGAAGGGTCATTTGAAGTGTTTTTCTTGTGTTGCTGTCTACGTGAAAATGCCAGGTGTACACTGGAGGGTCTGTGGTTCATGTGTTTTCATATTACCTTGCACAGCGAAGATTGAAATGCTGTCATCAGAATGACACCTGCAGAAAGAGTGTTTCATAAATGTTTTTGTTGGAGTGACAATCTGTCCAGCAAAACAACTGAGAATCAAACTAACTTTATTCTATAAACCCTCATTACAACAGCAGCACAGTCAATTTACTTTCATTTCTGGCATCGTAATACATATTGAAGAGAAAGAAAATAAGCTATTTTCTTTTGAGTCTATACCAAGGCAGGTTTATGTCTTCATCTGCTTGTGTTTGCAGTTTTGAAAACACAAAATACACAGAAGTAGCTCTAATTTCAAAGATGTTTTTGTCTCCCACATAGATCATAGACATACATAGATACATACGTAGATCAGTGTGTGCAGTATGTTGCACCATGGACTGCGCATATTGCAAGAATATTCAAATAGAGACAAAGTACACAGGCTTATCTTTTTTAATTGAAACATTGTATAGGTCTAATATAGGGCAAAAAAAAAGAAGAAAAACAAAGGAGCAAGTGTGTATACAATACAGTGCAATGTTAGGAACATATACTTAAAAAGTTCATATGGAACATGAGATGTGAAATATTCCGCTCTATGGGGCATAATGCAGAACAAATTGTGATATATAAGTTCTAAAGGATATAAACAAAAGTAAAACATAAGATGTAATCAATGGTGGAAAGTAAGTAAGTACATTTACTCAAGTGTTGCACCGGAGTACAATTTTGAGGTACTATGAGTGTTTCCATTTTGTGCGACTGTTACACTTCGGCTGCACTACATTTCATGAGGGAAATAAAAGTACTACATTTATATAACATCTATAGTTTAGCTCAGATTGAGATTTCACATTCAAAACATACCTTCATATATATAAAGCAGGAACAATTAGCCAACTGTCTGCATGTTACTTCATCAATAATAATGATCTACACTAATATAAACACTAAAAGGGGCCATTCTGCATTATGAGTGCATTTACTTTGATTGCAGGATTTTTACTTTGAAAACAGTATATGATCTAGAAAGTTCTTCCACTATTGGATAAACTGTAAAGCACCTCTGAGAGTTATATAAGTAGAGGGTGGCAGCATGCTGAGATGTTTTTTTATAAGTTGGCTATTTATGGCTATAATTACAGGACAGGGCTCATAGTTGTTCACATGTACATCACGCTCCTGACATAGATTGTTATATCCTATTCAGTTTATTATTTAAAAAAGAGTCAGATCAAGTCATGTGCCTCTGACAAGGGGAGATGCAGCCTGGCTAAATAAAGAGATGTTTTATTATGGACATTCACACTTAACATTCAGTTTATAATTTAACAACACTACTGTTCGCTAATTAATTCGCCTGCATTAGTTGTTCTTAGCTCAAACACGAGTTTTAACATATCTAATACATTGTATTGAAACACGCTGTAGTTTGCATGCATATGTCAGATTTTGTCTGACGTTTCTTCTGACGTTTGAGTATGTTACATACCCAGACGTCAGAACGTTGTTCATCAGACGTTACCTTAAGGACAGGTTGAAGGTATGACGTGTGTGCTGCTGTTCAGATTGGAGGACTTGTGGGATGCAATGCAATAAGTGTCTGTGTGTGACGACTGAGCTATAAATAGTCTAACTTGGTCGAAAGAGGGGACGTTATAAAATCCTAGCCAAGGCATTGGCAGACTGAACGCTTTCTACTGTCCTCACATGTGTGATGGAGAGACGAGGGCATCTCCGGCCACTGTCTGTCCTCGGCAGGTGCACCAGCTGTCTCTCGTGCAAAGTTCATCAATCATCTCTTTCCACGTGTGAAAAAAGACTTGAGGCTATAATCCAGTTATAACTTTCACCATAGTAAAATATATTTTTGTGTGAACCTCTATAATGCTCAGATAGTAAGCTTGCATGTGGATGACTCTTACTTGATTATAACATTTGCTTCCCTTTTTAATATTTTAGTATTTTGTTTTCCCTTACATCCATAGATGAATGCACCAGGAATTATCATAATAGGGGTATGATACATTCGTGCAGCTCACTGCTTGTAAAGAAGCACCTATTTGCTTGTTATTGCATAACGTGTCAATGCTACGACAGCTGCATATACTGTACCGACAACAGTTTGCAGTGATGCGCCTCCTAAAAATAGCACCTGTAGCCTCCACAAGTGCACAGAAGGATCATTCAAATAGAAACACTGCCATCTACTGGTCGTACTAGTCATTGTCATCAACTGGGACTAATGGGTCTTTGACTGGGGCAAAGTGTTTTGCCTTGTTGTCACATCAGTTGCTGCTGTGGGTGCAATAACAATATTTTTTTTTTTAGAAATGTGTTAATTAATGTAATGTTATATGCCCAGTGGCTTAGCACATGCTTAGACAAGGTTTTTAAAGCAATGTATCAAAGAATGTGTTCATCACTTCAAAGTCAAGTGGGAACAATAAGCTGTGAACCTACCAACTGAGCAGTTCACCACTCACTTACATAACTGCTCCCTGCCAGGGAATTTGGTAAAACAGGGAGATGTTTTTATCTGAACAGAGCGCAACTCTGCGTGAATAACACTGATTTTATGCAGATTTGTCATCGTCGTAAATCTACAGCTGTCCACAGTCTCACATTTTTATTTGTCACTTCAAAGCATTCTTCAGTGGCTCTCCTCAGTTTACTGTTTGGCTCAAAGGACAAATGTCTTCCCTTTAGTAGTAGAACAAAGTACCTAATCTAATTGTTGTGCACCTGTTTCCCACATCACTGCTGATGTGTTTAGATGTTTTGATACATTTTGGCCATGTTCCTCATAAATATGAATGCTTCTTGAAATATTTTGAACCATGTCCCATTTCTGTTAGACTTTTAGGAGACAGTATATGACAAGGATTTGGATTTATCTGCTGATTATCTTCACTGGTTCTACATAATCACTCTAGGAACAGTGGTGGGAAGCCGTGAGCTGAACTGCCCTCTCCTCCCATCTCGCCACTGTCTGACAGCAGCTGGGAATGAGCCAGTGGGTGACACCACTTTCATCCCAGGACCACGACTGTCCAGCTGTTTGCTATCCCTCATCCTGACGTCTGGACAGACAGGGAGTCCAGCATCCAGTAATCTAAGGCATGATCCTGCATGCATGTCTGTGGATGTCTCATGGCTGTACAGGCCCCACATCTGGTGCGCTAAGGGTCATGTCACCTCGCAGAAAACTGTCTGTCTGGTCATTTTTTATTATGTCTAATAATGCTTCTACATCATTATGTTTTGGTGGGAGGACCAAGAAACTGGTGCTTTCTATTGCTGTCTAGCAAAGATTAGAAATGTTTTAATTTCAGTAAAGAAACCAACAAATACATTAAAGTTTTTATTTCTCTCTATCTTTCTGTTTCTCACACTCTCTCACTCACTCACACACATACACACACAGCCCTGTAAACAAGCGGGGTCAGGGTGCAGTTTTTAAGAGGGTTGCCGATTGGAGAGGTATGCGAGTATGCATCTGTTTTCTCCATTTATGCATTTACTTTTTGGTCCACTGTTTCTCCTCGTCTAAATTTAATTTGTGGGAACCCCTCTCTACCTCAGCCGCCCCAGTAAGAAATGTGTCCTGCTTTGGTTACTGTGGCCTTCGCGGGGCTTAGGAAGAGATCCAGGAGGATTACCCCCAGCAAAGGCGACCAACCTACACCCAAAATCATCAACTACCACAACCTTTTCCCTCTCTTTGTATTCAGTGCCTTGAAATGTGAGACTAGCCTGGTGAACAGAAAACACATTCTTTCACAAGACCCCCACTATACCACCCTCCTCACAAAACTTTCCTACTTTGCCATACTGCTTTGTTATATTTCTTATTGGTACGGATGCCTCTTGGTGGAGATGAATCACAGGGAGTAATATGCCATGCCTGACAGCTTGAGACACATATTGATTAGGTGGTTTCAACAGAAAGAAAACGTTGTTCTTGTTTTATTTTTCTACTGATCTGTTAAAGCTGAATAATACTACACAAATCAAATAGCATGCATATGATCTATCTGTAAAGTAGTTTTTATACATTTCTTCCACATAATAATATAGCAGCAGTTTTCTAAGTTGCTGCACTGTTAATGTTTGAATCTCAATGTACTGACTTTATGACACAACCACTACGTCACCGAAAGTGCAATAAACAGACAGCTTTGTGTCCAAGCCTGTTGGCCCTCTTCCATAATGTCATCCCTGCCCATCCAGTCTGTGGTAATTTCAACACAGAGGAAATTACTGTCCCACACCATCAGCTGGTGTGCCGTAACATTCCATGAGTGATTCTACAGAAACCCTTATTTTCAGGATTATTAGTGCATGCATTTCTTCTCCTCAAATTTTAATATCACATAAATTAGTTTATAATTGTGTCTATATCTGAAATCCTTTACATTCCATATGTTTGTCTAAATTGTTTTAAATTAAATTAATGAAAAGACTCAATCAGCCTGCATGAATTAAAGTATGCCTAGATAACAAGTAATAAGTACAGACTCAAGTTTATGTATTGTATTTGTATTTCTCATTTAAGCCTCGATTCAATGTAATGCACATTAGCTACTTTCAAAGCCTGCTTGTAGTTAAAGGGCAGATCACTAGAGGGCCATATTCCACCACATTTTGGTGTTAGTTCACAGGTCCTGAAACACACTGAGGATTTAAAGCCCACCAACCTGTTTGATCGAACTCATTTAAAGTTACAGAAGATGGACCTATACTGTCTTGTTGTCTTACAATAAACCCATATGATATGTCCAAGAGTTCAGTAGTCAGACAAAAGTATTTTTAAAGCCGTAGTGGGAGTAGGCCTATGTGGTTTAACTATTGCACCATCTAAGCTTGTGAAGCAACTTATTTTGTATCCTAACTATTCACTGCAGCTACAAAAGTATTACCTACTCCTCCAGCTCATATTTTTACATAAGGAAAAAGAGAATAAAACTGAAGTATATGACATTTCGAATTGCTGCTGCAAAAAAAAAAAAAAAAGATATAGGACCACTAGGCGAGAAGAATATGGCCTCTTCAGCTAATATCTGCACACTTTCATCACGGTTGTCCTCATGCCTTCCATGGGGCTAATTCATCATGGCATATTTTGAGTGTCAGCATGGCATGGCTACCTTCTTGAAGGATCCGTGACCGTCTGTCCGAAGAAACTGCTCCTCGTGAGAGAATACTGTGAATACAAACCTCACTCCCACTGGGTTCTCGCAGTTTGTAGACCTTCAAGACGAGTCACTGTGTGTAAACATAATAATAAACAGCTGTTACTGACAAGCCGACCAAACGAAGTCAGATTGCTCCATGCGTTTCTTTAAAAGTGCGCATAATGTAAATTAATTTGCATCGTAAATATTCAGCCAGTCATTCGTGACAAAATATCTACTCCATTTATTATGACAGCAGCGTAGACAGCAAAGCAACGCTCAACGCCGTGCGCCTGTCACGGAGCGCTGTTCGTGCAGCCAATCAGAACCGCTCTTAGTCGGAGGTACAGCGCGTTTGACCAATCGCATCGCGTCTTTTTGGGAGGCGAAGTACGGTGGCGGCAAGGCGATGGAGTTTCCGCTACTCCTCTGCTTTCATGCCATCAGGTTAGGCAGCTAGCAAGAGAGCTAAGCTAGCGTCGCGTTGGGCCTCCAGTAGACCAGCGGGAGAGAGCTTCCGACATCAAACGCAGCTCTTCGGAAGGAGACAAACACCCATTTATGAAGCTGAATGAGAACAATTAAAATCCCAGAAATATGGTGGTTCTCAAAATTCGAGACCAGGTAAGTGAGGATTGTCTCAAAAGCTGACCCAAGTTTAAGCTACTGTCGGCTGGCTAATGTTAGCTAACTGCCAGCTAGCTGCCAGCGGGGTTGTAATGCCAGTTTCTGCGAAACAGACGCGTTTCTTTACCCGTTTCACGTGGTCCATCGCTGCGTACGATGCATTGCTGCTGGGGGACTCGCGTTCGCAGTTGTCGGGTGTTTCTGGCCATAATAAAGGGCCACCATCACATCACACTGAGACACATGCTCGAGTCGGTCGGTGAGCTGCATCCAGCTCATGATACAGTGTGTGTTTATCGCAGCAATTAGCCAGAGCCTGCGTGAACCGCTGCTAGCTGCTCAGCTGGGAAGTGACTAGCGTTAGTTAGCGTGTTGTGACTAAACAATGCAACGCCGGGCTTGAGTTGTCGCCTCCAAGTGACTCCACTCACAAATACATGTCTGTAACGTGGTGTGAGATGATTAGCGTAACACGCTGGTGAGGTTTCATTGTATACGAATGGATAAAACGTAAATACATGCATGATGTAGCTAGTTTCTGTGCTCCGACTCCACGAGCTAGATGTGAAATCTTGTTTGAATGCCACCACAGTGTTGTGTCTGCTCCCTGAGAGGCTCTGTGCTCAGTTTGATGATCTTCATGTTTCATTTCTAATATTCTAAGGTATGCCCTTGATCACAAGCCTGCAGTGTTTATGCCCGTGTAAATACGGTTAATAATTCAACCGTTTACGTTGTTATTTAGAAAGAAGTCTGTTACCAAATGTATGCATTTGTAGTATATGAATGGGATGCATGGAGGTAAACTGCTGTGTAACGTTAATGGTGGTAATGTGCCGGTATTAGACTGTAATACACACTTTCCACCTACTTGTGTCAGCAAGAGAAGCATCCCCTTATCATTTAAGGGCTGTGTGTTTTGAACAGGCCTGCTATTCTTGTAGCATACATGTACGTGTGTGTGTGTGTGTGTGTGTGTGTGTGTGTGTGTGTGTGTGTGTGTGTGTGTGTGTGTGTGTGTGTGTGTGTGTGTGTGTGTCTGTCTGTCTGTACGCTTGTGTACCTGGTCTCATGTGAGCCGGTGAAGTTGCCAAAGAGCTGTCTCCATGGTGATGGTATTAACTAGGCTGGCTTGCATGAGGAAAGGAGGTGCACAGTCGTGTAGTCGGAGAAGCAGAGAAAAGCTCCTACACCAGTCGTGCAGGACTGGAGAACTGAAAACAACAAAATGCAGATTTGTCTTTGCTTTTCTGTGGATGATATACAGAAATTGTGAAAATGAAACAAGTCCTCGTTTGTTACCCTGACTTTATCCCATAGCACTATTGCACCCTGCAGATAGTCATGGCTCACGATAATCATGAATGAGAGGATTGTCTTGTGTTTTGAAAACCGACTTTAGGCGACTTGATCCCTAGATGGTAATGGTAATCTTTGTCCTGCTTATTCTAAATACGTATTGAGCATGAATTTGACTGCTGATATGTATCATGTGCCATTTGTATACAGCCATAACTATATTTTCCTGTTAGTTTCAATATACTTCAAAGGGAATAATCTTACCCATGCCACCACGTATACCTTGAATCATCAGAAATAAAGTGGGTGTTTAATACGGTAGATTGTTATTTCATCAAAAATAGTAGTGCTCACAATGTATGACATTTACGTTTGTTCAATCCAGGCGTCTTGCAGCAGAAAAGTTGAGAATATTTCATACAGAATAATTTATCTCTGTCTGCTAAAGAAGTGCTTGGTTTCCTTTTTCAACTCACAAAGCTTAGAGTGAATGATACCGGGTAACAATGTGGTTTGTTAACTGAAGGATTAATGAACAAATGTACTCTGCATACTACATCAGTCTAATTGTACGAAGAAAGAAATGCAGCTCCATCCACCTAAGATGTGTTTAAGTCCGACAAAGGTAACACAAGACAGTAAAGGTTTTCACTACAGCCAAACAATACAGCAAGTGGTTTTAAATTCTGCTGACGTGGCAGTTTTTGTAACAGTACTCTTCCCTGCTTCTTCAACTTGCGTATTGTTTTGGATACATGGGTGGATATTGCTCATTCGAAGGTTATAACTACTTGCACGTCATGGAAAAGCTTGATAATAGCTCACCTGACACATAATATCGCTAGATTGCCGACTTGTACTTAAACAAATGTTTAACTGCGGCTGTTGCAGCTGTAAACTCGCATTAAAGACTTATCTGTTTGTTAAAACATGACTAAAGTCAGGGAAGAGTTACGTTTTTGAGAAAGCCTCTCATGGGTAACCAGTAGCAGCCTGTGGAGGGGATCCCCTGCCCTGATGGTTCTCCCCATCCATGCCAGCCTCCTCCCACAGGTGGTGGGAAACTCCTTCATCAAATACTGGTGTTATGGTGGATCAGATAGGGGTGTGCAGCAGTGTTGAGCGGGCGAACCTGACACATGAATGTCCATTAGCAAACTTAATTACAGTTTGTGACTGCTGATGGGGGCATTGATTTCAGCAGTGTTTCCAAATCAATTTGACAAGTCATAGAGATGCAACGGTGGTTGGTAACAAAAACAATGCCAAGCAAACTTTTGACAAAATGTACTGTAGAATTAGAAGAGCACTTGAGTGGTGGTGACAATCATTTTCCAGCTCTGTAAAGATTGTCGTACCAGGCCATCAAACATTAACCAGAAAATGGTTATGCTAAATGGATTCCCTTTGGGATTCAATCCTGTCATTAATGATGTGGCAACATTATGTCCTACCAAGTGAGTGATTTTATATTAGCTGGTGGTCAAAAAAGTGGAAATGTCTGCAAATGCACCTGCAGTCTGATATTGAAGCTATTGCTTGAGGTTGCGTAATGCTGACAGTTGTTGTGAAGATGTGGGCAACTACATGGACTAGATGTTGTAGACGCTCTGTCAGGTTTGAAGTCTGCCGTGTTGGAGGGTTGGGTTCTCAGTTCAGACTCACAAGTAGGATAGCCTTGAGTACATCCCAAGGCTCTTAATTGTCATTTCCTCGCTCTTCGCGAGGAGGGATCACTTTGGAGCCATGAGCGCTTTTATTGGACGCTGCAGCTGATAGGACTGATTGCTGGAGTTTCATACCAGAGTGAAGACGGATCACAGATTAAAGTTAAGTTATATATTAGATTGGTTTTCTGATTCACCATCTGGTTAAAATATATGTTCACTGTAGGTCTGAACAACAAAAGGACCACAAACAACTTGTTTCATTTATTAGAAATATTGTCTTTTCTTGATCTGTTATTTCCCTCTATAACTTTTATTATGAATATAATTCAAATCAGAGGGAGCTGGAGAGAGGAAACACTTTTTACATAATGTATCATCATTTCCATTCAGATGCTGATCATTCCCGAGTGTCGGGTTTGATGAGTTGTATAGTTTAAGTGTAATCTTACATTGAGCCTAATAAATTAATTCCAGTGTTTAAGAGAAACTATAATCCTAGTCTGGGTTATTTTATAAGGACGTCAAAATCCCAATTGCAAAACATAAAAACGCAAATAATTCATAAATAAAACAAACGTTTTACACACTGTATAAATACTCAATGCAGTTTGTTTAACAGGTAACAGGCTAGAGAGATAACACATCTCCAGTGGGACAGTGATGATAACTGTCTTTATTAGTATACAAGTTTAACACTATTAAATCAACTGAAAACAGTATGCGATCACTTTATCTATATTTTAAATGGATTGTTATTGGAATGTTCGCTAAAAACTGTCGGGACCAGAAAACGACTTTGTTCCACTGATCATGTGTTCAGACACAAACTCCGTCAAAAGACTGACAGCTGTGATCAGAAACAAACGTCTCTTCACGTGATGCTTTCGAGGAAAGGACGTCGTATTTCTTTTAAAAACATATTTCCTCGTTTCCTCTCTCCTCACATGGTTTCCTTGCGTCTCTCTATGCATCCCTGGAAAAGACAAGTGAGGGAAATGTTGATGCAATTAAGAGACTTGGGACGCATCCCTTGTCTGACAGGAAGTTTTTGCAAAATGCTGCAACAGTGTCAGAATCCAAGACTTCAGCTGCTTGCACCAATAAATCTTTAATGTGGTTTCGGTCTTAAATCTGTTTTTTTAGGCATGCATAATAAAATTTGTGCAAAATGGAAATAAGGAAAAATATGACACTCAATATCATTATTACTCAAATAGTGCAGCTAAAGTTTTGTAAAGATCACACAGACAGCAATACTTTTCCTTTTGTATAAACCTCTAGGAGGGTGAGGTCAACTTGGCTACTTTCGAAGAAGCCAGGACAGGAATGGTATGATCAATAAGAGTCAGACTTCAGTTTTACTTTGGAAACTCTTTTTGACTTGTGTCATCTTTGCCGCCGATTGTCTTGTTTGATGTGGTGAACCACATTTTTTTTGTCTCTGTGTCCATTGGAGATGCCGACGGCACATCAGTCGTTTGGAGTACAGTGTTGGGCTTGTAGTCGTGCAAATATCGTGATAATGCTCTCTGTGCTGTGTTTTGCTTGCCAGCTGTCACTAAACACAGAAGAGAATTAGAAAGAGGCTGCTCAGCATTTGTCTGTATGAATCCCAACAGTCTGCCTCCATCATCCTCTGATGTCATCATTTTGTTAAATGTTTGTACTGAACTGCTCTAGTATCTTTTTTTTATAACTGTAGTTATGCACCAGTCTGTGACTAAAAATATTTTTAACAACAATATATAGGGACTTTTTAAACATGATTGTGGAAACTCTGAGCAAATAAGTGTGTTGTGGTGCTTGATGACAAAGATTCTGAAGTCTCGCTATGGTTTAAGGTCACCAAGGCCAGAATTGTTTTGTATTCTCACAAACAAAGTTTCCCCTTATAGGTCATTGGTCTGGCAAGTTTTTACTGTAATAATGGAAGTCTGAGATTGTGTTGCATGTCAGGCAGGTCTTGAGACCCCGTTGATTTTGACACAGTCTCTCTCTCTTTTACAGCCTGCTTTGCTGAAAGCTATTTTCAATGTGGATCCAGATGAAGTACGCTCACTCATATTCAAAAAAGAGGATGTGAACGCACAGGTAACCCCAACCGACTCTCAGTAATCTCTGCATCTGTTTCCTCACCTATTATTGTTCTATTTTTATTTTTTTTTAATCTCAGCAACACAGAATGTAAAGCCTCTTGTGTATAAATGCCTTTGGCCTCAAATAACACAAATTCACATTGATTGTGTTTACAGTTCACACTGTATGATCTAGCTCTGCTTATTGTACTGTATTCCTCAACATTACTCCTTTGGTGTGGGTATTTCTTTCCGAATAAAGCTGGTTTGTACTAGCTTGTGTTTTACTGGAAGCCTCTTTAAGTTACTGAATTGTGTCTTTAAACCACTTTTTTTTCCCCATAAATGGTGACTGTGCTTCTGTCAATATGTCAAAAGAAAAACAATGTGGTTTTAATGTCACAACAGATCAGGGCCAAATTAACTTGTATAAACTTAAGAAGAAACAAAAGGTGATAACTTGGAAATGTGAACCGTTTTGTTTCTGTTCAATTTTTTTAATGCCTTTCCTTTTCACGTATTACAGGACAATGAGAAGCGGACTCCGTTGCATGCTGCTGCTTATCTTGGTGATGCAGAAATTATAGAGCTGCTGGTTCTTTCAGGTATGTTTTTGAAAAGAAGGTTCATGTGCAAAAGCTGTTGAAGTCATATACCTTTCCGTCATTCTTGTAGTGTAGTTCATTTAGAGGTCATTATGTGGAACATTTCATTCTCAACATTAAGTTCACATATCAAGCAATCTAGCAGATTGGTTTTGGAAACATTTATCGGTTTCATGTTTCAGGAAAAGAAATGTGTTCAGGAAAGATGATACAGGAAATGCCCCATTGGTGTCACAATTTGAGCTTGTTAAATTGTTGATGTGTGACCAACATGGCTAAATTAATTTCACCATTTTGGGAATGATGGTTCTTCATCTTTGTGTCGTGCATGGAGGTCCTGACATACTGTATTGACAGTAAATGATCTTCAACGTTAACCTGTTGATGCATCTGCATTCAATATTGTAGAATACCTACATGCACCCTTTGCAGTCTGCTCTTTTCTTATGACAATGCAGACAAAGATGTAAGTAAACAGAATTGTCAAAAGGGCGTTAGCCATTTTGTTGAACGGTTTCAATAGATGCCACGTAACTGTATGACCTTAAACAGTTTAACAGCCGACCTCCTCTGACTTGTAGGTGCCAGAGTAAATGCCAAAGATAACAAGTGGCTCACTCCTCTGCACCGGTCCGTGGCCTCCTGCAGTGAGGTATGTGACTGTTCCTCTGATTCTGTATCTCGTAATCTAAACGGTGTGGAGCTTAAACCTACATGTGATGACGTCTTGCAGGAGGCTGTCCAGGTGTTACTGAAACACTCGGCAGACGTAAATGCCCGGGACAAGAACTGGCAAACACCGCTACACATCGCCGCAGCAAATAAAGCTGTCCGCTGCGCTGAGGCCCTTGTCCCACTGCTCAGCAATGTGAATGTGTCCGATAGAGCCGGCCGGACTGCGCTGCACCATGCGGCCTTCAGCGGCCATCTAGAGGTAATATTAAGCCAAGAGTATGGTTTGATTCAGCTTTGCTCAAAGAAATACTTCAACACCTTTTAAGTTTTGATGTAGTCGTACCTTTAATGGATAAAAATGGCAACACATTTGAATATAAATTGCAGAAGAAACAATACATGTACTCACTTAAAGGGTTGGTGCTGACTTTGTTGCTGCACGGTATGTCCTGTCTTTGTTGTTTTTTAAATGTATAAGCACTTCAGTACTGATCATATTGACACAACAGACTCAGAGGGGTTTGTGTAAGTTCCTCGTCTTCTCCTCTTACTGAAAGCATGTGTTTGCTTGCCTCATAAATGTATGAACACAATGGCTTTACAATAAGGAACAACTGAACAATGGCTATGATTTTGCCCATTTAAGAAGTGTGAAGTGAAACGATCAACATCCACATATAGCTCTGCAGACTACGAACAATACTTAGCATTTATGCCAGTCATGACCAAAGCCATAACTGTGGTCGCTACAACAGATCCTCTCTTTATTATATAGACGATACATACACACACATTTTTTGCCAGTTGTTCCTCTTCCTTTTAGTATTGTTTGTTTATCTGTGTTTAGCTTTGACAAAGTTGGGTAAAAAAATATTTGGGAAATTTGTGCTATTTATGAAAAGTATACATCACAACAAATTGCACTAAGTTATTTGTATCTGCAGTGTTTGGCATATTGTTGTATTGGTGTAGGGTTGAGTTGTGATAAGGTGATACAAATCTGCTTTTGTATCTGGGAGTTGGTTGCACAAATATAAACACCATGAAAAACTCAACAAATAATGTAGCTGCTTTCCAATGAACTAGTCCTAGCTTGTAAAGACAACACATTTTGGGACCGGCAATTTTTCTACTTGGATGCACATTGACTTTTTATATACTCATGTGTAAGTTAATTATATACAACTGGAAATGCATAATTTAATCGAGCGCAATGTATGCAAAGCAAGCGAATAAAAGCTGTTTGATTACCTTTTTGATTCTGCAGCAATATTCCAATAAAACACTCAGCATATACAGATTTGAGAAAATGCAGTTGTAGCTTCAATTTAGGCGCACTGTTGAAATTGACAGTTTCATGCTTCTCTTCTACTTGTGCAGTTGATGTTGTTCCTGTGTTGTGTGTTTGCAAAAGGTCAAAACGCCTTTCAACCTATGTTTGCTCAGCAATTTTAAACAAGAATGTTTAGCCTTGTGGATGCTCATGTAATTCATGAGATTAGATTAAATCAAAGAAAACTATATGCATGTATGTGGTGAAGTATTAAGGCATTAAACACCATGTATACACAATGATTATATAATAATAATAATAATAATAATAATACATTTTATTTGTATAGCGCTTTAAAAGACAGAAAGAATAGAAGCAATAACAATGTAAACAATAGAGACTACATAACGGTAAGAAACAAAACCATACTTCACTAGCATCACAGGTTAAAAGCAGATTTAAATAAATTAGTTTTAAGTGCTGTTTTGAAAGCGGCAAGTGACGGAGAATGTCTGAGGTGCTGGGGAGAGAGTTCCAGAGGGACAGGGCAGCAATGGAGGAGGCCCTGTCCCCTCGGGTCCGGGGCTTAGACAGAGTAGGGGGGGTGAGGAGGTTGGTGTCCAGAAAAGTATGAAGGAGCGAGGTTGTGAAGGGCTTTCTGAGTTGCCACACTGACTGAAAGGCAGCAGAATTAGAAGTGTTCATGTTGTAACTTCCCTCGACATTTTTCCTGACTGCTCCTTTTTCCTCTGTTGCTGCTGTTAGATGGTGCGGCTCCTGCTCTCCAGAGGAGCAAACATCAATGCCTTCGACAAGAGGGACCGCCGTGCAATCCACTGGGCAGCCTACATGGGTAATAAATCAAGCACAGGGATTTTTTTTACATCACATTATTATTTTTCATGTCATCTTGTGGTTAATTGAAAAGTCCAGGACCAGAAAATACTTCTACTTTTAAAGGCCTCAAAAGTATTAAAAGATATTTTTTCATTCATACTCATGTTCTGATATGACCAAATTAATGAAATCATTCTCTTTGTGTCATCAGGACACATAGAAGTGGTGAAGCTGCTGGCATCTCATGGAGCCGAGGTGGCCTGCAAAGATAAGAAATCGTACACCCCGCTACACGCAGCAGCCTCCAGTGGAATGATCAGTGTTGTCAAATACCTCCTGGACTTGGGGGTGGATGTAAGTTCCACCGACAAGCTTATTGTCATTACACTGCAGACACTGCCAGAGCTTATGGTCTGAGCAGGAGAGAACACACATTTAATAACTCATAACCTGGCCTTATCCACTGCTTATGTTTTGGATAATGGCTCGATATATACACTACCGTTCAAAAGTTTGTGGTCACCCAGACACATTTTCAGTTTCTTCGCAATTTCTCGCATTGGAATAGCCTTCATTTCTAAGAACAAGATTAGACTGGCGAGTTTCTCATGAAAGTTCTCTTTTTCTGGCCATTTTGAGAGTGTAAGCGAACCGTCAACTGTGATGCTCCAGATACTCAACTAGCTCAAAGGAAGGCCAGTTTTATAGCTTCTCTAACCAACATAACTGTTTTAAGCTGTGCTAACATAATTGCACAAGGGATTTCAAGGGTTTTCTAATCATCCATTAGTCTTCTATGCGATGAGCAAACACAATGTACCATTCGAACACTGGAGTGATAGTTGCTGGAAATGGGCCTCTATACACCTATGTAGATATTTCATTAAAAGCCAGACGTTTCCACCTAGAATAGTCATTTACCACATTAACAATGTATAGTGTATTTCTGATTAATTTATGTTATCTTCATTGAAAAAACAGTGCTGTTCTTTAAAAAATAAGGACATTTCTAAGTTACCCCAAACTTTTGAACGGTAGTGTATATATTTGTTTTGCCATTTGAAAAAAGAGTGACTGTCTTGTGATGTGATGACGACCCCTTCGTTTTTCTTGCCGTCTAGATCAATGAGCCCAACGCGTATGGCAACACACCCCTCCACGTGGCGTGCTACAACGGGCAGGATGTGGTGGTGAATGAGCTCATTGAGTGCGGCGCCAACGTAAACCAGGTGAACGAGAAGGGGTTCGCACCTCTCCATTTCACTGCCGCTTCGCGCCACGGCGCCCTCTGTCTGGAGCTCCTTGTGTGCAATGGGGCTGATGTCAACATTAAGGTGAGTTATAAAAACAAAATCATGCCTGTCTTTATTTGAGAATGGATGTGACCTGGGGAAGCTGTTACTTAATAACTGTCACTCCTTTTCCAGATATATAGCTTAGGGTTGAGCCCAACATCGTGATTTTGAAATAATGATTATAACAATGTTACTGTTAACTGTCAAAACAAAGAATATTTGTGGTTAAGAGTCACTGTTTAAATATGTTTTGTGTGTGTTGAATCCAAGTGTTTATTTGTGGTCATTTTACAACACTAAAACTTGATTGTGTCAGACAGGCACTTTATTTGTTTGGGGAATAGACTTTAGAGCAGAAAGCCATAGTAATGATCCACATTGTGATGCCACCATGCTTTTGTATCCCTCCAGAGTAAAGATGGTAAGACTCCTCTCCACATGACAGCCATCCACGGGAGGTTTTCTAGGTCTCAAGCAATCATTGAGAATGGTGAGCTCCTCTAAAAATCCAGCCTCGCTGACTTTATTTCTCACGCTGGACCGTAAAACCCGAACTGCCTCTCAGCGCAACATCGACTAAGTGCTTCTTCTTTTTTTTCTGAAGGTGCTGAGATTGACTGTGAAGATAAGAACGGAAATACTCCGCTGCACATTGCAGCTCGATATGGACACGAGCTCCTCATCAACACCCTCATCACAAACAGAGCTGACACGGCTAAGTGAGTGAGCCCGTCTGCTCTTTTACAGCAACCGTTACAACTTTACACCTTGTGGAAGTGTTGCATGTTTAAACCTTTCAAAAGCATAGATGCAGGGCCTGGATGGAGATTGTGCTGTACAATTAATAGTACTTTCCTACCCCTAGTTTAGCACTACCGTTATTTGATTAATACTGAGTAAATCAACAAGATTGTGTCACTTTCAGGCGAGGGGTTCATGGTATGTTCCCACTTCATTTGGCTGCTCTCAGTGGATTCTCTGACTGCTGCCGAAAACTCTTGTCTTCAGGTGAGCAACTCCGTATTCATGTTGTCCAGCTACCTATAATAGTAGTTACAATTCAAAGTGATCTTGTTGAATGTGTTAGTTATTGGAGTTGCATAAGTCTAAATAAAAATGTCAAAAATGTGCAACATCTGCTGTTAATCCTTGTATACAATATGCAGGATCTTAATCCATTACTCTGATGCAGGATTTGATATTGACACACCTGATGACTTTGGAAGGACCTGTTTACATGCTGCAGCTGCTGGAGGGTGAGTAAAATAGTAAAAGCGAAAATAAGCAACATAATAGACAGCTTTAATATTGGCTGCAAGTCTTAGGATGTAGATCATGAACTAGAACACAAATGATTGTTATCAGTTAATCTTATGGATCTTCCTAACCCCTCAGAAACTTGGAATGTCTCAATCTTCTCCTCAACACGGGGGCAGACTTTAATAGAAAGGACAGCTTCGGCAGGTTTGTAGCATTTTAATAATGGATCAAGAGTTTGTTCTCTCCTAGTTTTGTGGTTACATTTGAATAGGGAGCTGAGCTATATTTGCTTTTCCAGGGCCCCTCTACACTATGCTGCTGCCAACTGTAACTACCAGTGCCTGTTTGCTCTGGTGGGCTCCGGGGCCAGCGTCAATGACCTAGACGAGCGGGGCTGCACTCCTCTCCACTACGCCGCTGCCTCTGACACAGATGGAAAGTCAGTATCTCAAAGGAGCGGGTGGCTGTGTGGGAGGCGGGTTATTTAGTTTGAGGGTTTTCGTGAACAAAAATCTCAGTTGCATTATTGGTTATGCTGAGTAACAGTTCAAGACTTGAAAGATGATGTTTCCCTGACTAAAGCCTCTTTGTGCATCTGCAGGTGCCTGGAATATTTACTGCGAAATGATGCAAATCCAGGGATCCGAGACAATCAGGGCTACAATGCTGTGCACTACGCCTCGGCGTATGGACATCGCCTCTGTCTGGAGCTGGTGAGAGCTTCACTCCAACATACATGATGCAAAACAATCAGCTTCTCCGTATTGCTATATTGTAATTATTTAATTAATTGGTGCTTCTCCCACTCTCCCACAGATTGCAAGTGAAACACCTCTAGATGTGGTGAGTTGAATTTTTGCTTTTATTCTTGTCGTCTTGCTTGTTCTTCTTTGTGAAGGTCATTTTACTGTCTGACGAAGATTCCTGCTAGATCGAAATGTTAAATTGAATTTGTTGGGAGCTATCGCACTGTGCAGATATTTTTTGTGAATGTTGCCATGTGTGTTGTCAGTGGGCCATGCCATTCTTATCTGTAGTTCTGAGCGTGAGTCATATCTGAAGTAGACTCTAACTTGTGTACCTGGTTTGTTCAGCTAATGGAAACCTCAGGGACAGACATCCTGAATGACTCCGATGTCAGAGCCCCCGTTAGCCCCCTGCACCTCGCTGTGAGTAATGTGTATTATCCTTGTCCGACTAGCCTTAGCATGGCACTATCCTCAATCTCATCTAATTGATGTTAACGTATTCATGGTGAATGAATCATTCAGGCATACCACGGCCACCACCATGCTATGGAGGTTCTGGTGCAGTCTCTGCTGGATCTGGATGTGAGAAACAGCCAAGGGCGCACACCTCTAGACCTGGCTGCCTTTAAGGGCCATGTTGAGTGTGTGGACGTCCTAATCAACCAGGGAGCCTCCATCCTGGTCAAAGACTTCACTTTGAAGCGAACCCCCATCCATGCTGCAGGTATGGATCTGGACTTGGTGGCTCATAAATCATAGTGGGTATTATATTTACTGCACCTCTGTTTGCTGGGATTATTTGTGGTGTGGTTTCTTTTTTTAAATGTTTTATTAGTAAAGCCCTTTGTAATGTGGTTTTAAAGTACCATATCAATATAGTTTATTAGTATTATTATGGGTATGCTAATGGTATGTTCCTTCTTTCCCTGCAGCAACTAATGGTCATTCAGAATGTTTGCGTTTGCTGATTGGAAATGCTGATCTTAAAAGTGCAGTAGACATTCAAGATGGGAATGGACAGTAAGTAAAATGTGTTTGTGTTTTTCTTCCCCACTGATGATCTAAAGAAATTGCTGAAATGATTGCCTGTTATCTCTTAGAACCCCTTTGATGCTGTCGGTCCTGAGTGGACACACGGATTGTGTGTATTCTTTGCTAAATAAGGGAGCCAATGTAGAAGCCAAAGACAAGTGGGGCAGGACAGCGCTTCATAGAGGAGTAAGGAGATCTTCCCATTCTTACACACACTGAAACACACTGTATATGTACTTTGGAACATTTTCTTTCTGTTTATACCTTAATTGTTCCGTCTGTTGTGTGTTGAGCTTTTTTCCTACCAAAAATAATGTTTAAATATTATTGTACATATGTTAGCTATGCTGCCAGGCATGTTATAGATGAACAAATAAAATGTTCTTTGAATTGTAAACTCAGCTCTCAAATCATGTGAAATGCCTAATTATTTGGGATATTAGTCAACAGTAAAAACACTAACATCTACTGTTTTCTGTCTGTAGGCGGTGACCGGTCACGAGGAATGTGTGGAGGCCTTGCTTCAGCACAGCGCCAACTTCCTGGTGCGAGACTGTAAAGGGCGCACACCAGTCCACCTGTCGGCAGCATGTGGACACATTGGGGTACTGGGAGGCCTGCTGCATGCTGCCCAATCAGTGGAAACACTCCCTGTCTTAACAGACAACCAAGGCTACACCCCACTGCACTGGGCCTGCTACAATGGTACAGAGTTGAGGGTTTGAAAACCTGCTTGAAAAAACAATCGTAGTTATGGAAATGTGTATCTGATGTTTAGCAATGTATGCTCTTAAATGCGGGCAAGCTGCCAAGAAAGTAAGAAGGAGCACTTAAGCTGGTGTAGATTTTAAAATTGGCATGCACAATCAATCATTTTTCATGTTTGTTCTTTATGGGTTTTCATGCACTCAAAGGCACAATTTGTACACATGTTGATCAGGACAAATGTTTTAAGAGAGCCCTGATTGTGAGCACCCCGAGCTGAAGGCTCATATGGTTAATGCTTTCTTGTCTGCAGGTCACGATACGTGTGTGGAGGTTTTGCTGGAACAAGAGGTTTTTCACAAGGCCGAAGGCAGTTCTTTCAGCCCCCTCCACTGTGCCGTGTAAGATCTTGAGCCGTCCTCTGTTTTAATTCAATGCATGTGAACACAAACCTCTAATAGATTAAATAATTGGGCCCTTTCGTCTTCTTTAGAATCCATGACAACGAAAGTGCTGCTGAGATGCTGATAGACACTTTGGGCCCTGCCATTGTCAATGCCAAAGACAGTAAAAGCAGGTATACCCATTCATATAAAGACAAGTGTTTTGTACCTATAATTAAAAGCTCACATAATGACTGGGATAACAATGACCCTTGTTCCGATGATATTTTTGCAGGACTCCACTACATGCGGCATCCTTCACTGACCATGTGGAGTGTCTCCAGCTGCTGCTGAGCCACAATGCTCAGGTCAACAGTGTTGATGCTGCCGGGAAAACCCCGCTCATGATGGCCGCTGAAAATGGCCAGACCAACGCTGTCGGTAAATGCTTCTCTACTTTAACCACTTTTGTTCTATACTGTCAATAACTGGACTGTAAAATACCTCTCTGGGATGCAATAAGCAGTTCTCCGTTGGCTTAGGGTCAATTCGTTTTTCTTGCTTTTCATTGTTAGAACTACTGGTGAGCAGTGCAAAAGCAGATCTCACTCTGCAGGATGCTGTGAAGAGCACTGCACTTCATCTCGCCTGCAGTAAGGTTAGTATTGCCATGTGGTGGCACTGTTCCTACATTCTACAGCAGCAATAATACAGTTTGTTCCTGCAAGTATGTGTTTAAAGTTACTGCACATTTAGAAGCTATTCTCTGTGGTGATTTTTGATATTTATCGTACTGCACCTGTTTTCCACAGGGACATGAAACCAGTGCCTTGTTGATATTGGAGAAGATTACAGACAGAAACCTCATAAATGCCACTAACGCCGCCTTACAGACGTATGTATCACATGTATTACATTAGGGTCTTGTCTCCTGCTGCATCTATGAGCGATGGAGTGGTGGAGTGTGGGTGGATTACTGTGGGGATTTGAATTAGTAATATAGAGATACAAATCGTAAAATATTGACGGTCACGTTGGTGCATCCATGTTTTGTGTTTTTCAAGGCCTCTACACGTGGCTGCAAGAAATGGTTTAACAGTGGTGGTGCAAGAGCTGCTTGCAAAGGGAGCCAGCGTGCTTGCAGTCGATGAAAACGGTAAATTCAGAATGCTATTTTTCTATTACTCTATACCAGTACAGTACATCAGGAAGTCTCATCTAAACATCAATACTAATGGCCACAGCATTATCAGTAATCATTACAAATGACTACTGGGCTGCTTTTATTTAGCAGTTTCAATTAGTCCACACATCCGCAACATTTCAGCTACTTAATGTGCATAAAGTTCACTTCTGAAACAGAGGTGGGCCTATAGGTAGATAGATAATTGAGAATTATAACATTTTAATGGAGCGCTTATATTTTAACCGCCGCAGCTTTTTCAGCCTCTATGGCACTCGTTCAGCGCTCCAGGAAACACAACGACCAGTTACATGCGTTTGTAAATTGTATCACAAGATGCTACTCAGCCAATCATATTTGGGGTTTCTTATAAGCACCGCAACTCCAGTGACGTATCATCAAACAGGAGAGGGAGACCTAATGGTCAGAGAGAACGCAAGTCAGAAGTTGAGACATATGAGACTCTGACGATTATTAAAAGCAGCAATGTGAAGCTCCGCTATGAGACAAAGCACATATCTGTTACTTGAAATTAGAGAAGATTATTTATTTATGTATTATTGCATGATGTATTATTTATAATTCATCCAGTTTCCATCAAAAAATCAGAAAAGCCATGTAATTACTGCTTAATCCTTAAACAGAATAGTTTACACCAACTGGAAACTGAAACTTTGTATTTATATTATATAACATGTCACATTGGCATACTGTCAATGTTCCAGGTTACACACCCGCCTTGGCTTGTGCCCCCAACAAAGATGTGGCAGACTGCCTCGCCCTCATTCTGGCCACCATGATGCCTGTCTCCCCCTGCGCCCCGGCACCCACCCTCCCCTTCAGTGCCATTAACCACTACACCACCAGCCCCTCCAAGAGCGTCACCTTCGACAGCCTGCCCGCGCTGCGCGACGAGCACAGCTCCTACTGCAGCTTCAACAACATCAGCCATCAAGACGGGCTCTACAAGGAGGAAGAGCTGAATGACTCGGACTCGGAGACGTACTGAGGGACAGCAGGGAGCGATAAATGCATAAACACACACACACACTGTGTCTTAAAAATCACCCACCGCCAGCTTGGGGGGGCAGAAGAAGAAAGAAATGCGCCCACAGGAGCCTTAAGAGTCCGTCCGTCCCCCTGTCCCACACACACACACACACACACACACACACACACACACACACACACACACCGGAGAGAGGGAGGAGGTGCAGCATGTTGGCCCACACTCATCCCGACCTCATCCAGCACCAGGTGTCCTTCGGCTGATACTGGACCTCAGTAACCGCTGCTTTACCAACCTTGACTTTTTGAGTGCTGAAAACTGCGCTTGTTGGGCGGACAGCGGCTTTTGTACGGCAATAACATGCTGAAGAGGGACGGTAGCACTTCACGGAGCTAAACCGACAGGGACCAAAAGGCATGGATGCATTTTAACCCAGTTTTAACTGTGTAAATTAGATTGAGAATTTGGGGGTTTATTGTTTTTTTTTTGGGGGGGGGGGGTACATTTTGGGTATTCCTTGATGAGTTGGAGAAGGTTGATGCCCGCACACTACATCCGTCAGAATGCACTTGCCCTTCAAGTCTGTAAGTCATACAGGCGGAAAATCATTTATTTTTTTGAGATCAACAATTTTAATACACCCATGTTCATATCTTAAACTCTCCATCCTCCAGTAAGAAATCTGATTTAGTGACCTGAGTAATTTAAAAACATTTGATTTGTGAGCCAGGTTATTTTTAAGTTGATCAACCTTACCTTTGTATATTGACCTGTCCATTGCGGTTTAGTCTTTCAAGAATAAATTATTTGTGTAATTTTGCTTCCTATTTATGTGTTCATTTTGTGCCTTCATTAGTTACTGAGAAAAGGTTTTTGAGGCAGCTGTGAAAGTACAGTGATGTGCACTAGGTAAGTAATGGAACATTTCTAAGAGGCACTGATCTTGTACTGAGACTCTGAGGCTTTGTTGAGAAGAAACACTGTAAACCAATGATAGAACAGCGTTTGATTTTTCTTTTGTTTGAACGATATCTTTGCTCGTATATTAGTCAATGTTTGTTGACAGGTTTTGCTTGCTTTAACTTAAAAGAAACCACTCGATCCTACCATGATTCAAATCTTCCCTTTTCTGTCTGTTGAAATATCCTTTTAACTGGAAATATGTATCATACAGTTGCTAGCTTCTTTAGAATGGAAAAGATGTTTTTTTTCTTTTCCTTGCTTTTTCTTGAGGGATGAAACTAGCATGTATATAGAAATTATTACTGTGAATTCAACACTCCAATGAATTCTTGCAGTACTGAGATTGCTGTATATTTTATGAGTAATAAAGAAATGAGTTATTTAATAATGAACATGAGTCTTTTTATGAAGTGCCTTTTAATTGTGTTAAAATGTGACACATTTGAAGCTCATATGTTTCCACATGTTAGAGGAGAAAAAGCACAGGTAACTAATCAAAGGAATGATCACTTAATTAAATTTAGCTGCTTAAGTTGCACACTGGCTCATGACCACATCATACTTCCATCCCTTTTACACGTGCAACAGCTGCATAGGCAGCTATACAAAGTGTATTACGGATTTATGATTAGAAAAACTTCCAAACTGACCTATCTCCCTCTAAAGAAAGGCCAAAATGCATCAAAGGAGGAGTGAGTAGAATAAGTAAACAGTGAATGTTGAGTACATTTGTCTGCGCATTAAATGCACAGCGTCTCCTAACGGCAGATGCCGCTTGGAAGTGTTGGAAGTCCAGTGTTCAGACGGGCAAATGTCCTGCAAAAAAATAGATAAATGTCACGATCATTAAAAGTGATTGCTGCCGCATGTCGATTCAAATCAAATAGTTATTTCTCGGCTGCATCTGAAGGAGTCTCGTCGCAGCCGGTCTACAAATGGAGCGTCGCAGGATCATGACGTAACGGCGTGCGACGTGACGTCATAGACTTATCAAAGGCATTTAAGTCCAGGCAGAAACTGTACAACCCAGAGTTTCTTTTGGCTGCATTGAACACAAGCAGGTAACCTGTAGAAGAAATTTCGCAGAAGAAAGAAACCGAGAAACATGTCTCAAAATAATATACAAGCTACTCCGGATGACTCACGGAAGTTTCTTGAGAAGCAAAATATTGCCCTTAAAAATTTTTTTAATATCTCCCAGAAAGAGGTCATTAGATCAAATGAAGAATGGATGGCACTTACTTCTAAATTGATAACTATGGAACATAGATTTGCTAAAGCCGTGTCTATGACTGATGATGCATATGAGGTGCTGGAATCAAAAATATGTTCCCTTGAATTGGACCTAATCAAAGCGAGGGAGGAAAATATCGAGATAGAGGCAAAGAATAGTAATCTGCAGGTGGAAGTTGAAGATCTACAGGAAAATGAGAAAATCCTGACTCATAAGCTCAAGAGCTTGATTGCTAATGAGGCAAACCTTGTTGCAACTGTTCAGGAGTCTGAGGGCAGCAACACCTCTCTGATCAAGCAGAATGAATTAATTTCTGATAAACTGGCCCAGAGTGAATATGAGAAAGACCGTTTAAAGGCAAAGAATAGTAATCTGCAGGCAGAAGTTGAAGATCTAAAGGAAAATGAGAAAATCCCGAGTGAGACGCGCAAGAGCTCGATTGCTAATGAGGCGAACCTCGAATCTCTGAAAACAAAGAACAAAAACCTGTTGGCAACTGTACAGGAGTCTGAGGACAGCAACACCTCTCTGTTAAAGCAAAATAAGTTAATTGCTGATAAACTGACCCAGAGTGAATTTGAGAAAGACAGTCTAAAGGCAAAGAATAGTAATCTGCAGGCAGAAGTTGAAGATCTACAGGAAAATGAGAAAATCCTGACTCGGAAGCTCAAGAGCTCGATTGCTAATGAGGCGAACCTCGAATCTCTGAAAACAAAGAAGAAAAACCTGTTGGCAACTGTTCAGGAGTCTGAGGACAGCAACACCTCTCTGTTCAAGCAAAATAAGTTAATTGCTGATAAACTGACCCAGAGTGAATTTGAGAAAGACAGTCTAAAGGCAAAGAATAGTAATCTGCAGGCAGAAGTTGAAGATCTAAAGAAAAATGAGAAAATCCTGAGTGAGGCGCTCAAGTGCTCGATTGCTAATGATGCGAACCTCGAATCTCTGAAAATAGACATTCAAAATGTGTGTTCAACAGTGCAGGACATTCACTGTCAAGTCAGAGAATGTCACAGAGCCGACGGGCATAAAGATGAGTTATTAGAACAACACAAGCAGATCACTATCGAATATCTGTCAGAGATCAACCAATTCAGGCAAGCCACAAAGGATTTTCAGCAAAGGGAAATCTTTCTAAGTGTGCAGAATGAGAGCATGGCTAATGAGCTCGCTGGAATTAAGTCTCTAACAGCTAAACAACAACAATCACTGTGTGACCTTAAAGACCAGCTCAAGATGAGGCAGGAGGAGAACATACTTGCTGGTATTTTTGCAGAAAATACAGACTCATCTGAGAATCAGAGAGATGAGAGCCTCCTGCTGAATATACCTGAGGATCACACAGATGATACTACACCTGAGGATCAAACCAATCTGACTACACCTGAGGATGTCGATCCACCTGAGGATCCACCTGAGGATCCAGCTGTTGAGGTTCAGACCAGCACTTTGTCATTTCACCGTGCTAGAGGTCTACTGAAAGCAGGATTGTGTGTTGGCGTCGGCATGCTGGGTACAGTTCTTGTAATGGGAATGACAAACATGCTTTATGATAGCGCTACAGCCTCTAGCTGCTTCCCTTTAGAACTGTACTACAATGTGCTACACAAATTCTTATCTCTTCACTACATCACACCTCCTCCCTTCTGAATAGGACAAACTACAAAACAAGACAACTTCAAACTCCAAAGGAAATATTGAGAGACATTTGGCCTAATGTGAGCTGTGATAGTTCATATTGAGAGACCTCTGGCCTAATGTGTGCTGTGATAGTTCATATACAAAATAAAACAATTGAATTTTTAATTATTGTATTTATTTGCTTTATTATTATATTTGTTTTATTGCATAATTTTTAGGACATTGAGTACTAAGAAAAGTGCTATATAGATGAAATGCATTATTATTATTATTATTATTATTATTATTATTATTATAAACAGCTGATAAAGGCGTAGGTAGGAATACCACCACCACTGGTTGACAGTGTTTTAGCCCACTACTAGGCCCCGCCCTTCATGCATAGATAACACAGTCATCCAGAGATCTATATTAATGATGATTTTACATTAATTCAGATTTGTTGGATCTTCAAAACTGTTTTAAATCCATGTAGAAAAGTTGTTTCAGCAGCAAGTCCTTAAAAAGTCACTTTAAAAAAATCACTTAAAACATACCTGTATACCTGACCAGTGTTCATGTTATTAAACCTGACACATCACTTTTTAATTAGCATCACTTAAAAGTCCCCTGTACAATCATACATTGGCATGACTTGTAGTTTAACCATATTAATGTTTAACAGTGATGAAAATGTGGAAATATTGTGGAGCAAAATGTGGACACGAAGTGGCTCCCATGATTGGCTCGCAACCCGGAAGTGATAACAACGGGGCGGATTCAGGAGCAGATCGGAGCAGAGAAGACTCTGCTCGTAGTTGCAGTACTTTATGACAGTTTAGCCTTCACTACTGCGGGATAACAGCAGTGTAAAAACTCTGAACAGCCATGGACGAAGTGACAGGAGCTCAGCTGATTGCCGAGTCTCTAAAGGCTCAGGTAAGAATCAGATTGTGAAGATTATTGCATTTCTAACTTCATACGTTAAAACTAACCAGCGGCTAGACCTGCACTAAACTGTAAAGTTGTAACTACGCGTGGAGGCCTATCTAGATGTGTCAAAGTTCAAGTGCTGCGCACTCTGAAGTAGATTCAACTTTGATTGCAAAAAAAAAAAAATACACTCTTATACTTCAGTGTCGTGCATTTTCTTTCGCTGCAGAAAGTGGAGTACATGTTTGGGATAGTCGGTGTTCCTGTCATAGAAGTGGCCATGGCAGCTCAGGCTGCAGGGATCAGATATGTGGGAATGCGCAACGAACAAGCGGTATAAACACATTATTACTATTCCACTACACTGTTGTTTACCTGCCTCACATGCATAATCCTTAACAACCACCATTAGTAGTTTAACATGCAATAAATGATGTCACACAACAGGCGTGCTATGCAGCATCTGCCATTGGCTACCTCACTGGGAGGTAGGGCATTTCGTACTTTAACATAATAATGTGAGCAGCTGGTTGCATCTTAAATGTTTCTGTCTCCTGTGGTTGTTTGTATCCAGACCAGGTTCCTGCCTGGTGGTGTCTGGACCTGGACTCATTCATGCTCTGGGTGGCATGGCCAACGCTAACATGAACTGCTGGTATAACTCAATAAAATGATGCTGCTTTAATGCAGCTGGCAGTGTAAACAAAACGTTTTTAAATGTCTCCTGTTGGTCCTGGTCACATTGATTTTTTTCGCACTCTGCTCAGGCCAGTGGTTGTTATCGGAGGCTCCGCAGATCAAAACCTGGAAACAGCAGGAGCCTTTCAGGAGTTTCCTCAGGTAATGCACACCTTCATGTGGATGTATGCCTTCTGATGCTGCATTCATTTGACACTGTTTTTCATTTGTCGCCAGGTGGAAGCATGCCGCCTTTATAGCAAGTTTTCTGCCAGACCCAGCAGTTTGGAAGCGATCCCTTCAGTGATAGAGAAGGTATTATCCCTGCTGCATTGTCTGATCTCTGATTGTCGTGTTTCCTTTATCACAGCAGACTAAGGACGATATTTTGCATAGTTTGGTGATATTATGTTTTATTGTGTTTGTTCATAGGCAGTTCGCACCAGCATGTATGGGCGTCCAGGTGCTTGTTATGTGGACATTGCAGGGGATATGGTCAATGCTATAGTGGACAGGAGCAAAGTCAGGTTTGCTATCATTTTTATATCTTTTTACGAATAGTTTTTATTGCATAGTATCACTTCTGTGATTCCAGGTGTATTGGCATTCAAAGAAGTGTGTTTTTCCTGCAGAGTTGTGTCCTGCTGTCCATCTCCACCTGTGAGTTTGGCTCACCACGGTGCAATCGCTGAAGCCTTATCTGTCTTGAGAGCAGCTAAAAGACCCTTAGTCATCATTGGCAAAGGTAAGCTCAAAAGACACACATCAGCACTCTTAGAGAAGTCACGATATTATAAGTATTGTTGTGCCCAACAGGAGCAGCCTACGGCCGAGCGGAAACGGCCCTGAAGGAGTTTTTGGAAATCACTGGTCTGCCATTTCTGGCCACCCCCATGGGGAAAGGGGTCCTACCTGATGATCACCCCAACTGTGTGGCTGCTGCCCGCTCGAGGTCGGCCTCCATTTCATTATAAAAATGTTCAGGAATAAAAATTAAATATATATCATTCAATATATGAAGGAAACATACTGAACCTCAGTTACTTATTAATGAATGTAAACATGTCCTCATTATTATCATATTTAATTTAGATGTAGGGTGATACATCTAATACTGTTAATTCTAATGATACACTAAATGTTTGTATTCAGTAAAGTGTTTCTCTTAACTCAGTGTTGCCCCACCTTCTCCTCCATTGGTTCTTTTAGAGCTCTTCTCCAGGCTGATGTTGTGCTTCTGCTTGGAGCCAGGCTGAATTGGATCCTACATTTTGGTCTGCCACCAAGATTCAACCCGAATGTCAAGATCATCCAGGCATAAGTCTTTGATATGTGGAACTCGGTGTTGCCTGTGACACTCTCAAAAATAACATTACCAATACCTCATGCGTATGAAGTTGATGGTGAATTTACCTAATGCCAACATTGGTGTAAATACATCCGGTCTATTTATGTGTTTCTTTTCCATGTCTCCTGCATTGGGTTTCACTGTTGCTGTAAATGTTGTGCTGTAATAATATAATACAAGTGTGCTCTGAATGCAGGTTGACCTTTGTGCTGAGGAGATAGGGAATAACGTGAGCCCTGCCGTTGCTCTCCTGGGAGACATCAACTCTATTGTCATTCAGGTAGTAACTTAGTCAGCACACACACTCTCTGATTCATCTCTCTTCTTGTAGTGCTTCTGTCTGATGTGCATTACAATAATAAACGAACAGCTCATTATGAGTATTTGTTAAAAATTAATTATGCCTTTTGATTCTTTGTTTGTTTTGTTTTTTTAGCTGCTGGAGGTCTCCCGTAAAGATGGCTGGAAATATGCCTCAGATACAGAGTGGTGGAGCACGCTGAAGGACAAAATTGTTGCTAATGCAAAAATATCAAAGGTGGGTTTAGACTCACTTTTGAAAAGCCTGTCATAATATATTAAATTAGGTGGTTACTCAAACTGTTTATCGGAAATGTCACATGCCGATGACAGATATTTAATATACAGTAGCTATGTATTTGGTCCATTATAGATGTCCTGTATTGTATTGTTATTTATGCATTTTGGCTCTTTTTCTTTTGACAGGCACTCGCTCTTCAGTCGACAATGCCCATGAACTACTACACAGTGTTTCATCACGTTTCCCAGCTATTGCCACATGACTGTATTATCGTCAGCGAGGGTGCAAACACTATGGACATAGGACGCACTATGTTGAACAACTGCCTCCCTCGACACAGGCAAGGCAGTCTAATCAAAGCACCTCTTAAAGAAACACTTCTCAATTGTGTTCACTCCAGCGAATGTTGGTGTATTGATTTACTGAATTTACTTTATTTATTTCTATGTTCATGCCTGTCCCCAAATGCTTTCCTGAATTTGGCTATCCCAGACAGGGATAGCATCTCAAAGACCCTTTCCTTTTGGGGAGTTTTTCTTAAACAAACCTTCAGGGACAAATGGTTGAGCTGTGTTTGACCAAAGTGAGCTTTCAAGTGTGGTTAACTTTTAATAGATTGTTGTTCGCTAATCCTGACGGTGTGCAGGTTGGATGCTGGTACATTTGGAACAATGGGAGTTGGCCTTGGCTTTGCTATAGCAGCGGCCACGGTGGCGAGGAGCGAGCAATCAAACCAAAGGGTCGTCTGTGTGGAAGGAGACAGTGCCTTTGGATTTTCTGGCATGGAAGTTGAAACCATGTGCAGGTGGGTTGGTTGCTTCCCTCTCTCTACATTATATACACTTTAATCCCCGACTGCTACTTAATTGCCCATTTCACTCTGTTTCTCTAACAGGTATAATCTACCTGTGGTCATCATTGTGGTCAATAACAATGGCATTTACAGCGGAGTGGATCCTGAGACGTGGAAAGAAATGGCAAAAATGGGAGATCTGACCTCTATGTGAGTTACACATTATTGGGCAAATGATCATAACACATTTACGATAATTAGATTAGATTAGGTTAGATATTCCTTTTTTAGTCCCGCAGTGGGACATTTGCAGGATTACAGCAGCAAACAGTGTAAAGTGCACACGAGACATAGTAAAAAAATCTAAGTAATATCAATAATAAACGGTAAAAACAGTATTAAAAAAAACTACAATACTGAATTTTATATATATATACAGACAAAATATATATATAACTATTATGAACAGTGTATTAATATTGCACAGGTTGAAGTGTTTTTGTGGTGTAATAGTTTGCTACATGTAATAGCTTTGATGTAATGAATGTATGCTACATCCCCATGTTGCATGTCAGTGCCCCTCCTGTGACCCTCCTACCTGAGGCACGCTATGATGAAGTCATGACAGCGTTTGGAGGTCGAGGGTTCCTGGTGAGGACGGTGGAGGAGCTGCGCAGTGCTTTACAGCTCAGCCTGAGTGACTGGGAGAGACCAAGTCTCCTAAATGTGCTCATTGACCCTTCCTCCGACCGAAAAGAGCAGGTAACTGTCACTTGTCAGGAATATATCTTCTCCGTCATCCTGAGTACAGGTCAAAATTAGAAAAAAACACTGTAGTTTGATTGTGAAGTTGGCAGGAAATCCCCATCTGTGGGAATACCACGCCCCCTGGTGGTTGCGCATGGAATTTATGCTGCAGTGGCATTTTCCTGCTTCTTAAAACGCTGTTGCGTCTGCTTTTCTCCAACATGGTCGATGCCCCATCCCAGGTGGCTAGGACTTCATCTGGCTAAAGTCACATTTAAATGTTTACAAGGTCCTCATTCACATGGAGGCATGGCACCTCCACCGGATAAATGTTGAGGAACAGAATACCGTTAGCTTCATAATATATATTCCATAGCTAAATCCAAATGTTCAGAATTCTGTGCAGTCACAGATTGGCCAACTTTATGGGCAAGACCAGGACCTAAGCTGCCCAAATGTTTTCGCAGACTACGAGAGAGTCGGGTTTAATGGGTCAAGAACTTGGCATTGGTTATAACGACTGAGATCTCAAGTCGTATCTGATACCACATTGTATCCCCCAGCAGCCATGCAGACATGACATGATCACAGTGAGCACTTCAGACAGATGATGAGTAGTGGTAGAGCAAAAAAAACCTGCTTGGTATTTGTTTGGCTCTCGTCTCATCCTCATAGGGCTGCGTGACCGACATGCCTTACTGAACAGTAATCCACACACTCCAGGTGTAGAACCACCGCAGAACTGTTGTATTCCTCTCACACTCCCTCCACCTCACACTAACCTGACCTTTCTATTTCAGGGTTCCCATAATTAGAAAGCATGGCCCTCTGTGTTTATGTTGAATGTATCCATGCGACCCTTCGCAGACATGTTTGAAGGTTGTATTGAGAGCTGTTTCCATGGTGCTGAGCTCTCTGTGACCAGGATACATAATTATCACCTTATGAGCTGCCCCCATTGTTTGCCTCCTAACTGTGATCCATATTTAGGTTTAATGTTGAGTTTTAAGCAGTGGAGGAAGATGAACTGTTTATTTTGTCTGGTAAACGTTTTGGAATGTAGACACTAAATGGACTCAACTTTGACCATTAAATAATGTCTCTATCGTCTAAGAAGGTCTAATATGATGCTGTCTTGTCTGCAGGAGTTCCCATGGCTCACACGCTCCAACTTATAGACTGGAAGAGGGATCTGCCTCCTCCTCTGTCCACAACAGGACAGCAGTGACTGTTTTCCTCAGGAATCTCAAACTGGGAATATATATATACATATTTTGTGATTGTTTCCATGAAATAACAATTTTTTAAATGAATTATTACTACACAGTATTATTAAAATGAACAAAATAATGAATAGTACAATAAAAAATGTTTAAACTTACGCTTATGCTTATGCTTATGCTTATGCTTATGCTTCTTTATTTGTTTTCGTCAAATCTGTATTTTTTTTCTGAATGAGATTAACATACAGTATATGGCTCTGTAACAGGTTTGGGAGGAGAACATGAAAAGAAAAACAAGACATTGAGCTTGATTAAAGTTGTTTTATCCTAACCCAATGCCTTACAACAAAACAGGAAATCTAGGTCCTTATCACGTTAAATAGAAAACCAAAAGCTACTTTTTCAAGGCCTCTGGACGTCTTAACGATTCAAAATACAAAATTAAACTATATGTATGCTGGGGAGCTGAAAATGTTATTTTATGGTTAACTCAGGGCTGAAAGACATTTATTGGTCCAGATTTGTCAAATTTGCATATTTGCATGCATAATTGAACACCCTCCTTTTATTTCACACCTTGTAAGGTACATCTTCAAATATCGTGTAAAGAGGGTTTCTAGCAGAAGAGATAATCTTCTGCAATATCTACATATATTTTGAATGAGTGCAGTGTGAAAATGTTTATGAGATTCATGACTGTATTCATTTAGATAAAGTTGCATTCTTTTTCACAATCTCCTGCAGACTTAAATTACTTAAGTATATAATATGTGAAATATATCATTTTCATAGCACTACAGATAAAGTGTTAATTGTATTTGTTTTTTATTTTTGTTTATAGGTATTACATCCCCAAAGAGCCTCAATGTAAATGCAGGCAATTAATTTGTTGGCACAGACTGGGTAATAAAACCAATTTGTTCTCGACTAAATAGCATTATAATGCACAGGGGGATACAGTGTACTGCATACAAAAAGATGAAATAATAAATACATGCTAACAGATATGAAAGTTGCCTCAGGATGCACAGAGGACACCTTCACGCAGAATCTGTTGCAGAAAAGACCACCACCGTGGGTTAGTCCTGATTTGTCTCCCTGTCAGAGGAGTGGAAACAACAAAAGACACCCCCTGCAGTAGTAGAGATCTAATATTGGCACTCGAAGCAGCTGGCGGGCTGTCTTCTGTAATTTTAGCGCACACTGATGCAGAGGAAAGATTTAATGGGCATTGGTCGGCGTACCCTCTTGTGAGGGCGTAAAGGAGACAGAGCAGAGAGGGAGGGGAGCACAGGGAGAGGACAGTGAGGAGAGAGAGGCAGCGTGTGAGGGCTGCCGAGGCTCAGAAATAAAGTCAGCCAACTATCTGGAGCAGCATGACTCTTCTAACACTTGGACTGTATCTGTGGCTCTGTTATGGCCTTGCTCAATCCTCTTTTCTGGACAGCCTTATTTCATTCCCAGTGGGTAAGAAGTGTGTGATCCTGTCTCTGTCTCTCTCTCTCTGTGTGTGTGTGTGTGTGTGTGTGTGTGTGTGTGTGTGTGTGTGTGTGTGTGTGTGTTGTACTGTACATACAGTACTATGCGTGCACAGGTATTGAGAGAGTTGCGCTGTAAGCATGGATACTAAATGCCTAGATTTTGGATTCATTTTGAGCTCATTATCGATGTAAAGTACACTTGTTTTTGCCTTCATGCACCCATGAGGTAAACTGAAAATACCTCTATAAATAGCAAAACCAGCTCCGGTCCTTCAGCGAGAGGCACAGGCACTTCATATCTGTGTCATGATTTGATAGTTTGCTCCTGTTTACCTGTCCCTTATGCTGCTCCTGCATGTTCTCACCTCTTTGACTTGTCCATTTTTTACTGAATATTTGTTATACATTATATGTACCACAGTAACCCATGCATGTCAACGTGTCATTTTGATGAAGAGCCTCCACATTCAGCTGTTGCAGAAGTTAAGACAACATAAACATGACCTCCGACTGTCCTCTTCTAATTTTGACACCCGGCATCATCGCCTGTGTGACTGACTGCATGCACACCTTGCACAGCTCTCAGATCCTCGGAGGAGCAGAAGAGATTCAGCCCATGCTGTTTACTGAGTCCGCCTCCACCCCCACTGTTTCCTCCACCCCCTTCACTTTGGCGCCGTCATGCTCATGTGAGTAGAAGTCATGTGACTCTCTATTGTGGAATATCTGACTGTTGATATGTCCTTGGGTGAAATCCAAAACGACCCCACACTTACTGTCTATGACCCCCCGAATGATATACCGTTAAAAACGCTCAGATGCTGGAAGAAATGGCTGAACAAATCTTTTGTAAATTGATACGTCAAGAATGGGAGGACTTTCAGACGAGCTTCTTTATCAACATTAAGTATTGGAAAGCTATAATTCTGTTGACTCGTTTCCATCTAAAGCTGTACAAGAAATACTGAATTTTGTTTTCATTTTCCAGAATGAAGACATTTCATATGATGGTGGTGAGTCAGAGCCGGGCAATGAGTACAGAGCTTTCGGCTGTGTGCGAGGCCCCGCCGGGCCTGCTGGTCCCTCTGGTCCTCAGGTAGGACCCCAAACTCTTCCCAAACGTCATGGTTATCACAGCATGAATACTGTAGATCTGGCATTAGCATCTTTACACCATGCTAACATACTTCCCACAGTTTGACTTACTGTTTCTAGTGTTTCAAGGTGTTAAGAATTCATACTCCAATAACATACTACCCCCCCATCTCCTCGTAAACTTGAGAGTTCCTGCAAAGCAGGAGATGGGGATTTCTCTGGCCCATGCAACACGGCGACCCATTAACGCTCTACATTTAGCTCAGACACAAATAGCCTTTTTCCACTGGCTGCCAGTGCCCCACACATCATTCTCAGAAACTGTCCCAAGTGCTGTCTGCCTGAAAAGGCGTACTGGGTTGCGTAAATTCCAGGGATTACCAACACAAGCATGTGTCCATGTATGTGTGTACTCTATGGGTGAAGAAAGTAAATACGTTGTGGTTCAATAGGTGCTTTAAATCCAACCACTTAGGTTAGGCCAGAATACCATTTACTGATTTACGAAATGATTGTTAAAGCTTTGTCCATCTCAGGCTGTTACAGCACCAGCTGCAGCGTTTCAGTTTATCAAAAGAGACCCACAAGGCACTTTTTAAATCAATAGTGACCACTCAGCCTTTAGCTAATTGAAACTGCAGCTGTGGGCTCCCAGAAACAGACATTACTTTGTGGTGGGATGTTGTGGACAACAAAACAAATGTAGATACTTATCCCTGAGATTTATGAGCATATGCGATCATTCTATTTTATTTTCCTGTTTATCAGGGTCCACCTGGATTACCTGGGATAGAAGGGCCCAAGGGAGAAAAGGTAAGCAGGTTATTTCCCCATGTTCTATCTCATCTCATTTATGTTTCTTATCTACCTTTTACAAGCTGCTCATTATTTTGTAAGCTCAAATTGAACTGACTGAAAGATGCTTGCCGGAAGTGTATTAAATGGCCACTGTCCTTGTCCCCTCCTCCGCATCCTGCTGTCAGGGAGAAATCGGAAGACCTGGGCAAAAGGTGAGAGTCTCCATTAATCACTCCATATTCTCTGCTAAGTGGATTTACTCAAATATGAGATGCAGTGCCTCCGCCTTCTCCGTAGCTGTAACTCAGAGTGCTGCCAGTGCCTGGTTGTGTGCATCAAGGAATCATGTGCAAGTACAACCTTGACAGGAGACACTGACAGGATGCAAGGAAGGCAGATCTGCTGTTTGATGGCACAGGCATGGTCTCCTCGCACTGACAGGAAGCTTAATGCTTCAATATTGACCTCTCGCAGACATCCAGCATCATGCCTCCCTGTCAGATGGCCCTCCCCTTTCTACAAGAACAGAAGGAACAAGCCCACACAGCTTTATTGCAAGCTCAGGACACAGCGTTTGACCGAGGCAGGCGGAAAAAAAAGAAGTGACCTCCTTAAATGATCGGTCGCTGTGGTCGAGCAGCAAAAGCGGCCCGGTGGGAGAGCGGTGCTGGCTGGTGGCCTGACTGAGCGGCTTTGCAGCACTGCAGTGCAATTTAGCTTAGTGCTCCAGCCAGGTCATAAATCATTTTATTTCCCACAAGCACGGGCTCCTGTTCTATATACAGCCCATCATTTAATTAAAGAGAGCAAAGTGACAGGGCTCGTTAAAGTCATTCTCCCTCTACATGTGCAGCGGTGTCTGATAAATACTGTAGCAAGCAGGCTGTCAGCTTATGCAGCAACTCCTGCATTTGGATGGCCTTTCTTTAAGAAGCCCTGGTTTCATAATCAAATAACTGCTTCCTCAGCTGTGGCAGCAATTGTTTTATTAGGTATTTCTACATCTGTTAAAATTGATGTCTGCTCTTAGGGTCGAACAGGTCCTCCTGGACTTCCTGGGAAACAGGGACCAGCTGGATGGACTGGACCAAGTGGGCCCAAAGTGAGTAAGTCAGACCTCATAATGTAGATGATACAAAATATGTTATGACATGAGACCAGTAAGTGCCAATACAAGGTAGGGTAGATGAGTGTTTGCGATTATTTGTTTTCAATCCCATACAATAAAATACGTTGTTATGTATCAACCTCTTATTTATATACGCTTAATTGAAATTGTACAAAAGAACCTTTGATTCAAAGCTTGCACAATATTTATTCTTTGGGGTGTGTGTAATATTTTGTGAAACGTGTCAAAATAAATGAAGCAAATCCACATGTGTCTTATATCTAATGTTTTTCTGTGCACCAGGGTGAGAAAGGTGACTCGGGGCTGATGGGTTTGCCTGGAGCCAGAGGACCAATTGGGCCACGGGTATGAGATGCATATGAACTACACCGACATGGCATGATATCATCTTCAGACTCATTTATTTAATCCTGGATATTTTGTATTTATAATTCTAGGGTTTACCCGGGTATAAAGGGGACAAGGTACGAAACCGTTTGTTACTATCATTCAGTAGAAAATGCAATAAGATATATTGATTAACATATTAACATCTAATGTGGGGTCATCTGCTCCATCAGGGTTCTCGAGGGGATCGCGGTGAAAGTGGAGTGAAAGGCGACAAGGTAGGAAGAGTTTATCAGTCATTTAGAATGAAGGAAGCAGCACTATGGAGCATACAGTATATGGCGTACATGAGCTGTACATATTATGAGTCTTCTTCATCTTTCTTTATCCGCAGGGTGCGATGGGTTTCCCAGGAATGCTTGGACAGAAAGTGAGAAACAAATTTATACAAGAAGGAGTTTTTAATTCCAAGTATGACCAAAATGAATGTTGAGTTGATGTGATTTGGTGTGCAGGGAGAAATGGGTCCCAAAGGAGAACCTGGGATCTCAGGAAACAGAGGACCCACTGGCCGACCAGGGAAGAGAGGCAAGCAGGTGAGGAGTTGGTGGTCATGTGACATTCTCTTTGCATTGTTCCTAAACAACAATATATGGAGTTATATACTCACGCAAGTTTTGAGAACAGAAAATTTGTGTTACTTCAAAATGTAGTTCATGGCCATGCAAAAAATGTTCTATTGCACACCTTATATATATATACACATATTTGAAACATTATGCAAAGAAACATTTTAAAATCTGACCACCTGGTGCATTGTTGTGATTGTGTTTCAGGGAGGTAAAGGAGACGCGGGTCGTGTTGGTCCTATGGGACCTGCAGGCCCACAGGGAACTCCAGGCCACCCTGGTCCTCCTGGTGCACCTGCCACAGGTGAGAACCTTTGACTTTTGCACTGCGTTGATTTAAAAGCTGCCATTTTGTTAAATCAATGCATGCATTTACCTCCATCCACTTTTTGTGTTTGGCTCTGCGCTTCCTCTGCGAGTGAGTGAAAAGCTGTGCTACCAGTGGGAGGACTAATAACACCCCTGTCAGCAAAAGGAAGCAGAGCAGTAGTCTTACTTAGCAGATGAGAAACTGTATCTCCTGAGGTAAAACAAGACGCTGTCTTCATGACATCATGTGGCTAAAATGGATTCGCAGATGGCAAGCCCTCCTTGCAGTTTTACAAATAATGTGTCACCAGATGAGGTTTCTGAGTGAATTAGGTTGGTTGTGTTTGCTTCTTGATAGATTAATCAAAGATACTACATTCCATAACATATGGTATTTATATCATCCCCTGACTTGTACTCTTAACTACACTTTAGTTACTTGGCACTACACATTTATTTTTGCTTTTGTGTCTTTTATATATGTTTTCTCCTCTCTTCATGCGTTTAGGACTATACATGGTTGGAACAAAGGGTGTACGTGGTCCACCAGGGCCTCCTGGGAAGTGTAGCTGTGGCTCTCTCGGTAATTCTCCATTTGATGATTATCCTTCCAGAGGAAACTATCCCAAAGTACCAGCGGTGAGGAATTAAGTCTTGTCGAATGCAAAAAGTTTTGTACAGTATTTCTTTGACGTACTGAATCATTTGACACATCGCTGACGAATCTCAAACGTTCACAATTAAAACATATCGGCTATACTGTATGTATACATCTAATTCAATGTTATTTTTTACTTGTACATTTTTGGAGACCCTGGGTTATTAGGTTTTAATAACGTTTGAGTTAATTATTTAATGACAAACAGTTTAGAAAAGATAAAAGTATGCCTATTGGAGATATGGATATTGCTTTGAGCTGAGATATTCATTTTTAAAAGCTCAATATGTAAAAATTGCACTCAACCATGTAATTCGAAAAATACACTAAATGTCTTCACCTTGCCTTTCATTCAGATATTCGTTGTAAGCAATGAGGAAGAACTGGAGAACCTTCACACAGATAATGCTCTTGCATTCCGCAAAGACCAGAGATCTCTCTATTTCAAAGACATTGATGGCTGGCTGCCAATCCAGGTAGCACTGCATGCTCATCTGTTTTTTTATTATTATTATTTTTACAGATGGTGACTTTTCAAACACTTTTTCCATTTTGACCAACTTTTTTTAAACTTTGTAAAAGGCTTTTCCATTCCAGTCGACTCCGTTCCAGTCCATGGAAAACGCACCGGATGACGAGGGTTACTGTGGCGACGGGATTGTGCAGATCTCCACCGGGGAGGAGTGCGACGACAGAAACAGAGTCGTCACTGACGGCTGCGTCAGTAAGTCACGCGTCCACGTATAGTGGTCTATAATAGCTCTTTGGTTGTGCTTTCCAGTGCACATATAACATGACCCCTCCACCTCTGCTGTCTCCCCTTACCACAGAGTGTAAACACGCCTACTGTGGAGACGGATACCGCTATGAGGGGGCTGAGGAGTGTGATGGAAAGGACTTTGGATACCAGACATGTAATTCATATCTTCCAGGGTAAGCACAGTATACACCAATATGTTGACAACCGTGAGACTTCTTTTGTGGATGTGCTAAAGTGACCGAAACATTGTTTCTCGTGTACTTTGCAGGTCGTATGGTCACCTCAAGTGCACACCATACTGTGTTATTGACTCCACAAACTGCAAGTACTTCACTTGAGGAGGAAGCTGGACAATGCAGCGGGATCCTCTGTGTGTTATTTGGAATATTTTCATGCAAAAAAAAAAAAGGAACAATAATGCTCCAAGCAAGAGACTCTGAAGCTAGAGGCCGCCTATGATTCTATGATGAAAGAAAAAAACTAAACGTATATATACTATATATAACTCCTCTGTGTTGTTGCTGGAGTCGTAGTCGGTCGGAGTTGTAGTCGGTCAGTGAAGGTGAAAACTTTCACCCACACAGGAAATGCACAGGACAATTGCACTCAGTCTTATCAAGCAGGACTTAAGACTGGCTTCCTCTCCGTGAATCAGCCTCTGGATACGACAGTTGTGTGACAGCCTCGCAGAGACTTAACTAAGTGCCAGTGGGAGATGTTGCAGAGGAGCAGTAGCCGGGCCAGAGGCGTATTAATCTTGACCCAGATACTGTTGAGAAAGATAGGCAGTCGGACATCCAGAGCCATGGCCTCAGGTATTCTAATGCAGCAGCTATAACAGCTTTTGCATGAGGCTGGGATTACTGAGACCATGAAAGCAGCTGTCACTATCCAAGCATGTAACCCATCACCTTACTCATTATTGCCACAACAAGGCTCGTACCGCGTCGTCTCAATATCGCACCAAGAATTTCATTTAGTAAGTAGTTGTAAAAGCTCAATATGTATGGATAGGAATGGAGGTAGAGGTGCATGTAGTATGCACTTGAACTATTTCAGTGAGACTGTTACACTAGGAGACCGACTTGGCCGAATCAGCTTGTGGTGGTACTGTGCTTGGCAGAGACATTCAGTCTGGACACGGTTTCATAAATCCCCAAAACTTCTCAGGAACCAACAGGTAATGTAGCTCCACACAGCACCTTTCCCAGGCACCTCCCCACTACTCTCTTTGTATATGACATGGCAGTGACTGTACGCTGAAGCACACGGATAACTAGAGTTTCCTCCCTGTGATTCTGTGAGAAATGAAATATACTGTATATGAAGGCTTGAAACTGTTATGTTCTTAATTTTATCACTGCACAGGAAAGGCTGGGATAGTCTGCACCTGCTAAAGGGGGAGGGATTTCAATTCCAGTCTGTTAGGCCATCGTTACTGCATTTACTCTGATACCTCTTTATTCAGTCTTTCTGTCTTACAGTACATACAACAACAGAGAAACTCAACAGTAAACTTAACGGTGTAGATGTAGTCTGCTGTATGTTTGGCACTAATGGTGAAAATGACTTTGCCGATATAAGCTGACCTTTTCCATAAGCTACTGTATGAGTCGCTGTGCCAAGGGAGACCATGTTCTCAGCCATATTAGATGTCGTCAGGTGTTATAAAGTGATTCTTCTGTAAAAAGAAAGGTAAAGACTGTTAACTATATTGTCTCCGCATGCTTGTGATACAGTGCTAATGGGTGTGAAACACTTTGCTTTGTTTTGTAAGCCATGGCATCTTAAGAAATATCAGTCTTGCTCTGCCCAGAGTGAAGCAAAGTACTGTATGTATAACACAGCTTATATGATAGTGATGAACTGTGCCTTGCACAAAGCTGACATACCTTTTGGAAACTACAGTGAATGTTTTGTCTGTGGCCTGTGCTGCTGTGCTATATCCTGCACTGTGTATGCACAACAATGCTAAAACATGCATGTGGTGCCATACTGTAAGGCTTTATGAAATAGAGTATGCACTGTGACGGATAGCGGAAGTTAATTTTGTTTTCATTGCTAGGATATATGATTTATACAGTCGTTGTGGATACTTTTAAAAAATAAATAAAACGGGAATCTAAATCCTTCAAACATGTCAGTCTGCTTTACACGCATGCATCTTTAAACTTACCTTTTTTCAGCAGCTCTGCTTCCTGTACATTGTGAGCACAAGTGGCGACAGTGATTGGCCGATGTTCTTTCACAGCACTCACTGTAAAAAAAAACAAAAAAAAACAACAAAGCAGATATCTATCAAGTGCAAAAGAGATGCTGTCAGCGGCTCCTTGCAAAGTGCTGCATTAGACAGAATAGTTGACAAGACCACACAGTGAACTCGCTGTTTTGGGCTTTTCATTCTGTCTCGATGAAGCTGAGTCTGTGCCTGCAGATGAGGCACAGTGATACAGGTTGGGCATGGGCAACCAGCCAGAGTTGCAACAGAGAGGTTTGAGGTTGAAAGCGACCATATAACTCTATTAGCATGCCGTAGTTCTTTCCTAAATCACATCAGGGCACTTTGTCTGCTGAGATGCCCAAGTAAAAGCTTACCTCGGTTTATTTATGCCATCATGTGCATTTCCCTGACCAGGCCAATCAGATTTGTACCACAGATGTCTAGGTACAGCACTAAATGCCGCTAGAGATGCAGTGGCCGACCTCATTCTACTGCTCTGTAATGAAAAGATCTGCTGTGCTCACAGAAGAATCCAACAATTGGAGTTTAGCATTTGCTGGAGTTTGGGAACCTTGAACAGTTATCTTCCAAATGAACTAATTAAAAGCTGTTTGTTTTTAAGGCTTGATTCAAATGGTTTCCCCTTGTATCAAAGATGCTGGTCAGTGAGTCAAGTTACATTATGAGCTCTCAAACACTTTCTCCAACAAAAGGAGTTATTTTAGTGCAGGTTGGGTGGTGTGGCATTGCAGCTATGGCAGAAAAGGAAATGCAAATGAGGCCATGGGGACAGGAAACAGTGAGGAACCCAGCTGTTGGCCTAAGGCAAGTGCAAATCCCTGACCTATAACAGGAATGGCTGGCATGCAGGGTGCTATGGTCCTGGCAGAGCACACACTATTGCTCTACATGCAAAACTCTCACAGCAAAGTATGCAAAGGTGTTATCTGAGCTCAGTGCCTCTCTTGTTTAGACAAACACCTGTGCAGATTTACAATCTATTGTTTACTCGTTGATTTGTTTCACAAGCAAAATGCAGAGGAGTGAGGGTCAGTTAAACATTTGATTTGATTTCAGTGTCACAAGAGGAGCACAGGAGATAAATAAATAAATTGCAGGGAATTGCAGACCTGAAACAGAGATATTTCTCCAGGGGGAATCCAAGACAACATATTTGACTACAGGACTGCACACAAGCAAAGACAACTTCATTATTTATTATGTAAAAAATCAAATAGCATCTTATATACAGTCATAGAAAACCAAATCAAACTTTGCAATATTCCAATGGAAATCAGCCCATTGCACATCTGGAATTTAAACCTAATGCAAATGATTTCAAGAAGTATTACTGTATGCATTCCTGAAAACACAAAAGAAACGTTAGAATGACATAAAAAATACTATGTGGTATGTCTTGGTAAAAAATAAATAAAAAAAGAGAAGCCCTATGATGAATGGCTCGTTGACACGATGGACAAACTTTAACCCGGCTGGGAGGCTGAAGTCTCACTACTCATTCCTTTATTATTGAATCGACATCATAAAATATGGGCTGGCAACAACACTCATGGATCTGCAGAGTTGAAATCTGTAGACCAGCTGAATGTTACTGTTCATTATCAGTACAGAGATTAAGGAGAAGCAACTTTTCATCGAACCACTTTAGGATTATTCATTAACTTGGTGAATCGAAGTCCTTGGCCTATATTCAGTTTACATTGGCACCAATGTTACTCAACACATAAAAACCATGCAATCAATAAACGTGCTCTATGGATACAAATGCCCATACATTCACACGAGAGCTGGAAGGCAATGAACCCCATGACAACAATGTTAACATTATAACTTAGGACGTAATAAATAGACATTGTGAAAATGCATTCTATGCATAGGTTTGTGCAGAGAGGATGTCCACCAAGGTATTCAGCAGTTTTCAGCACTTCAGACAGCGACACTGTATAAATGTATTCTTGTCTGTTGTGATCCTCAAAGGCGAAAGCCAGTCACATGACAGCCCCTTCTGGTCCCACGGAAAGTCTCTAGAGCAATAAATAGCTCATATCATGTTAGTGATGTAAAACAAAACAATACACTGTCAGCCTGCAGGGTTTACATTATATTGACATTTCAGGAAAGAAAAACTAAAAATCGAAGTTGATCATAATGCTCTAACTTTAACAGTCAGGGCAACTTTTTACCTAATACATAAAAAAAATTAAAAAAAATCAGCCCAGTTTGCTATCCCTTCACTTAATTAAGGCATATATATTGGGCATTGGAACAATCTGACATTGTTTTGGTCGAACAAGTGCTTTATGTCAGTTGCAAGTATCAACCCATTTCATGAATCCAAGGAAATAGGACAATCGTGAATAAAAATGTCATTGCATTCTCATCAGTTCAAGAGAAATCACAAATTCCAGGGGGAAGTTAGTAGAGCCAAATACCTTGTGGCTATGTACCTGTACATAAATAGCCACAACACAGCCACTCCGTGTACACCAGAAACAAATGTCCCCCATGAAACATTATGGCTGGAGTCTCTTAAACAAGACCCAGAAACTACAGTTTATCAAACCATAATGTCTCAATTGTTAATGCTTGCTAATAAATACAGACATTAATACCTTCTTCAAACCCTCTACTGTTGTAGAGTTTTACAACCACTGGACACACGTCACACCGACACGGGACATGCTCACACTATTTTGTACACCTGATGCATTTGGCACCATCCTTCAGCAGTCCGGCTCTGTCCTTCCTTGAATGTGGATCCTCGTCTCTGTTCAGGTTTCACACCACTTCATCGGACTCCAGGTTGTATTCTTCATACAGGGCATCTAGGATCGCCAGCTGCTTCTCCATGGCCGGCAGGTACACTCCCAGGTCCTTGTGCATGCCGCTGGTGAAGCCGCCCTTCAGCTCGTCGCCCCCTTTTGACACCAAGGCAGCTGCGAAACTTTGATAAGACGGCGCAGCTCTCAGCGCCAACTGGGGAAATAGAAACATTTGAATGTCACATTCCAAGATCAGCTGGACCTCAGAGGGGGGGAAAGCATCGGTGGGAGAAATACCTACCGCAAAAACGCCTCGCACAACCCATCCGTGGTACTGACGGAGGGTCTTTCCATAGGCGTTATCTGGGTGAGAGATCAGACAGAATGTGACGGCTCTTGAACAGGCATTACGTTTCATCTTGTGTGTAGGTTTTTGCATCGTAGTAATCGGACTCACTTAGTGCTCTCTGGATGTCTTGTTCTCCTGCATTGAGCTCCGACAGGAACTCCTTGAGGAACTTCAGGCCTCGTCCGAGCCACAGCAACGCCTCGGTGGCAGAGTTACGCACCCGGGCGACATCTGTCTGGACTTCATACAGCACGATGGACTGTAGTGTGGGGAAGCTGTCGGGGTCCGACATCAGCTTCTGATTAATTTTCTACAGGGTTGAAAAACGTTGATGTTGTGACTGGAAATAGAATCATCATTCTCATTCTGATTTGACAAACATATAAGTAACCTATTTTAACAGCTTAGTTAAATTACTTGATCTAATGTATATTGACAGAACAAGAATACCAGTACTGAGAAGCTATATCAGATTATTTATTTTTTTACTTATTAAAGAAAAGTGTTGACATATTATACTGTAGTGGGTGGTTAAGTACTATAGATTTAGAGCCACTTTTGATAAGCTGTGCCATAATTTAATCTCTTGAACAGTGAAATCTTTCTTAAGACAACCCATCAATGACATGAACACATACCTTGATATTTCCAACAAAATCCATTTTAACTGGTGCAAACACTGTGGACCCCAGCTTGTCTGAGAAGAGAAAATCCATGATCATTTATTTGTTGTGAAGAAAAGATTCTTAGTTTTGTTTCATATTATGACTTGTTTTATATCATATATAATAATTAAATATTATGATATATAATATTGTGGCTCTTCATAGTCAGTGATGAACAAAACAGCTTCCTAATTTTTAAGCAATGATAAAGAGGGAAGAAAAACCTTTTGACTGCAGATTTGATGGGAAATAACACATTTTTGGCAAACTAGAAGACCTAAGTGCCATTTCTGAATGCAGGCTGCATGCCGTCAGGGTCAACATGTGCCATTAATTTGGGCTGAAAATAATTGAGCGCAGCTACATGTGAGCAAAAGTTTACATCACTTGAGATATAAATCAGTCATGAACAGAGATTAACAACGTTTTTACAGTTAAAGAGAACCATTATAGAAGCCATAGTTATAATGCGGGATCATATGAAACATAGGCCAAGGTATGCTGGCCATCGTACATGTGAACAAATTCAACAATGATGCTCATCTGCAAATCTCTCGTACCACCAGGTAATTCCGGATGACCAAAAATCCTTCTCCAATCACCCATTCCTCATTATTGGGCCATATCAGATGTAGCGCTTTTTTATTTTCATAAACCACCTGACAGTTTTCTTCAACATTGGCAAACAAGAAATGTTGTTTTTAAAGTCTTGCACACGTTTGTATGGTTATTGACCACCTTTCTCTATGTGTAGTGCACACTGACAAGGACATGTGAACACGAATGGGCCAACAATACACTTAATAAGATAGACTGTTAGGCAACAAAGAATAAATAAAACCACTGAAAGATAAACAGGTGCAGAAGGAAATAATGAGGCCATGAAAGAAAAGGCTGGTGATTATTAACCCAAGAATAAAAGCGGTTGCCTTATTAATTACAATGTAAATGAGAGCATGCACACATGACAAGAAGAATTTAGGAAGACGTTTTCCTTATACATGTTATAAAGGGTGAAATGACCACAAGTGTAGCATCATGAGAAAGAGGAAAAGAGTGGCAGATTAGGAGGAGAGACGAAAGTGACCGGCCTACCTAATACAGGTACTATTGCATAGCATGAGTCCAAAAACTCTTGTGTAGGGATACCATTGTCGTCGTCCAGTCTTATATCACTAAATCTAAAAAGAGTAGAACAGATTCAAACAGGAGAATATATTAGAGGTACGTATGCCATTCAGTTTTATTTGATCCACTCCAACAGAAAAAAGAAATAAGGGTACAAATGTCAAAACCAAGCCAGAGAAATGATTCACACAGTGCCATGCATTTCTTGCCTGACGATACCTGAGACTATTATGCTACAACTTAACAGCGTTGTTGTTTTGCTAATGTTAATCTTAAACCATCTCATCAATTTCAAAAGGACTAACTCGAAAATTAACCTACTGTCGTCCCCATCTTGCAGTTGAATACTAGTTAAGTGAGACAATGGTTTTTCCAATATAATAATGTTTGTCATAAATTAATATTACATAATTGATTATAAACACGCTAGTCCATTGTTCAGTCACACTCTTCAAGGTCTTAAAGAGAAAGTAAAATACGTTTGAAATACAGAGTGAAACAAAAAAGCTTTACAAACCCAAATATCAGACGAGGGCCTCTCTGTGTCATGTGATCAAGAGAGAACACACTAATATAAAACACTTAGAATGACATCTTGAAATAGAGTCAGTTCAAATTTTCCAAACCTGTTATATAAATTCTGTGCAACACTGTAACACAATCCATATATTTCCACAAACTAACTGTAACTGTGCAGTTTAGTCAAAAGTTGCAGTGCCTCAAAGACAAAAATACTACATATAGCTTAGATTGGTTAACCCTAATACTGTCATAGTAAAATATCACAGACGGTCATACAGGAACGCCGTACAGTAACGAATGTGTCCTAAAGAATGTGACCTTCCTGAGTAGCATTTTCATACCTGTGACTCATTGTGCTGAAGAAAGTTTCCACCTGCTCGGTGTCTTCAGACTCTGGTGAATCTCTGGAAGTTTCCGCTTCATGTTGAGCTTCTGCTTTGTCTGGAACGGCTTCCTGTTGGTGCTGAGGCTGGACGGCGTTCGCTTCCTTGTTGTTGTTGTCATGCTCTTCTTGACTTTGGTCCTCGTTGTGCAGCTGCTCTTGTTTTGTCTCCTTTTGATCATCAGCTTCATTTTCCTCATCCCTCTCTGCTGGTTGTTCGTAGTGTTCAGTCTCGGAGGTATTCTGGGTAGTGTGTAACGTAGGATCAACTTCCTCCTCGTGGACTGACCTGTTGCTGTTGGCGGCATCAATATCTGTGTGACACAGTAGACAAGGACAAAGAATGTTAATACAGAATATGGTTTTAGTCAAGACGTCTTTTAGAGCAAGTCTAAAGCCAGTTTTCATCAGACTGGGTGTAACAAATTGTGAAAACAGCAAAGATGACTTGCACAACTATCATGTTATTCTCTTTAATCACAGGCCGGGTACACTGAAGCAAACTACATGCTCATCCATCATTTAGTATTTCAGTAAAGGTATATGAACTTCAAGAGCAGCACTAAACATTTTTTTTTATTGAGTAGAGTTACTGCGCTGACCTCTATAGGTTGAATGGTTAATTATGTCACCCAACATTACAGTTGGGTGTGGTAACGTGTGACTGGTTTCAGTTGTGATCACACCTTGAAATACTTTTCTTTACCATCTCTTTGTTTTGGTGCTTTGGACCCATACAGAAAAGACCAACACCTCAATTTCAATCATCAAAACAACAAAAGATAAAAGTATGACAAGTATTTGTTGCTCAAAAGAAACGTCTCTTTTGTGTGCTCCTTTCTTTAAGTTCCAGTAAAGTGCTTCATTACATTGAAACATTCATATGTGATAAAATAAATCACTGCAGGGCACCTCATAAGTACACTTAAAAATATATTATGCGTGTTAAATAATGTATCCTTGTATTGACAGTGAGCCAGTATATGTATTATAGATAAACCAATACATTGGAGAAGACTTGGGTCTTATTTTCCACCAGGCAGTAGCATCCCCTGTATAAAAGGCTGTGTTACTGCTAAGGGAAATGCAATAAAATAACTGGGGCATCCATCACTGTCTGCTCACTAAAAGGCAATAATCTATCCATGAGGTCAGATGATGTGCACAGAAACACCAGGCCCCGTCTGATGTGTGTGTTATTTCCTTTATGGAATGCAGTAATGGTTTCAGTTCAGGGAACTCTCAGCACGTGAAGTGGTTGGGATACCCGACTTACCTGATGGGGAATGATGATGTTCTTGTCTATCTGGCTCATCTGGTCCTTCTGCTCCTTCTGCCCCAGACTCAAGGCTCTGGTTGTCATGTGCGATTACTTCACCTGAGGTTTCAGCCAAATCTCTCCATCTAGAGTGAATTTGAGTGTACATTGTTAATTCTCAGAATGCACTTATTTTTGGCAAATACAATTGCCACAAGAATGAAACATTAATGATCATTTTGTATTGTACTTGATGTGCAATGAAGTGTATTTAATGTGCTACTTTAAAAACATGTGTGCCAGTCAAGGAGTAAAGGAGCAGCAGTGCAGGAAATAAAAATATGTTATGAAAACCAGAAAACCTACTTTTCTCCAAGGTTCTGTTTTAAATGATTGACGGGTTTAATCTGTTAGAGAAACAAGACATTAGAGGGTTTTAAATATACATAATTAAACAAGTAATGCTGAATTTACTCGATAGTATTAGATTATCTGATTAGACACAGGAGTGGTGACATAAATGTACCTTCTGAGGTTTGATTGTAGCGACTGGAGGAGATCCTGGTGGACTCTGTGGTGCCACATCTGTACTAAAAGTGTTGTTTGCTATCTGCATGCATTCCTCTAGAGTCTTGAGGAAAGTGGTGCATGTAGACTTCACCATGTTTCCAGTGTCTATTCCCGTCTGAAAAGGACACACAAACATACACATTAGCCGACATTCCCCTAAAAATCCTGACAGATTAGTATGTTGCTTGGTATGCAAACAAAATCTGCTCAAATCTATAATCCCAAAAATTGAATGAAGAAAAATAAAACACGAACATGTACTTCCTGTCTGGTCTATTAGTACGCATAAGCACACAACAATGTAATGTCTTGCTAGTTGCAGATGGGCTACTTTATATTGCAGTTTCACACCAACAGCAGCTTCTCTTATTTCATCGGCTCATCCAAAACTCAACCTCACCTCCGCAGCGTCTCCTAGCTCATCATTCTCCTTGATCTTGTTTACTTGTTGGAGAAGAAGGTCACAGTACAACCTGAGTTCTGACATCTTAGTTTTCAATGCCTCTGTGTTTTCCTGGAGCTCTGTAACAATAACGGGAGCAAACGTTTGGGAAACCGTCGGCAGTGTTTTACAAGAGAATACTGGCAATCCATGCAACGTCAGATTAGGAGGATACAGCAAATACCTTTTTCTCGTTTTGTTCGGTTGTCTGTAAGGCAAGCTTTGGATGTTCCCAGTGCCACAAGCCATTTCTGCCTCTCTGCTGGATTGATGGCTCTGAGGTAAAAGTACTGCTCTCCTGGTATGGTCAGGTCCACTCGTGTGGAGTCAGAGGAATGAACTAATGAAACAAACACAGTAGCAAACAGGGAGACACGCTTGTCAGGACTACATCCAAAAAGGCAGTAGAAAGTTACTCACATAACTTGCACAACCAAACACAGTACACAAAGTGAGCCACACCGACCTTGGATTTCACAAACAGAAATTTTAATGCTGCCCTTGCAACCTTTCCACGCATCTTCTTGAGAGTCATAGTATGACAAAGTTCCTCCATTAAGCACAAACCAACGAGGTTGCCAACCTGAAAAAGAGAAGTTATAGTTGTTTGATTCAACCAGTACAGGTCTTTAACTTTTCAACATCGGAAATCAATGAGTAAAAGTAGAAAGCAGCGTTGACCAACGTCATAAACGTGGAAAGAGTTCACGTTAACCCTTCAATTAGCAGCAGCGTTAATCAGGTAAATCAGATTACAATGAATGGCAGATGGTGGGAACTAACAATATCGACAGTGGCGCTGCCTGTTGAGACGACTTAAATACGGTTAACGTATAATTAGTTAGACAGCTAACGTAACTTAGAAACGTCCAACAAAGGTTGTGAATGTAAAGTGGTGCCTGAGCTCCGACAGTCGGAGGCTGAAGGGAGCTAACGTTAACGCAACACAAGTGCGCTGTGACGCTGTCATGCTAGCTAGCTCCCTTAAAACGAGCACGAGACCCGAAAAACGCAACGACCGTTGGATTAACTTACCACTAATGTAGTTCGTCCATTTATGCAGCATTCCCTCCATTTTTGAACGATGTGTTTCTGCCGTTCATTACTTGTTTATCATAACAAGATAAGATGCACAGCTGATTGCAGCGAATCCATCGGGCCCCGAGTGTGCTTTGTGGAGTAACGTCCTGGGCTTTACACTCCAGCTACGTAAATAAAAGTGCGTAAACTTTTTTGTGAATCGCGTTCTAATGACGTTCCACCAGCTCCTCCCATTTACATCAGAGCGCATCGGAGGGAATTAAGTACTGTGGGTGTGGCTTGTGGTGATTGACACAAAGAACAACCAATAGAATAAGATAACAGTAAAAAGGGTGAGGCTTTGTAATTCCTGTATCCAATCGTGGAGGGAGGAGGGCAGACAGCTGAACAGTGGGTGAGTTGCTCGCTGAAGTTGGCTGCCACGTAGTTGACATTCCTGCCATGTATTTAAGTACTGCATTTTGTAAAAAGGTTTAAATTAACTTTTGTTATTTTGCAAGTAAGGGAAAATGTTTTTTTTTCCTATTTGTTTGATATTGCCCACACTGTTTGTGCTTGTTACCGGGGGGAAACTGCCCGAGCCAGAAGTGAAAATTGAAGTTTTACATAAACCCTTCATGTGTTCCCGTAAGTCAAAGTATGGAGACATGCTTCTTGTTCATCACGAAGGATTCTTGGAAAGCAATGGCACCCTGTTTTTTTCCAGGTAATTTGTTGTGAGATAAGGCTGCATGTATTGCTGTGCAATTTTGTTACACTCCTTGTGCAGGAAAGTCACACGTTGTAAAGAGCAATACATGTATCAATGGACTGCAATATGCTACAGCCCACCATGTATCAGTAGGATATCTGCTCCATTTAAATCACTTCTCAAAAAGATTTTTTTTTTTCTTCTTTCAAATATGTCTTTTTTATGCATAGTCTTATTTATGTATTTGCCATCAACCATGTACATCAGTGTGTAAGTGTACACTTTATAAATATATATATATATATAACATGTTTTATTATTGTTATTATATTGTCCAATTAGATCTCACTATTTACCACATTACTATCTTGAAATCTAGGTGGCAGCTATTCAACCTTGTATACATATTTGTGACATCAATTCTGTGTGTACTGCACTTTTCTTTTTCAAAGAAAACTGATGGATCTTTGTTACTCTTGGCAGCCGCAAACATGGGGATACAAATCCAGTATGGTTCACTCTTGGGATTCAGGAGGTGCTCAAGGGTTGGGATAAGGGTCTAAACCACATGTGCACAGGAGAGCGCAGAAAAGTGACCATTCCTCCATCTCTGGCATATGGAAAGGAAGGAAAAGGTAACATAGACTCAACACCTCACATTATTGTATCTTTATGGATCCTCACATAAGAGCTCTGTACTCAGTGGCCCCCCTCAGTTTCTTTTAATTGAACCTTTTTTATGGTTTACAGGCAAGATTCCTCCAAGCAGTACCGTCATTTTTGACATTGAGCTCATGGAGATCCGAAATGGTCCCAGGTCGCACGAGTCTTTCCGGGAGATGGATCTCAATGACGATTGGAAGCTCTGCAGAGAGGAGGTGGGACATGCTTTAAAACTGAATTTCTTTTTGCAGATTGTAGAAATAAAACATGTTTTTTGATTCCATGCCATTATGATTGTGTCTACGCTACAGGTCAAAGAGTACCTGAAGAAAGAATTTGAGAAACATGGATATGCTCCCAATGACACAGATCATGACGGGATGGTTGAGGACATCTTCAAAAATGAGGACGAAGATGAAGATGGTTTTATATCTGCAAGGGAATTCACCTACCAACACGATGAGCTCTAAAGGACTGATTTCATCTCCTTTTTTTAAACTAGGCTTTGTTTTTTAAATCACCTCTGAAATAGTGGCATGAATTGTGAATTAGTTACTGGGCTTGCTTTTTCTTTTACACTGTAAAGCAACAGTATTGTCTTTCTTTTGTATGAACATGTTATGAAAAATAAGACCCATAATCAATTGATATACATGCCGCACTGATAATGTGACTACAAATACATTTAGGCTGCCTATTAGAATTTGTATTTTACTTGAACCTGTACATACAGGCTATGGATGGTTGTTTTTCTCTGTGTATGTCTTCATTATTCACTAGAGGGCACTCTTGTCCTAGACTTTTGTATCATTTACACATTTCAAAACAATAAACTGTCAGGGGTCCTACTCTTTGAGTTTCAATATTTTGGTTTCTGGCTGATCAAAATGAGACTCCTGTCACGTAATAATCTCATGCCACCATGAGTGAATCAGAGAAAAGTATGCAGTAGGCTTGTATAGAAAGGTTTCAATCACTTGCCATGATGCATATTCCATATTATAGACCATCAAAATCCCTCTGTAGCATCCAAAATGTACATTTTGCAGGGAATAACAGCCAAACTAAAACAGTATCTAAATATAAATGTGTCTCATTGAACCCTGAGTAGGAAACAAAGTTTGAGAGTTAATATTTAAGTTATTTGAGAACATATCTTATACAGGAGGGGAACATGTTATTAAGAGGGGAACGTGTTATTAACCATGTAACATCAACAGGAAGCACAATGCTTCAAAGATTAAAGAAGCCAGTGAGATGTGTGATGGCTGTCAGCATTGCTGTCTATTATTTTCCTGAATCCATACAAAATGAAAGCTTTGTAAGATTTTGGTTGAGTGAATGTTGACAGCGAATATAAGCCTCCCAAGTTAAATTGACCAAAACATTGTCTGATGATGCAGTAGAGATAGATAAGGGTGCAACATTTCCCCCATAACAGAAACAGCTATGAGCACATCAGACATACAACATCACAGTTGCTCCATTACGTCGCGGTGCATGAAAATCTCACCATAAGCGAGTAAACCTGCAGCATCGATAAATACTGCATGGTGTGCATCTCAACAGTTCTTTTAGTCACTAACTTAAACTAGAAGTAATGCTTTTGCAATTGCTTGAATAAATAATAGCAAAATGAGGTACAAGTATTATTTTGCAATCTTCTACCAACAGATTTCAGAGAGAGAGAAATTAAAGCAGCAAGCCGAAGTTTGAACATTGTGGTGCATTTAGGTCTTCTCTCACAAAAAGCACCACTGTTTTTCTCACCAAACAAGTTCATATGGTATCTGGCTAAATTCCATACTGCTGACCACACCTGCTCATAAACTGGACGAGTGGGAAGGTTATACGGTAACACAGAGATAAGGCCTTCTACCTAAAATGCCTGGTATAAATATGACTAACTATCACAGAAGGGTTATGAACCACATCCCTGTGATTCACTCCCTTTGCTTCAGGCTATGAGCAACACTCAACAGCAGGGCTGAGCCTCTCTTCTCACTGAAACTCTTCGACAGCGACCTCACTGCGGAGCGATTATGTTAAAAGCAGACAAACGTGGTGAGACAGTACAACAGGTCACACTATTTGAAACTGAAGTTTTCTTTCTTTTAATAAATCAACATTTGATAAATTACATTTTTAATTGCAACAGTCACAAAAATACATTTTGATAAAATGGATTTGTAGAAAGGATTTACCTAATCACACCAAACAAACTGAAATAAACATGTTCGGTACAGCTGTAGTATGACTATTAACTTCTATGGCATTGTGAATTGAAAAGCAACTACTGCTGCACCGAGTGATGTTACTGGCATACAAAAAAGAAAAAATGGGCCCAGATCCTATTTTTCCACTTAAAGATATCCCAAATTACAGCATGTAAACAGAAATACTACAACGCTGGCAACAGTCATGTGAGCAAAAGAGTTTTATACATGTGAATTACAATGACCAGTATTTAATCCAGCTGTGTATTCCTCACCATAGCACAGAGTATGGTGCGAATGAAAATAGTAAAACCACAAACTGCTTCTTGTCAAATTATTTGTTCCTCTCTCTTGTGATCAGTTTTGTATTTAGACATCAATTCAACAAACATCATTCTCGACAGTATATATTATTGTGACAAAATAACATGATGCAGAGTAAAAGACAAAAATAAACATCTTTACAAAATAAATCTTTACACTCGTTGCAAAAAAAGTGCTTCATGAGCGTCCAATTGTCTCATTTCTAAATTTTTTAGCACACACACACACACACACACACACGCACACACACGCACACACACACACACACTTAAAATACTGATCATAACATGATCTGATTTTATCTACATTAAACTTTAAACAGCGTTCCCACTAAAATCACAATAAGCACACATGTAATGTGGGAACGTGAACTAGACTGATTGACAGTTTGCCCGGGGCAGATTTCACACAGCGCTGTCTGTCGTCATGACTGTGTCTACACCAGGTAGTGACAGCCTTCAAATTAAAGAGAGGAGAGAACAGCACTGTAGGTAGTTAAAAATACTGAATCCTTTCCCATTATAAAAACGATGGACTTGGCTGGGTATGAAAACCCAAACTTACAGTAACAAGACAATGTCAACACTAAACCAACTTCAACAAAAACAGTCATGCGAGAAAAGAAGCTTTTTAAGTTCAATTTGATTACAAACTATTCTGAAACTTCATTAGAATCAAGGTGGATTGAATTTGCTCGATGACAGAATAAATAAATGTCCTGCATGCCTCAGACCTTAGAATAAGACATCTTCATGCTCTATCATAAGCTGCATCACTAGTTTCTGCTGCCTCATGTCGTTCAGGGTTGTCAAGGCATTCTGCTCCGGTGGCTGCATAAGCGTTGGGCCGTACACAATCCCCAGGTTCTCTGCATTCATTAGATTGTCCTTTTCGAACCGTGTCACCCTGTACAACAAAAGATGAGAAGTAATCTGTGAGTAAATAGAACTAGGCAAAATACTAAAAGAAAGCAAAACATTTGAAAATATTTGAATCTGAAACAAATTCCTTATTTTCAACAAATCCCATGAAAAGACCTTAGTCTGTCTCTCATTACTTTAAGACTTCGGTACTCTTTCTTTGGCAAAAACTAGTTAGAAATATTATTTTTTAAACAGGCTGAATCATTTCCTAAAACAGCTGAGCACTGTTATTAACAAAAGTTACTCAAACAAGAGTAATTGCACATTTTCTGTGGAATATATTAATACATAATGCAATAATAGTTAGCGGATTACTATACAGGTGGTGCTCTGGTGAGTACAGTATCTATGGCAATAGTATGGTGCATGTTGGATCAGCGGTGCTCATGCTCATTGTAATAAAGGAATATATTCTAAAGAGCAACCACTTTTTGAACAACTATGGCGGTCTATGGCACAGAGGATTATGATAGAAGAACAGATGCCATTCACGCAATACTTGTCCGGGAATAATGCACTGTTGTTTTTGGTCTTTGCAAGGAGTTTGAAGTCAGTTCTTTACATAAAAGAACTAAAACATTGCATGTTCTTGTATTGGTGACTTGTGTGTGTGAACTGACCTCTTCAGGTGAGCCATCAGGTAACGTAGCGTCTCGTAGTGGGCGGGGGGGAGCTCCAGCAAAGTCTCGTGGATGGCCTCCAGTCTGGATTCTGCATTTGGATTTTCTACATTTCAATAGTAATATGATTAGTATGAGAGCACTGCAGGGTATCGGTAACACAGTAATGGCATTGAATAGCCCAGACTGGGGAAGTGCTTACTTGCAGCTTGAATAAATTTGGAGTACAAGTCAAACGTAATGACTGGAATGGGAAGGTCTCTTAAGTAGAGCTTCAGAGCACCAGCAATGATGTTGATGTCTGCATAGGCACTGGCACTGATGTCAGCCTTTTCACCATCTGTTGATGAAAAAAGAAAATATGACTGACGTGTAATATTGGATACAATAACACATAAAAGGCTGAATGTTCTCGTGTACGCCCACAAAATAACGGACAGTGCTATTTTGTGCCGCACTGTAGCTGAAACAAGCTTCTCATTTAAACGTATGACCCTGTAGACTAAAACCTCAGAGACCAAATAAGTCTGATGTCAACAAACCTCGGTCAAAGGCAAGCCTCACTTCCTCTATGTGCTCTGAGAAGCCAGACACTCGGTAGAGACCTTCAGATGTCATACCTGCAACAGAAAATTAAAAACAGAAAAGTTATTGTGGGGAATTTTTTATTTTCTTAACACCCTCCCTACCTCCCATTCTGCACCATAGGCAAAAACATAAACTATGTTCTGCTTTCCTCTCTCTGAAGTGATTTTTGGGTTTACATGTGATGACTGATTAACTGCATTCTACCTCTCAGCTCTATCTCTCGAATGCACATGTCCACCACCATGGGCCGCGTTGTGTTGTGAGCTTTGACAAGCGTGGTGAGGTCACAGCTGAACACTTTCTTTATCCTGCGCAGGTCCGGCTGGCAGTCGCTGGGAACCAGTTTGGAGCACTGTTTGTGTACATTCAGTCCACAATCTAGAAGAGGAAGAGATAGATAAACACAGAGAGAGAGAGGGAGATATTAGTCTCAATCTGATGATAACACAACCATCACAGTAGTCCTAAAACAGCAGTCTGAAAAGGTTTCCCAGAGTCGGTGATTAACTGATCTCCATGACCTGCGCCAAAAGGTAGATAACAGCGGAGCATGGGTGGAGGTTCTTGTCGTAGTTTCAGCAACAGCTGGCGAGAGCAGAGTGTGTGTAAGAAACACACCTGCTTGTGTGGCGGCACCGCTTGGAATGAAGGTTTTTGAGGAGCCATACTTGTAGACGGGGGGCGTCTGAGTGAAATTGTTCATCACAAAGAGGTTTTTTTTAACCGCCTGAGCGACGTCAACGCCGGACAGCCGATTGGGGTCCTCGCTTTCTGTCAGCGCTCGCAGAGAGAGTGGAGCAGCAGATAAGGGGGAAAAAATGGGCGCTAGACAGGGAGTGAGAGAGGACAAAGAAGTCTCTCCTCTTTCACATAGCACATGAGGTGTCTGATGATACCAGCGGTTGCCTCTGGCTTATCAGCGTGGCAAATGTCTCAACAACAAACACTCTGTTTAGGGAGGAAGCGGCCAAGTTCACTGATGTGCACATCAGTTTCATGTCTGTGCTGTGAATGAATCTTGTGACTCTGACGGTTATAAAAACTCCACTGAGCTCTCATACGTAATCAATCGCTTGGATCTGCTGCTATATTAGGGTACAATTACAGCGCGTTTGACCTGCGTTTGACCTGCATTTTGTCATCATTTGCATCTTGTTTTTGTAGTGATTTCCGTTGAGGGAGAAACATTACTCACATCTGCATATAAATGCGGTCAGCGTACTGCATCACATGCCGTGTATTTGCACAGTAACCAGCTAAAAGGGAATTATGAAACAGCGTGTAAAAACATCTAGTTGCCTTTTAGTTAGTACGACTAAAAGAGTGTTCAAAAAGAGTGATAGCAGTTACAGCTGTGGTTATATAAAAGTGTTGCAGTGAAAAGAATGAGCTTTGATGAATCACTGACTCAACTTGTTTGTCACAGACGCAACAGGAATATAATCGATCCCAGCACACATCTGTGACAGGACAGAGTTAGCCACAGATCATACACTGCCTTGTGTATTCTAAGACATATGTGGCATTCTTTGTGTAATCCATGACATGCAACTTTGATACCTGAGCATCGGACACCCTGGGCGATGAGGCCCCACATGAAGTTGGCACAGTACTCGCACCAGTGCGGCCCTCGAAAGGTGTGTACCTGGGGTTTTAGAGAGGACATGGTCATACATAAACAAACACACAGCGCATATTAAAAGTCATTGCTATGTCCAGTCTAAACTGTCTTTCATGTTACCGGACAGAGATTACTTTGTGATCCCAAGCTACAGTGGATGGGACCCCTTGCCAAATGAGAGCATTTGTATATACAAGGAAGATTAAAGGATTTACTATAATGTGGATGGCATCTGCTCCTGGGCAATTGGATACATGCAGGCAGCCACTGAGGCAAGCCCACTGTGCACCCTAAAAACACAGCTAAGATGGTAAATGGAGGCATGAATGCATGTGCGAACACACACCTTCATTGGTACTTTGAATAGGTAGTAGTAGACTGATGAGTGAAGAGGGCATACGGCAGGTGGTACATGGAGGGGTTTTGTTCTTTTTCAAAAGGGGAATAGACAAAAAGCTGGGGGTCATTATAACCTGAAACCCAAGATACAATTGCAAGAATGTTGAGTCGCCCAGAGGCAAAGTGTCCCTGACTTCTCCTTTGTATACCTAAAAAAAAAACTTTAACTATCTTCTGCTTTCCACAATGTACTACGCACTTACACTCTGACTGAGCGTGGAGAACTTTACAATACTTTTCAACTGTTTTTACAAAATCAACATCTGAAAGCATAACGAGATTTAAGAGCTTTAAAATCAATGCCAATCAATGTGCTCTGCTAATGGCCTGCAGTACAGTGTATCCATTAGTTCCCCTCAGTGCACATGGGTGTCAGCTGCATGTGTTCTCATTAAAACAGCAACATACACTATGGTCTATGATGGGACGAGCAAACATCGGAGGCGGGCAAAGGCACATCTGTAAATGCGTCTCTGGTAGGGATTGCTGAACCACGGCAAAAAACAACAACCAACAGTGAGAGCGAATAGAAAACTGCAGAAAATGTATTTATTCTTTAGCGGAATATATATAACAAATATATCAAGTTCTCAGCAGCCATCAAAATGTTCTTAATAAAAACCTGCTCACCTTGAAATTGTGTATCTTCTCGTAGAAGCACTGCTTCTCCGGTGTATCTTTCAAGGCACTCCGTCGCACCAGAGGTGAGGAGATCTGTGAACAGGAGGCCAACAGTTTAATAGGCTTCCACAGAAGTGTTCCCTTGCTGCCTAGTTTGACTCCCAGAGCCAACGCCAGCAGCTCCTGACGCTTCCTCTCATGTCTTTTAGCCTTGTGGGTAATCAACTCCCCTCTGTTTTCTTCAGCGCTCATGCTCGCCTGGTCGGGTTCCCACAGACTCTCCATCTCCTCTGGGGAAAGATGCTCAGGCGAGCCGTGGGAGCTGTGCAGCAGACGTTGCCGGCAACAGTCCAGCGCAGAGGTGGCAGCTACACTCCACTCCCCTCTGACCCAGGAGGGTGACAGATGACAGCCAGCACGGGGTTGACTCTGCATCTGGTCGGATTCCAGTGGCAGCAAGAAGAGCAGAGGGAACGGGTTGCTAGTGGGCGGCCTGAGGGCAGGAGTGCGCCTCACACAATGGCCCTCTTTCACACACCCAGAAAGGAAAGAGGGAGAGAACAGGGTCTCTGATGGGGAGGGGCCAGGAGGTTGAGTGTGAGGGCAGTCGGGTGCTGTCAGGAGCGCTTCACATAGCTCAAAAGCTCTGTAAAGAAGGATCAATAGTGCAGACGCCCTCTTTATTGCACAGCGCACACTCCCATTAGCACGCTGCCTTCCGGACACACTCCACTCCACTCCACTCCACTGGAGATAATATTCAACTGCCAGCAGCTCTCTCAGTCAGTGCTGAATCTCCTAAACGGGTCAGTTGACTGCTCAAAAACTGACCAAAGATTCTCCAGTCTGACAGAGGCTGTGTCCTCGTAATTCAAACAGATCTTGACCTCCACCTATGTCAGTTGCCGGGTGGAATTCCCCCACTCTGCCGTCCAGACTGGATGTCCCAGATACTCTGACTGCAGACTACTCCCACCAATCACAATCATTCCTCTCAGAAGACAAGAAGAGGTAGACCATCAACTGGGATTGGGAGGGATTACTGCCATAATCCTTACACAGGGAATAATCCTGCAGTGCCCAAATCCAAGTAAAATCCCACAGCAGGCTCATTTGCAGGTCTGCAGCCATATAGTATTTTGGCAATGGGGGGCTGGTGCTATTTGTCCCGATTAGCTTGCAAACAACCAGTAAACAGCACCAGAAGGTTCTCAGTTTTTCAAATTAGTCAATCAATACAATTTGAGCAAGGTACACAACAATAACAGTGTAAACTACATGTCAAATAGCAAGCATCTGCAAGATGTTATGCCAAACAGCTATTTTATAGATCAGCTAAGCTTGAACACAGACATGACGAGACAAAAGGTTGAACTAATGAATTAAACGGGGAGGAGAGGTCATAAAGGGAGTAAGCATTGGATTTGTGATGATAAAGCACTGGAGCAAAAGCAGAGTGGTGAGGCGGAGAGCAAAAGACCCAAAGGGCAACTGCAAAGCGGAGATAAAATGAAAGGATTGGCAGCTCGCAGACACAGTAGCAAAGGCAAAAATTGCTGTGGGCTTTTTGTGTCCCAGCTATTTTCTTTTTGTCTCTGGCGTCTGGAGGAAACAGTTGATAGCGGATATCTGAAAGAGTGACAGGACAGGTGAACATTGTCGTTGGCATTCCTTGAAAAGACCTAGACATACCATACCATACAATGTAGCTCTACAGCTAAGTCTGAGGGGACAGATGAGGAATAGTCCACTCTGAGATATTTTAGCCTTGCGAGGTTGGAGGGAGGCAGGACGAGGGCTGCACTCTTTGTCTGCAGGCAGATGGCTTCTTGTCTCTTAAAGAAGAGCTTGGAAGAAAGGACACAAAAGGTGGTCGCACAACAAGCTCTGCTTTCTTTTCAGTGGCGTGGCTCTTTTATTCCTGCAGGGCTTTGTGAGAGCACAGCTGAGCGGACTCTGTTGTGGCCATAGAGTACTTGGAATCATGGGAAAACGGCACAGTGGGCACCGACACAGTATGACAAGAGGATACAACTACCCACATCCCAAACAAAACAGCCCTCACAACATCTCTGACAAAAAGGAGAAGGAAAAAAAAAAGGCATTATGTGACGGGTAAAAGCAGTCAAAGATTATATTAAAAAAAAAAATGCAAGAAATTGCCACTTCACTTTTGTCTTCAATAGGAACACTGAAGATGTATTTATTTTTCTGTGTCCGCAGCTAAAAAGAAATAAGCACTTCTAAAAGTCTGGAAATGTACACTTTCAAAGCGGTCGGTGCAAGGAGCATTTATACATTTTAAAACAAAAAACACATGAATGGCTGTTTTTCGCATTTACATAGCGTGAAACTCTCGGCAGAGAACAGGTCATTATCTGAACAGGCAACGTGACAATTCCTTTGGAAACCTTTTCAGGACATGCGAGCAGACCAGCGTGCCGTGAGGGCCTCACTCAGATCAAACCAGTGCGGTGAGTATCAGGAGGAATGTGGCAGAGGTTTTTTTGGCCACTGGGGAAACTCTTGCACATGCAAAGAGAACTAAATTCAGGAGGTTGATCTACAGGTTGAGTCGCACCCCCTTCCCCCTCTCTCACCTTCTGGGAGCATTTTAATTACACAGGAATTTGCAGTCACAGCAATATGGCGGTATCAACCTTTACGCCGAGTAAATACACATAAATGTTGACTATACAGTGAAGCCACTGTGGCTGTAATGCCCCAGGGCGTGGCTGTGTAATTGGCAAACAACAAGTTCAAAACGACACCACAGATTTGAGCCTTCAGGCCGGGGTCTCGGCTTCTTGGACACATAATATTCCAGCAGGCAGAAAACATTTTTTTCTCCTTTGACTGGCAGGTGGTTTTCAAACGCTGTCTGACGAAAGCCTGCCATCATCACAGCTGTCACCGACTCAGATCCTCGTGTGTAAAACTTGGCAGGAGGAAAAATTATGGCAGTTTTACAAAAGAACCAAGATAACTGACACGTTTACTTGCCAAGTGGAGGTTAATAGGAGGCTGCAGCCCACAGTATCACTGCAACTCAAACAGAATGCAACAGGGCTGGACACGGTTCAATAAAGCACTGTGGTAGGCAAACATAGGTTAGTCTGTGTGTCTTAGAGCATTTGTGAGGCAAGACCAAAGCTCTAGAGGCTGGTAGTGGCATGTAGCTCTGAGCTTATTTGAAACCACTATAAATCTGTTGCTGACTGACCGATGGCCATTAGGTCCAAACAAATGCAGCATTAATGGCTTATGTTTCAAGCGACAGAGACCAAACTGAAGACTGATGATATTAATAGTGCAACTGACGCTCCTGCTGACAGGGCTGCCATGCGCCTGTCACTGACTGACAGACTATAGGCTGACATCTTAAAAAGACAAAGAATCTCCAAAGCAAAAAATGTGGTCTTCAAGCGGAGAGACACAGAAATAATACAGCAGAAGAAAGAAGAAAATATAAGTATATGTTAATATATAAAAGAGCTAGGTGTGAATCTTAGTGCCATCGTCATCCCAGAAATAGAAGATGAAACAAGTTAAGATTGCCACCTAGTGGAAGGAGAGTTAGGAAGAAAACAGACATTCCTCGTTCCTCAGTGATAAATCATTCACACACTTTAATCCGACAACAGCTCACGAGTGCCAATGAATACAATGTGCAATTTGTCTCACCCAAGATCAGTGTGTCTGATATGCGTGGCAGACAGAGTAAAGTCCCAGTCCCCTTGGTCATCATTACCTCTCAGTAGACGCACCGAAGCATGGCAGCGGTGAACACACCCAGGGGCTGCAGGGATAATGTACGTCTCATTCACAGGACAAAGCGTCCTCTCAGTAGCGCTCTCATCCTACTGGAAATGTTCAGCGGCATGGAAGTAGATCATACTCACGGTATTGTACAGTGTCAGTCACGGGGCCGAGGGAATGTACCAGATAATCTACAAGTACTGAGATGATGAAGTGTGATGGAGGTCCGAAATAAGATGTATTGCTTTAGAAAAAACAATATACATATTTATTAATGCTTATTACTGGACGGGACTGTAGGTAGTCAAAGTCTTAATCAAGGGGATTTTGACAATCTAAAACCTTGAAAAATATATTTTTTTAATATCCTACAAATATTTTATGCCACACTTCAAGTTTAGTTTCAATCAAGTATTTATTTTTAAGTGTGTATTGAGCACTTTGGAATAATAATGCTCTTGTTAGAATACAAATAACGCGTGAGCTCTCTTTTAGCACAGTCCTCTCAGAGATAGAGCTGCAAATCAATTATTTCTATGAATCTATTGATTATTTTTCTTCACTGAATCACCAGTTTTAACATGTTAGATAAAAGCACAAAAAGCCCATCACAATGTTAGCTGAAGCCAAACGTACATCTTCAGTTGGCTTGCTTTGTCCTATCAACAGACCAAAAGTCAAAGATGTAACTGTGAAATGTAAAGCAGTAGCAGAGAGTGAGAAGAGAAAGTCAACACCACTCTTATTGAGATTGCCGAAACTCAAGGAAGTTACTGATCACGGCACAGACATGTCATTATAACATCTTTTGTATGGATTAAACAAATAAACACATTATATGTTCATTAATCATCCCTAGAGGTGCTGTTACGTATATTTTGTCCCCAGGGGCAGACAAGCCGTTCCCCTGTTTCTAGTATGGTAAATTCAGCTATTTGATTATCAACATTGTTGACTCATCAAATTCAGTCATAAAACTCACCTTTTCATCTCTCTGGAAGGTGACCCTGCGTGGTTCAGTGCGTCCACGGCTCAGCCTGTGCACCATCTTGTCCTTGAGCAACGAGGTGTAACCAAGATGCTCGTAGATGGGGTTCGTGGTCATTTTGGCGATGTACTCTGCCGCCTTGGTCTCGATGTAGAGAGTGATGAGGGCGTCCGTCACAAGGTCATGGACCGACTCGAACCTCTTCTCCCCGACAAAGTGCTTCCCGTCGTAGAACAATCTGTAGTTGAGGGTCTGGTGCCCAAACCTGGATTAAGACACATGAAGACAGAGGGGGGAGCAGAGGTGGAATCGGTTGAGTGGATGAAAAAAAAGAGAAAGAAGGTGGAGACTGGGCTGCTCATATGGCCGACCTTTCAGGGGATTCTGTGCTGCATGCTGATGGTTTTGGTACCTTAAGGCCAAGGTGTGAGTCCCTGGCTGTCTTTGGCTTTCCCTGATGAGGTAAGCACCCTCTGCTCCCGCCAGAAGCTCATCTGCATATTCCCGGGAGATCATGCCATAAAATCTGTAGAAGAAATAAAGTATAACTCTTCCTCCAATATGATTTTATACTCAAATACATAGAAGAGAAACGCGTACACAAAACATCCACATTCATCCACTTAAACCCCGAATCACGTCTGACGCAAGGCAGTAATATTTGAAAAAGAAAAGGCATTAAAAACGATGGGAGTAATGAAGTCATACTCACTCTCTGCCGTAGTATTTGGGTCTTTTTTCCATCTGTGGAGAAGAACAAGACATATTGGCTGGAGCAATATGATGTGAAAGCTCAATTAAATGGCTTTGCGAATTGTTCTTCCAGCCTGTGTGAAAGATAAAGGACTACACACCAGAGGACAGATTATCTCCATGTGTGCCCCCGCGTCTATTCGCAGCTACCACACCATAAAGCCAAATCACAGAGTGGGGAGATGAATTAGAGGCAGTGCAAGAAAACAGCTGGTGATGGATGGCCAGCTGCAAATAATTAATATTTAGGGTGTTACCGTGTCACGCCAGGGTGTGCAGTGTGTCTGCATTACAAATCAAAAGGATATGGCTAAAATAATGATCTCATCTTGTACATCCACCTGACGTTTTTTATTATCCACATCCTCTTTCCATTCACCTTTACAGAGATGATAGTGTAGAAGCTCTTTTGAAACTCAAAGTTATGATCATAGGGGATTTGGAAATATGTCAAACATCATTTTGTGCTTTGATTTAACGGGCAGCAACTAATCTCCCACAGCCAGCCCACAACTTTCACTTTGCTCATCGCAGCGTGGCAAGACTGGAAATAGGATGAGACATGCATCATTTCTGGTACAGCAGAAGCTTGACAGTTCTCTCAGCGAGGGCAGTAACAAGAATAGTTACTTGTTCCGTAGCTGTATTCACGTATCTCAGAGAATAAAGTCTATGCTGTCCATCAACAGTGTTCCTGCTGCAGCAATGAGTTGCTCAACTTGTTACTCTTAAAGCGATAGTCCCATGGGAACATTGAAACAGGGGTTTGCTTGCTGTAATCAGTCCCTCTTGATCCCTTCATGTTGTGCTTCCAATGTAAGTGAAGGGGACATCAAATCCTCCTTCTGTGCAAAAATGTGTTTCAAAGTTTATCTGAAGCTATAAAGGTGTTCAGCGGTCTGCGTCGACGAATCAAGTGGCTATCATCCAGAGATAGTCCTATTAGCACAAAACCTCCACTTTTAGGAAAAACTTGGAAAAGTGTGATCCCATCCTCTAAATATTTAAGGTTGAAATGTGCTCGCTACATAACAGATGATGAGCACTTCTCTCCTTAAGGCAGAAGGAGACAAAGTTAAATACATTCCCAAAGGCAAAGAATAAGCCATGCAGTTGGAGGATCAGAGTTTAAGTTACTTATGAGGTTTGGGAGTTTCAAGAAGCAGCAACTCTATCCCTTTAGGCTACTGATTGGTCCGACTACCAGCCTCAATCATTTCTCAGTGAATATTTCCAGGCTAAAACTGGAGAGTGAAAACTGAGTTTGTAAGATGTAGTGTGGCTGTATGGCTGGTAGCTAATAAACTCTTAGAAATAAGTTAGTTTTTAGTAGTTTATTGTCGTATTCAAATATATATATATATATATATATATATATATATATATATATATATATATATAGCACATTGTATCACACACATCTTTTTGTAAACATAATTAAAGTTAAATAAAGCTTTATTATTATGATTTTTTTAAATGTGTTTATTTAATTTAAACCACAGAGAGCTATAATGCTGAGAAATTCAATGAGTCATTGAGAGTAAAACACCAAACAGCTGTTTCCAGCTTCTTAAATGTGAGGTATTAATACAGGTTTTCTATGGGGATTTCATAGACTCTGTTGGTTTCTGAGAATGTGGCATTTGCTATTATTCCTTCATATTTTACAAACTAATTGTTGAATAAACAATTTATCATTTAAGCCCGAGACAGTAGCCTATTGTATACAGATTCACAGATGTACTTACCTCCTGAGGACATGTGATCCTCTTTGGTCTCTGGGCTTCCTGCTGTAGTTGGTACACTGTTAGAGAAACACATGGATGTTAATCAAGGCCCTCTGCCCCTCTGTGCTATGTCCATGGCTCAGTACCAGTTGTAATTACATGCATGTTGTAGATTTGTTACCAAAATAACAGGAAACTAAATGATGTAGTACAGCTTTCAGACACCATACATCAAACAATACAGTATATGCACTTAACAGCCTGTAGTCTGGCCTCTGTCTGCAGCTCTGACTCAATGCAAAGGTAACAAGGTACAACAGGAGCCATTAGCTTCTTTATGTAAGGCTAAGCAGTCAGTGGTTCACATGACAGGAGCCATATATCTGGTGCACAATACTGGAACAACCAAATACACGCATGCTGCAAACCCATGCTTCTCTGTATTAGATGTACTTAACGTATCAAGAAAAAACTCAAAGTAAATCAGTGAAGCAAAGTGAAAATGGAACTCAGGGATTTGTGCCAGTCAGAGTAATCACCACAAACGCCTCACAGAATATGTAAGTGCATTACAATTAGTGATCAAAAGTGAGCGAAGCCGAGGCAATGCTGCAGAGATGTCTGTCAGGAAGGAGATATTACCTCAGCAGAGGAATGTGTAGCCGAGTGAGCTTCCTTCATCTGTCTGAAACTTGATTTTCTCTTTTATTTGAAAAACTGACACATTTCCAAACCACACTCGATATAAATATCCTGCCATATTAACAGTCTTCGTAGTTTTATACTTGTAGTTGCTAGACGGGGCATCAGACAGACATGGCAGTCTATAACGCTGTGAGATGTGGATGAGGACGACACCAGTGTCCTCATTTCTACCAACCGCTCTGATATTACAGCAAAGAAATTGCTGTGTGAGGTTGCGCTAAGTCTTTACCGCAGCAGATTCTCCAGGCCGGGGAAGGAAGCCTCCTGACTGTGAATTTTCATGTTTTGTGAGGCTGACTTAAGCCAACCAGCAAGATCTGGACATCATCCATTCCTGTGACACAGTGAGCTCTAAAAATACCTCAGCAGAGGACCAGAGAAGTCAGGAGAAGATGGGAGACTTCAGAAACCCAGCATTATTGGAAGATTATACGCAAGAGACCATTAATTACAGAAAGCATTTATGTAAACACTTTCAATTGTAATTAACAGTACAAAGTGTCCAGCCGAAATTATTTGTGCTCTGCTCTAACAAATGCACCACATATTTTCTGGGGATTCAACCCATTTCCACCCACATGGAAAAAACATTGTATAATGAAGTGGGTTTTCTGAGGACTCTGTTTCAGCTGAGCCCATTTGCAGGTAGCAAATCCTATTTTCCCTGGATGATGGTAACCTATTTTACTCAGAGATCAGGAATCCGCTGCTTTGCATTTGTGCATTTGTTGTGTAGGCGAGTGTGTGTGCGTGTGTGTGTGTGTGTGTGTGTGTGTGTGTGTGTATGTGTGTGTGTGTGTAGGGGGGGGGCTTTTGGAACCTGCAGTGCATCTAATTGTACTATATAAACCAAAATGTAATTCTTGCAGGTGTGGAAAAATGGCTCTTTTTTTTATTTTTAGACCACAAATAAATGTGCCGTTATTTAAAAGAAACACACTAAAAAGGCGAAAGTCAGGCTAAGTCAGTCAAAAACATTGCTAATCAGCATATAACATGAATTCATTACTCACAGTAGGACTTCCATATGGGCGGTTGGTAATCCTCAGGGTCTGTAAAAGGCAAAAATAAAGCAGGTTTCTGTTATTAACTCAGTGGTGTTAATAGACTGACTTGTTTTTCTCCATTTTGAACCCTTTCCCAGTGGACTGACTGTGAGCCCTTCGCCATGATTATGTCACTGTTGTTTATCTCTGTTATAATTATGGCTTCCTTCACACTGTGCAGCTGCCTCTTGAGATGCACCAGTGAATACACTTCTAATCAGTGCGTCTGCTTCAAGGACAATCAATACAGATGTCTGTGCGTTTCACTAAACATCGTGGAGAAAAACACCTAATCCATATTAACCACCTGCCATGTCCCTAAAAATACAAGAATACAAGGAATACGTGGTAGCTGAATTATGATTATGTGATCACATTCCTGAAATATATGATGGTGCTATTATATTAGCAGGTGATGAAGTAAATGCCCTGTAGCAAATGACAATTTACCCACCGGGTAAAGTAATGACGCGTCATAAAATGTGTCACTAAACGAGTAAAACATTTGGCACAATGTGCCAACCAGTAATGTGATAAAGTGCCCGGCCCTCATTGTGACACACATCGAGAAGCATATTTTTACTTATAATATAATAATGATGTTGACAAAACATTTAACTACATCTCACACCACAGCAAGTCTATTACACGCTGGGGCAATCATTGGATGCCAGTCACAGTATTTAGCAATTTCCTAAGAAGTTGTGACCCATATGCAGAGAAATTTCTTTTCATATCTGAATGTTACTGCACGTCCTACATGTTCCCACAGCGAGACAACCATACAGTATCAAACATGGTGGTCTACAGCTATCACATAAGCGGATGACACTAAATGCCAAATGCACAAGATAGCCGATGATAAATGATTAATCTGCCCCTCCGATGTTTAGTGTAATATCTCACATTAAACTCCCCACTGAAGGGCTCCATCGACTGTGTGAATAGTGACTCATGCCTTTCCAGAAGATACATGTCGCTCGTTTAAAACATTCCTTTGCACTCATCGGCAGATCAACACCACACCCCTCTGAAAGAAGTAACAAAAAAAAAAAAACACACGAGAGGGCTTGAAAACCAGTGAGCACTTGTTAGACGTCTGCACTGACGTAGGGCAGCAAAATGGAGAAACTTGCTCACATAAATGGCCTCAATGTTAAAACCGTATTGCTAGTTCTCTTAGAGTCACTGTATATGCTTGTGCTATATTTATCTGTATAACTGACAGCACTTAAAGAGCTGGCAATCAGAGCATTTCCTCCATGCTGTTTTCTCTGCACCCTGCAGCAGGAGGCTGGTTGCAACATTATCAAACGCACCCAATGCTCATTATGGCGCCTCATCATAATAGTCCTGCTACTTTGGAAAAAGCCGTTACACAGGAAAGACAAAATAGGTGCAAAGGAGCTAATGCTGAATAATTATGTAAATGATGAAACGGCAGCTTGATGTTGTGAGAGTCAACCATGTTGATGAAGCCCACCACATGAATGTGTGCCTTCAAACACAATGTGATGTGTGGCCAAGCTGCCACGGAAAATGTATTGTCTCAACGCTGAAGCCTCGTCATTGTGCATTGCACTGGCAACAGTCTGGAAGATTTATTTCCACTGCGGCTTGTTTAAAGAATGTGATTTCATCTGGTCGGCGGCCAAATACTCGCTTTTTCAATCTGATTTGTTTTAATGACGAATGGCATTTCAGTCTGGAACTCAGCAGCAGCAGCAGCAGCTTCGGCTCTCGGGGGTTGATTCTGATGCAAACACCAGCCTGCACGTACACACACACACACACGCAAATACATCAGGCTACACTGTACATACCCACTCTCAAACAAACACAGGAAGAGAATATCAAAAGGAATTTCTAAGCAGCTCAGAGTTTGCGCGGTGTCTGATGATCAGGGGGAATTTAAAATTCTGGAGCAGCCAAAGGGATTTTTCCGCCCAAAGACACAGCTATTAATTGTGTTGCCTTCCATTACTCTCCAGTCAGAGGCATTCAATAAAATAATTACCGACGGGTGTTTGCTTTGGTGACAAAGAGAATATGTGATGAATGAAGATCAAGCTCGCCGAAAGACGTGTATCCCCTGAGATAACGTCTGCTCTACAGTCTGTGCACATGCACACACAAAAATTATATATATATATATATATATATATATATAAATATAAATATATAAATCTACGTACATGAAAACAATAACTTGTGTTGAGGTTTATTCAGTACACGGATGACAAGAGGTTTAGAGCGTTTATATGACCTGAGGGTCGTGTTCAATATCACATATATTAGTGGAAAATATATATGAAGACTTTTGTGTAGAGTAATTTAATTTATCTGGGTAGAATGATGTCGAGTCCAAGTCCAAATAAAACTCACCACTAGACTATTTAAGTTGACAAAACAAATAGAGTAGCTTTATATTGACTTAAAAAGCTACGTATTCAGCTGTAGTACTGCCTGACTGTAAAATACCGACAAAAACAGAAAACATCGCTGGCAATGTAATACCATGTTGTTTTTCTGTGATTTTATGCTGATGGGGAATAACAGGCACAGAGGTAATATAGAGCCGATCATCTATCACTTGCCCAACAGCGATAGAGATAAGAGTTTTATATTGTAAGAATACATTCAATGTCAGTTTTGTCAGGCAAGCAGAAGTGCTGGTTCCTTTACAGCCAGGTAAACATACCCCCAGAACAAAGAATGGTCTTCAGGGTTTTGGAACCTGAAAGCTTGGCCCACTGATGCACCATGGGACAGGCTTTTTGAGTACGAGACGGGGATTTCTCTTTCCAACAACCTGGATTGTGCCAAAGAGAGAGGAGCTCACACTATTTCTGAAAGATGGAAACTCCAGGATAGATTCCACGTATATAGTTCATGGGGAAATTCTCTTTGAACACTACAGACAGAAACAGCATTACTCTTTGCGCATTTGAGATCATCTGCCAGTAGAAGGAAATATATGCTGGACTTCAGTGAGATATCTATCCTCTCCTCCCACTGCCCGTTACTAATTAATACTCGCTGTGACTTCAAGGTTCCTCTGCAAACATACCAACAACAAGTCACACAGCTCAGTGCACCATATCTTCTATGCAACACATCTATCATAGCAGCTAAAACAAGGCGTCACAGGCGTCTTAAAACCAGACACCTGGTCAGCATTACAGGGTTACACACTAGTGGAAAGGAGTCTTGTACTGCTTATCAATGTTGGGGTGTCTGTCTGAAGGTGAGTGAGTTTGTGATCTTTTGTTTGTTTTGGTGGACCTCCAGTCTTTTTTATTTCAGGCTACGAGTGTGCCGGGCAACTATGACGTCATCTGTGACCCCCCACCCCCCATCTCTGACCTCAGGGTCATTGTTATAGTGACCTTGACTAAGCAATGATGATAATGATGACCAGGTTGGTGAGGATGCGATGCACCACAACCACATATTTCACCCCAGCATCTTTACTGTGTTAGTTAAGTGGATTTCTCTCCGCTCTGCTAGAGCAGGACAAGCCACTCAGAGAGAAAAAAAAAAGTGTCTTGTTCAAATATTGGGTTCCCTGGATGATTTTTAGATGACTTCACACAGACTTATGTCTGGAATGTCATGAGCACCTATACTTTCTGTGTTCACAGTTTCAATACTTTGATGTCCTGGAAGGATAAGATGAACCGTATTGGATCCCCAGAGGGGAATTTTACAGTTAGGAGGATCAATTCCTGCCAAGATATTTGCAGATCTAGCATTTTTTCCAAATAATGTGAAGCTTCTTCTCATTTTCATAAAATAATTGAATTGGCCATTTGTCAAACTTATAGACAAAAAGAGAATTTAAAATAATAAATGAATTACCGTTGATGATAAGAGATCCGTGTGTGTATATATATATATACACACATTTTAAAGCCTGTAATTTATTGCCCGTATTATTCACATATGTAATTGACATTCAGAAACAACACTTTCTGGAGTGGACGGATGGTTTGATGGGCACGCATACACGCATACACACATACACACATACGTCAGTGGGGTGCAGCAGACCTGCAGCAGGGAGACCATCTGTGTATTACAGTGGTCCAAAACAAGCATTTCAACACTGCCTTACTGCGGACCAGATACTATGGGACAGGTATGAGGGTGAGTTTTGTGTCCTACGGGGAAACTGTATCTCTCAACACGACATTTCCTTTCATCTGACACTGAGAGTCTACTGTTGTAATTCATACAGGATTGACTACGGGAATATGTTAAATCAGAATTGAAATACTTGAGGGACGAACCCCTCCCCCCCCGCCTCCCCCCCACACACACACTCGCTGATGCTGCAAAACATGCAGCTCATCTCAGCCAGCATACATGACACATATCCAGTCCGACAAGATTTACACTGGTTAGGACAAGAAATATATGTGGTGGATAGATTTCGAGGTGAACTGCAGCAGTTTCCCAACACATGTGCAGGATCGTGTTGAGCAGACGGCTTCTCTGTAATGCATGGCTGTAATTTGTAATTCTGCCTCCCTGACCAATTTTGTCATTTAAATCCGGGAGCTCAAGGCATACTTTCATGCTCTATCCCTCAATTTATTTTCAAAGTTTTATTTCCTGGAGCCGTCTGGCAAATGGTGTGCTGCTGGTACAGTACATGCTGCAATGCCCACCCGTGCCAAGAATGTGTAGGAATCTCCCGAAACTCCACGAGTAGACAGAAAATATCTTTCCAGGGAAAGGAAGAGATTGCAACATATGTGCAGCAGTTGTGTTGCAAACCTTTCAGTTTGTCAGTTACCTTATTGTGACTGGCCTCAGACATGCTGAGTACATCTATGATGCACCTGTGTATAGACTGGTATACAATGAGCCCCAAAAACCCAAAATCTGTTAGCATGTTTGCACTTCAGGTTTCCATCGTCTCAATGTTTATTTTTTGATGAGCTGCTTGAAATAAGGTCTCTAGTTAAAACAAGCTTTAGAGATTTCAATGTTTTGTTCTAGAATATATTAAAACGTGTTTATATTAATGTAGATTTTGCAGCTTTTACAGGTCTTAAAAAAGGCCTTGTATCCTCGTGCTAATGCGACCGTGGTGTAGTTCATTGATAGCCTAACGTTGGCTTTTTATCTCTGGCAGTTGAATTTAACCTTCAAAAATCATAAGCGGTGGGGTTCACTTGTGAAGATTATCTTGCTGAACATGTCAACGTGTAAGTACCATAATGATTGTTTGTTTATTGTTTATGCAATAATCTAAAATTCAATGGAAAAAAATGTGATGCTAACTTCAGAGTTGGCATCCAAAAAAAGCACCAACCCTGTAACACTCTCTTAAGGCTGCACTTATAGACACAGTGTATATAAAGCCGTCCATTCATTATAAAGTGGTTTCTATACATACCATTGTTACTTCAGTTCAATAATTAGAAGGAGGTACAGAAATAAATCAATGTCGGCTCTCATAAAACAATTACCGTTGCCACTATCAAAAGTCAATAGTCAGCACATAAAGCTGCCATCAGTGACACAAGTTGGATTAACTTTATTTACACACTCCGCCCCAAACAACCGCCTCTAAACAAGATTACTAGATAGACTTATCATCAGAGGCAGCTCAAATAACTACACCCAGAACTGACGACCTAATATGGAGCAGAAATTGAGCCGCGATTCATTTTTGGAGTCATGTGCCTCATAGACAAGATTATTCAAATGTTGCGTCTGACTGCCAAAGAGCTCCGCATGAAAATAATAATACCCTTGTGACAACCACTCCATCCCTGGCAGCAGCGCCGCTTGTAACCTCTGACAATTATATCGAGAGCCCAAAAGTAATGACAACCCTCCAATGCCACAGAGAGAAAAGACTTTCCTCTTAAAAGCAGCAGTGGTCAACGAGTAAATTCACTGCTTTCTGAAACGCACACATGAGATAATGCTCTGGGAAGCCTGTGGTTTGGTTTCCATGGGCTATATCAGCTTGGAACCGACGGGTCCCTCCCTCCCACTGGGCAATACCTCGAGAAATGTGCCTCTGCTTTGTGGTGTGCTCGGGGTGCAGAGAGAGTAAGAAAGTAAAGCAAATATTATGGATGCTCTGCAATGTCCTCACCCTGTGAAAAACCTTTGCCATGCGATGTTCAGTTTGCATTCATCTGTAGGAGTACAAAGTATTGCTGCACATTTTCTTGTTGCAGTCAAATATTAAATATTGGTGGAAACAGCCTCTCCCTTCCCTCGTCTCCCACACACACACACGCACACACACGCACACACACGCACACACACGCCTCTGGTTGTTGGAGGGGCTGCCACATCAAACAGTGTGGTGATAGTGGAGTTTGTACTTTATACCCTGGCAAACATGAGCCATGTGCTTTATCAACACAAAGGGAAACACAATGGGACAAGCATGGAACTTCTATTTTCTTCTGGGTTTGTTTGAACAGCTGCTAAGCCACTTTCTGTTCTCATCCAGTGAAAATTTAACCCAGAAATTCAAATTCTTACAAATATATAATAGGTGACACTCGCTGAACTATACCAAATATTATGTAACGGAATTTTATTGGAGTTTTGTGAACACTGGCAGTATGAACTGTGATGTCACTAATATTAGGATTGGTGCTGCATTTTGGAAAATGCTGGACTAAACAGGCCAAAGAAAACCATTACAGTCAGCCAAGTGAAAAGTCAATAAGGGAATTATGGAATATAAAACAACATTTAACCCCTACGTCATACTGACTGCATCTCAATCCCTCCACACGTGAAAGGTGTCCTTTCCATAATGTTTCCACCTCTGCAGCTACTTTAATAATGTGTTTGTTTAATGCTTACCACGCACGTGTGCGATGGAGATGAAGAAATAAGAAATGTCACATCTCCTGGTGGTTTTATGCAAGATAATGACAAAAGTTTGATTCAAACTCAATAATAAAAAAGGCAAATGTTTCAAAGCACACAGACATATAAACTCCCCACACATACATGTCATATTAGCCTATTGTTAGAAATAGGAGCTTACATCTTAAAACGCCTCTAGGTTGAGTGTTGGCTCTTTGAACTCTTACCGGAGGACACAGATGAACCGGAGAGGCTTGAGTTGCTGGATGCTGCCATCCCAGCCCGTTTCACGGCTCGGTTATTCCCGGTTGGCCAAGGTGCGCTCACAGCAGGTCGTCCCCGGCGGTGCCTCCATTTCACTCCAGTCCCCGATGCGCTTCACCTTTGACGGCTTCTCTCGGAGACTGTTTCATGTCTCGTCTCGACCAGAGTCCACCAGCACCCGTCTCGAAGTGTCTGAATCCGCCGACCCGTCCCTCCTCGCTCTCTCTCTCTCGGCGCGGAGCTCCCGCGGCCGCATTCACTGACGCTGCCGCCGCTGATGGAGAGAGTCAGACAAACCTCAGGAATACACACCGTGGATCAGTTCCTCCGAGCATTTATTCGCACCGGACAGACATAATCTGTAGGTCTAGATGTGTGTCATGCAGGATTTCAGCTATGGGTTCCATGTGCCACTTTAAGGATTGTAATAAACACACTACGCTGCAGCGGAGGCGCGCCTTCTTAAAGTGAAAGTTTGGAGCGGGGGGTTGCCAGATGTGGCACAATAAGCCACAAAATAAAAGACTTCGCGTCTGTTTGCAGAATACGAAACAAACGTTACTGTTTTGGTGTTGAAACAAAATATATGATATTCGTGCAAAGGCCCAACTATCTGAACCACAGTGTTCCAGCTTGTGTTTTCATCAGATGTCATGTTATGTTGAAAGAGACAGAAGGATTGTCAGGGATTTAGCGCCACCTGGTGGGGGCTGCTTTCCCTACTTTTTCCTGCATGGGGACCATACAGACTACAGAAAAAGATGGATGAATGTATGTGCAACTCAAATGTAAGCAACTATATGGGACCACAAATGAAATGAGCTCGAAGAACACTATCTTTGTAAATGGTCCACCAAGACAGAATTAAGTGAAACCAGCTATTTATACACAGCTTTAGGTAGTTTTTGCAGGTGTCCGTCAACACCGCACCAATCTGGAGTTGTCTTGCCCCCTAGTGGCCAAACATAACAACTGCAGCTTTAAAAATCCAGGCAAAATACAAACATTATTTGAGTTAGGTACCGAGTTTTTTTTCTTCGTTCATTCTGAGATTAGTAGCAGGACACAGGCAGTATTAACATTAATAATGCTTGCTGGTTCACTGTCACGGCTTACTGGACACTTACTGGATACAAAGAACAGTCATTGTTGATGTTATAAGTAACACCTGTGCTTTTCCTACTCTGACAAGCGTAAACGTCTGCAGTGAAAAAGCCCTATAATATATAACATCCCATAAAGTAAATATCTAAGGATATTGTGATGGTTTTAGTAGACATGGTAGCATTTTTAAAGCTATTCATGCATTTTAGGCCACATGGTGACAGACACATCGATTGCACATACAGTATTATCAAAAAAATGTAATTCAATAAATTTTTTAACAATCATCAACTTACACATTCAGCATCCAGTCATGGCACAACCATATTATCCCACTAGAGTTGTGTTTCTGGCGACCTGATGAATCCAAATCCATTATTCAGCTGTCTTTTTCTCTGGTTTGGTCTTCACCAACTCCTGGAAAATACATTTTTAATTTGTATCTTTTATACTAAATTGATTCACTAAACTCTGTTTGGAGTCTGGTGCTGGGCAGGTACAATACACACAATGCAACTTTAATTGTGCGCCAATATTGAGAATACATGTAGAGAGACATTTGACATTGGAGTGTGTCTGCTTGATTCTTTCTATTTTTTGTTTTGTTCCGTTTGTCTCTCTCCTATGTAAAGCGTCTTTGAGCATTTTGAAAAGCGCTATATAAAATTAAAGTATTATTATGCTGTCTAACGATAAGTTAAGTGTACAGAAGGCTATAAATGCTGACTGAGCCTTAATCTGGTGGTGAGTTTAACACTTTAACGCTTTGTGCTCAACAGGAAATATTATAAAGGGTGTGCTTAAATGTAACTATGAATACAACTGTGATAATTACCACAATTATACAATAACTAGTATATTCATTCAAGGATGCTATATTCATTTGTTTTGTGAACTTTTACCAACACCAGAGCTATACTGTATAATTTCATTTGCATTGTGAGACACTGAGAACTTTTTTTAATACTTAATTTAGCTGTTTTCTTATGTCAAGAAACACTGTGTTCGCTTTAAACTAATTTTCCCTTGGGGATAAATAAAGGATCTATCTATCTATCTATTTATCTAGAGATCCCCTTACAGGCAGTTATTCTGTACAATGAAAAGCTTATTTTGCTGGGTCCTCCTAACACAGAATTACAATAAACTTTAAGGAAAAAAATAAGATAATAATGCTCAACCTTAAAACTTCTAAAATGTTGATAAACTAGATACACTTCGTGCACAGACCATGTAACAGTAGTATAACACATAATACAATAATAACTTACGTAACGATTGCAGGCTAAGCTTCTTACCTGTCAGCCTGGTTTCCCTTTTGTTTGTTTTCTACCATCATCTATGCTCAACAACACTGAAACAGCCTTCGCTGGTAATGCTACCGGGAAACAAACCGTTTAAAGGCAGTTTACTTACCAATCGAGAGCAATCTTCTTTGAAATAGGAATATGTTTATCAGATGTTGTAGCACACAAAAAAGCCTTCAATTTTATAAAGGAAACTTATCTTAGAAAGTCTCCTGCAAGACCTCGTTGAGGACGTAAAAAACGCGTGTAGAAAAACAACAACGACCACGTGACCTAATGTGTCATGTGACCGACACAGAGCTGGTCATGTGACCTAGTCCAACCGACTGCAGACCAAATGAGAGTCTCTCTCTGACTGACGGCTGACCCGTTTATCCAGTTGTCTCTAAAACGACAGACATGAGGTGAGTTTTAACAAACTGAAAGTCCGACTGTTGTGACACTTGAACGCCTCTCCGTGTCGGAGGTCCACTCGCCGTGACTGAGCTGTATTCTGATATGCTTTGTGTTCACTGCAGGCTGTGGAGGGCAACCTTGGGGCTCCTCTTTCTCTGGGCCTGTGTGGACTCTGCGCACTCACGGAGCTGCTCGTCGTCTTTTTTCTGCCGGAAATCTCACCGTGTCAGCGGCCTGAACGCAGTCGACCCCGGGTCTCCTCTCTTCCTCACTCCGTACCTGGAGAAGGGCGCCATAGATGAAGGTAGAAGTGCACCCACTGCAAGATTCATGGGTATAGTTTCACTATTGTAGTGGCCATTTGGCTAACAAATCAAAGAAAATAAACATACATAAAAGGGCCACTGTGTGTGGATTACGCAGCCAAAAGAATGCATTGTGCATGCAGGATTCCGTTTTTCTGCTAATTTATTGTAACCAAAAAAAACAAAGGAACTCCCCATGCTGCCTCTCCTGTTACAAAACCATAGGCCTACCCAGGTGCATGCTGGTCCTGTACCCGCCTACTCTTATATATAAACCCCACAGCATTACCCCCTCAATAAACCAATAAACAATCTAAAGACTAAGTAAACTAAACTAAATACTATTCTGATACATCAAACAATCTAACCTAAATAAGCAAACAACTACAATAATTAAACAATACTACCTGTGAGTAAAATAACGTAATATTCAATAAATAACTCCTACAACTATGATTACATGCCAGACATTTTTTACTTTCTATGCAGCCAGGAAACTGAGTCTGGTAGGAGATCTGCCGGGTGCCAACGTCAAGAGTTATGCTGGGTACCTCACTGTCAACAAGAAGTACAGCAGCAACCTCTTCTTCTGGTTCGTCCCTGCACTGATAGTGAGAGCAAACTTCTTCTTCACAGCAGAGGCTTTCCAAACGTCACAGTAACATTACTGCCAGTGCTGCAGTTTCGGAACAGATCACAAGGAGGACATTTCTAGAAGTCAGTTTATGATATGGAGTTGAGTCAGCAGCTGTGTGGAAATGTCAGTTCTGACTTTGTTTTGTGTTAAAAGTCACGGTTCTTTTTTTATTGTTGGTCACATGTCTCCAGCCTGATGTCTCCAGCCTAAACCTGGCTTATTGTACAATAAAATAGTCTACTGAATTCCCCTCTGGCTGGTGCTGAGAGCGTTACTTCCCTGTGTGATGATGTGTGACAGGCAAACCAAGATGAAGCTCCGGTTCTGCTCTGGCTGCAAGGCGGGCCCGGTGGCACCTCCATGTTCGGTCTGTTCGTGGAACACGGACCTTATGTGGTGTATAAGAACTTGACTGGTAAGAACTCATCTGGTATTACGTTATATATTATCTGGTATGTTTATTGCCATACATACGCATACACTGCATTCTTCTTTAACCGTATACACTTGAGCTCTGAGTTTGTGTTGGAGCATTGTTTACTGTTTTGTGTCTTTGCAGTTGGTATGAGGGACTACGCTTGGACATCGAGATACTCAGTTCTGTACATTGACAATCCGGTACGTATTTTTACGTGTTATTCATCCTCAGACAAAAAAAAAGACACAAACTAATAACATGAAATGCATATTTCATTCATGGTTTCTCAGCTCATCTTACTTTTTTATGTGCATTAATATTTTCAAGTCTTTGTTTCTCCAGGTTGGAACCGGTTTCAGCTTCACTAAGGACGACAAAGGTTTTGCTCAAAACCAGGATGACGTTGGCCGAGATCTGTACAGGTAAAGCCATCCAACTCAAACATAGTGTCGCTTGATCTATAAGTCTGTTGTTTGATTACTAACTCATTTTTATTTTATCTCTTCCTTTTAAAAAAAAAAAAGTGCTTTAACACAGTTCTTCCAATTATTTCCGGAGTATCAGTCCAACGAGTTCTATGCTACTGGAGAGGTATGTTTTCTGTTTTTTTTTTATGTCAAAATGTACAGTAATGGGGTTACGAAAGAGGCTTTTTACCATGTACACATCATACACCAGTAGGAATGTCTACTCATAAGAGACAATCACATTCAACACATGTTGGTAAGGTTATATATTGTCTTAAAATATCACCACAACAAGAACATCTGTCTCTGACAACAACAACCAAAAACACATTCAACATATTTATAATATGGTCCTGATCTGTGTGAACCTTCTCCGTCCCCATGCAGTCTTATGCAGGAAAGTATGTTCCTGCCATCTCTTACTACATCCATAAAAACAACCCCACTGCCAAAGTGAAAATAAACCTCAAGGGGATGGCTATCGGTGACGGGCTCTGTGATCCAGAACTGGTGCGTATGTGACCGAGTCTTGTTTTCTGATCATCTTTCGACCTATGTTCACCCACGTAGATCTGGTTGCTCAGGTTGAAGGTTGGCTGACGCTTTGATGGGAATGTATTAGGTTACAAATCTTCATCTCCCAATAAGAATGATAAAGGGGTCATTTGTTCTGACCCTACAGGTTCCACAAAGCTAACAGGAGACTCACAAAGAGGCAGAGATGGGCAAAAATACATCAAAATGTATTTTGATACAAAATACCTCTCAAATAAATGTATTAATACAAAATACTGGTGCCAGAGAATGTAACAAAATACAATAGCTGCATTTTGTATTTAAAATAAAGAGAGGAGGAGGAGGAGGAGGAGGAGGAGGATATGTCACTCTTACCTGTCTTAAAAACTTGAGAGCCCTGTAACATGCTAAACACTGGCTATGCACTAGCCTAGAAAGCATGCTAGCGTCATTAGCATCGATAGCTAGCTTGACTATCTAGCTAGTTACAATTGGCTATGTAACCAGACCCAGACATAAATTATACATCAAGCTAGTTGACATCTGTCACACTCGGATAACATATTTACCTTGACAGACAATCCGTTGAACTTGAAGATCTGAAGACTGAACTTGTGAACTGTTTTTGATTCTGATTCGTGGAGAAAGTATTTTGAGTATTTTAAATACAAAATTCCTCCACTCGAAAGTATTTTGTTACAAATTACATAAAAAAATTTTATCGGCCCTATCAAATACAAATTGCAAAATACTAAAGTAATTGAAATACGTGTTTCAAATACAAGTAATAGAAATACTGCCCATCTCTGCGAAGAGGTCACTATTCCTTACACGGTCCTGAGACCAGGTCTAGCCAGATTAACTGAAAACCTGCGTGGGCTTTTAACTTCATGATATCGACTAATGAATTTCTTGTCTTCTAAAAGTTGGTTAATAACTCTCTTGCTCTCTTTGTTCACATGTTACAACAATTACAAAATGTACGCTCCAGCAGGGGGACTTTCACCTTTCTTTATCTTGTCCCCGTCTGCTGTTATAGTTTTAGTGGTTTACATTTCAGTCCTGTCAATGTAAAAATGAGATGAGTTTAGTATTTTATAGTGTTTTTCTTTTCCATCTCAGATGCTGGGTGGTTATGGTGAGTTCATGTACCAAACAGGCATGATAGACGAAATCCAAAGACAGTATGTTGTCCAGCAGACGGACTTGGGGGTTAAATTGATTCATCAGCAGAAGTGGTTGGAGGCTTTTCAGGTAGGAGGTGCCTCAAAACATTTGTCTTCAGGTGTCTAGATTTGCATTAAGTTATTATTGTTCAATGAATTCCGTATTTTATTTTCCTATATTTTTAACATTTAGCTGATCATGTTGTTACCATCTGACTTCAGGTTTTTGATAGCTTGCTGAATGGTGACGTGGAACCGTATCCCTCCTTCTTCCAAAACGCTACCGGCTGCACTAACTACTACAACTACATGACCTGTCGGGTGCGTAGAAACACTGGCTCAAAGCTGCTAGTGTGACTTCTTGGAGCACACATTTGAAAACTACTAAAACACTCTACTTATTGGTTGAAACGGTCTTTGCACAACCCACCACATGTTGTTATTTATGGCACAACAGGAGCCTGAGGACATGGAGTACTTCTCTCAGTTTGTGACTCTGCCAGCGGTGCGACGTGCCATCCATGTGGGGAACCTGACGTTCCATGACGGCTCGGAGGTGGAGAAGCATCTTCTGCAGGATGTCATGAAGAGCATCAAGCCGTGGCTGGGGGTGTTGATGGACAACTATAGGGTGAGGGTTTTGGGATTATCCACTGTCAGGGTTCTTGCAGTCATGGAAAACCTGGAAAAGTCATGACATTTTAAAATGTTTTTTTCCAGGCCTGGAAAAGTCCTTGAAAAAAATACATTCCCAAAGGTTTTGGAAAAGTCATGGAAATGTGTTATATTCATAATGTCGTTCATTTACGCTGAGTTTGAAATAATGAATATGCTTTTAAAAGAAAGACGCTCAAAATATAAGCAGGCATACATACAGACATCTATATAAATGTTTATTCTTTTAATCAAACTGTTTTCTCATTCATTTGTGTCATTTAAGGTTTACTGTATGCTTTAGAATTCTCATTGTTAGTTTAAATACTACATTTTCTCACTTTTTTATGTGTGTGTATATAGATTTCACAAAATGTTTGGTCATGGAAATTTGGTTTAAAGTCATGGAAATGCATTGGTCAAGATGTGTATGAGCCCTGACTGTTTTGTCTTAGGAAGTCCCTCACTCCCTCTCTAACAGTCTTTTCCTGTTTGATCCATTCTACACACTCCCAGGTTTTAATCTACAGCGGCCAGCTGGATGTAATTGTAGCAGCTCCACTGACCGAGAGGTTCCTGCCTACTGTCAACTGGACCGGGGCGGCTGAGTACAAAACAGCACCTCGATTCCACTGGAGGGTTCAGCCCAGCGACACAGAGGTGGCTGGTTACGTGAGACAAGTGGGAGAGTTTTTCCAGGTGGGTTGTTAACAGTTGAAAATTAATGTGAAAAGTACTCTGAAACGACTGTTTTAACATCTGTAATCCATCCTCTTGTCACTCAGGTCATCATCCGAGGAGGAGGACACATTCTGCCTTACGACCAGCCGGCGAGGTCCTTTGACATGATTGACAGATTCCTTTCAACGCGTGGTTGGATATGAAGGGGTTGGGTCCTGAAACCGCCGATCAAAGCACCTCCACTTTTAAAGAACATATTTTTAATTATTGAGTGTTGATTTGAAAGACTGTTGATTGTCTTAGCCAATGTAAATAAGCACATTGTTGAATTTTTACACATTTCTTTTTAGTATTTTAGCAGGTGACATTTGGTGCGGGACTTTGGACTGCCCTCTGATGCAAATTACATAAATTGTCTTAACTTGCAGCCAGGTCTCCCATCTTCATCTTAAGTGAAAACGACTGCCAATTCAGTGTGATTTTCAGATCAGAGTTTTATCAAAACCATTTCATGTTTATAACTGTACGAGGAAAATAGGCATTCAATCAGAACATGCTTGATGATGAAATATAAAGAACAAACCTTGAAACTACAATTCAATTGTAAACATTTTTTTTGTATTACTAAATCCGAGTGCCTTGATGATCAGAGAAGACTAAAGAGTTTTGCTGTGTTTTTGTGATTGACATCTGTTGCAGATGGAGCATTGTTGGATGGGATGTGTTCCTTCAAGTACTGTTTGGTTAGTCTACAAAATGTCCACCAGGGGGTGCTGGGTTGAAAGACATTTTATTAGAAGGCCAGAAATGAAACTATGTAATTTCACTAAACATCTGTGGGCGTTCAATGATATTTAAAAAAATACAATTTTATTTCTGATTATCTGAACTAAAGTCCTAAAAAAAATACTAAATGAATCTCTGAAGAATAAGGTCCCCTTTGCATGTTGTGACAATACACAATGCTTGTTCATTTGATTCTGTTTGGCTATTGTAGTGGTTTTAAAATGCCTTTGATTTGCTGCAGTGTTGTGTAGTTCAGGTTGGTTATTTATTTTTTTACAGAGATGTTTGTGTCCTGCTGTTAACTGCCAAGTAATTGCATCAGGCAACTATCAAGATGTCTAGACAGTTCAATAATTAATGAGTATTCTAAACCTTTAAAGTGCCTCACTATTTAATGAGCAGTTATGTCTCAAGGACAAGCATCGGGAAAAACTTGATCGTTTGATGTCGACGTTAGTTTACTTTTCATAGCATTCTTCCAATGTTCAATTCATGTCTCCAAGGTAATTGTTTCACTCTGGTTATCTGCACAGAAGATATTTGTGTCACCAGATTTCAAGTTCAAGTAGTGGCATAAAATCAGTCAGTTAATTGTTACAGAACAAGTGCTTTATTTTCATACCGTAATGTAACTGCAGTGATACTTTAACATCTGTACAAATGCAAAACAAAATGGAGACTGTCATTACAGACACACACAAAAATGTACAAAGTTATGCAGGCCAGAATGGATTCATCAGTTCGTTACATATAAACAATGTATTTAAGCGCTGAAATGAGCCTCGACGTACAACAAAAGGCAACAAGTGCTATGCAAACATTATTTACAAACATGTACCACACATTTACTCCCTTCAATAAGAAAGGTGGTTGCATTACATGTACAAGATTACAGAAATTAATGAAATTATGTACAATATTTATAGTTTTTGATTTAAAATAATACATGTATAACATCATTAATACAGAGGCATTGTTCTCCACCTCTCACAAATCCACACAGACGCACACACTGCACTTTCATCTGTCCTTTTTTTGTCTTCCTCTGCAGTAACAAATGTCTTTTTTCTGAACCTGGACCCACTGTCAAAAATGAAACTAGAGGATCTCATATCTAACTCTCAATAAGCAACATCCTCCGAATGATTCCAGTTAAAGGTTTTTTGAGGTCATTACCATAATTTGTTACATGCGAGAGGTTAATTTGGAATGATCTAAAACACGGTTTAAAAAACAACCTAAAATAAGGCAAGCTTTAGTTCAAAGGGTTGGTACGACGAAGCCCTTTTCAAGAGAATCAATTTCTCTCATTGACACATATAAAAATGCGCACACTGACTGAAGGGTTGTCACATGACAAAAACAGTCCAAATGCTTCAACAAAACTTGAGTACCCATTATGAGGATGAAGATTCACATCCTTCATCTATTTTCTTCCAGAATAAAAAGGACTCAAACTTAACCGTGCGGGGTCTTTACAATATGAGCTCTAGCTTCCCTTCCTTTATCTACAGACATGATCCATGCCAGGCACAGTCTCTTCATAAAGCCAAACACAGTTAAGTTTTCTCGCTGGTGTGTGAAAAAGGGGTAGGGGGAATCACTGAGAATTACTCGGACCTTTAATATGGCTATTCTACCCTCTGGCATGACAGAGGACAAAGTGCATAGACAGCTCTGCGATCGCTCCACCTGTCAGTGGAATGTATTTCATCCATCCTACTGTAAAACACAGTGCATTATGGTCATCATGCTAATGAGTCGACATTCCTGGTCATAGGAAAGAGAGAAAGAGGAGTTGTGGTGAACATGAGAAGGCGTGAAGTTTCAAGGCTGCAAGGGAGATACAAAACGGGTCACTATTAATACATCCATCGCCCTGCAGAGGAGGCCTGAGAAAGAGAAGAAGAGAAATTGACGAAGAGGTCGGAGGTACAATGGGAAGCAGGTACTTTTTCTCCTTGGTCAGCTGGTTTTGGGCTTACATGCAGCAGACATCAATGAAAAAAAAAACAATAACAGAGGGAATTCATGATTAAAACACAGAATGAAAGGTTTTGATTGTTTGAAGAGAAAAAGAGTTGCTGTCTACAGAAAGCCAACAAAAGATTTTAAGAAAGATTCAGGCACATTGTGACATTTTGAAAAGCACAAGCATAAACTGCTCCTCTTTAGAAACCGTAAAACACTTAACCAGTTGTGGGATGCCAGTCAGAAATAATAAAAAAAATCATGCGCACAGTCACTTTCTCACACAATGTTTTTTTTGTTTTTCTTTCTTTACACACCTGCTGAACTTTGTTCTGCAGAGGAAAGAAGGCAAAACATAATAATACAAAATACGATGGATCCTAAAATCCAGATGTACAAACACACAAAAAGAGGCCTCGATAATTAAAGCTTCAGTTGGTCCTGGAGAGTGAAGAAGAAGTTTGTTTCAGCTGCCTCACTGGTATCACAGTGTGCAGTTTTGTAGCTGGAACAGCATCGTATGTCCTCGGGACCAGAGTGGCTTGGCCATGCTGATCACAATGTGGACATACTGTAGAGAAGGTGATCAATACTGCAATGTATTGCTTCCAATTGATCATGTTTTCTCTGTCATGCTGTATTTCATGACACTCTTTAAGAATACAGCTGACAGAGAAAAGGTTAACAGTCATATTCGTTTCTAAGAAAGAAAAGCATCATTACACCTGCTTGCATATTCCTGTCTTCAAGACATCACAGGGGCAGTTTGGCTTAAAGGCAGCAACGTCCCCCTCATATCGTGTCTGTTGCATACACTCAACACACTGTTCATACGTGATTTTCAGAGAATACATTGACGGATTTGTTCAGTCCATCAGGACTACAGAGATGTAAGGTCTGCTAATAGGGATGACAGTCTGAGGCTTATGTCTCTGTCCTCTGGTTCAATGACCATCACCTTTTTGTACCATTAAACAGAAAAAAAAGTCACTTAAATGCTGCATGAGATTAGCAAAACTCCCTTTTTTGCTAAAAGCACAGGTAAAAAAAGAGGCAACAAACTAAAGAACATGTATGGGTTAATAGGGTTGGTCTATAAAAATACATATTGGGCTACTGTATAAAGAACAGCCTCACAGGCCTTTGAGGTTTTTCTTGATGGAGGGAACGAGGGGGGTCAGCATGTGCAGCTGGCAGCCCTCAGAAAGCAAGGTAGTCGGGGAAGATTTGGGCTGGGGTTATAGTCTTTCTTGTCCCTAGTGAATGGGGTTAATGTCTGTGCGGTGATTGGTTTGCCCGTGCACACTGCTGCCCCCTACAGTTGTGGTGGAGGTGGTGATGGTGTTGTGCTGAATGACCTGCTGCTGGGAGCACTCTGGTGCTGGACTGCCCGCCGGACTGCTTTCTGGACCTGAGGAGACAGCAGAGACATCAGTGAGGATGGACCCCATGTTGCGTAGAGTAGTGTAAGTACTGTGACCTTCAAGCTTCTACACAGAGGCTTCACAATATAATGTGACAGTAAAACAAATGATAATGAATATCAAAATAAACACAGACCACATTATTGTAAAAAAAGGAAAACGGCTTTATTAGCAGAAACAGATACATGTCAACATACGACTAGATTCACACCCAAAGTCTCACCTGTCATCCCAAAATAGACCATGAATGGAAAGCACAAAAATGGAAAAGTGACTCCATAAACAAGCCTGATGAAGTTTGGATACATTGAATGTGACATCTGTACACAAGCTAGACTCATCGATGAAAGTCTCTCCCAGCCCAGTCTGGGAGTTGGCTCTCTTCTGTATAAAAGAACCATTCAGCCAGGGGGGATGTGAGCCTTATTTTCCTGCGCTAAAGTCACATAGGGAGGTGCCTTATCCTAATTAACATGGAAATGTCACTTGTATTCGTATCAAAGGGTGGGGCTCTGATGTCATGCACGGGCACAGTCCGGTAATCAGTGAGATCTTGGGGCATCCATGAAAGTTTCAATGCCAATGTGCAGCCTGTGACGTCTTTCTCACATTGAGTCTCGGCTGCCTCTGTACGGAGGTGCTGTCAGATGGAAAAACAGGGCTCATATGGGATTCAGACTACCAACTCCCAGTCCAGGCTGGCTACCAGAGTGTGCAACACCCATATGTGAAAGGAAGCGTCCTGCCATGAGCGTGGGAGCTGGATAGCAGCACATAGGAGCGAAGGAGTCTTGGCATTCCCTGTGTGTCCACCACACGTCAGTCTGTAGAGTTTAAATCTTTCCTCTGGCAAGACAATTAACATTTCCACGCACTGCTAGCTGCACTGTATGGCTAAGGCACACAGATTGGTCAATTTCCCAAGTGTGTGTGTGTGTGTCTGTGTTTATGTCTGAGCTACTCACTGAGGTAACCTTGGGACTCTTTCTGCATAGTGGTGATGGGACAGTCCTTGTGTGTGAGGAGAAGCTGCTTGAGTTGGGTCACCTCGTTCTTTAGCATGGTCACTTCATTCTGAAAAGATAGAAGCATTGTAAGTCTATCATTCAGGGAAACAACCATTATAGCAGGCTACGCTATTATCCCTAATCAACAAATGGTGTGCTCCAACTTCAGCGTTAATTTGTAGCTTGCATTGGGCTTAAGACTTTCCATTTTGAACTGAAATTTGGCAAAAAGCTTTGGAGCTTGAGAGATGAGAGCATTTACCAGACAGGGAGTGTCCAACAAAATATGTTATTCAGCGGCATTATGGGAATCATAGGATATTTTTCTGCAGCTGATTTTTACCAACTGACTGATTGTCAGTGTTGGATAAATACACATTCTCACACCAATCCAACTTATTGCCATCATCTCTGGTCCAAAACAGGACAATGCACAGTTATTGCTAGGGAGCTGTGTCAAAAATACATTGACACCTGAAGTTCATTGTGTACCTGAAGCTGCATGTTGGTCTGAGTGAGCTCTTCTGCTTTCTTCTCCAACGATACCACCCACACTTTTCTCTTCTGTCTGCATCGTGTTGCTGCCGCTCTGTTCCTTTCCAGAAACTTCCGCCGACGTTCATCCGGATCTTCGTCCACTACTCGTCGGCGCCGTCCCCCGCTGGGTGGTGGAGACTGCAGTGTCTGCGTGGGATGCATCTGCTGGGTTGCAGGTGACATCTGAAACATGGGGAGAAAGGCCATCAGCTCTCCGATTAGGCCGTGTCTGTCTGTCTGTCTGTCTGTCTGTCTGTCACCATCCAACCAGAGATGTAACCATTCGGACACACCTGGAAAAGCAGCCACCTGTCTGCTGTCACTGCTCTGCTTCCCTCAAAGCCTCTAAACAAGCATCTATACATTACCTCCTGCAGCTATTCCCAGTCTGGCAACTTCCCCAAAAACAACATCTGGTTGTGCCACGTGCCCTGTGAGCTGGACGGTGGGCGTCAGGGTGACAGAGTGAGTGAGTGACTGGGCTGATTCACCAGCCTGCCCACCTTGTTAAAGAGGTGTCAGGAGGCAGTTTTCCACCGCCCACTTCCAACTCAGACTAACACCACCAGACACAGTCAAAAGACTCATTTCTAAAAACATACATACACTGACAGATCTTGACATATACTTGGCAAGGTCAAGTGTTTTCAGTCTTCAGATCATTACCATTTTTATGAGAACCATGGAAAATACAAGCTGCTTTAATGGCCTCTGTGCCTACAGAGAGTGTTGTTTCAATGCCTTAATGATACATTTGGAACATACAGTGAATCGCATTACTTGATGTCGGACTGTCCTTCATCCAAAATGCTTGGCACTGGAGAGGCCGTTAGACAATGCAAAGGACAAAGTGTCTGACATCATGTTTTTTTTATTTATTCTGGGAGCAATACGTTCAAACTTTCAATTAGAATTAAACCAAATGTATTCACGGCTAAAATGTTCCAGGACTATTAGCCAAGGCCGTCTGGTCATCATCAGGACCAGCATTTATAAAACTTCTTCAGCACCTGGAGAATGCTGTGGCCACATAATTGCATCTTGGCAGTGCAGGATGCCGGGCGCTTAGTTTTCAAAAGACACGACTGAGCATCCTTTATAATGGCTACTTCATGGCCTCTTCTTGACCCTTTCCCTTCATGGCAGCCGTCCGATACTGACCTGAAGCTGACCAACCTCAAAGGGAAGAAATACCTTTGAGATGGTTGCCAAGAAACTACTACTTGGCATGGAAAATGTGTCCATCCATTGACTTACAGTGAATGTAAAGCTTAATCTCAGCTATACCGTACTGCTATATACTACTAAATCACGATGAGATGACTTCAAAACTGCTCATAGGGCTACTAAAGTGCTGCCTTGTTTTTAGACATGATACACATATATGATATACAGTGGCGCCTAGCAATAAGAGAGGTTTTAATGTGCAGTGTAGTTAATGTGTTATTGAACTTGTGGCTCTGCCTTTGGGTGTCTAAAAGCTTCAGCGCTCCCGGGAATGTGCTTTGCTTACATGTGAAGCGGAGTGCATTGCATGGTGCGGTGAGGTCTGGTGTGGGTGCCCGGGGTGAAGGTGGGGATTGTGGGAGTTGTGATGGGGGTTGTGTCCCTGCGGGTGGTGGTGTCCACCCTGGCCGTGGCTCTGGCTGTGGTGGTGGTGACCGTGGTGCTGGTACGAGTGGGGAGGGGCTTGCAGGTGCTGGTGCGGGTGCGTGTGCATGTGATGGTGGCCGCTTTGCTCCTGCCGCGATGTCATCATTTCCATCATGTGGCTCATGGAGTTCATGTTGCCGTTAGCGATGGGACCCGGATGGTGTGAAAGCGCAGCCTTCAGCCTCTGAGGAGACAAAATGGACAACAAAAAAAACAATGTTTAACATCATTTTACATTCAAAATATCGTTTTAAAGTTGGTACATGCTCTCATCTATCAGTGTGCTGATTATCAACAGTTACAGAGCGGGTTCATAAGCTGACTAGGAGATGATGAATGGCTCCATGAATCCATGTGTCAAGAGAACAAATCAAAGCCACTTAGGCTGTCCTCTGTCTCTCCTTCAGTCTTGTCATTCTCCCGCTTTACCTTCCGTGATTGCCATCCCACTAGTCCCTCCTTCTCATATTTCTAATAGCCTCTCTCTCCTCTATGTGTGTGTTTGTGTGTGTGTGTGTGTGTGTGTGGATGTCTGCCTGTGTGATGAGCTTGCTTGTAAGGTGTGAGCCTCAGACTGCTCCCTTGCTGTTGACCCAGCAGGAGGTGTGTTGCTTTAACCGTGTGGTCTACTTAGCCATGACTGGACCGGTGTCTCAGAGCGGCCTGGGAGAGAGAGGAGAGAGAGGCTCTCTGAAGGTACGCTTGTGTTCCCCGTGTTTACTGAATGCACCTCTCCTCGAGAGTCTGTTTTTCTGGGCATCACATAAAGACTACCGCAAGATTCTTTTTTTCTAAAAACCCAAATATACAAGTGCCAAAGTATGTCATCAGGCTTCTTCTGTTGTACACAAACCTAGACAAGTAAAAAAAAAACGTCCATGTCTGAACACCATTTCACGCGTTTATTTACATTTTAACCGCTTCAGGAATAACCGGTTGAGAGAGTGTTGAGGCGGTTGAATTTTGATCAAATCCAAGTGCACTGCTGACGTGAAAAAGTTATTCAGTAAACCTAAATAAATGCCCAATCGCATATCCTGTCTACTCTACAATTAGTCTATTCTTCACTTTTCGTTTAAAGGCTACTGTTGTGAATTCCACAAAGTTTTCTATTCTCATTCCCAGTGCTCTCTTTCCTCTCTCGCCTCCCTTCCCCCTTCGCCCAGCTGCTGTCAGTGAGTCCATGCTGTGTCCAGGGCTCCATATCTTTTAACAACCTTCACATTCATGATTCCCACAGGGAATGGCATCCAGCTGGTCTGGATCACAACGCTGAGACACAACCAGAGCACAACATCAGCCCTCCACTCTTCTCTCACACTGTTCATGAGTGGAAAGCTTTTTACCAGGAGGGAGGAGACACAGTCAAATAAATCACTTTAGAAGTGAGGCAGCCATAAAAGTGCATAGCCTCCTGGTTTGTATTAAATTTACATATTGCATATGTGTTCGTGAAAGGATTTATTTAGTAGTCTAGTTGTCTGAACTTGGCTTTCTCCCGCACATTTCCCCCGCACATGAAACCAGCACAGTTAAAGCTAGACCTCGCCAAGCCTGTTTTGGCTGAGTATAGTTTCTGCTTGTCAAACCATGGGATTGCCTAACATAGCAAAACATACGCTACATCATCATGATTCAGATTGCCCCTCATTATGAATGCTATTCTATATTTTCTCATGTTTAAATGTGCACCTAACCCCCGCTAACCGCCTTTTACCACAGCCAAAGCAGCACAGCTCTCAGGGGCCACTGCCCTCCTTCTTTGGTGAGACAGGGGTTAAAATACCACAGAGTGTACACTAACACACAGCGGGGGGCCACAAGCCTGCAGCTGTCCACAGCATCACAGCCATACTGACACTCGCTGAGGGCTGCAAGTGGCAGTGAGAAAGCTCTGACTTTCTGTCATACATTGTTACTATCAACAGTATTAGTGTTACATTTTTTCAGTTTAAACATGCAGAAATCACAGACAGCTAGTTGACATGCAACTGAAACAGAAAATGGATTTAAACAAGCTTACAGGTATAAATCAGAGTCACCAGTGTCGACAAGGACATCTTCCGTGTATCACAGGACGAATCCTGAAGCTGACAGCCCACACTAAACAACTTCCCTTCAGCCTCCAGCCTGTCAGTCAGCACCAGAGTGGTGAGGCCCTCCCCTCTTGTGAAAGAAAAAAACCAAAACAGTTTGACAATCTCCTGCCACTTAATCACAGAGCAGGCAATCACCTGAATGGACAGCAGCCAAAATAATCTGCTGGCTGCCTGTCTACCTCTCTACTGTGTTTTAGAGGTACATTAGTCCGTGTGAAGGGAGGATGCTCATCTGGAGCTGCCTGACTCTGTCAACCAGGCTCCAGGAGAGAAGGACAGAGAGGGTAAAAAGGAGGTGAAGGGCGGCAGTAAGAGAGAGAGACCAGGGGGTGGGGGGGAGATTAGATGGCTTCTCGTGTCTCCTCCCCACACACATCAGCCCAAGACAGCTAGTGCTCATTTATCAGTGTCTCTGAGAGCTGTCCAGCTGGCAGTGCAGCGCTATCTGTTTATTAATTGAATTAGCCTGCATCTGAAGAGGCCCGAGAGTGTCAGGGTACAGAGGCAGGTCAAAGAGCGGAGGGGCCACTGCAAGAGCTGTAGTGCGGATGGCCACAAGCCGGATTGAGACAAAACAAAAGGACCATGCATGATAAGAAATGAAGGAATGTGTAGCAAGAAGAGAAAATAGATAAATGGTATTACAGTAACACACGCACTGAAAAAATAGAGGATAAAGAATAAAAAACACAGTTCACGTCTTGTTAGAAGAGAAAACCCTTACCGTGATAGAAACCTATTCCAGAGGCTATCTCTGCACAAGTGCCTGCTACTGCTCCATCTGGAGTTGAGACTCCAGCTCAGTTAAACCCACCTCTGCCAAAACTTAAGTCTTTGTATCCAGAACCACAGTGACGCAACTATGGGACGTTAGCAGAGCAATGATGAGCAGGCTGTGATTCTTAAACACCTTCATCAGCTCCCTAATGACTCTCTAACACATGGTTGCATTTCCCCAGACTGCACTAAGCACAATAACTTAACCACCACGTTCATTTCACTCTAATAACACACACACACACACACACACATATACACACACATATACATTTCTCCTGCAGCAACATGGCCGCTGCAGAAAACATTCATTAAATCAGCGCAGGTGTTAGTCTGTGGCGGCACAGGGCGCTCACAGATGGGATGGCACACAGTCTGTCCTACCACTGTCTGCCCTGCTGTTGTTGAGAATTGGGGAAACGACACAACAAGAGGATGAGCAGCCCATGACACCATGAAGACATGTCAGCTTCTACCAGGATGAATCGATGAACTAGCAGTCTATGTAATCACATGCAGTTGACACATCATTTTATGCATTCTGTAAGTATTACGCTTATTGATTTTCCATTGTTAAAACACCATCCCTGGTTCAGCCATCTTCTGCCCTGAGGGGAGGCGTCTCCTCTCAGACCTTTGCCCCCTGACCTCTCCACTCCCTCTCCTATTTTAGGCTTTTCTCATTTATGTGGTTTCAGGGATACCAGGTGATCGCCCATTAATGATATTTATTAATGGCGGCTTCCTCTCTGACACAGGGGTCTTTGAGTGATGTTGCTGTGAGTGCCCTGGGCACATCCTGAGAACACACTCAGGTTTCTCCTCGCCAGATGACTTCATATCTATTAACCCTGGGAGGAAGAAGGAAGAAGCAAGAGCACAGAGCAGGTACAAAGGGAGGAGACTACGCCCGCCTCAGGATGGGTAAATCACAACCAACGAGGTCAGGGTGAGCACTTTTATTCCCCTTAAAAGTGGAGCAGTGTACTATCAGGGGACCTGTGGACCTGTGGCGCCGCACAGCAGAATTAACCAGTCTGTGGAGTCGTTGTTTAAGTGCAAAAAGATCACAGTTTCAAATGGAGATCTTCAGCTTCACATTAAAGACTCCATGTCTCTGTCGGGCCGTTTCTTTGCACTCTAAAGGCGCAGTGATCATGTTTAAAAACACAATATTTCTAATTGCATGATATAGCATAGCTGTAACATTCCTGGCAGTATTTTTCGTGGGCCAAGGCCCCTTAACTCGCTCTCTAAACCCGACATGAGTTCACCCTATGCAGTTTGAAAGCAGGAGTTTGGCTCGGCTGCTTTGCCAAGCACTCAGAGGATCTAATTCCATCCTCATCATCTCCACCACCACTACTACCCTCCAGTGCCTGTGTGCAAAACCCACTCTCTGTGCCCTAAAACTCCACGCCCCCATTAGTTCAATTTTATTAGATTTCCCTCTCGCCCAGAGAGGCAGTAGCGTGCCCCCTCTCCCCCTCCCTCTCTCACACACACCTCTTCGCTGTTCCTTCCACCCCCTCTTCCTCTGCTTGCCAAGAGCTGGGGACTGTTAAACTGATTTCCTCTGGGAATGGAGAGGCAGACAGTCTGATGGGAGGACTGTTATGTCGCCCCCTCTCTGCTCTCACGGGTTTTGGCCCAAGCTGATCAGAGCTGGGGCCCGAACAGACCCTCCCTGTGGTTCCAGACACAGACGTGGAGATGGAGATAGTCCGGGTGTTCTGCCACGGCCCGACGCTCAGGGGAACCATGGCGGTACGGGCGCAGCAAGACACACGCCCACTGAGGAACATGCTCCAAACCATGCACTCATACTCTTGGCAGCTTCTCTCCACCCTGTCAAGTTAATGGATGGGCCTCTGACTCCAGTCTGTATATCCCCACTGTTCCCTCTCTTGTAAAGCCCTGCTCGAGTGCAGCTTACATGGTTATCACTACACCCACCGCCACAATCTTGAGTACAAAGAATGCCTCATAGCAAGCGAAGCAGACAGAGCATGAATACAATAATATACACACAACATATGTCATAATGTGTGGCATCAAAAGCAACAGGCAAATTATATAGCATCATGCTGATGGGAGTAACTAGAAATGTGATGACTTTGATTCAGTTTTTCAAAGATGCTTAAAATATCTGACCTCAAATGTGTGTGTATTTTGGCTGAAACAGGACCCTTAACGTCCCACTTTTGTTTGGATTTTCATTCAGACGTTGTACTCTTATAATATATATTCCTATCAGCACATTCAAGCTATTTCAGTTACACATTTGCACTGGGATCCCACTTTGTTAAGACACCCACAGGCACACGATTCCAACATGTCAAAATGACAGAGAAGCAAAGGAATATGAAAAAAGAAGGCTATTAGTCACCATGAAAAAACAGAAGTGGGTCTAATGTGTAAGCATTAACTAGTTCGGCGATGAGGAAGTGAACTAACGGGTCAATTATTTATCAGACTGAAAATCTCTTGACACAACAGACTTTTTTTGCAAATCACCCCTCCAGTGTTTGGGAGGTAACTTTGGAGTCGCTCACTGCTCGGGCTCCGGGGGGCTCATGGATGCTGGACCAGTCCAGTCTGGCTCGTGTGGTTATGGCAGCTGGTTTACCCAAGCTTGGCTCTACCGGAGCTCCATCCCATTCACGGGCCCTGAACCATGACCAAATGGCCTTCACATACACATCCCATCAGCACAGCTAAAACAACACGCAGTCATCCAAAGACAAACAGATGAGACACTCTGCGCCACAACTGCCACCCTCATCACCCTCCTCCCCCACACACACACACACACACAGACACACACACAAACACACACACACACACACACACACACACACACAGACACACACACAAACACACACACACACACACACACACACACACACACACACACACACACACACACACACACACACACACACACACACACACACACAGAGGGTTAGGCATACAGGCACACACACGTGTAACTACTCAAATATAAATGTACCAATACACAGTCCTTAAAAGACCTCGCTGTACAAAAAAAGTTTGTAAAAGTTGTAAAAGTTTGTGTGTTTTTTATCAAATTTCAAATGATAGAATCTCGTTACCTGCAGACGTTCTCACAGGAGTTACTCTTTGTTCACATTCAATACATGTTGAATTGAGGCATGTCACTTAAATCCTGTTCAGATCGATGAGGGATGTCGGAAACATTTTAGGCTGCATGGCTCAAAGCAGGTCATTTGAGCGGGCCTCAAAGCCCTGTTCCTGATGTGGGTTAACACTGATGTATGAAATACTATTTTTAATAACACTAGCTTTTGAAATCATACATTCAGCTTTTACGGACTCATAGTTACTTAAATATGATCACAGAGTAGAGGATGTTGCAATACGTTCTATTAAATAATGTGTAAAAATGATTATCTTTCGTAAATATACCCTGAGGTCTAATAGTATTATATTATTCAACTGTGGTTAAACACATTGTTCATTATTACAAAAATCCTGTTGGTGAATAAGACGAACAAAACCTGTCAAATGAGAGACCGTTTACTTCTGATTTACAATTACTACAGTATGTAGGCAGCCCACTTGTCTCACTGGCAACACAGAGAGGCAGTGAGAGAGGGGCCCCTCTCTGGTCTGTGTCCAACACTGATAAACTGGCAGACACACATTGATCCAGCAGCCCTGCACTCCACTCTGCTGAAACCACTGGCCTCCATAGCTATAGAAAGAAACATCACAAGTTTATCAACTACAAAACTGTCTTTGAGCGCTTTCTCTATGCAACACTGGATCTCAGCGGATCTTGCCATGCGCCGTGTGTCCTGGTTTGACTGCTCTTTATCGCACATCCACACGTTTACTTACCTAACCACATGGATCTGCATCAAATACGATCTTGCAACTATAACTTTATGGTTTGTTTTAGCCCACTTAGTCCACAGATGTGTTTTGACTCCGAGGACAATGATTGCCAGAGAGGGAGCCAATGCACTGAAAGCAAACCATTTGCATACACAATTGTGAGCATGCACACACACACACATATATATATATATATATATATATATATATATATATATATACAGTACATATACACATAGTCTAGAGCTCAGTGAAGCAGCCTGCAGATTCAGCTGTGTTCTTAGCTCACCGTCCCTCTCTAATGACCTCATACCCTGACAATGCCACCATTCATACAGATGTTGCTTACAAAACCTGGAGTCAGACTCCTATTGTGTGCACTGCTCCTCCTCACAACAAGAAGTTTAGCCAGAGGTGCTCCCCTATAGTGGAAGGAAATGAATGGAACATGTAATTGGGTTATGCTGATAGATTAATTGCTTCTTCTTACTGAGCTAATTGCTCAATCAATCCCTGTGTAGTTAAGTTGAAAAAACATATTTTTTCTTGTAATTTCTTAACAGTATACATATGCATGCAACTATCAAATTTTTCACTTGTTTGCGGTTAAGAGAAACACTTGAACATTCAGCCTATTAACCCAAAGGCATGCGATTCTGTAACTATACTTAAACTTACAACAGTAAGGGTTGTGTAAGTCAAATGTAAAAAGCTACATCAGCAAGCTAGAAACACTTTGATTATCGGTCCTCCTGTGTCCTATGAAATGTTTCTTTAAGAGACGCACGTTTTTTTTCCCTCCTCAAGTAAAAAGGAGTACATTTAGAGCATGCCAGGAATTATGTCATCCGCCCATCTAGTGCCAGCTCCACAGCTAAGAGAGCTGCAGAGAAGGAACATATAGTATTGTTTACCTCATAACAAACTCAGCACCTAGCCCGATGCTTAGTGACAAATTTATTGTCCTTAGTAACAATGTAAACAATACATAATTGGGAGATAATAAAAAACACATTTTCATACATCAGCTTCAAAGTGTTTCAAAGCTCCTCTGTCAGAAATTAGCAGGAAAGCAGGATGTGTGGAAAGCATGGAGCTCATTTAAAAGGGACACAAAAACAATGCCGAATTTGACCACAGACACGAGCTGAGTCCCATAGTCGGCGCTCGCAGATGTTATTTGAAAACCAACTTGATACGGGCCTGTTTGGGCTTCCCTTGTTATAGATGAGAAATGATACTGAACGTCTTTCATCATACAAACAAAGGTATCAAACCATCAGAGCGGGACAGGTAGGTATTCGGGGGAGAAAACAATGCACGTATGCGCATGTGTGCTGATATAGTACTGCATGTGCACCAGCATGCATGTGCTATGTGCATGTGTGTACATCTCATTTGATGTTGTTTTTTGAGTACATGGCTGTCTGTAAATGTCTCAAAGTATGCGACACCGTGCAAGGAGGATGACACAGAGCTGGAGCAGTCAGTGAGTGTGAGTGTGTACATGTGGTTATGTGTGTATGTGTGCGACTGCCCTGTGGAGCGCTAGCTCTGAGCGTTGACGTAATGCTTTGGCCCGGCGCGCTGTGGAACTTGGCCTCCTCTCTGCAGCGCTTCCTCTACGCTGTGAGGGTCAACTATCCCACAACCTCCAGCACACAACACACACCATTCTATTCCCCAGACCACAACACAGCAGAACATAACCACACCCGGCACCATGCGCACCCAGTCCTTAAAAGAAGAAGAAGAAGAAAAAACACACACTTGAACTAAAACTAATAAAACACTCCCAAACAACCAGCTAAAAGCAAAGAGGGGAAAACATACAAGTCAGTTACTGCACCATCGGGCTTTGCTGTACCACTTAAACGATGGCACTTAAGGAGAAAATCAGAGATAGAAGAGAACAAAGATGGCCACTGATGCAGATAGAGTCTTTGGCCCAGAGAGCACAAACAGAGAGCTTAGAGCGAGATATGAGTCCCCAAGGGGCCACAGCAGTCCTTCAGCTCATTAACTATTTACACCAGAGACAGTCCTCCCTGCTGCTCTGGCCCACCACAAAATCAATTAGCCTTCATTAGCCGAAGCTCTGGGCATGCTCTTTCTGGCAGGGGAGGGTTAATCCTGCTACCGAGGCCTCCAGTTACCAGAAAAATATCAAAAAAAAAATCACAATATGAGCATACATGCATGCACACATACATGCAGAGGAAACGGAAGGCCTTCCATGTCATTTTGCAAAGAAGTCTTCAAATTTCTCACCCTCGCACACAGTTTAGCGTCTCAGAATATCGATACCATCTCTCGCCTTTCAACTCCCCTGCTAACTCTGCCTGTCTATCTATTTCCTTCATGTCTATCAAAGTCCCACTAAATCCCCTCCTCTGCTCTCACAATGTAAACGTTGAGCGTAAAGAGTGCATCCAGGTCCGTGCCTCGGGGGTGTGGGGTTACAGTGAGGAGATTTCCCATTGGCGGAAAGTCAACATGGTCGGGGTAATGCGATTAGAGCCGGATTGAGAACGTCGCAGGGGACACATGGGCCTGATCATGGACCAGTTATCCGATAGCGAGGCCGTATTTATCGACCTGGCCCGGGCGCGGATATTACAGACATTAGAAACCCTGTCTATGCTTATGAAACCTACGCTGGAGATCGCACTCTGATAACACAATTAGTCTCTCACTTTCTGTCCACAATCATGGAATTCCATCAGTTGCGTTCAGGCATCAGGGAGCAGAATCTCAATTGATCCACGTTTGGTTGCCGTGCCTCGTGTCTGAATGGCCAACTAACCAGAAAGTTGCATGGTCGCAGGGCCTGTAGCCATTTAGTGACTGCATATGTTTATGGGAGGACTAACAGAGCATTTACAATTCAATTACATAGATAGCAGGAGAAAAAAAAGAGTAAGATGTGTCTGGATGATGGCCAGGGGAGAGATAAGCCTAATACACTAATATTGTGTTACCCCAGCGTGTTACCATAGGAACAGTTGAAGAGATTCAGAAGACTACAAAGACGATCAATCTTGAGAGAGCACGAGGAAGAGGGAGAATTAAATGCCCTGGGAATGCTCCCGCTCTACTGTATCAGAGCAATAACTCTTCTAATGACCTCTGCTACCTCCTCTCACTCTCTCTCCTTCCACATGATGTTTCTGTCTAGCAGATTCAGCTATCAGTGAACTTTTCCAAACACAGAGAGCAGCCAATGCTTTGCAATATGGCTTGACATTTTATGACACTTGCTCTTATTTATATGGCGCCTTTTCTATTTTCAGAGTTACTTATTTTGAAAACAAAGATTGGCTGGTGGTCATGTTGCTATAGGATTTATCAAGTCGTATCACCAACGAGTCTAACTGTCTGTCCATTTGACGTTAATCAGATGTATACCGCCAGTCACTGGCATCAGTAGCAGCAGTGCTAACATGCAAAGCTGAACCGAGTGGAAGTTTTCTTTCAGTTCATTTTCTTTCGTGTTTCATTTGACTCTCACTCGTTCTGTCTCTCTCCTCTCTCGGCTACGTCTCTCACTGCTCTAACTGCCTGCTTTGTGAAGGATGAGGTCATTTGATTTTTCCCCCTGCTGTGTTAAACTAGTGCTAACAAGTTGCAGGACCTACAGAACATGTTCTGTACATTAAGATATACATCAGGCAGTCGGTGGGCAGCACAGCCACAACCACATAAAGGGCTCTTTATTCCAGCCAGAGTCTCCAGTGCTGCACTGGCAGGTTCAGACACAGCTTTGATTACACACCAAATGATGAAATCCACACAGACCTAAGAGCACAGCTTTGCTGGCACAGCCCAGTGGAAAAGAAAGTTGCAACACGTTGAGCTTGAGCGTGTGCACTTGTTCGCGTGTGCATAGATGTGTGTATGTATCCATGTGAATACATGCGTACACTCACCAGTTTGGCTTCTGAGTGCATGGAGGGAATGTGAGCGGAAGAGCAGGAGTTGTTGTGGGCGGGTCCTTGCATACCCATCATATTGGAGCCCATTGACATCTGTCTCTCCATCTGAAGATTACAGTAATAAAAGTCAAACCTTTAAGAAATATTATTCCCAGAACACAAAACTTTTTTTACAAGATGAATAATCAAAAAAAATCTATTTTTCTGTGATCTGTGCTATTCTTTCGGTCTTAACAAGATGCTTAAGATCACTATTTTCACAAAAGAAGTGTTATAATAGTAAGTGTGAGACTCATCCTGCAGCACAGTAGGCTAAGAGGGATGAGGTGAGAGAGCATGAGAGCCTGATTTCTCATGACAGGCTGCACTGTGCACAGCTCTGTGTGATGATAACTGGAGCTGACCCAAAACAGGAAGCCAGCACAGAGGGACTTAACACAGGAAGCCGGTGCAAAAGGGGTATGTGTGTTTCTGACAATAGTGTGGTGGGTGTCAGTCGGACTAACATATCAAACCCGAGCCCCTCCGGGTGCAGGATGTGTTAACAAGGTGACCGAGATGTGAGGAGGTGTGAGTTAGTCATATGAATGAGTTCAAATCTGTCTTTGTGTGAGTGTGTGGTTACTGCCTGCCTCGTAGTGACCCTGGTCAGTGTGGTCGTGTGTCACAGCTGAGATCTGAATGGGAGGAAATCAGCTGGTTAAGCTGACAGGGGTCAGAGGTCACCTGCGCAGGTAGACGATGTGAGCAGTGCATGCAGGAAAGGAGAAGCCTTTGTGTGAGCGTCAGCACGCACACGTGTGTCTGCCTGTGGCCTCCCAGTTGCTGAACTCTGGGTGGTGTGCTGGTCTCCACGGGGGAGTGGGCCCTCTCCAACCCCCCCCCCCCCCCACACACACACACACACACACACACTCTCCCTCTGCCTGACCCCCGCTTCTCCCCCCTCGTCCACAGAGACTCAGGCCGAGAACCTGACACACAGCCTTAATTGCACTAAGTGTGTTTTGTGTAAAAATATCACCCAAATCTGCACCCCTTTCCTGAACCGTCAATCTTCCCCAAAATCGCTTAGCTCTTAATTTAATAAACATGGGAGTTTTTTTCCCCCCATACCATAAACACAGGCTGTCTTGTGTTACAATGAGAACATATGTTGTATCATTAGAATCCTGATATGAGGAGCGTTCTCTGGGTTGTTATCGTTCCCGGCTTTCCAAAGTTGGTCCTCTCAGTCTTTCATGGCTAAATTACAATAAAGTCTATATTCTAAACCCAGCGCTAGACTCCTTCCTTACAATGTGCTAAATCATTTAAATGGTGATGGAAGACATCCCAAACTAATACGAAGTTTAAGTGCAGCCCTGAATTTACACTGTCGCCACATATGAGTGAGTGGCTCTGCTTGTGCATGCGAGTGCAGCCGGGGAGTGAATGTGCACTGTGCGCTGTTATTGTACTCACAGGCATCAGCACGGCCGAGGAGCCGGGCATGGTCTGGTCTGGCAGGGTTCCAGGCATGGAGGCTGGCAGAGGCTGTCTCTGTCTGTTTCGTAGGTGCAGCAATGAGGACAGAGAGCCGGGGACAGGCCTGAGAAGACACACACAGAAAGACATTCAGATACAAGTTCAGGGTTACTTGTTTTGTCATATGACAACATACAATATAACCACCACCACCTGTACGGTGCTAGTTAGAAGTTATAACGTGAAGCATCCATAAGTGGTGTATAAACACAAAATGACTGCTTAATAACGCCAAAGAACAGCTGCAATCATATCTAACAATATGTGGAATTCAAGGGCCATTTTCTCGATTTCTTTCGGAGCTTTCAGCCTCATCCGCAGTCAGAGTTTGCTCAGGTTTCATGAGTGCAAAAAGGTAAATAATAAGTAATAAGTAAGTTGTCAATAAATGAACAAATAAACATACCTTTAATTAATACTCACATTTTATATTCAGACAAAAAATGAAGATGTATTTTAAATGATTCATTGTGTATATATATTCAATCATTAAATATCTGTCCTTACAGGAAGAGTTATATTTTTTGACAAATACATTATTAAATACCCCTTATATTGGCAGTATTTACAGTACACACACTACAGTTTAATGTCATAGTAGTATAAGTTATTCATTCATTGTTAAATGTTTACTCATGGATGCTGACAGTTTTAAATAAATATGTATTTTTATGTTGTGTTTTTAAACCCAAGTTCAAAAGAAGTTTACAAAATGCGATAGGCTGAAAAAAACCTTGCACTATTCTACAAGTCTACAATGTGAGACCACTTAACTGCTCTTGCATCTTAAAAATAATTCCACACATTTATTCATTTCACATCTGTGCCATTTCAGAGCAAACGTTTCCCCCAACGTTCGTTTCTAGTTTCCACGTTTCTGCAACTACAAAGTCAGAATGGGAAAAAAAGAGTGTGTGGCTGTGTATTCATGCTGCAGTTGAAAGCTTAGGCATCTTGGGAGTTTTTGGATGCACTTAAAACAAGCACACTTCATGTAGTACAATGGATGAATAACGATGATGGCGATGATGAATGCATAATATTTGTCGTAACAACCACAAGACGTGCATGACGAGAACCACTTTTAGAAACGGCTACAGCGGTGGGAGTCCTGTGGGGATAAAAAAAAAAAACTCTTGCTGACCACAAAAGTGTGCACGGACCAACCGGCCTATCCACACTCATGGCCCACATCAATAAATCACATTTACAATGAGGCCCAGGCTAAGCTTAGACTATTGACAGCAGTCTTGTCACTGGCTGAGGGCTGCAGTCATCCAAACAGCCAGACCAATCCATCTGCACGCGGTGACATCATTCATACAACTGCCACCAAATCCCTGCTTGTAAGAACCCCAGTTCCCAGCTGCAGGGTGCTGCTACACCCTCATGCATGCAGTAACTATTCAGTCCCTCAGCTTAAAACAAACAAACAGCATTCACGACTTGACTTTTAAATAACTTGTATCAGGAGAATCAATAAGTCTCCACATTATCGATATCATCAGGATGAATGCGAGCTCCATTTCCTTCAGCGTTTAAAAATGTGTGCAAACAAGAAGCCTTTAGGTTAGATGTGTTGAACGGGTTAATATAATCAATTGACCACATCATAGCCTGGATTAGCACAAGACTGAGTAGTGAAGGAGTGATGGCAATTTCAGAGGGGGGTTGCACCAGAGCAAATGCTCCCCCACCTGAATAAATAACTGTATTTTTCCAGACCTAAATATGTGCATTTACGCTCCAGACGTTTAAGATTGCTCCACACACAGCATCATTACCATCCCGACTGTGTGTCATTCCTGTCTAACATCCCAATTTATCACAATCACACTCATTTAACAGCACATATGACATCTGAGCAACACTGCGAATCCAAACATTTCCACATGGGAAAAGTCATGAAAGTACAATGAGGTATGCAGTGTAGCTGCACACTACATCAACACAGTTTCCCTCTGCATGCGTTCACACTCTGCCATCGTCCAGAGGATGAAATAACAGTCATGAAGCAGTGGTAGTGACACGCTGCTGCTTTTGTGTTAACTGTTTTGCAGGATTTGTATTCCATACAATGACCCCCTGATGAGATGAATGAGATTTTTTTCTGAAGCGATTTTGTCCCCCCGAACCCAAGAAGGAAAAATATTAAACTATGCTGTAAAATCTTTGCTCACATCTGCTTGAAATTGACTCATTCATTCTAATTTTGTTTTAAAAGTGGCTTGTTTATCATATGAAATTATTTTTTCATTTAAATGCATTACAATGTAATCCTTTATACTTATATATTATTACACTGTTTAACATGCATATGTCCAAGACTATCGAAACCTTGTCCATGCTATTAATTATGCTGATTTATTTAGAGTGAGCGGAATGTTACATGGTCCTGATTGCCACTGCAACTATTATGGAAAATCTGCTTTGTTTTAACCAAGCTGAGGAGTAAAAAAAAAAAAAGTTCTGGAAATGATTAGGGAGAAACTATTTAAAGTCCAGTGCTTGCCAGAAACAAACACTTCAATACCAGATCAATGAAATGCTTTCAGGTGCTGATATTGTCATGAGGAAAGTCAAATCACACGGCAGTCAATAAGAGTCAGAGGTCAGGACCCGGCACCGGCAGGTCGCTTGGTTGTTGCAGGTCAGGCTGCTGCTTTCTCCAGAAGAAAGGTTTTCTCTGAAGCTCGTACAGGTTGCATTGCTGCGCCTGTCACCTGCAGCAGAGCAGGGGGAGGACAAGCAGCGGGTCCGTCACCACCGCACACACCGACACACACCGCACACACACCGACACACAACCTGCTTGTCCACTGGGCGGAAAAACATCTGACACGCTTCCTCTGAGGATTAACTCAGCTTTGTGCTGACTCTGCTAATAAATAAAGACAGGCTGGAGTCAAAACGCCTCTATTGATGAAAATAAGAATTGTGTTACTTGTTAGAAAGAACATATCCATTTTCTCACTTATTGATGTGTGTGATATTTTGTGTAATATGCATTGCAGTATCAACAGAGTTGAGACACAAGTCAGTTTAAATTTAAATTGTTTCTATTTCCCTGATAAAGACCGTGTGCTTTATCAGGGAAATCTGAAGGACATTTTCTTCTCTGACTTTCTTATTCTGTGTTTGGCCTTCTCATGCTTCAGTTAATTGATTTGTTAGTATTTGGCAGATTCATTAAGAAGTAATCCAAGTCAAAGTTAGCTGCAACCCTTACATGCTTTATTGAGCTTTTTATGCAGGGTTTCTATATGATAAGAGCATTCTAATTGAGACGCGTCTTCTTTTTAATTCTCTCGGTGTTTACATCTGTTTGACTGTGAATACATTATGCACCAGCCTGTACAGTGGATTAGTGGATTAATGTTCAGAGTGTTTGTGTGTGAATCGGTGCATGTTTCAGTGTGTATGCATGTGAGTGAATAATGACAGGCTGCGGCTCCACTGAGGGGATTGATAATAGCCTGGGCCGTGGGCCCCGGGGGAGAGCAGGTAGACACTCTGCAGTCCTGACCCTGCACTCTCACATTACTGAGTGCCTCGCTCTCAGCCCAGCTCTCCTCCACAATCCCCGCCCAACAACCACCACCGCACCACCACCCCCGCCCACATGACATCACTGCCAGACCTTCTTCTTTCCCTGAGTTCCTCTTCTGCGTTTTTATTCTCCAGTTCCAGCTAAGCTATCCTGCTATTTCCTCTCATGTTTCCCCCTCCTCTCATTGTCCTGCAATTTCTTCTATAACTCTCTTCTGGACCCCTCAGGGTGCCCACCCCTCAGTTCAAGCCCCTCTGGATTGGCTTGGTCTAACTTACAAATCCTGCAGTCTGCACACACACTAAGCTTCGCTGTCCCAATCCACACAGTCCCAGCTCCAACTTGAGCACTGGAGACTTAAACACAAGGGCTTGGCGGCCGTCCAAGAAGAGCAAGAGCGGGAGAGAGAGGGAGAGAGGGAGAGAGGTGCAGTCAGTCCACTGACTCATATCCTTCCCTTTCTGACTCTGCTCCAGCAATGATGTAATGCTCTTGGCTTTTCGCCCTCCCCCCACCCTGTGCCTGCCCACCCCCAGATTTCGTCCCTCCCTCCTCCTCTTCCTCCTCCTCCTCCTCCTCCTCCTCCTCCTCTCCTCCTCTCGCTTTTTCCCTCCCTTTCCCTCCTCGACTCGTCCAACATCTCTGCGCTCACTCTGCGCTGGGTGAAGTCACTGCGAGCTCTGGGGTAGACATAGCAGCAAAAAACTTTTCGAAACGACCAAAACAGCCCAGGGCCAAGTTCCAGACGTTCGGGAGACGGTGGTGTAGTCGCCATGGGAACGGAGGTAAACAGGGGGAGAAACAAGGGCCTCAAACAGCTTGCAGCTGCCTGGCTCTCTGAGTAAACACTGCACAGGACCTGCCCCTGATTTACTGCCTTTAATCACTGGTGGGAGGAGAGTGCCATGGGGTTTGGGCTGAGGAAATAATACGAATCTGATCAAATAAATCAGAGCTAATGGGTTACAACACAGGCTGACTTTTATTAGCGGGCTAGAGGAGGGCTAGATGCTGGACTGGGATGGATCTGGGATGGGGTGTCCTCACATTAGGGAGTCTCAAGCTGAGTTAAGCCGTGCCAAAGCACAGTTGAGAGATGTTGGTGTATGCTTCTCTGGAGTGAATTAGTGCACATGTTGTGGTATTTATTCACCAAATATGATATTGTTTTTGATTCGTTAGATGCTATTAGCTGAGTGAAGATGGGTTGTCTTTCATTTCCATCAAAAGTTAAAAAGTATGTCAGTACATTCCTTTCGCCATTCAATCAGAAAAACACGTCATCTTGTTGCAAGCTAACATGACATGCAGCACCTGACTGATGTTGTAATATTTGGCTCACACCGCCCCTTTCACTTTTAATAATACTTCATCTTTCTCTGTCTTTATATACTTAAACTTGACTATGACTTAGCTTGTTTGTCCCACTCCTCCTCAAACAACTTCTCTTCCTCTCATCTAGCCACCTGGCTTCCAGCATCAGTCTCATCAGTTTGTCATTCAGTTTTCCATCTTCATTTTCCTTTCATAATCTCAGTGCATTTTTCCCACACCGTCATTCTGATCCCACTGTATCCTTACTTCCATTCAAACATGATCTCTCTTTTCCTTTCCTTGTGCAGACATATCTTTTATCTTCACCGCCACCCGACAGGCCACCGTCCCGGTAGAAAACCCATGTCCTCACATCTGAAGTCTCTCTTCCCCCCCTCTCTCTCGTCCACCCTCCTGATCCTTCATTTCCTCTCCTCCATCTACCTCCTATCCTCCTCTTCTTCTCCTCCATCCACCTCTGATCCCTTTCTTCCTCTCCTCTGTCCACCTCTGATCCCCCTTTTCCACACTTCCCCACGTTGTGATCCCTGCTCCCCAGAGCTGTGAGGCATGTCCCTGTGTGTGAGTTGCTTGTGCAGGAGCCTGCATGTGTGGTGGCCCCGGGGCAGGGATGACACAGCCCCACTGGAATGAGAGGGAACAGAGTCTGGGCGTTCCTCTACAAACGCACTATTAAACCCACTGCAGTACACAATGAGCTCATCTTAATTCAGGTCAGATGTACATCCTGCATTCTCTCTCCCTTTCTTTTTCTCTCCTTCCTCTTTTGTAATTGATTGCACTGTACCTTATTGTATGTGTGTGTCTCTTCTCTCTGCATGCTACTATTCTATGTGCACTAGCTTTACAGTTTAAACACAGTTCAACAGTTTGCCATATTTGTCTGTGGAGAAGAGCATTTGTCAAGTCAGAGCATGAGGGCACCTCAGGCATTTTCTGGAGGTTGCGCGCTTCTGCACTCAGGGTGGACCTCCCTCCTTATCACCACTTTCTGAATGCAATCTAATCATAAACAATAATAAAGGAAGTTTTGTTTAAATTGTGAAGGTCATGAGTTCAAAGTTTGTCCATGGAAAGCCCATAACTCTCCATGGAGGTGTGGAGGCTTTCTCTGTTCCAGCACAATGGGTGTTGAAATCAGCACAGTTGTTTTATCACACGCATGGGAAAAAGTGTTACGCAATCTATAAAAAAAATGTGATATGCGATTAACATCAGAACTATCAGCACCACTGCGCCATCATTAGTCAATTGGTGGTAACAGCTGAAGTACTATATGTACAAACTGTGAGAAAACTAAATTACAGGATCAGGATCAAAATTAAATTAAACCGTGCACAGACTGCATTTGCAAATGTATTGCATTTTATTTGTTTTTAAGATGTGAGCTTTTTAGAAAAGTGCAAGCCACAATCTAAAAATCACATTAGCTGAATTGATGTGATGACCATAATCTATATATACATATACATATATATACATATATGAGTTATCGGCACGATCTTTTACCCTGCGGTCCTTAATAACCAATTAGCATATCATCAAATCATCTTGAGAAAACACAGGAAGTTCAAATGTGTCGAGCTACACTTGAGCTTTGCATGAAACCTGCTGTTTAGAAGGCATGCAGACCAACATTTATTTGTGCTACTTCCCTTAAAGGCAGAAGCAAGGAACACAAGTGGCTGCTGGCTCTGAGGTGTGATAAATATTGTGCAGTTAAAGCAGCATGGGAAATAAACCCACACATGTACTTCCTTTAGAGCTTTGCACAGCGATGTGACAAACCTAAAGTTGCACAGAGTACACGCAGGGTAGGACATCACCAGCAAAACACATTTAAGTTAAGAGTACAATCCTGTAGAAAACTAAAAACAAAAATAACTCTTGAGTATGGTGGACTACTTTGAAGTAAAATATATTGTTCATGCCTCATTTGCCTCGGGAATAAAGTAATACAAACATCTCTTCTGACACTTTTAAACTGATGTGATGATGGTGGCAAACCAAAAGTGACTGATATCAACAGTCAGTGGTGTTAGGCATGGCACCTTTTAGTTCTCAACATTTATCAAAGAAAATGTCCCCATGTAATTACAGCAGCTGTTTTTACACTCAGCCAAAATCGAGATACGTAATAAAATACCACATCATCATAAATTGATGATTAGATATTTTACCACATCTGTACTGTAACCACTGTAACGATTGGCCAGAAGTCCTCTGCTGAGCCAGCGGAGAAAAGTGACATTTGTTGCGCCTTGTGCCCATACAGCACATCTCCTCTCAGAATGTTGTATCTCGCATGGTTGTCTAGTAATGTCCAACGCATTTTACTCTGACATAACTCCAGATGTTTATAATTGATATTCAGAAAGCATTGAAATCTGTTGGAGGCCGCTTCGCTTTGTATGATAATGATAGCCGTGACATTAAGATCTGCTGGCTGTTCCTTATGCCTGGCTTTAACACTGGTTTGTGTCAGTGCAGCTCCCCGAAGACCTTGTTTAGGGACTCGGAGCAGAAGGGGAGAGAGAGAAAAGAGAGAGAGAGAGAGTGAGGTCCTCAGGTTTCACAGCTGCAGGCCCAGCTCAACCCTAAAGTAAATGGACTTGAGGAAAGCCAATCCTAATTGATTCCAAGCCTCAAAGCTCTTTAGTAAACATTGTGGAGCAATGAAAATGACTTGTTATCCTAATTCATTGGACGCTCACGCTGTGCGTTCAGCAGAGCCGAGAACGTAGGAAGCAGATGGAGGCGAGATTAAACCGATTGTGTTTGGTGATTTCTTCTCATTCAGAGATCTACTCATCACAGAGATTAAAAGCTTTATAGGCCTGAAGTGATCACTTGCACAAACGAGGCAGATTAATTGGCGAGGATAACTTTTTCGCTAATTGTCTCAGATTTAAAAAAAAAAGTAAATTAAGCACAATCATGCACGGTAAAGACTTAATGCCTTGTGGACTAACAAACAAAAAAACAGGAACATATTGGCGACTGCAGCTGAAGTGACTTAACAGGACAGCAGCGTCATAGGGAACCCCTGATCTGACCTTCAGGCTCCTTAACTCTCAATCTGGACAGAGCACAGCTAGCTTGTGAAGTGTCCGGCTTGTTCGGTGTGTGGGAAGTTCCCGTGGAGAGACCCTGTGCACGGAGCCTTTGGTTGGCCCTAATGGCTTCCTGTGGAAGCACTGCTTCTTAGTGGAGGGGTTTCCTTAGCCCATTTTCCTGCTGATGTGAACATTTCCACATTTCTCTCGTGTGAATCTACTCATCCTATTCATGGGTTCCACCGTCCTCGTAAACAAGTGCAGTTTTAGCACACACAGTACATGCGCTGCTTAGGAAATGCCTCATAATGGGCTATGATAACGGCTGCTGACACTTACGTGCCATCCTGTGGCTGAAAACCAGTGCCACACGGCATACTGGCTCTGATGAGTATTTAATGGCAGGTAAACTCAGGTGAAGCAGGCCCTGCAAAGTCTCTGTTACTGGCAGTGATTGCTGCTCCTCTAAGGGGTTGAAATTTCATCCCTGTCCTCGACAAAGAGCCTGACGGAGTGTCAGTCAGGCTTAGTGAAGGGCCTCCCATCCAATATTCACTAGCTCCTCGAGCAGTAAATCTACACAGGACAACCTCGGCGCAGCACAGGCCGAACACTGAGCCATCTCAATGTCTTGCTTGCACACAGGGCTGGTTTACAGTAACAAAGCCCTGGCACAAGTTTGAAGGTGGTTGGGGTTTAGGGATAAGGAAGGAATGAGTTCAGAGGAGTGTCTCCAGAAGGAAAACAGTGTATAAGTGTTTGTGTGTGGTAACGATTATGCTCTTGATATTTAAAGGCAAAAAGTCACTTGAGGGAAAGACATTGCTTTCAAAGACCCATGTTACCATGAGTAGAGTGATAGAGTTTATACAATTACATATCTACTACGTACACTACTCACAGTGTGCAGATATGGATTATTTGATTATGACTGGGATGAAAAATGCGTTAAACTGCATGAACTACTACTTGACCAATAGACACTGCAGATAAATAATGAAGCATCACACAACACAACGACTGCAGTTAACATCTGCTGTTTTTTTTTTTTATAATACACCTGTAGCATGGCTGTGCAAAGGTATCAGAGAAACAGAGCTCTAAGGTTTTGGCTGACATTCCCATGCAGTGAAAGGAACTATTTTAGAGCATGAAATGCTAAACCGCTGTAAAAGCAGTCCCAGCTAAGGCTATAACAATGACCTCATCTTGTCCTCTGGGACCCTCTTTGGCATGCTCTGCTGTGGGACAATACTGGATGAACAGCAAAACATGAATCGCCTGCCTCACACACACACACACACACACTGCTCCGAATGTAACAAAACACTGACATTACCTCAGAGAATATGGAGGGGTGACACAAAAGGACCAGGCCGAGCCTAAGGCTGTCGCTGTAACAGGGGCGCACTTGAGGTGAGAGGATACACTCAACACTCCTCAGATAATTTTCAGTCTGTCAGCAGTTCCTAGTGCTTCTACTACTCGACCACAAAGAAGAAACACATAATAGAAAGAGATGCGAAGATGAAAAACACAAACAATTCTTCCCTCTCTTTCTCTTTCAAGTCAAATAACATATTTGTTTGTAAATGTCTGGTGTTCTGCATGGATTGCTCAACCACTTGTTCTACTCACCCTATCTGTCTGTTGGTGGATGGAGCCTGAGTGATGACGGAGCTGGACTGAGAGGGCAGGGCCTGCTGGATCACTATGCTGGTATCGTGGTTGCCCATCCGCGAGTGGGACTGCTGGTGCTGGCCTTGGCCTGTCTGGCCGTGCAGTGAGACGCTCTGCAGCGAGAGAAGCGAGCAGAGTGTACAAGTGTTAGGTCACTTTCTTTCCAGCATGTTGATTTTTCAGCACAGCTCAAACATTACAACTGTTTGAATGGGTAATGAGGATGTAAACTATCATCCACAGGCAGTTTCTGAGTTGAGGAGGCATTGAGGGGTCTAATAAAGACCAGGTTTCCTTATTGTTCTTTGACCCGTTTGTTAGTTTTACCTCTGTTACATGTAACCGCATACACAGTACATTCCAAAATAACCCCGTAGGAAAAAATATATCTCCGAGCTAAACGCACATATCTTGGCATAAAACAAACATCAAGTTGAAGTCATTTGCATCAAGGCAAATGTGAAACAGCTGCTGGTAATGATTATATATACATATATTTTAAAGGAGAATACTCACGCAGTCACAAGTGCTGACCATAAAATATATGTGTCGCAGTTGAGGAAAGGGAAAGGGAAGTTTATCAACCAATTAAACCACTCACTCTTCTATTAAAGTGTGAGTCAATTAATATGTCACTATTTAATATTCATATTGGGCAATTGCTATTTTCCTGAAATTTCCAGCTTTCTCTGTTTATTGTGCTGTGCACTCCCAGGGAGTCTTGCTCTGACTCGCCGTCTGCTGACTTAGCAGAGCCTCCCATCATAAACCACACTGGCTTGGGAGGCTAGACAAGGCTGACCCGAGCACAGACGAGCTCCAGAGCCAAACCACCCAGACGACAGCTTAGCTACAGCGTGCACTGCACATCTTTCCAGACATTAGATAAGCAGTCTGTCTCGTGGTGGTTTGACGAGTACCTATGTTAAAGGTGAAAGTGCCTTTAATGCAGAAATGACCACATCTTATGTGAAAATGTCTGGCTGGGTCTTTTACTGCTGTACGTCTGTACGTCTGGGAGGAAATAATACTCCTTCCTTGAGAGATAGCTGGAGAACTGTTTGAAGTTACAGGTGGAGAACCTGATCTCTTTCCTCCTCATCTGTGGTGGGTGACAAATCTCCACCTGCCAGCCCCGTCTGTCAGTGTCAACAAGACTGATGGGGAGCGTGGGGCGAAGCACAACAAGGGCTGGATGTGCACCATGTGACTACACTTGGATGAAAAGAGGTGGATGACAAGCAAACAGAGTGCAGCTACACAAGATCGAGGTGTTTTGAATCTATTAAAAGTCTGTGCATCCGCTCATAGTGTGTGTGGTCTGCTGTTAGTGACATGACTGATGACAGAGGCAGATAACACTTCATAACCACCTGACCTAAACCCTTTGGGGGGATGTGGGTTCACCTAGGTGTTTTGTTTCAGCCTGAGGCTTTGTTCTGTACTCTGCTTTACCTGTTTACTGTCCTCTTCTTCTTGGGCCTTGCAAAACTCCTGCTCAATGGAGCAATCCAGTTCACTGAACAGTCCCACTTCCTCACAGTTCTTCAAGAAGCGCGTTGGTGTGGGCGTCTGGTCTGGAAATCAAGGAAAGGTTTTTGGAGTTTCAGCTTTGAAATCAACTACTTTTACAGTTTTACAGGCTGCACATTCACCATCATCATCATGGACAACGAAACACTGCAGCACAAGCAAAATTATTATTTTCATTATGCATTAGGTAAGTGTAACTGTAAGTTTTTAAACATACATTTTAACTTAAAAGTGCATTTCATTGGCCCAATTGAAGCATACATTACTAAACAAACAAACAGGACACATGATACATAATTAAACACAATAGTACCACACACACACACACACACACACACACACACACACACACACACACACACCATGTTAGCAAGAGGTACCGTATATGTTAGACAAATTAAAAGCGAAAAGATGAATGTATGTAAGATGCAATGTGTAATTTTGACTATTTAACTCGTAATTTGCAAAACCAGTTACATTGTTCTATTTGGTATGTTCTAACCTTTCACTACAAGCTCTTCACAGAAGCCAATGCAGATCTCCAAGAAGACTAAAGTAAAGAATGTACATTTTTGCTATGTTTTTGCAATGACTTTAAGAAAACATAACTTCCATTCTGTTAGCGAGAGAGAGATACTGCGCTTGACAGCCCCATTTCAGCTGATAAAGTACAGATCCCACCTACTGAGTGGGGGTCTCATTTGTTGAGCTCCGTCAAGCTGCTGCGGTATTCAACTTGACGTTGTGGGGGGTGGACAGAGATCAGGTTTCAGACAGTCAAAGGTGATTTTAGGATCAGGCTTGTTTCAAAGGCTAAAAGCATACTTCATGGTCTGTTTATACATTCTGGCTAGACCAGGGATTGACTCAAACTTTCATCATGACCTATGCACCCAAAATACAGTTTTACTCCAAATATACTTTTTTTTTTCCTCCATTTTGAACAACTCAAGCTCTATTAATAAAAAAGCGAGTAATGTCAATTTTTAGTTGAGGATAACAACTACGAGTCAAGGACTTTAGGTCAACACTTATAGTCCTAAGATTTACAGAGAAGACAGTCCCAGTGAGAGCATGTTACCATGTGTGCCTGAGCTGTAACTTACAGTAAAAGCACTGACTATCTGTCCCGAGTCCTCAGGAAGAGAAATGGTCAGAGCTGTAACTCAGACAAAAGGCGATAAGAACACCCGGCCTAGAAAATCCGATCCTTCTGTCCACTGAGCGTAAATAATAAAGAAGACACAATCTCGGCAGCGTAGTGTTGTCAGCTAGTGTGGCAGGGTCGTTTCCAGGAATGGAGATCTATACTTATGGATCAGCCTTGGGTTGACACTTGTTTATGCGGCACACAATCTATAGTTTGATGTTTCTTTGAGTAATACATTATAGATAGGCCCGTCCAAAAGAAATGCGTAGTCGATTTAATCAACGTATTTGTAAAATGGAGTTTCTCCAAAAAAGAATCACACCATAACCATTGGAAACAATCTCCCATTATTTCTCTAGAAAGATCCAGACTAATGACACGAATCGGGTGATGTGAAAAAGCGAATCACACTTTAGCTAAACATGATGAATCCTCCGGTCATACGTCAGCGCCTCCTGAAGTGTGCATAAGTGGTATGCAGTGAGAGCTGCAAGGTAGCGTGCATCATAAGCTTTGCATTTTTGTAAACAACTGGTATAGACATGCCATGAAGTTTTCTGATGATAGACAAGTGCGTCTGAGCGTGAGTCACCGAGGCAAACACACCTGCAGATGAAGTTTGAGCCCTGCTGAGGCAGTGTGTGAGAGTGTTTAGCCTTAACTCACCTGATAACATGTTGTCGTTCTTTATGGAGGGGAACTTAAGGGTCATCTCATGTTTGTGTCTATGTATCATCAGGTGGTCCTCCGTGGGGAATCGCTGTTGAGTTTTTAAAAAGTAGGATTGTAAGCAAAGAGTGTTCTCACAACCGATTACAAATAAACCAGTACACTTAAGCTTTTACCTAGAATAACATTCACTGGTATTTGCCATTTAAAGAGTCATCTAAAAGCGCATAAACCAAGGTGTTAATTACAAAGAGAATTTGGATCTAGAGGTATTTTTAAACCTGTACGTTATTCAGTTTGTGTTACACTGGTTGATATTGTGTTTCTCCCCTATGCGTGAGGCAGTAACTCACTCGTCAGGCCTCCTCAATGTACACCTCTTCATATTACACCAACACACATGTACACTGTGTTATGTGGTTCTGTCTCGGCTCTCTCACCTGAGAACAGCCAGGAGCGTTACACACGTACGGCCTTTCCTGGTCCGAGTTCATCACTCTGCCCACTTTCTCATAAAACTACAGAAAAAAAGACAAAAGGAGAAAGCAGGGAGAGGAAGTGAATTACATGAGTTTCCCCCCGCCAGCCTCAAAGAGGAAAAATACACTCATTGTGTCATGCTACACATAAAATTGCTATTGCACCTGAGACAGCTGTGTGGTTATTTTCAGTAATAAACAGTTTTCAAACACGACAGTAATTCAGGATCCTCTAAAATAACATCAAGGTTCAGGGTTATAAAAGGACTGGAAACACTAGAAAAGCATTTAAATAGTCCAACATACTTTTTTTTATTACTATGCTTTTATTACGTGTAATCAGAGACTATAACTTGCTCTAAATCCAGGCATGAACAAAAACAACAACAATAAAATAATGTATTGTTATAGCACTCTGTAAAACTTGCAATTAGTTTTAAACTCATTTAACATTTATTTCTGCAGGACCAACCACATATACAGAGGTGCACATACACATCTAGGCACTAGTGTGATGGGTTGACTCAGATTCGGATGGAAAAAATGACACGATAAACTATGTTTGAAATGTGCAATCAAATACCAACACCATGTTGAAACCACAGTTTCAACAAGGCGTCTTCAAATGTTTATTCTCACCAAAAAGTGACAGAATCTGGTCTAACACATCTGGTGCTAGGTGCTAGTCCCTTTTCACTAGTTTACAGTGAGATGAATTAAACGTTAAATGGAAGGCACTTAAGACTCATCGAATACCCTTTTTTGAAAGTTGACACGCTTTCACGTTTCAGCCAGAAGTCATTTAAGGATTATGTTAAGTTCCTCAGTTATACATCTAGTGAGAACAGAAAAAGGAAGCAGCATTGCTGTACAACGTGCAGTTTATTTCTTCTAAAAAACTACTTTAAAAACATTTGTTTTCCTGCAACGACTGCCAAATCTGTGCTTTGTAAGTAATTGCTTGTTACACTGAAGCCATAGTCATGCATCATGTCAAATGTGCAATGGCTACAGTTATTGTTTTAGATGCTTTAATAATTTAGAGTGTAAAAAGAGGACACGTTTTCCCTTCCTTCCGTCTGTGATAAAAAAATATATAAAAGAAAATGAATCCAGAGTCACGTAAAATTTAAGGCCAACAAATGCTATAAACATGCTGTCCCTCCGCTCACCTAGAGAAACTAAATCAAGCCTACAAGGATGCATTCTGCATTCAGCTTAACAAATATATTGAAAACAGCATAGCTATATTTATGACAGGATGTCAGAGAGAAAAACAGCAGAAATAACAGGTGCATTTTAACAGCTTCTCAAGATCAAACTAAGAGCATTGACATGCCATTTAAAGTGCACTTTAATCAATCATTTGATGCATGTGATGCCTCGCACACATTTAATTATGCCATCGACTTTTGCAATTGTTCCTGCCAACAGTATCTATTGCAATGCTGTATTATTATTGTCGGCAGAAAAAGTAGAAATTGACGCGATTTTTTAAAGAAAGAGTGAACAAGTAAGCGGTATAAAAGCACATGTTTGAATATGAACTGCATTGTGTCTGTAATGATTAAGTTAAGACAACATTAAACACAGATGCAAGTGTAGATTATCTATTTAAATGAGAAAAAAAATGTAATTACTACACTCAGTGAATTAAAGGTACAGAAATAATGATTTAAGTACTTGGACTCAAGCCCTTGTTCTTGCCTGTAACATTGTGTTTTAATGACTGCTGGCTACTGGGTCATTATTATGTATTGCTCATTTCAAGGTCTTATCATTGTCCGGTACGATGCAGCATACCAAACACACACAAACAACCTCTGAGTAGTCACCACATGCAGCACTACAGATGCCCATCCCTTTCTGACAGATGTTTTATGGTGTTAAGTGAGTGTGACAAGTACTAAGGTGGTCATTATTAAACCACAGCACAGCACCCAGGGACCATCTTTATCTTCGAGCCAGTGCCTGGATCAATAACACGACGATTCTTAACACTGAACATGCAGTTCTTTTGGTGCGGGACAAACAGGGAATGGACATTCAAACTCTATACAGGGAAGGCCCCGGTTCGCCCAAAGCTGGGAACGTCCAAGGCGCCCTTATGGAGACCCATTCTGTACTCCAATAAGTGAAAAAATATATTTGAATAGTGCCTGGGTGAAAGAGGAAAGCTGGTAACGGCATACAAAAAAAACACGGTGCATCTCCACTCAGACACCACAAAGCAAAGCTAAATGAAGAAAATTGTGGATATTGTTTTCTTCTGTCTTACTTATGTACCACTGCTTGAAGCCCATCTAAACAAACAGTTCAAAGGGGTCTGTTAAGAAGCTCATATTTTAATCATCAGCATTAGGAGTTTGTTTATCATATACACTCTTTATAATGACTAGAACATCTAAATTAATTACAGTATTTACAGCAGTGATACTGCACCCAACAGATGGCATTTACTACACACACACACACACACACACACACAACACAATGTGTATGCATCCGTCAAGTGATTCAACATCAACATCAATAACCCTTGCATAGTTTTCGTTGTTTGCTAATCACTGTACATACTTATATACACTTCATATACACTGAATATACTTTGCATTTTTGCACTTTCTTTATTGTTTAATTTCCTAAATGAATACGCTCTGCTGTTTTGTTGTATATATTGAATATTTTTCATTCCTGATATCTGTTCTTTGTTCTAACTTGGTACTGTGACAAACATTTGAATACAGTATACATCTATCTATCTATCTATCTATCTATCTATTACTATACTTTTACCTGCCACCATCATTACTTCACAAAAAAAAAAATCAGAAATTCAAGTCACTGCCACACGTCCCGTGTCGAGCATGAATACCTTCATACACTATGTACACGTGTGTCTTTTTCATGGGTTCAGACTATTTCCTTAAGCACAGTCAAAACACTCAAATATTGTGTTATGCTAAGCAATGCTGTTTACCTAACAAGCTGTACTTCATGACCGAGCCTGCAGAACAGCATCTGGACAGGGTCTCTCTGTCAGAGAGCGGTGGGCCCTGGTCTCTCTTTCTGTCACCAGTCCACTCCGTCTCTACGACAGGGCCCCTGGAAGCTCACCTGGTTTCCTTTGACACAACAAACACCACTAACACTGATGATCCCAACCAAGGACCACAAACTAGATCCAGGACTATGGCAAGCACGCCTGAAGAAACAGAGCTTCAAGAAGCCTGTGGACATGTTGTGAGTCAACATTTGAGGCCACATTTCATTTTAAAGCACAGTAACACAGAACGTTCAGCTGTTTGTACAATGCGGCCATGGTTTTCAGGATCTCTTCCTAATCAGTTGTGCAACTATGTAGCACTACTACATCACCAGGGAGCACTAATAAGAGTATCCATAACTATAAAACAGATGCAACAATTTGACTTTTACCTTCCTGTTTCTAAAATGGGACTTAGTCATTTTGTCACATTTACCAGTAAATTTGAACCATATGATGCATAACACTTTTGACCATTAATTCCGTGAATGCCTCTGTGAATTATCCAATAGCTTTCACACTTAAAATGACCAGTACCCAACGCCCCTTTCCTTGGAAGAGGCACTTGGCTCTCATTTGATATAGATGTTTTAGTTTAGCAGAGGAAATTTGGTTACACTTTACATTAACTATATCCTGATGTGTGCGAGGGGGACGGATTAGGGTCCGGCGTTCGATTTCAAGAGGCGCTTGGGAGGAATTCTCCAGGTAGACCACATATTAGAATTCAAACAATATGGTGAGGAAAAGAGGGGTTGGGGTGCAAAGGTATATGGGGTTAAAGCAAGCACAAACATGCGGAGCAATTCAAATCTACAGCTCCCCATAGCCGGGGCCTTTGACAGCACAAGTTCAAGGTAGGATCACGGCGAACCCTGAGGCTGGGAACATGGCCCTCATCGACAATGTCCGCCCTGAACTTCAGCTCTTGGAGTGAATGCATCACAAAATGACTGCTGTGATGTAAACCTCAAGCCCTATCAATTACTCTCTTCCACAACATGTAAACGTATAACACACAAAGAAGCTTTCTCAGAGGGCTACATGACACTCACATTATTCTTACTCACACAATGTGTTATACTGTGTTACTGAAATAGAGGGAAAAGTCTGCAGAATGAAATTATTAAAAATGTAGAAGTCAAGTGAGACTTCTGTGGCCAGACTGTTGATTTGTGCTATAATTGATGTTATTCGACCCATACTAGTACGATCATTATCAGAGGAATGTTTCACCTTGAGCACATGCAACAACCATCAACAAATAAAGGTCACATTTCATTACTGCAGTGAGCCGCTGGACTGCAATCAAGCTGAACATTGTGTACAATATGTGAAGAATTAGTTTGCATCAAGGTTATTAAATGACTTATGTTATCCAGTAAGATTAATGTTGAGTCAGTGACTTTACATTGGTTGTGTTGCAATTATTCACATTTTCTTGTTTATATTCCTATTTTCTTCATTAGATTATTACAGAAAGTAAGATTGTAAAACAAATAAAAAACGAATGTATCATGCATTATTATTATGTCACAATTTTCTCAATCAATAGATCAAAGGACTATTTTTTTTGTAACAAAGATTTTGAAAACGTACAAAGTATCTTCATCTTCCAAACTTTTTCTCAAACTGTTGCTTTCACAAAACATAACTTTGTTCCATATAAGTACCGCCCGCTGTAGCATTTATATATATATATATATATATATATATATATATATATATATATATATATATATATATATATATATATATATATATATTTAAAAACATCTGTATTAAATTATCCGAATTTCAAACATTATCATCCAACTTAAATCCCTGATCTTCAGCAGATAAACACAGCAAATCAAAAGGGATGCAATAAAGCCTCCACATGAATCTAAAGCAGCGTGCAGGAGGAACACGTGGTTATTGATAGTGTTGTCACATAAACATAATGACAGCGGGGAGTAATCATGATTAAAACCGCTTTCTTCTTTTCTAAGCCGTCTCGTGCGGCCACGAAGCGCGCCTCGTCAGCACAACCTTCCTGAAAGTAACCCTCAACATCTCAGCGGTTAATCAAATATCGACTGGCCTGCAGAATGACGTAATGTTGGTCACATTGCTCTTCAAGAGAGAAAAAGGGAACGCAAATGTCTCGCTGAACAGGGGGCATCACTCTTTTCTTTTTTAACCGGCATGACAGCGAAACCGCCGGGGCTATCATTATCCGGGCGATCCCTGGTGGACCGCAGCACGCAGAGCCCGGGACTAACCGGGATGCGTATCCCGAGATGGGACGGGCATGGCAGGGATGCAGGGATCATCCGGCTCTGAGCTGTGGAGCAACTAGAACAACTGGAAGAGAGTTGGTGGTCATTGCAATGGCAACCATCCACTGCAATGACCACCTCTGTAGTTTTCTTTCGGGTTCGAGATGAAGTCCTGCAGACTTTCTACCTGACAGAGCGATCAGCGGCACTTGACTCCGCGTTCAACTTCAACAGTCAACAGATAAGGCCACCGCACGGACCACGAAGAGCGATGACAATGCACGCGCTCTAACGCAACTACACGATCCCTTTTCTCGCACACTTGCACGCACAAAATGACACGAGAAGAGGAAGAAAATATGACATATTGACACTGCTGAAGAACAACAAAACAAGCTGTTGCATGGAAGAAGAAGAAAAAAAAGGAGGAGAAAAAGTCAAAAAGGATCGCTTTTAACAAACACAACAAACCTGCAGCGGCGCGTGCACGGTCCTCTGCATGGCGGTGTGAGGTTTTCAACTTACCAAACAAGTGTAGAAAATGTGAAGCAGTCTCTGAGAAGAAACCACGTTGGACTGAGAAAAGATTACAATACGATCTATTTAGAGAAGCATAACGTCACCCCCGGGTGACGTCACGTGGGATTCCTGAACTTCTAAATCATTGCGGTCCGCTTGGAGGCGGCGCGAGCGCGGGGCGGAGTTTTACGAATGCACAACCCACAGGCCTGGTGGACACTGCTGCTGGAGCCGGAGTGGGCGTGGCGATCTCCAGTACTGCCCAATTAGGCATGCAAATGAGCGTACTAGTCCCGCCTCTTCTTAACAGATAACTTTGAACTGTCTCAGCAGAGTGACATCACTTAACTAAGAAGGAAATGGCTAGATTAAATCACACACGTTGTCACTTATTATCAAGATAATAGTTAACATGCTGTAATCAAACAAAATTCAAGTAGCAATCTGAAATCATTAAAATAGCCAATTTGAGTCTGACTATTAGCAATAATGCCTTTTTTCTTGTTAATGATGATAAAGAAACCCCTTTGACCTGTGACCTCATACTTGATATATTTGTAGCAATGCATAGTGCACTTTAAACACTCAGTGAAACTGATTGTGCATATTGTTGTGCCTTATTTTATATATTTTCTTATACTATTAGCATTTACAGCAATGTTTTTCAGTATTCTTAGTTCTAATTCTTTTTTTTTACCTTAAGTTTATTTTAATTCTGTGTGGAAGGAGGACCTAGCAAAATAAGCTTTTCATTGTACGGAGGAACTGTCTGTTATCTGTGCATATGACAATACAAATATCTCGAATCTTTGAGCAAACAGAACACTTATTAAAACCAGCCTTTTTTACTGCAGACATTTTGATTTCTCAAATTGTCACAGTGGGAAATGCACAGGTCATGCCTCAATCAACATGAACGATGCTCTGCTCGGTGTTCATTTCAAGTGTGACAACAAGCCAGCATGCACGTCGGACCCTGAAACTGAAGCAGATCAAATTAAATTCAGCCGTCGTTAATTAGATTATTTACACCTGTGCTTTTGGTGGGTCCAACTCTATTATGTGAAAAGAAATCTTACTAAATCAATTAGTTGCAAGGAAAAGTAGGCCTATAGAGTGTATTTGCAAGACGAAAATTAAACTAAGCCTTTATATTACATTTTAACTTGTTCATGCCGGAAGGTACTTTTATGCAATATTAAACTATGATGACTAGCCACCCGTGTGTCCAGGTGGCCGTCTATCATGCAGTGACAGTAATGCCTGATTAGCCTGCTATGGAGCCCTGAGGCAAACATGTGCTCATTCCTCCTTCCCTCTGTAAAATATGTACAGTTTTTCTCAGGCGGAATATTACCTGCATGGTCTCAGACATATTTGGTGGTAATTTGAGTCAACACAAATTCATTTTTGACATATATGCAACGTATACAAACCCAAACTGCTAGATTTTGACCAGTACCCTTTTAATATAAGGCATTGAGATTAGAAAATGTTCCGGAAGCACCCCGTTATTCAGGGATTTATTTCAATTGGATTGGCACAAACCAGTAAACCTGGCGCTTGAATGGCCCTTTACATTCTGGGGCCCTGCAATCTAGCATTGGTAACAGTTTTCATATTTCAAAGCAACAAAGTATCCCACATACAACATATCTCATGAAAGGGCCACAAATTGGTAGACCTTTGACACATCATCAAGCTTCACCTGCAAACGAATTGAACGTGCAAAAACACACTGCCTTTCCTGACTTGTCTGCCTTAGCCACGACACACTAGAAGAGATTTAAACAGCTTTGGAGTAGAAAGCATTTATGTTGGAGCTCTGTGTGACCTGCTGGTGCCAACTGGCTGTGATTTCTTGGGCCATAGACACCACCAGTAGTGAAGACATCCTCGGCTTCAGGGATTAATGACTCCTCGCACATTGAGAAATGTTTACCACTCGCCTGCGACCACTCCACTAGACGCACTAAGAGCTCTGTCACTGAAACAATAACGCAGTCTGAAAAGCACTCATAACTCAGAGCTTCTCCGCCTTTGTCTTTTAACCAGAGCTTTAATCAACGTTTATGACATCCTTTTGTCTCTTTATTGCCAATATATTTCCCAACCAATCCAAACATTATGTTCCCAGAGGAGCAGACTATTAAGGTTGGAAAGAGCTGATACAGTTTGGGTCAGTGACCCACACTAAAGCAGATTTGATCTATATTATACTAAACCTTTTATTATTATCCCTTTGTGCAATGCGTTTGATGCGTTAAGATCACCTTGGGAAGATTAGCACCAGGGAGGATGCTTTGTTGCAGCAGGTGCAAAAGGAAAAGAAGGCCAAATAACAAGTGTCAGAAATACTTTCAATTTGAACACAAAATATGAAACACCTTCAAAATATTTGTACTGTGTGCAACGATCGAAGATGGAAAGTATGCGTTCAAACAAATGGAATGTTACTGTAAAGCAAAGTTTCCTGCTCTGCACACCTTCAGCAGAGATGATTGTGCCTGCACAGATGGAAATGTTGGGTTCTCAGTATGACTGCATGCCATTCCTCAGAACAACAAGCAGGACGGCAGATTACATTTAGTTGTATGCTATCTTCACTTCGAACAAACAGCTTGATTTACTGTACAATTGCATGACAGATGGGAGCAACAGCATTGCATTTTTTTCAGAAAAATGTCTGAAAAGGGTATTTTTAAATGCTAAAATAATTGAATCTATCAGTAGCTCTCTGGCAACGGGTGTTTTCTAATTTTTATATGCAGAAGTTAAAATAAATCTCCTTTCAGTAATTTGTCATGCTCTGTTCTAATACTGTGTCAATGTCATATACAGCATCTATGAACGTTGCTTCTCCATGCTGTAATTAAGATTCTAAATAGGGCAGTGGGAATTGAACTTTAACATACGAGTAGGGAACTCTACATGCATTTAAACAATACACATTCATGTTACCCCATTCAATTTATGACATTGGGTCTCCAGATTAAAGCTTCTTGAAAGAACGACCAAAAGTTTGAAAACCACTGTAGCAGGAGGGTCCTCTGGTCCTGGGACGCGAAACATCTCTGCTGGAACTGAGAGCCTAATTCAACAAAACATATGTGCTGGGAGGTTCTCAGTAGATAACCTCAGTGACATTCACGCACTCAAACACTCAACCCTGTAACATTTACATTAGGTGGCTGGTGAATGGTGCTGCCTGCGAGGACTCTTTAGATTTATGAGTGTAGGGCGATGCGCTCTGTGCTCAGCATTTGTGTGTAAGTACATCAATCTTTTGAAAGCTGAATTGGGCTTCTGTATTTGTTCATTCTGGATTATTAAAGTCATTTGTAAAAATGTTCTCTGGCTAGGTTTTTAAAAGTGTCGTGAATGGATGATAAAAATAAAAAAAACTTTTATTTGTATAGATTTTAATGTTATGATTTTGGGTTAATTTGTCTAGCAGTATGACCATTGTGTCATTCCTCCCTTTATAATTTACCTTGGCCCGCAAAACATTCGGTTTTATGACGACGATAAATAAACACATTGGTGAATTGAACTTGAATACATTTCTTTGAGAAGTTTTTGGAACTGGAAGATCTGTTTCTACTATTCTTCAAGACAATATAATGTCATATCATAAACATACATGACATGACATGTTAGAATTAGTCTCTGCTGGCTGCAACATTGTAAAGGCCAGAAGGTGCCCCTCTTGACTGTAGTGTGCGAATGTAACTATCTAATTGAGAGCAAATTGTCTTGTTGGTTAGCTCAGACTTGTTGGCGAGGTCACACAGGGCAACAGGGTTGTCTCGTGCAGAAAATCACAATGCATCTATTACCTCATCTACATTTATGGGCTGTAACAAGCTAAAGAGTAATGATCAGTTGCAGCTATGCTCATCAAGCACACACAATAACAAATAACAGCTTGCACAAACGAGACGCCGTGTTTGATGTAATGCTTTCAAAGTAATAACCCAGTGTTCTCATGCAGAACTGGAAAAACAGTTTAACCATCACTGTGGCGGCGGATCTGAAAATGGGCAGGGCCCAATTATGACCCACTTTTAATGCCGATTATAATTAATGCAAACGAGAAAGTCATTGGAAAGTTAAAGTGAGTAAATAATATCACTGTAATTTAGCATTTTCCAAATGGATTTCCTGCCAATTTGCAGCATTCCAATGCAAATATAATTCATATTTACTGTCTACATACCAGTGATATGTATTCTTACATGTACATTGTGCAGACATTCGATTTTGTCTTGCGAGGGATTGCATCATTCTACCGCTTCAACTGAAAACAGACGGAAAAAATCAAGGCCCTGACAAGTACTTTAAGTGAAGTTTGCACAGACAAGCTAATTGTTTACTCTCTGTGAACTGCAAATAGAAAAACAATTCCATACATGACTGAATCTATTGGAAGTTGGCCACTTTTTTAGAAGTGTGAGCACTTGATATATCAAAATGGCAACATGCTCTTTTCTAGCTAGTCTCTATCTCAAAAAACTAAATGAACAAAATGACCTTGTAGTATGAAACATCAAGTGATGATGGCACTAAACCGATGTAGAAATAACATCAGACGGAAGCTGGAAGCACCTTGTACTGACAATATACTATATTCTGCTCTCTTTGAGTATTATATAGCATCATGTATGCAACAACGCTCTTTTGGGATAGATATAGAAGATCCCTAAATTACTAGACACAAAGAACAAACCTGACTCATATCTAACATCTGACCAACACTGCCACCTTGTGGTCATACGATGCTTTTCAGCTACATGTTGCTCCAGATGTTCATCACAAAAAATAATTATTGATCATTACATAACATCAATTAAACCATAATTAGATACTTGTGTGTGGATATAAGTGGTCACACATCCATATTTAGATAGAATGAACACAATAACTAGAGTTTGATAAAGCAGTTCACACTTTTAGAGAAGACACTGCATGGGGGGCAAATTGAAACTTTGGAAGAATTCAGCAGGTAGTTTGTAGTAATGGTGCTGATTAGCTACAGACAGTCCCCTTTTCTCCTCACTGTATTAACTACACAAACTACATGCATCAATTTAGACACAATTTAAAAACACACAACTTCCCCTCAAAATGTACAAATCCAAGTTATATAACTTATTTCGAGTTATGAGTTTTTTTCAGTATCAGACATAAAGTTAGTTTAATGATGAAACGCTAATACTATTTAATTGATACATTGATTAGATCAATCTGGAAATGATTTCACTTAAATTGTGATAATTAAATGTGTTATTATAAAGTATTTTACAGCACTTTTGCTGATCATCGCTTTGCAATATAGTTATATCAATTCACAACTATTAGATCAAATATGTGCCTATTTTTTCTCTTTAAAAAAAAGATGCTTTCCTCATGAAAACCATATCACCTTACTTCCGGTCTGGTTCTCTCTCTCTCTCTCTCTCTCTCTCTCTCTCTCTCTCTCTCTCTCTCTCTCTCTCTCTCATATAATTATATATTATATACCATTTTGGGGATCATTTGCATAATTTGCTAATCTTAAAACCAGTTCATTATTGTTTTAGCTGTACATCTGGAGTTGTCCGAAGTAGGACACTGTGTAGTAAGTTCACAAGAAGACAAAGAAGACATTAAACAAACAAAATATGCATCTTTATTTGCCAAAATCAAAGCTACAAAGTGATTCACAGAGAATCACATAAAAGCAAACACTGGTTACAATTGAACAAGTTTGAGAATATTAGCCACACTTCCAGGAGCTGAGACAAATGTTAAATTTGGAGATCAGAAACACCAATAACTCTTTTTGTCATTGTTGGCCCTTCTGTCGTAATAGACATAACCCTTTGAAAACGGTGGAACCAATTTTGGCTCTAGATCTTTATTTCTTTTTCACTGTGTTTGAGTCGTCATAGGAACCCCAAATTAATTCCAATATTTGTGCTTATTGTATGTATTTGTTCAGCAAAGTCTTGGGAAAAAAAAAATAAAAATCTGCAAAAAATCACTTTTGAAACTATGAACATCCAGCAAAATATGAGCAAGTTTTTCAAACGAACAACAGCCCACATACTAATAAGACACCTTTTTGGAAAGATTAGGACCTAAAGAATCAGAATCTGCAACAAAAATCACAATAAAACACAGCATGTGGGTGTTCAAAGGAGTTTCAGTTAAAAAAAACTGTGTCGTTCGGTTCCAACTGTAGGGTTACAGAGATGTGTTTGTTAGTGAAATCTGACTTTGTAAGGGCTACTTATTAAGGATTTAGTAAAACCTTACGGTCCGCCGTAGAAGTTGACGAAGCTGACGGAGTTTACGTAAGTACTTAACTTAACGGTTACTTTAATTATGTTTTACACCAGATGTATATCTTCTCACAAGGGTTGCGACATTGTAGCAATTTAAATGAAGTTAAACAACGATTTAAACTTCTCTTCCGGCTTTCTTGAGAGCCTGACCATTTCCTTCCTCGCTTCGCATAAGTACAAGTCAAGTTTACGTGTTTCTGATTCCAGCAGGTCAATTATTTTTTCATTGTGTGCCAATCATTTTATGAAACATATTTGCTTTGTCTTCAAACTCTTGCACGTCAGATCTAAGAGTCCTAATGTCCTCCTCAAGACACTGCTGGTAAAACATATCGGGAGACGCTGGATCATTGGGTCGATGTGATTCCATCTCTGCATTGTCCAGAGCAGCATGTACATTATTTTGAGACATTTGTGGCGAGTGTGGCTCAGTGGTTAGCCTCTTTCAATCAGAGGATCGGTGGTTCGTGCCCCGGCTCCACTAGTCTAGGTTGATGTGTCCTTGAGCAAGATGCTTAACCGCAACAATGTAAGTTGCTTTGGATAAAAGCGTCAGCTAAATGAAATGCAACACTTATACTTCTACAGGTTACCTGCTTGTGTTGAATACAGTTAAAAAATAAACTCTGGGTTATAGATGAGTTTCTGCCTGGAAAAAGTACCTTCGATGGACGAATCTCTGACGTCACGTCACACGCCGTTACGTCACAACCCTGCGACGCTGCATTTGTAGACCGGCTGCGACGAGGCGGTCCTGCTCGCTCTCTCTCTCTAGCGGGTTTGACGCAGACCGGAGGAGTCACCGCACCGCCCCTGCCGCTCCGCTCCAGCTGTTCCCACCGCTGTCCGCCTCCCGTCTCCCCGCTGCTGCTGCCTGTGCTCCCATTTCCAATGCAGCAACGACCATGACAGGCATCGCCGCTGCTTCTTTCTTCTCCAACGCGTGCCAGTTCGGGGGCTGCGGACTTCACTTCGACTCGTTGGCCGAGCTCATCGTGCACATCGAGGATAACCACATCGGTAAGGGCCAGCAATGGCCGAGCTTTTGGTGCTAGCAGGAGTGGCTAAGTCGGCGAGCTAGCAAGTTACTTCCTGCGTCCTGACAACACTGTTGCTGGGTGTGGTGGCTGCTGATGTGTAGGCGTAGATTTTACAGCTCGTGTTCACCGGCTGCACATCTGTAGCAAAGCTGTGTCACTGATTAGAGTTGTTCACTGCAACTCCGACAGGAAGACGGTCCCTTAACGCACCGTCGACTCGCTCGTGCCACATTATTGCAGCGCAAGGCCCGCGCGCAAAGCTGCCTTGGAAGCGTCGCGAGTTAACTTGCAGTCTGCACGAGCCAATGAAGATACACTGATTACTTATCCGCTTGTTTCAGTCCGCCTGACAGCATGGTGCAGCTTCACTGCTAGCTGTAAGTAAGGATGCACTCTTAAACTAAGTTACTGCCGTACTCCATCACATGGAGGAGCGTTTCTCCCTCTAATAATGATAGTTTAGGGCTCTTTATTATTTTATGTTGCTATAGTCCAGTGGTTCAAAAATGGGGGTACTAGTTCTCCTGGGGTACTTGAAGGCACCCCAGGAGGTACTTGAAGGCACCCCAGGAGGTACTTGAGATTTAAAAATATATATATTTAAAATTAGCATCAATTCAAAAATAATTTTAAAAATAGTTATTTAATACATATTCAATAATATAAGTGTAAGTTGTTAAACTGAATAGTATATATTCTATATTAAATCAGACGCTGATGGCACAGTGCTGTGTATTACATTATTTTTTTTTAAACCAAAAATGCTTTGCGCTGTTTAGGGGGTACAGTGGGTACATCACTATTAAAAAAGGTTGAGAACCACTGCAATAGCCTATCGTTGAAAATATTGTTATTACCATATTTCAGTTATTTATATATGCTTTTAGAGCTGCACAATGTATCAACACACATCTTCCCATAATATCTTTTAAAATCAAACTTGTATACTGTGTGATATTGACTTACTGACCATGTTTGCCCATTGGTTAAGTTAGCTGAGCATTTGAATATATTATTTGTATTATTATTTACAAAATCTCATTATTATGGCTTTGTATACGGCTACGAATAAACATAATTATCCGTATATCCCATATTAGTTTTTACCATTTGTCAGATGCCGGTGAAAATATGTATGCATGGTATTGGGAAAATATAACATGGTGTGTTTTAAAAACTAGCTTGCAATCATGTTCAGCCTTTGTTGTGTGTCTCTAGCCACTGAATGAATGATACTAGCTATACGTATGATGTCATCTGTGTTGATCACTAATCAATAGGACCATTACAAGATAACTTCCTGTAAACAACTTTGTTTATTCAATTCTTTTTTATTTTCTTAAAATCAGTTTTCCTCATGTGGTTTTAAAGGATGAAAGCCAACCAAAATCTGAAAAAGTAAAAATTACCTTTTAAGACAGACTTGTGTCTCTGACTAAAATGGAATATTGCATTCATTAATATTGACTCTGCTGCTCATAATGGTGGTGTCAAGATGTGGACTTTGAGTTTTCTGCATGACCAGGATTATATCAAGTGTATCACGGTCAGAAAAATCATAACATTTTGTTTGTTTATGTAAATCATGTCCAATCCCACATGAGTGTTGGTCTCCAGTACAGCGGCACCAGCTCATAGCAGCTAAACACTGCAATCAGTGCACATGAGCGAGCACAGTGCTGCCCCTCTGACTGCACATCAAGTCCTACCACAATCAACAAATCAACAGCGCCACCTCTAGTTCGTGTGGGGCAAAACAATAACAAGGTGTGTGTGTGTGTGTGTGTGTGTGTGTGTGTGTGTGTGTGTGTGTGTGTGTGTGTGTGTGTGTGTGTGTGTGTGTGTGTGTGTGTGTGTGTGTGTGTGTGTGTGTGTGTGTGTGTGTGTGTGTGTGTGTGTGTGTGTGTGTGTGTGTGTGTGTGTGTGTCTTACTTATGAAACTTACTTATAAAAAACCTTACTTATGAAATAATATAATATTAACTGGAAAGAATAAAGCCATTTATTTGTTAGATATGGGAAATGCATTTATTAGCTGTGAACCCATTTTAAGTACTTACAAAGTCTAAAACACTCTGTACAGGTGAAACGTTTTGTTTTTATTCACTGTTGTAATATGTACAAAATAAATGTATGGTATTGAGTTTATATGATAACTTAATTTTAGGGATTTTAATTGAATTGCCAGGTAATTTATTTAAGCCTTTATTCACTTTTATTATGAAATACATTTTTAGCATAAAATCACTAGATAGAAATGTGTGTTTTATTTTTTCATTTGTTGACTGTTTTGGTCCTCCATACTATGCTATATCTATTGAAGTGTATGAACAAATTCATTTAATTTGATTTTACATACAGTTTATGCTATACTATATATTATGAACATTATTTGTTTTGTGTTGTGGAAATGCAATCATATTAACTAAGCCTAGCTGGAAAGGGAATTCCTCTCAAAGTTTGACACTCTTTTAGTTCCTATTTCCAGATCTAATATGTTAGCCTCTTATTGAAGCTGACAAGGCGCAGCTGCCTCTGTTGTTCTTGTTTGTTGGTTGACTGGCTTTAATACCCCCTGCCCTACGATAGTGTGCTGTGCATGTGTCCGAGGTGTTAGCCTTAGAAAAATGACTTATTGGGGAATAATGAGGCAATTAGTTGGCTCAGAGTGGAAAAACTTTGCTGCCCCCCTCTTTAGTCCGCTGGCCTGTGCCCACTCTGAGAAGTGCGAAATCTTGCGCGTTGTGCCAAGTGCCTGTGAAGCATAATTACAGAGAGAGTGCTTGATTTGGCCTGTCTTCCTCCTCATCTGGTGGCCTGCTGCTTAAAGCACATTCTCCTTTATAATTAGGCGCCTGGAAAACAAGCAGGCATTCTTGTCCCCGTTTCTCTCAGCCGGCCTGCCGGTCATGCCTGTGAACAAAAGGTGGCGCTGCTCTGCTATTGGTTGATGGGGCCTTTCCTGAGATGCCTGGTCTGTAATGTAAACGCTTGTGGTGGATATTATGCCAAAACATACTTCCTGGACTCATTTAACAACACAGTAACCTTGTCATACAGTTAACAGCCCAAAGGGCCAAGCTTCACTAAATGAAAACATGTTAAACAAGAAAACATTTGCGAGATATATAATTGGTAATTTAAGGAATACTTCTATACAAATGTCTGTAATGTATCATAATCCATCCAAAGTGTTTTTGTACTCATACATCTCTGTACTTTTTATTACAGTTACTTTAAGAAGCCTCAACACTTAATTGGTCATATGATGTGCCGATTAAAAGCTCCATGTTAATATTTCATACAAATTACTTTCAGTTATGTGGGAAAGTGTTGTGCTTTTCCTGAAAACTTGAATTAGAATCTCATAAAACAAATATTAAATACAGAATAATTTTTCAGCCCACATTAATATATATATATATATATATATATATATATATATATATATATATATTGATGATAACAACACTGACTCAAAATAGATCTGCAACTGCTTGTCCACCAACGTGGCGGCAAATTCAAGGTAATGATATGAGCATTGGGTGGTCCGCTTAGACCTTTGTGAACAAATTGAGCTAACTTTAAGAGAGCAGGTTGCTAATGAGCCCCAGTAAGACCAGAGGGAAGTTTTTAACACTGCGCCTAAGTCCTGTTAAGCTTGAAAGATATCCTCAATGGACCGGTATTCTCGTGGGGCATGAACAAACTGCACGCACCAAGCCAGTGAAGTGTTTACCTTGTCACTGAGCGACCAGGTCACTGGAGACCCGAAGCAAATAGCGACCGTGTTATTTAGACCTGAGAGTGTGTGTGTGTGTGTGTGTGCTGCCGGGGCCTGGCACACTGGTGGCCTGAAGTGTCCAGGCTTAGTAACAATGAATCTGTTTGTTGCCAATTCTCACTGGAGGCTCATTTAGTAGATTTTGGTATGCACCCCCAAAATTTGTGCGGATGTAATAAATTTAGGAAGCAGTCACTAGTTCCCTGATCTGTGCACCTGGTGGGCCTAATTACATTTCCCCATCCCCCGACACCAGCGCTCCTGTTGCTGTGCGGCGACTGCGACACGAGGGGCTCCTGTACTCGATAAAGCATTCTTCATCGCGATGATGTGCAGCCTGTGTTGATTTCACACAGCATGAACGTGTAGTGAGATGCACTGGAATGTGTTCCCTGTTTTATTAGATTAATTAAATGCTTCAATAGATCACGTTAAACATAAGATATAAACATATTCCTCCTTTACTACAGCTACACAAATTAGTCTGTAAAAGCTCTATTTAACTGAAAACTTTTGCTAATTACTTTATCTCGTCATTCAGTGTGTCTCAGAAATGCTCAGACCTTTGTAAATAAGTGTGGTCTGATTAGATGCCTCTCACTATGGATTTAAGCATGTTAGAGTTGAAATGATCAGTCGGTGATTTGATCACCAGAAAATGTGTCCGTGACTCCATCCATCCATTTTCATCCCCTTATCCCGGGTCGGGTCGCGGTGCATTAGGCCCAGCAGGCCGACCCAGGCTTCCCTCTCACCCGCAACACTTTCCAGCTCATTCTGGGGGGATTCAGCCGGGAGATAGAATCCCTCCAGCGTGTCCTGGGTCTTCCCCAGAGTCTCCTACCAGTTGGACGTACCTGGAAAAACCTCTAATGGGAGGCGTGCAGGAGGCGTCCTGATTAGATGCCCGAACCACCTCAGCTGACTCCTTTCGACACGTATCCGCAACTATTTGGATATAATGGTTTCAGCGTTTCTGTGAATTTTACGGCCCTTCCATTGTGCTTATTTGCTGCTTTTCACTGTTTTACTCTATTGTACACTGAATATCTGTCGGTCAGATAAAACAAGCAATGGAAGTTGTCTTTAGCTCTGAGAAGCTGAAACGCCTCTGACATTTTGAAACATGATAAATCAAGAATATAATTGCCAGATTAATCGAACATTTTAATAATCATTAGCTGCGGCCCTAATGCAAGTCTCAAATCCATTATGTCTGCAATGAGCAGCAATAAAAGTCTGCTTTTATACCTGTTCCTTGTATTTACCTGTGTGTTTGTACAAATGTGTCGATGTGTGTATGTATACATTTAAGTTACTGTCTGCGCTAAACATATTTCTAATAGATCATTTTAACCTCCCCGTGTTTTTTTCAGTAACCCGTGAAGGCAGCTTACACATGGAGCTTGACTCCGTTTCATTTCCTCCTCAGAGGTCACATCGTAATGAATTACCTGTGCCACCACTCCTGGTAATGTCCCCCGCTGCTCACAGCCGCCATAAACATGTCACCATGATGCTCACCACTCGGCTCTACCCCACAGTGCATTTGGCCAAGAGGGTGGATGGGAGAGCCAGACACTGGGGGAAATGAGAGAGGGAGCTGTGTGTGTGTGTGTGTGTGTGTGTGTGTGTGTGTGTGTGTGTGTGTGTGTGTGTGTGTGTGTGTGTGTGTGTGTGTGTGTGTGTGTGTGTGTGTGTGTGTGTGTGTGTGTGTGTGTGTGTGTGTGTGTGTGTGTGTGTGTGTGTGTGTGTGTGAGGGTCGTGGAGGGCGTTATGAGAGGGCAGCAGGCGTCACTTCCCCCGTTGCCTGAGGAAGGCTTGTTGTGTGATCGTTCCTTGGTTTCCTGTTGCGGGCCGTCATAGGGGCTCCATGAGAACATGTTATTGCATCATGTTTTCTGCACTCATACACTGCAACAACTGACTCGGTCAGTATTCGCTCCCATACACATGCGTCACACATATGAACAGTAACAATAGGTATAGGCAGTGCTTACATAGACAGGAAGATTTGTGTGAACTTTTGCAGAGGCTAACTAGGTTTGAGTAAAGTGTGTGTGTGTGTGTGTGTGTGTGTGTGTGTGTGTGTGTGTGTGTGTGTGTGTGTGTGTGTGTGTGTGTGTGTGTGTGTGTGTGTGTGTGTGTGTTATTGTTTTTTCAGGCAGAAAAATAGTTAAAAACACAACTCTGAATGGAAACATGATGCCTTTCTAATTTAGGAGTAGTTTCACTAAATGTTTTTTGATTAGTTGGAGGTTTTATTCTGATCCGCAGCAATTTTTTTTTTTCCATGATTTTTCTCTTCACATTGCCAAGAGTGGAAAAATGGTTTAAACTAGTATACATCTTTACGAAATCTTAGGAGAAAATCCCAAATGAAAGAGCCTTATTAGACATTAATTATACATGCTGTATGTTTTAGATCTGTTCTTGTCTACCTCTATCTTCTTTATCCCACACCTAACTTTTCACTCGCACACAAGCGATCACTGAGGCTTATAGGAACTGATTGTTTGCCTTTGGAATTAGTGGTGGTGAATAAATGCCCTATTTTGTTTCCCAGAAGGCCTCTGGTTGTCGGCCACCAAAGCGGACCACCTGTGTAGTTTGATTAGAGGGGTTCTCATCTCTGTTTGAGGCGCCTCCATCCTTCTCCCTGACTGCTGGTGGCCCCAAAAGAATAGCAGAGGCTGTGGGGGGAACTGGCCCCTGCAGGCCTCCCTGGCCCCGGTCCCCACCTGAGGTGTGCGTGATTTACAGTGTGTGGGAACAGATTGATCCACTGCTGTTTGAGCGGTCCGTGCGCAGGCTGCCATTCCACTCCTCGAGTCTCATTAGGGATCTTAGGAGGGACTTCTTGTGCACTCACGCACACACATACCAACACAGCGCTCAGAATAGTCTCTGCACTGCCTCTGGCTTTTTGGCAGGGGTATACTGTCGTTATGAATGTGTCTTTCCTACTCTGTTTCCATGACTACTCTGCAGAGTAGAGAGAGGTGTGCTGTCCTTCTCATTGGGGATAAATCCACTTAATGAAACACTTGCTTACGACGGAGGCCTTGAGAGAATCCTCCTGAGCCGTAGGCGCTGAGGTTTAAGCCGTTCTTAGAGCCTACCTGCCAGTATCATAAAACTCTGCCAATATTTCATCGTCAACCAAGCGGCTCGAGCCGTAACCACTGAGTGGATGATGCCGTGCGTCTTTCATCGCCCATGTCTCCTTTTCAGTAAGACTGACGTTGGTTTGTAGACTTAGATTCCTGTTAGGCCTCTAAAATGTAAGCTTCCTCATTTATACTTAAATGTGGTTTGGGTTGAGTTCCACTGGTCAACGTCAACTTTCACCTTGTTCGTGACAAAATTAAACCAGTAGTTTACACTGTTAAAACAGAGTGGAGTCTGCGCTGTGTGTTTCCTTTTATAAATGATTGTGTGCATGTGTCTGTACTTAACATTTATCCACCAAAAATAGATCATCATCTACTGGTGAAATCCCATATCAGAGAGCACCACTAAAGTCTAATCCGCTTTTCTTTGGCACAAGGTCTTTGTGTCCGGCAGACATTTAATGGAAATCTGTTTTAGGTGTTTTGTTCTAGGCAAACAAACAAAAAGAAGGAAAGGGCTAACACTGCGGAAGTAATAATTGGGTATGACTCAGAGTTGTATTAAAGCCTTAATAAGGTGTTGCTTATCCCTTTAACCAAGACAACTTTAATTGCACTTTTCCTTATGTTTTCTATCATTGCCATAGCCATTTTAAAATCATATCAAGTAGGACTTTTTTCTTGCTGATTATACAGATTCTATTAAAGCTGCAGTGCAGTCATTGTGCCTTTTTTTTTATTTTTTTATTTTTTTTATGAAAGCATCATCTGAAAGTTTCATGTTCCAAATCGCCTTAGGTGTAAGTGTTGCGTATAAATGAGCTTGTGGATGGAAACAAGCAATAGATATAACCACATGGGGTAGCAGTCTTTCACAGCTCTGTCAGGGGCAGACAGGGAGGCTCAGCTGGTAAGTGGTAGACACTGTTGTTTTATGGGGCATCTCTCTTCTCCCACATGGACGGCAGTGGGAAGAGCGTTTGAAGTCAGACCCGCTTCACCTCAGGGTGTGGAGATTGGCTATTGTTGTACATTTAGCACTGCTGAGCAAGATGAATGTCTGGAGCACAGCATGGGAAAAACGCAGTATGTGTCAAGTGTGGTCATGTATGAGCAATGTGGCGTCTGCAGAGCAGCCGTTCAAAGAGTGCCATGGAAATTCAAAAGACAAGGCACTTGAGATGTTCTCCTTGTATATTTGATATAAAAGTAAAATATACAAGGAGCCTAATTATGTAGTGCAGAGCACAAAGTACAATTCACTCAACTAGTATAAATACAGTAGGTCAAGAAGAAATAAATCAAGAAAGCATCAGCTTGGAAACTGTGGCTCTTCTCCAGCAATACTTAACTAAACAGTGACTGCAGTCTAGACGGTGGTGCATGACATCATGTTTAGACTAATTGTACTGCACATTGATTGCACAATATCCTGCATTTTGATTATTTTCTAGAAATAGTTTTTTTTATTAGCCTTTATTTGTCGAGTCAGCTGAGTGTGCATGCAAACTCAGCTGACAACCCAACTCCTTGCATTCATATACACACACACACACACACACACACACACACACACACACACACACACACACACACACACACACACACATACCTGGGACTCTCCCAGTTCAGCTGGAGGCTGGCACTGTTTGCCACTTAGTGCACTCACTGGTGAAGGTTTTTTTTTTTTAAGGTAGCACTGAGAGAAAAAGGTCAGTCATCATATCTCACATTTTCAACATTGAGAAGATACAGTAGAAGTTCAGTAGGACTGAAACATTTTTCACGTACGTAAGAGGTTTGGAAATGTTTCACTCAAAGCCATGGTGGAATATTGCCTCCGTCTATTTTCTGTAAATCGAATTGAAATGTTTGCACTGATTATATTCCCACTGTATCGATATGTTTCCATGTTGACCGGCCCAGTTTTAACATTAAAACTAAAACCTGGATTGTAATTGGACCCTTTTTAAAAAAATCAATTAAGTCAATTTAATGTACTCCACCCCTGCACCCAGTGAAGAGGAGGCTGCATTGCAGGGGGAATTGGCCATATACGGAGAGAAAAAATAAATAAAAAATCAAGCACACTGCTTGTCTCAATATTGCATTATGTGACAAGATGTATCCACTCTGTCTCTCTCGTCTGCTTAGACACAGACCCCCGACTTCTGGAGAAGCAGGAGCAGCAGCAGCCGACATATGTTGCCCTCAGCTACATCAACAGGTAAAGAAATGTATGAACTGCAATCGAGACAAAACCGCTACAGTTCCACTTGATTATAAGTACATCTACTTTATGAATCTGACATAATGATACACGGATGTTATTAGTCTTTGGCCCTGTAAAGATTTATCTACAGAAGATCTCTAAATCAGTATTACTACTGTATCCTATGAGCTCCTCTGGGGTCCTACCAGTAGTTTCAAATGTCATCTGGTGGATTGCTTAGATGAATTGCTTGAGTATTTGGTAGCTGTTTTTTTTTTTTTTTATTGCTCGAGGTTCATCCCAGTCTTCTTTGATATGGTGCTTGAGTAGTTTTTTTAAAAGCCTTGTGCAACCATCCAGTGTACAAGAAGGTCTGCCGCTGTCTCCATGCCTTCACAAACACATCTTGATGTGGTTATCGCTTAATTTGTTAATTCCACTTTTGCTTTAACAATGTCTATGTTAACATTTCATTTTTATGATACGCATTTACCAAAGACTTTACTATCCATCATAAAACCTGGTGCAGGGTTTTTTTGATGGGAACAGAGCCAATGTAATGTTTTTTTTCTTTTCCAAACACATGTTCTACAGTAGCAAACCTTCAATATCTGAACTTTGTCCACATCAGACAGTCACAAGTCGCTCACTGTACATTGAATGAGATGACCCTCCTTTGCATGAGAAAGATTGCAAACCCTGACCGGTCTTATATCCCACAATTCCAGGTTCATGACAGATGCTGCGCGGCGAGAACATGAGACTCTGAAGAAGAAGGTGCAGCCCAAGTTGTCTCTGTCTCTGACAGGCAGTCTGTCCCGCAGCAGTGTTTCCACTCCGCCTCGCCACACCAGTGGAAACCTCACCCCTCCAGTCACCCCACCCATCACCCCTTCCTCTTCCTTCCGCAGCAGTACGCCTACAGGTACTTAACCATCCCAAACACACTCGGCTCCCTAGTTAGGTGACCAGGATGTAGTGACTGCTACGTGTTATGCATTGTGTATTAAGCAAGCAGCAGAGTGGTGTAGCTGTTAAGGAGACTGACATTCAACCAGGAGGTCCGTTTTCAAGCCTCCGTGAAGGCAAGCAGCAGTAAATCTTAATCGGCTTAGATAATGCTCTCCCCCTGCCTACATATGACAATAAAAATATCTTGAATCTTTAATAATGAACAGATAACAGAAAAGTTACTCCGTACGATGAAAAGCGTATTTTGCTAGGTCCTCCTTCCACACAGAATTACAATAAACTTAAGGTAAAAAAAAATAAAAAAAAATATTGCTATAAATGCTAATAGTATAAGAAAATATTATGAAGGAGGGCAATGATGCAAAGAGTGTCTGTTCTCTTCAGGAATAAAATAAGATCACAAAAGGCTTTTTCTTCTTACTGCAGCGGTATCAGCTGACATTATGTCAAGATACTGGCAAAGAGCAGTGATTAAAGTAATAAATACTTTAAAGAGATATAGGAAAAATAATTTAAAGTAATTCCTGTTCAATGACTAATTAAAACTGTAATGATATGATTGGATGTTGCATGTGTGATATTTCACTGTTAAATTACTGGTTGCTACTCAGTGTTTTTCATTACTTGGTGGATGAACTCAACAGCTACGGCTCCAATGCTGGGTAAAAGTTTTAAACTGTAGCAATTATTTATCTTGTAAATAAAAGCATCAGCATGGGAGCTTAGGAGATAGATTTTTAATAAAACTTGCATTCAAGCTCCAGAGAAATAAGGGCAGCTTTCATAGTCCAGCTAATTAGTCACATTCACAGAGCATTACGTAACAGAAAAAAAACATTTTAGTTCTTTCCCTTCTAATGTTTTCCCATGTACTCGTGGACTTGTTTTGTAAAGTATGGAGGCTTTAATGCTATGTCTTGTTTTTAGCTATTGTGGTTTTTGAGCTGGTCTTCTGGCATAACATCTTTAATTAATTGATAAACAATTTCTGACCGCAAGAGCTCAATAAAATACATTCTTTCCCACGATTGGCATACTTCCGGAAAACGTTGTAGTTCTGTAACACATGAAGTAGAGATTACGGGAACACTGCCCTAAAGCACATGTTGAGAACGGCCCACGCTTGTGAACCTGGAGGCTCAAAAACAAAGATTTCATTGTCGCAGATTAGTCCGGAAGTATGTACAAATCAGAGCTCTTTGGATAACAATGTTTGTATGAGCGCATGCCCTGAGTCAAGTGCTGTTTGACTTTCTGTCCATCACCCTCCCACAGGTAGCGAATGTGATGAGGAGGAGGTAGACTTTGAGGAGTCTGACAGCGATGAGTCGTGGACCACAGAGAGCGCCATCAGCTCCGAGTCCATCCTCAGTTCCATGTGCATGAACGGAGGAGACGAGAAGCCTTTCGCTTGCCCTGTGCCAGGCTGCAAAAAGAGATACAAGGTACGTCTGACCAGAGAGAGGACAAACACAAACATGTGATGTTTGTATTGTGTGAGATTGTATTCGCTCATGTAACATCAAAATGGATTCCCCGCTGTTGACCATGGAAAACCGGTTCTTAGTTGAGCACTGCCGCATGTCAACATAAATGCATACATTGAGTCCACTTCAGTGATGTGGAGTTTTACAGGATTTTCCATTCACATCTGGTGTGTGCGGTTGGGATAAATGATGTGCAGCTTGAGAAAATTGCATCGCTGACGTGAATGACAGGGTTATAGGCGATAACTTAGTCTGAGGCAGCAGGCAGCATTAGACATCTGTTTAGGGGCAGAACGAGACATTTTATTTCCTCTCTCTGTAGTCTACTGTCAACGAGCAGCTGTTATTATATATATTTATAATGCAAGATCTAATTGTGGGAAGCTCCGTTGTACATGATAACTCACACGTGTAATTATGTTTCGTCACGGTTGAGTTTTGTATTCTTTGCTTTATTACAGAATGTGAACGGGATCAAGTATCATGCCAAGAACGGCCACCGAACCCAGATTAGGGTGCGCAAACCCTTCAAGTGCCGGTGTGGGAAGAGCTACAAAACGTCTCAGGGTCTCCGCCACCACACCATCAACTTTCACCCACCCATCTCTACTGACATCATGCGCAAGATGCAGCAGTAGAGACCGAGTGAGCGACCGGCGCTCTCCCTCAGGCCACTTCCCAACCATCTGAACACCACCATCACCAGCAATGGCTGTTTCTCATTCCACCATGTTAACCCCCCCCTCCATAAACGCCTGCCTCTTCTCTTGCTCTCTCTCTCTCTCTCTTATCCCACTTTGCTATGACACTATTTTTGATTGCATGGTATAAATGTGTTATTATTCATTCTTAACTTTTATTCTGAATGTTGAAATTGTATGTAGTTCACAGTTTTGTATTTTGCACATTTAAGCTATCATTGATCTATTTTAGTCTTCTTTTTTTTCTGACATATGGTGCTTGTAGATGACATCACGAGTAGCCTTGCATGTACAGTAACCTGCTTATGTGTGACGTCAGAAAAACAGGAATGATTTTGGGGTTGTTTTTTTTTTTTTTAGAGAAAAGAGGCACCATTACCTTGCCTCTGTCTCATTCGAACCTAACATGACAGAGGCAATGAAAACAATCAGAATGTGTGTGATATAATGATTAATTTCTTATCAGATTTGTTGTTAATAATCAGTTATTTGACTTAAGTTACTTTTTCCGTTCATATCACAAGTTCCAAACCTCTGTTTTTACTGCAAACACTTGTGTGTGAGCACCAAAGGCTGATCTCAGGTGACGTTTGCAAGTATTTCAGCACCACAATCCTGCCCACGTGTTGCGATAGTATTTCTGCTGTCCAGTGGGATCATGGGAACTGACTGTCATCGTTGCCTAATGTTCCCGTTAACGTTCCCGAAGACTTACGCAGTTTTCCTTGCTGTTTTCCAGTGAAGGATTGAAGCACTTTTTTATAACAAGTTGCCAACAATTTTAGCTCTTTTTTTTTTTTTTTTTTTGCCAATATCTCGTTTCTGGTGTATGTACAGTAGCTACCAAAACGAGGCAAAGGGCCTTCAGAGCTGAAGTTGGCAAGTTCTACATTGCGCCAAGGGATGATGTATACCAAACCTCCAGTGTTTCCAGTATTGTGAGATTTCTGTATGTACAGTAGTTGCCTTGAATTGTAAACCATTCCAATCAGTACATATCTTTGTATGGCTTTATTTTGACCGTTGAGACAAATTCAGCAAAGTGCAGACATTACAGACAGCTCAGCCCAAACTGTTCGCTGTTTACCAACTGATGAAGTTATGTGATTGTGTTTTTCATGGATAGAGTAAAGTTGGGGCCACGGCTATTTATGTTGGGCTGTGAGATGAAAAACATGCAGTTTCTATTGTGTGCCATAAACATTAAGTCACTATAGAGTCAGTTGATGGGACGTAGAATGCCATTTAATCCTTGATATAATAAACCACAGATCATTAAATGCAACAAGATTGTGCGTTTATCAACTTTGAGCCATTGGGTTACATCTTCACTGCAAGAGTGCTAGTGTTAATGAACTATGGTCCATTTGAGAATTCACAGTATTGTACTGCCAGTATGGAGGAAAAACTTTGATAGTGTACAGTGAATGTATTGTTATGTGTTAAGTGCATTAAATTATATTTTCATATTGTGTATGAAAAGGCATCACCAGAGGTTGTTGGGAGAAATAATGGTGATTTGCTGTATTTCTTCAAAAAGCTGCTTCATGTAAACTTTTGTTACATTTAGAATAAAAATGTCTGTGTGCCTAAAGAGTTGTGTGTTAATAACTGTGCATGGACATGATTCAGATTAAAACAGACTTTATTAGTTCTTATTAGATACATGAGACTCACTCAACAAATGAAACATTTCTATGAATGAAATAAGTTATTACTGTAAAAGAAGAACGAAAGAAGGAAATTGAACATAAGCTCAGCATGCACTGATTAGCTGATGATATATGAAGGGTCGGACACAAAAACCCAAGAAAAAATCAAAACAAAAGGAAACCTAACATAAAACAAATATATCATACAAAGTATCAATGTTTTCACGATATCATTGGCTTTTAAATATTCTAAAATAGATGATCTAATGTTCTGTATTATCATGTCTACATATAATCACTGAAGAATTATCCCTGACTGCATATTGTGCACCAAGGCTGCTTTCTAAAAACAATGAGTAAATGACGTGTAACAGTGATGTTTAAGGGGGGAATCATTTGGTTGGATATTTTAAATGTAAGTTTGGTAAACACTTATCTCTTTCCCTGATTCGTTACATCCTGTAGTCTGACAGATCTGTGAGCGTCAATTTGAAGTACAACAGTCATATCCCCCTAAATTATTCTTCAAATCCAAATGACGGGAAACCTTTCACCTAAAAAAGAAAATGTAAAATTCAGCAGCCCCGCCATATACACTGAATTAAGAATGTCATTTCAAAATGTCACATCACTTCAAAGTGTTTCTCTAAGCTGAAGTAAAGCGAAAGTCAGTATAGTTCTAAAGAATTGATCTTCACACCATTACATGCAGAAAAGAGTGCAGAGTGATTTATCTCAGTGGCCACGGGAAGTAGACGGACCGGATGTGCCGTTTTTTTTCCCTATTCAAAGTTGAGCGGGTGGCCGTCAAAGTGAGTGAGCACATGATTCTCAAACACCTTCTGGTCGCAGTCCAGCGGGAACTGCTCGCTGCACATGGGGCAGATTTTCCAGTGGCTCTCCACGTGCTCCTCAAACTTGCTCTGGTCATAGTTGGGCGGGAAGATCACCTCACACAGCGGACATCGCTTCATGTCCATGCTGCACGCGGAGAGGGCGGAAGAAGAGAAAAGGCAGGGAGAGAACGCTCGCGTTAATACGCAGTCGAGTGATGACGTGGACAAACCAGGAGCGCTGGCTAATAAAGAGCATCTGTGTGATGCGACGTGGGTGGGCCGCTGCATGACTAATACCAACAAAAGGAGGGGTTGTGCAGCAGAACAAACACTTTGCACATGTTACAATGCACAGGTTTAGAAAAATGTAGGGTGCAGCAAACTTGTAAGGCATTTATTAGAGTTTGAGCATGTGAGGGTGTGTTACCTGGGATCAAAGCAGAAGGCAGTTTGTCCATCACTCACAAATGGGCTGTGAGTTTCAGCTGCTGCGGGCTGTTCGTTTGTATTGCCCTGAGAAAGAAACGTGTGTGTATTATGATTTGAATATTTTAACACAAAAGGAGAGAATACTGACATCACAATCTGAGCTTACATTGTTGTTGTTGTTTTGCTTTTCCTCGGGCTCCTCGTGGCCTTCTGGCCGGCTGTGGTTGCGGGTGGGTTGGATACACACTACATTACTGTCCCAGGAGGGCGGGCCCACAGGGGGCAGCCTAAGCAGCTGGTCATCTGAGAACTCCTCATCTCCATCATCTGCAGGGAGAGAATTCAGAGTCATCGATGCTGTCAATTATTACTGGAGAATTTTCCACAAAATGTATGTGAATCTCAAAAAAGGAGCCCAACCTTTTGAGTCTGAGATGGCGTAAGGGTTCCCAAAATGCAGCTTGCTAGGGCTCTGAGAAACCAGCAGTGGGGTGGGGGCATCCTGGGTGTAAGGGACGGGGTACTGCAGGAATAAAGGCACACTGGACTGCATACTCTCCAAACTGGTTTTCTCACTGCCGCCCTGATCTCCCTTCCTGCTGCTGCTGCTGCTGCTGCTGCTGCTGCTGCCGCCCTTCTGGAGCTCCTGGGCAGGAAGCAGCACAATTAAAAACATTATTTGGTATTTTACAACAACAAAGAACAATGTCAAAGTGATTCATGTTTTCTGTATCTCTACGCCAGCCTGTCTCAACGCAAGGAACACATCACTGCTTAAAAATCACACTGCAGCTCCTGAGCTATGAGTTCTTGCTTTTTCTCTCGCTCTCACAAACAGTTTAATTTGTGCCTTCATTAAAAAAGAAACTCTTCTCATTTTCAAAGGGAATGGGAGTCTGTGTTTTATTGATGTTAGTTGCAGACACCAATTTAGTTTAGAGTCTAAACCTCAAATTGGGTCATTCTGCTCTTCTTAGCTGTAACAGCATTACCTCGAAGCAATATTGTAGGTCAGTGAGGACCTTGCTGTGGTCCAAAGCAATGTAATGGAAAATAAGAACTCATTTACTTTGCTTCTACAATTAGAGGCATATTAAACACAACCCAGATTGGGAGAGGGAAAATGGAAGGGGAATGGCAGTTTTCAAGGAATTTTTTAGAGTGGAAGAAGTCTATAAAAGAGAAAATGAAAGCTGTCACTAACCCCCTCCACTTTTTCCTTCTCCTTCACAACAAGTGCTAGTGTGTCCTTCAGCTCCTTCAGCTCCCGTCCCTTCTCAGCTACCTGGCTCTGAGGTAAACAAAAGACACACAAAAAAACAATCCTCAAACAAATGACATGCCGGTGATTGAAATACTCTCAGACCGCAGTGCGTGACATTAATTGATCACAGCCATAAAAAGCTTCCCTTTGCTAGAGGACTGATTTATGCACAATACGGTCAAAGCAAAACAACCTGTTTGAATTCCTCTGAGACACTAAGCAAATATCCGCCTGGCCCGTGCCAAGCACAGCATTAGCCAGGCAACTGGAGATGACTCCTCAGAGCCAAACTTCGCTTGTCTCCAGAGTTTGAAATAAACAGCAGTAAAATGTCGTCTCACAGATAGGCCCGCTCATAAACAACACTGTCAGAGAGGCTCTGTTCAAGGGAGAGATAGCATCAAAGGCTCCATCCCAGAGCTAAACCAGCCATACCCAGCAGTAAAAACGCTGTAAGTGTCCAAAGACAGACCTGATTTGAAAGCGGCGGCAGAGCATCTCTTGCAACAAATGGCCTGACCGCGGTGCTAAGTGTCTAGACTGACCTTGTAGCGATCTTCCTCTGATGCCAACTGCAGTCTCATGTTCTCATTCATCTTCAGTTGTTCCTTAAATTTCACCTCCATCTTGGCCAGCTCATCAGCAAACATGCAGCTACGCTCCTTCTCCTCCTGAAGAGCAGTCAGATATCAACCAGTGCTCTTTTTAAAAATCATATTTCTTTACTTACCTTTGGGGAACACGAGTCTTTGACAACCGGGTTTGAACATCTAATTTAGGGACACGTGATTGATAAAAAGACGTGAATAATATGTTTCTTACCACCAGCATCTGCTTGCATTTCCTGTACTTGTCATTCCTGTCGGAAACCTCTCTGTTATATCCTTTGAGCTTTTCCTGGATGATGGCTTCCAACATGGGATCAGCAGCACCTGGACTCCCTGTGGAGACAATGAAGGCAAGATAGACGGTTTGGCAAAGCATGATTATAGTTTTAACTGCAATTGTTCTTTCCGTGACGTACTTTGGGTTAGACAAAACGTACCTGGCACCGATATGTCTGGACTCACTGATACAGGTATTGTTGAGGCCTCTTGTGCTGAGCTTCTCTTCGGATCCTACAGACAGGACAAAGCAAGTGTTGAAAATAAGTTCTCAATGCAACTAGGAGAGAACAAAAGTAAACTGCCGCAGGCTTGAGCTTGATATACGCAATATCAGTAAACAACTAAAAATTGACTTTTAAGAGCACAAACAAAAGTATGCTACTTAAAACAATTACACAGCAGATGATAATTGTGTGTACTGACTAATGTCTGCATTTTCATTTTACGAAAATAAATTTGAATGTGTTAATGTCTTAAACAAGCACATTGAATGTTGCATTTCGTGGGATGTGATGGTCAGTCAACGACGTGTTACAGAAATCCATTGCACGTTCTGTTCTTATGTATCATAAGTATAAAGTACGTCGGCTGGTGTCAGGTGGACCTACCCCTTGCTGGTCGGAGAGTCTAAGCACATGCTTTTGCAGTCGCTGACATTCCTTGTATTTCTCCTTGTAGTGTTCTGCAGCCATGTGCAGCCGCAGCTTCAGATCCTCCACCTCTCTCTGCAGCTCTGCTACCTCAGCTGGGTCTCCAGCAGCTTCTTCTTCTTCTGTTTTCGCCTGGTGAAGACAATCGTGACAGTAATGGGTCGACTGCAAAGGCAGCTGGGAAGTTGTAGTGATGGAAAGAAACCCCTAACAGACATTGTAGATGATCAAGATGATTATGGTGCTATAGAGGCTTTATAGTCAAGGGATGCTATTCAAGTATTCTTTAGTAAAACCATGGTGATCAACAAAAAGCTTTTGTTATGTGGAGCTCTCATGTCGTGCAGGAAACTGTGTTGATCGTCTTGACGATGTTATCTTTTTTTTTTACGCCTGGCTAGGCCTAACTTATGGACATAATTACAGCCGCCTTCAAAGCAGAACCAATAAAAAGAAAACCCTGAGAGACTTTTTGTTTCCATTTCTGTTACTTTGCTCTTCCTCCCAGTAATGTTCTTCAATATGCTTTGCTTGGTTTCAGTAAAACAAACCATACTTAGAAAAGAGTTGGACAATAATCATAACTTTCTGCTATAAATTTCGATAAATTTTGAATTTCTTTATCTTTTTTTCTCATTGGGACAAAGCATATTAACATGGTTTCTATGCTCACACATCACCAACCTACGATTATATCAAACAAGTCATATAATAAATGCAATGTTTCATCAATAAAGCCTGTGAGCAGACGGATTATTATCCATACCGCTTCCATTTTAGCCTCTGTCTTCATCTGCTCCACCAGGCGCTCCAGGCGGCCGCACTGGGCCTGAGCATCAGCCTTCGCCTGGCGAAGGGCATCGGCCTCCAGCTTCATGTGGTAGAGTTCAGACATGGTCCGGTCGCGGGTGCTCGAGGCGTCCCTCAACTCAGCGGCTAACAAGGAGGCCTGCTGCTGGTTGGCCTGGAGCTGCTCTTCCTTCTGCCGCAGCTTCTCCTTCATGGCCTTCATATCGCCCTGCCAGAAACAAAAGATGTTTCAAGTGAAGGTTTGTAAGTCCTGCATGGTCATTATTCTTATTGTCAATATTTTATATAATGTCATCGTTATTATAACATAAGCACTAATCAAGTTAAATACTGTTCATGACAAATTTATCTCGGTGTTGTGACTTTCTTAAAGTTTTTAAATAATAATAATAATAATTTGTACCAAGGGGGGAACCTTGGCCAGGATCTCTCTGTACTGTTTCTCCTTCTCAGTGAGGCCCGCCTGCAGGCGTCCCACCTCCTCTTTGAACTGGGCAATTGTGTTTTCCTTGTTCACATCCACAGACTTCAGCATCTGCAGCTCTGCACTCAGCTTGGTGTTCTCCAGCTCCCGGTTTTTCAGGTGAATCTGGTACACAAACACACACACAGAAGAAGTTATAAAACATAAAGTCCTTGGCGTTTGCCTCATTTACACAACACCAATGACGATCATGTACCAAAGAGCATATGACTATTAAAGTAAATGTAGCATGACCTAAATTACAAAACAGGGATTGTAGATAGGCCCATAAAGCTTTCCTTGTGCGACGGCTCCAGTGTGAGGGTGCAAGTTAAATTAGATATAGGTTTGTTGCTTCATTTCCGTGGCGTCACCAAATGATGTGGCATTCCCAGTTCCTGTGCAGTGCGGACCACAACAAAGGCACAGAAACACCAGACGCTCCAGAAGAAGACAGAATAAGGCAAGCCGTCTTTAGACTAAAGGCTCGACAAGAGTATACAGAATAATCACAGTAGTAAAAAGTGAAAAACGGGAAAAGTAAATGAAGCGAATTCCAATTTGGGTCATGTAATGTAACATAAATTATTGTTAATTGTACAGATTGTAAAGCTGTCACTAAAATGGCAGTCAACCGAACCCCTGCTAAGCTAACCGGATTTATATTATGATCACGTGACATGAAAGTGCATCGCTGCTACCGACCTGAACATTGCCGTTTATTTTGTTAATATTGTTAATGTGAAGAAATAAGTAGTAATACTACTAGCACATTACCTTATAGAGTTCCTTCTCATCTTTCTCATTCTTGAGATGAGATTCGAGAGCCTCCTTCTCTGCTGTGAGTTTCTTCACTCTGTCCTTGAGACTAAAGGAAAGATCATAAACATTGTTAGTCAAAAATTGTATCACCCATCACACTGTCTATGTTCACATTCAGTGTTTGGAATAATTGATTAGTGACCATATTATAGATTATGGTAAACGTGTTTGTTATGCACCACTCACAAATAAAACAAGCTGCTGTCAAAAAATATGAAAAAGTCAGCTACTTGCTACGTTATTGAATAGGTTATACATAAAATATGTGAAAAATTAGACATGTGATGATCACATGCATAGCATGCATTTGATCAAAACCTGCAATTCAGTGAATCTGCAACACCACCTGCATCCTGAACTCACCTGTCCAGCTCAGTTTCCTTTTGTAGACCCTTCTGGGTGACTCCAATCAGATCCTCCTCCAGCTGTATCACTCTGGCCGTGGCCTCCTCCAGCCTCCTCTTTACTTCCTCTTTCTCTTCTTGCAGGGCCTGGGAAGAGTTCTGCAAATCCTGGGGGACAATAAAATATAATCTTGGCAACAGTTGGAATAAAACAAAAACAAACAAGACCAAAGACAATATATAGTATGCAAAAAGAATGCTTCCGTTTGATAATGTGCACGATCTAATGAATGAATCACTCAATGAGTTAATCATTCTCACTCTAATACTTTACTCCAATTGGTGCCAAGATGGATTCAAAACTGATAGAACAAAATAATGCTAACTTCTTGGAATATCATTTTCCATCTCTTTCTTTGACTCTGCTTCTGGAAAACATGCGCAAAGCATAAAAAGTCCAGATCAAAATGAACATTATGTTAAAATGCTGAGCTCTCAAACTTAAAAGAAGACATCAAAGAAGCAAAAGGAAATGATTCTTTTTAAGCAATCTGTTTATAGGAAGAATTTTTAAATAGTTATACTCGCACCACATTAAAAAAAAAATCATATAAAAGTTCAGTCATAAAATTAACAACCACAAAATCTGTAATCATGTTTTCATCTGAAAAACGTTTTAAAAGCGGCATAGGACAGCAATATGAATTAATACTGCCACCGCCTTTTAAATTTAATGTTATGCTATAAAAAAAAAAACAGCATTACAACTTTGAGAATTTAGACATTCATATATGTCAGAGTGTGATTTATACTTTTAGTGGACCACACGTTTGAATAGCTCTGCATATTTGCAGTCTTTCGCTAGAGGGTGCTAAGAGACTGTTTGGCTAAATGTAAAACCTGTCGGTGGAATAACTACAAGAACTAGAAAAGAGCATCAGTCATATCATTTAGCACATTTATCAGCATGTGTTGCTCAATCAACAACCAGGAACGACTATAACATACAACAGAAAAAAGAGCCAGACGTCTTGCTTCATTAACAAATCTGTTACAACAGCAACAAACATGTTCCTCCCTCTTTACTGCTGGCACTCCTGGCTGCCCTCAAAAATGTACTCCAAATGTCCATTTTCAGCTTACTTGGCTCTCTCTTCTCAGCTGGGCGCAGGTTTCTTTTTCCTGCTCACACTCCTTCTGCAGGCTCTCCTTCTCAGCTTCCAGCTGCTCCTTCTCGTGCTGCAGGAGGGCCATGTTTTGGACCAGCACCTCTTTTTCTCTCTGGGCTTCCTCCATCTTTTGCTGCACGGAGAGATGAGTTGGTCAAGATGTCCGGGCCACTCGTATACTAATTAACTTCACTAACAAAGAAAAACCACCATGCTCAAAGAGCATATAACGTTATCCACCACTGTGCATCATGTCCATAACATAGTATAGCAGTTCTAGATGGAACAGCCACCAAAGATCTGAGAACATTGGTGCATTGAGCAGCACCGCTATGGCCCACTATACCTCAAGGAAGCCGGCCTTGGTGGTGACCACCAGGATGTCAGAGTTGCATTCATCCTCCACAGTCAGCAGCTCGTCCTCTGAAGGGCTGTTGGCACGAAACTGGAATGGCGTGCTGGCTCCCCTGATCTCCCCTTTGTGGGTCACATAGCAGAACTGGTAGAACTCGGCATCATCATTGGGCACATAATATCCTGGGGAAGAAGGACATCCAGTCAGCAAAGTCACAGCATTACATCGAAGCAGAGCAAAAGATCGAGCCTCCGTCCTTGGCTTCTCTTAAACTGCACACTTATTACAAAGTTATTACAAAGCACAGTTATAAATTGGAATAAGTGGGAAAAAGTGCATGGTTCGAATCTAAAAAGTCACTCTCCATTATTTTATAAAAATAAGTAGAACATATTTTTTTTATTTCTTCAACACTTGAATAGAGATCTATAGGGAAAGCTTCACATGTATTTCTACCCACTGATTCAGTTTTAACAATCCTCTGAACAGCACTCAGATATGCAGTTATTAAAAGGTGTCAAAGTTATATAAAACTATGGTATGATCTTACCCTGAAAGACCGCTATTCGGTTGACTGCGGTGCCTTCCACATAGTTCTCTGGGAGAGGCGACCACAAGAATGTGTAATAGTCCCTCGCTGTGCTCCAACCAACCTGTGAGACATTGTGGGGAATCCATTCAACCAGACGTTCTCACCACATCAGTGTAAGATAATAACAATGGAGGATTAACAAGGAGACTTCCTAGAATCTACACAGTACCACTTCCAAAATATCTCAAACTGGTTTATTACGGTAATCACGGAGTTTTCAATCTATGTCGGAGTGATAGTGCAAGAGCATACCGAAAAGGAAAAATTATCATTTAAAAAATAAAAAAAACACTGAAACTCCTGGTCAACAAGTGCACATGGCCGAGCTCCTAACTGCGGAAATGTAACTACAACTCACTCCTAACAGGAAGAGCGAAAATTGGTGACAATTTTATACATAGGTGACTTGAAAAATGAAAACCAAAATGTAATTATACGTATTTTATGTGTTGTTAACTGACGGCTGATGAGGAGGGAGTAAAGAAAATACATCCATAACTTCAGCCTGGTGCCATAAAACTGTCAAACTAAATCAAAGTCACGTCGAGCTGGCTGGCTCTCAGTGCGCGCGCGCGCGCACACACACACACACACACACACACACACACACACACACACACACACACACACACACACACACACACACACACACACACACACACACACACACACACACACACACACACACACACACACACACACACACACACACGTGCATCCACAACAAGCCCAGTCAAAAGCAGCCTATTACACCCGCATCCACCACAGAACATGGATTAAAACGTGTGATTTCACTGTTAAAGTTTAGCCCAAATTATATTTTAGATATTCATGTAGACAGATCTCACTTAAATGTATGCAACAGATGTTGCTTTGATGTGTACAGGCCTTTTTTCACTATCTGGGCAGTTTATTTTCTCACCTGTGTACAAACAGCCTGCAGCTACAATACTGCAAGTGTTCATCAGAGCCAGAGATAGAAAGCTCTGGTGCTCCAAAACCCCCAATTGTTACCAGTGCAGTTCCAGCCTCCAGCAGTAAAGAACAGGAAGCAATTAAAATGCACCTAGTTAGAGAGTGTCATTACTGAAGGCTAGCCCTTACCAGTCCACTCATTAGAGCAGCGGAGGTGGTGGCGGGTGAAAGCTCTGAGAGGAACTCTTTCACTTACAACAGAGTGGTCTGCAATGTGAAGAAATAGGAGGAGAGGAAGTAGAGACAGTATAGAACCACCATAAAAAATAAAAAAATGGACTGGGGACCGATAACACAGGCAGAATTGCAAGAGTGAAACCTCCAAACATACAAGTGGTTACCAAAATGTGATTATAAAGCCGACCACTGCATTTTATTTTAAACGTGGCATTTCACCAGCATTCAAGCAAAGTCATACTTGTGCAAGAAAGCTGTGAGAAGCCGGTGGCAAAGCTGCTGCAGGAGGTAATGTACCGTCTAACAGTCAGACTGTATTACAGAGCAAGTTGTTCATGCTTTAAAACTGGTTAATTATAAAGCAGGGCTTGTTTTCTCCTTGGCTACTGTGACGACCTGTCCCAACAGCATTCCTCCATGAAGCCAAAGGCTGCATTTGTCCATGTGCAAACAAGAACCTGTCTACCATCAATGCATCATCAATAGCATGGTTAGTTTGTTTGACTTGCTAACTAAAAGTGTATAATTGAAACATTTGTAAATTGTTTTAGGTTGGCATGTGAATGCCTAAATTAGAAATGTGGAAATAATTCATTTTCAATTTAGTCATAATTCTTCAAATTTATATTTCTTTGAACTAAGTTACTGACAGCTGTGCTGACAAGTACACTGCAACCAACTGGACCATCGGACCTTTTATACTCAAGCCGCATCACTGACCTAGACATATCTGGCACATGCACTATATTCAGAACAAAAGCACATCAAATACATTAAAAAAAAACTCTTGAAAGTGGTAGCACTCCAAATAATCCAAGACAGAATTTGCTTTGTTTGACGGGGAGTCAATAGCAACTAAATATTTGTTCAGGATATAACACTGATTCCCAGTGTATCCAGGTTATCTCTTTGCTTACAAACGGAAGAACTTGGCACTAAACGTCTCATCTGTCAGCACTGCCAGGAACATTTACTCAATTTACGATCCTGCCCTCAGCCTTTTCCAGCTCAGCTCTGTGTTTTAGAGCCTCAAGAAATTCGTGATTTTAAGATCTAGTTGGTGTCTAGCTTTAGGCTAAGCACAATGTGATGAGGCATCCAACTACAGAGTGCTGAATCCAGCAAGTAACAGTGAGACATGACCTGATCTACCATCAGCAACCTAACATGACCTCAGTGAGGCTTGACGAAAACCGCTCTATACATGCATCCTCAAACATATCATGCATAGCACACGATAAGTATATTAACCACAGATGTGTTTTTTCTGACACAGAATGGACAAATGGCTTTTGTCAATGTTCCAAAGATATGAACCATTTAAATATTTCATGCTCAGCAAAACTGCAACAATTCGTCTTGGTTGGCTTAATGGCATTAAAGCATGCTACAGTGCATGATACAAGTATATGTCGGACTCTTCATACGAGCAGCGCATTCAGGCAGAATGCAACACAAACAGAGGAAGTCATTAGTTAGATATTTTTCGAGCTGGTGTGATTTTAATTCCAGCTTCCACCTCATCTTCGGAAGATAAAAAGCATGTTGGTCTAGAAGAGCCTTGAGCCATCTGCTTCTGAGGCTAAAATAAATGGCCGCTCCTATAACAAGATCCATGTGTGACACTGAAGTGTGTGGTGGGGATCAAATTGCTCCATTCCCCCTTCAAAGTTCAAATAAACTCGACAATAGCTGCGCTTGCAATCTCTCTGTTTTTCCTCACCACTGAATTAATATTGTTTTTCCTCACCACTGAATTAATATTTTGTTTCCACCTTTTCAAAAATAAAAAACCTAAAACATACCTGCAAGGAGTTTACTGGCACAGATACATGGATTTTAACACATGCCTCAATAGCGACAATGTCATACAGCAGTTACAGATTTACCTTGCAATATATCATATGCAATATGCTCTAGCCATTAAAACACATAGTGTAATACTTCTGCTACTCCAATTACTAATAATCATTGTGCATATATTGTTGTTTTCTTTAAAGGCTTGTATAATACACTGAAGAGGGTTCTTCACCTTGAATATGCCAACCCAGTCCTTTGGATTTGGTTTGATGAACTGCGTCAGGGTATAGTGACACTCCAGAGCAGCATGGGGCATGTAACTCTTCCCCACATTCTGGAAGATGACATGGGCAAAGTTGGATGTGTCCATGTTGGTGCTTAATAAAGTCCCGTCCAGGAACAGTGCCATCAATCACTCAGCAGTAGCTACACAGGAAGAGACAAGCCACAGAATATGTGATTAGAAACAATGATAATCACAGAAAAAAATACCACTCTTTACAGGAAATGAGAAGACGCAAGCCATTTCTACACAAAAAACTGATTTGACCCTGAGAATCCTACAATTACTGTATATTGTTGTTGAATAAAAAGTGATTGGATTATTTGTCTAGTACAGAATGAAAGCAATTTGAATTATATTTCTATAAGATTGTCATACAAGTGAAAACATTGTCATTTTACAGAGGCTAACCATTGTTGATATTCAAAACAGAGCCATGGTCAATTTTCAGATGATAAATATAACCATTATTCAAGGACATGGATTTGTATTTCAATCCAGACCCGTATAAAATAGTTATGCCATCCCAATCTGCTGTAGTTTCTCATTAGACTCAAAAGGCATGGAAGCTATCCGTCAATCATTTAAGCCTTAAAAGGACTGTCAACCAGTGGATGGATATTTATCTAAAATGTTGAGTCATTGGATTACTGTATGGGAGAAATTAAAAGTATTTCCATTAAACAGATGTACTACGGTATTAGCCATGATCGGGTATTGTCACTAGAGGACAAGAGTTAGCTTGGCTTGGCTTAACATTGAATATCATCTGTTGAATCGTTAATTTTGTTTTGTGGTGAAGGGACCTTGCTCAATCAGCAAAAATAGATGGCATGTTTGAAATGCATGCAATCTGGAAGTTCTCTATGACCAACAAAATAGTCAGTGGGGAAACCACATTTACAGGAAGTGGCCTTCTACTTCTCACAAATAATGGTCAAGGAATGCAGGTTAATGAGACTGTAGATCCACACATACAACTTTAACTTATCTGTAACACCCAAAGTAGTATTGGTGTTTGTCTTGAGCTAAACACATCTTTTTATTGGCCTTTTAATTAGTCCAATTCAGCTCATGTATTTATCAATGATTGCTGAAATACTGATAGTTACACTGGTAACGGCAAAAGGCATGCAAAGGATTATATGATACACTGATACAGTGTCCTCAAGATGTACTTGGTGGTGTCTTCCCTCAAAAGCAAAAGGGAAACAGCTGTTAAATAATTTTGAAAATATAAATAAGTTAAGAAACAAATGTTTTATTACAAAATATATATAAATATTTGTTTATTGTGAGCTGGCTAATACTTGATTGTTATTTTTTTTTTACGGTAATAAGAAATAGTACGATAGTAATACGTAGTATAACATACTATGAATTTTAAACCAGTTTATTTGCATGTATATTCATCTTAAATACTCAGATAGTGTCACGATTAGATGGCAGCAGAGACAAAAATAGATACAAGTGACTTCTGTTTTAAGTTAACACGAGGAGCGTGAGTTCTACTTCAGGGTGGATCTTCCATCTCGGCCTCAGCTGATATCATTTTGTCCTACGTAATTGGGCCTGTGACAGTAAAAACAGCTGCTCGGATGATAATCAGAAACACTGAACATTGTTGTCATCAAACGTTACGTTACAGCGATCACCGGAACTCTGATGTGTGACTTTAGATACGAATTTGGCCAAAGTTGACGACAATGGCTGATTTTATAAGCTAACAGAAGCGAGGCCTCAGTAAACACAGCGATCGAAGCTAATGCAGCTAGCTAGCTAGCTGACGGTTGCTACCTGTGTGGATGAGATCACACGTTACAGGAAAAAAAAATACGTTATAGATGTTCCTATGACTCCAGAGATAACAGTTACATATTAACTGTACATACTCAGCATTTGGGTGAGAAACGTCACAACAGCCTCAGCGAAGAGAGCAGCTAGCTAGGATCTCAGCTATCGAGAAGGACAAGGTTAGCCGACGTAAACAGTTAGCTTAGCTGTCTGTAAAAACATGACACGCGGAGAGAATATTAACGACAACTGTGTGGTTCGTCGTGTTGATAAAATAAGTATTAAACATACCAAGTTGCCATGTTGAAAAGCAGCTGAAATCCGAGTCTATCCTAAAAACAATTGTTGACGCAGTTCAGTGCTTCCCCGTGCCCTCTTCCTGGAATAATAACAACATTGCGTCACTTCCGGACAGGGGACCTATTTGAGAATCCCACCCACTTATAACAAAGTAATAATCTTACAAAATAACTAACGATTGTTTGTGGACTTGATGTTGCATGGTATCATTAATGATATCATGGAAGTCCAAATAAAAAACATAAGCAGTGGTGGAAAGTAACCAGCTACACAGCTTTAACCGTAAGCTCTCCCAAATACATTGTCCATTGTCCTTATGTTCATATATATTATTCGATATATAGTGTACACAGTAGTTCAATCAATGTTAATGTTGATGCTTAGTTTCTGTGTTCTACTTTGTTTCTTTAATGTCTTTTTTTAAATATATATTTCTCTTGTTTATTGTACATCATATACAAGAGCAACGTATAACTGGAGTCAAATTCCATGTATGTGTACAGACACACACGTCTAATAAAGCTGATTCTGATTCTATAATGTACTACACGCTGCTTTACTATTTGGCACTTTTTACTGAATTAGTCTATTTCAAAAGTTAGTTTCAGTAAAATATTAACATTATATAAATGCTGATGAGTATTCTTACACTGTGGTATTACTAGATCTCCCACCACTGTGGATAATACTTTAGATACGTCGAACCTCTAAGCCTCTAAACTTTAGAATTTTACATCAAATATAAATAATACACTTCATTTGTATAGTACCTTTCATACAAGCAATGCAGCACAAAGTACTCTGCAAAGAGGAGACATTGAAATAAAATGAACATTAAAACTGGAATAGAATGCACTAATTAATGTGAAATAAGATGGAAAGTGCACACTTGATAATAATAATACAAATATGATTAAAATTGGATAAAAAAGGATACATACAGCCTATGAATGAATAGCATAAGATGGAAAATAAAACCCACTGAATAATAAAAAATCAGTGGGTTTTTTATTTGCAGCAACCATTTATACATTGTAGATCATTCTAAAGTCATAAATATGCACAAAATAAATGTACCAAATCCATCTGTGGATGCGGAAACGCGTATGTAGCCCAGCCCCGCCCCTGCAGCTCAGTGGCTGGATGTGTGACCAATCGGGAGGCCGCGCTGCGCATGTCTCCTCTCTGATTGGACGCGGGAAACGCCATTAACGTGCGTACTGTAACTGTTACGTCACACGTAAGGTCAAGAGAAAAGAAGCATGGCCGCTATGTTGAGAGGGGCTCGGTTCCTGGGTGGAAAGTGCTGCAAGCATGTTGACTTTGCACTCGGTAAGGAGAACAAACTGAGACCGTGTTAGCGTCGTTTACGGCCCGCGCGCGCTTTGGACGATGTGGTTGTTAATTCATGACACTCGCTCTCTCTCTGTTTGTGTCACAGAGGCGCTACTTTAGCGTGTAATGCTCGTTGTAAGATAAGTTTGAGTGCATGTTCGCTGGACTGGGTTTAGCTGCTGCTTCAGTGGCTCCCGTTCACAATTTAGTGGACAATGAGTCACTTTTCTGTCTAAATGACGTTGTGTTCGCGTGACTGTGCTCGTGCTCGTCTTGCAACCTTTCACAACCCTGAAGGGTAGAACTCGTATTGTCCTACTGTGTCCTGTCTCGGCACCTTATGTAATGTCAGTCACTGTGTCATGTCAAGACGAAGCGGCTCTTTGTAGCCATTTAAACCGAATAGCTTCGCAGAGAAAACCCAAGTTTTACATGAAAAGGAAAAAAAAGTCATTATTCATGTTTCTTGTGCACTTCACATGATATCTCTCTTTAATAATAGTGTGAGGATGAAGTTATTTATTTGAACTTTAAATGATATAAGGATGTTTTGTTATCAACAAACAGCAAAGTCAATATTGAAAATGCTTGGTGCCATTAGATGACTTTGGCAGTGAAGGGCGATTGCATTAACTACCTTCATGACATTTAAACAAGAACACCTGAACAAGGGTTTCATTACTTGGATTTTTGTTGTTGTTGTTAACTGAATAATACAAACAATCCTAGATATTGAGGCATCTTGACTAATGACATACTGACAGGCCTTTTTGTTGTTGACTATCTAACAAGGATACCGCGTCGTACCATTGATCCATTTTGCTGTTCTGTTTCAGTCTCATCTCGGTCTATGGCCTCGAAGACACCGGTTGGCTTCGTTGGTCTGGGCAACATGGGAAACCTAATGGCAAAGAACCTGCTGAAGCACGGATACCCAGTCATTGCTACAGATGTGTTCCCGGAGTCCTGCAAGGAATTGCAACAGCTGGGCGCTCAGGTGGGAGTGTGAAATGTACACGAGCCTTTTTCATATTTATACAGTTTTTGACAGTTTGTTCTCCTCTTACGTTGTGTTTTTGTGTGTTCTCAGATTGTGGATAATTCTGCTGAGGTGGCGGATAAAGCAGACCGCATTATCACCATGCTCCCCTCTAGTCCCAATGTCAGAGATGTGTACACTGGACCCAATGGCATTCTGAAGTAGGCTTAACATCGGTTTCTCTTTCAATATGTGATAAATAACTGAATAGATTTTAGTTGGAGTCTTAATTGTGTACTTTTCTCAACAGGAAGGTGAAGAAAGGCTCCCTGCTCATTGACTCCAGCACCATCGACCCAGCTGTTTCAAAAGAGATGGCTGCTGCTGCTGAGAAGATGGGGGCAGTTTTTATGGATGCACCTGTTTCAGGAGGTACATTTTACACTTTTGTTTAAAGTATAGGTGTATAACCTACTTCAATATCTTGAACTTCATATGCTCGGTTATCAGGTGGCCTTCACCTCGCAAAAAAATGTAAAGTCTAGCCTAATACACAGGGCCTGCAATAAATACCTCTTTACAAAGGTAATAATGATTTGGGTTCAAAATATTTTAGAGAGGAATTTGATTCAACTTCATGGTCATGTTGTAGGCAATCGTGGAGATCAAAACTGTATTGCATTATACAATAACTAGTTGTGCAAACACTGAGTTTTAATAAACCGGTAGCTGAGCATATACTTTGAAACTGTTTGAGAACATAACTTATCTATAGATAATATAGGAAAAATGAGGGAGTTACTACTGTTTTCCTCTAAAGAAGTAATATTTCATCATATTGGAGTGTAATTACTAGCCAGTAGAGTAGGAACAAATATTCAGAATAACATCTATTGGAGTAAAACAGCTTGACCTTGCCCACCACGGTTCCTTAAGTTCCGTTTCCGCCGCCATGAAACCTCTCGCTACGCTGGAACGAGCTGAAGGGACTTGACTCCAAATCTATATAGAATTTTATCTAGTTATATAAATAATTCTATATAGACTTGAATCCAACTCTTTATAGAACTATAAATGGCATTGAATCCAATTCTAGTAAATTACTATCATGTAGATTTAAATATAAACACTAAATGGAGTTAAAAAAAGAAAAAGTATATATTATTGTAAAGCTGCAAATAGCAATTATATTAAACAATAATAATAATCCGTCACAAGCTCCCAGTGCCCATCATGTTTTGTCATACCAAAACCCAAAGATATTTACTTTTCTATCATGGAAGTCTGAGAAAAGCAGGATGCTACCATTCCTGCTTAAATCGTTGCTTAAACGATTAATCAATTATCAGCTGCAGATTTATTTTCTGTTGCTCGATCGATCAACTATTCATTTTAGCTCTACTTTATTGGAAAGGTAGTTTTCAACACCTACCATTACAGAGTTGGTGTATGTTTTTTTTTGTTGTTGGTTTGAACACATTCACAAGCTGCCTTTTTTTTTTTAAGTTTCATCAAGTAAACTGTGAACAGACATTTGACCTTTTGAGTGTTTTTTTTTCTTCATTTCTGGAGCTTGATGCAAGTTGTTCAGGAGTGAGCCATCTCTTCCTTCTCATTTCTGTTGAGTTGCGCATCCGCAGTACAGATCAGGCTCGAAGAAAATGGCGACGAGTAACAACAAAGTTTCTGAACTGAAGCACAAGTGAACTTTACATTTATCCCGGAAACCGGAGTTTAGTTGGGTTTAGAGGATCTGAGTGAAACTCCACATTCTTCTACTTAAATAAAGATGGCAAAAATTACCATTTACTTTGGCCTTTGTTGTTTTATAAACACTCATAAATCAAATTATTTGTCAAAAAGAATTTACTTTGCAAGTAGATTTCTGATCCACTTGCCCAACTGTTCAAGTGAGGAGAAACAAAACATTACCGTGAAACCTGAAGAGGAGCAGCTTCTGCCTGACGACAACATGTTCCACGCGGTTGCGCGTGAGCTCTCAGACTTTCTTGGGGGTCCACGCAGAAACGCAGTTTGTTTGAACTTGGCCTCGTCAACGTCAAGACAGCCACTTTCTTTGAATTGATTTTGCTCCATTTTATAGCCTGGCCCTAAAGATTAGTCATGATTTATATGCTTCCTTCCTGTGCTAGTGCACATGGATTAAAGTTGTCCAGCTCTCTGCCTTGAACTTGTGTGTGTGGTGCCGGCAGTTTAACTAGTGCAAACTGAAGTGTATGTCATACTTTGATATATTATGTCAATCACGTTAATTAAACTTTTTGAACATCTTTCGTGGTCAGACAGAAATCGGTAGACGTACAGTGGCATGATAGTGACTGTTTAATCCAGTGTGGTTTTTAAATGTTTGAACATAAAAGCACACATGGACATAATTGAGTCAGCATGTGTGTGTGTGTGAAAAAAATGTAAGAACCAGATGAGATAAGGGCAATCTTCCATTTTCCACAGACTAGAATGCTTACTGTACCAAAGCCAGCCTATAGAAGTCTAAAACGACAGAATGGGGACTGGTTAACTGGTGGCAAAGAAGATAAATGTATATTGAGATGGAAATTACTTGTGTGTTCATTTCCTGGAGGGGACTACTTGGTTTTCAAGTGAGTCTTCCTGAGCAACAAATTGATTATGTTTTACACAATTCCTGCTTGTTAGGTGCTTGTTAGCACGACCGTGCCTCAATAGTTTAATTTTACGTGCATCTGTGAAGTTTTAGCTATTGCGTAGTTGAAACGAATGCTTCTGCTGGAGAAAACAAACCTTTCTGACACCTTTTGGTATTTCAACCAAAGGCTTTTGTCTGCTTTGGAACCATGCACTTGTTGTTAAGCGTTGAATTACCCATCATTACTATGTAATTAAAAAAAAAAACATTTTTTAATTACTTCAACTGTCACATCTGAGATTTCTCATTTCAATAACTCTGAGAAATGATTGCTCATACAGTTTTCTGTAATATTGTTTACAGTGAAGGGCAGAAATCCTAGTTGGTAATACTTTGTTTTCTTTCTAATGAGCGTTTTCTGTATACAATGTGTTAATCAATTACCCATGCTTTGGTTATTTCTCAGCGTAACAGTTGTAACTGCAGCAGCACAGATCTAGATTCAAGTTTGAGCAAATGCTGCTGGCAGACTCACGGGTACCAGGGAGGGGGAAAAGTAATGTAACACCCACCTTGGCTTCTCTCCACTGGCTTCCTGTAAACTTTAGGATTAATTAGAAGACTATGTTGGTTAATTTCTTGGCACCCATGTCGCTTGCACCTGGTTATTGTACATTACTGAGCTTTTAACCCCATGTGAACCCGAATGCACCGTGAAATGGGTTCAAAAACGTCTGCTTTTAGAGCTACTAAGTGTTCACCAAACCTTTTCCAACAGTGTCCCAAAGCTTTGGACTGACTTGCAGGATACATAGCTTGTTGTCCTCATCCGAATCGTTTATTAATTACATACTTTCACAGGCTTACCGTGAACTCCTAAATGGCTAAAATTGTTTCCTGTTTATTTTTACTTCACATTGCTATTCTGATATTCTTATGTTGAATTCAACTTTTTACATGCAATAGTTTTCTCGTTTATTTTTTGAGGCCCATTGTAATTCGGTTTTGATTAATTGGCTCCCTACATATTCCAGTGAGTTAGTTCCAAACTTCTAAAGGAAACCTACGTATCTTTTTCCACTCCAGAAGCATGTCCACATTTATGTTGAACTTTGCCTAAACCCCTTTTTTTTATTTTGCATTTTATTCCTTTATTACATAGTCAATAGTACGGAGATGCAGAGCTGACGGGGAAAAAACACCCATTAAATGTGTTTCAGTGTCTTCCTCACCTCACTCAGACTGTTCTGGGTGAACTGCATCTTGATGTTCCAAAGGGGGCTTTGTCAATCAGGGGTATGAAGGGTTCTGCGAGAAAATATATGGACCCATATGACTCAGACAACAAAACACTTAATGGTGATCTGGACTTTTTTTTAAATTTTTTTTTTTATGTAGTTTTACGATTAACTTCAGTGGTAAGTGTCAAAAGAATTACATTACAGTTACTTTGAGAATGCTGCTATGAGATTATTATTATCAGCACATTCATACGATTGCTTTCAATTTCCTTTTTGTTCACTGCGCTTCAACTGATGATACTTTTAGAAAAAGCTCTATATAACCATCATCTGCTTGCACATGGTTCATTGTAAGCACCATTTTGCGTCCCTAGGTGTGGGTGCCGCCAGTTCGGGTAAACTGACTTTTATGGTTGGAGGTGCAGAGGAGGAATTTACTGCAGCCAAGGAACTGCTCACGTGCATGGGAGCCAATGTGGTGTACTGCGGTCAGGTTGGAACTGGACAGGTAGGTCCCCAGGAACTATAATTACTAGTATTAACATAGTGTTGATGTGATAGAATTTATAATGTACTGCCATCATGTTACAGGCTGCAAAAATCTGTAACAACCTGCTTCTAGCCATTGGAATGATTGGGACTTCAGAGACCATGAACTTGGGAATCAGGTGAACGATCTCATGGTGACAAATAACGGTGCATAAATCATAACGACAGACGCAGCATCAAGACACTGTGCGTAAGTAACATGGACTTTGTCTTCACTCAGACTTGGTCTTGATCCTAAACTGTTGGCCAAGATCCTGAACATGAGTTCAGGTCGGTGCTGGTCCAGTGACACCTACAACCCTGTGCCTGGAGTCATGGAGGGAGTCCCGTCCGGGAATAACTACCAGGGAGGCTTCGGCACCCAGCTGATGGCAAAGGTCAGTTTTTCTGAACTCTATTTTCTGAGGCTGGTTGCAATCTGAGCCCCAGCTCCGCTAGTCCATGTCGATGTGTCATTGAGCAAGACTCTTAACCCCAAATTGTCCCTGTTGCTGTGTCTACGGTGTATAAGAAAAAAAAAATGTAAGTCGCTTTGGATAAAAGTGTCGGCTAAATGTAATTTAAGTTTGAGCATTATTGTTTTCAAAATCATTTCATCTTTAGGTTTACACAGGTTAGGTTTTCTCACAAATATGAGAAAATAAAGCATTTGATAGCTGTAATGGTTTATTATCCTCTTTTTAAGTGGGGAGAAATAATTTGTTTGTTTTAGTCCCAGTATCTACTGATGTATTTTATACAGCAGAACTAAAAGTTTTAATTCAACACATTATATAAATCTCAAGCTTGTGTTGAAAGCTAACCATAAAAACCTTTTGACCTCAAGACGAGGGAACCGAAAGTTCAAAAATGCAAACAGATTTCCAGGTTTTAGGAATCATTCCTGCAACACTTTATGTATCTATCAGTTATATAGTTGTCAGTTGGATAGAAGTCTGCTAGAAACTCATTTCTGTGTTCTAGCTTTACATGCAACAGGGCTTTAAGTGCAGCGTTGAGGGGGCGGGCAGTATTTCTTGGATCACATCATTTAAAATGATGCAGTGAACTACCCTGCAGTAGTTTACATCTCATTTTTAAAGGCAATCAAGGCCATATTATTACAACAGAAATCTCTGTGGTGTGGACTGGTGGTTTTGGTTTAGAATTTAATTTTCAGCTTCGTTGGTTTTTCTAACATATGTTTTCTTTTTCAGGATCTAGGCCTCGCACAGGACACGGCCACCAACACAAAGACTCCTGTCCCCCTCGGCTCCCTATCCCATCAGATCTACCGTATGATGTGCGCACGCGGTTATGCCAATAAAGATTTCTCCTCCGTATTCCAGTTCCTGCGTGAGGAGGAGGGCCAGTAGTTTCAGCCTCCACCCCGTCCACAGCCTGGCCAGGCCTGGCCCTGCACAGGACTAACATAGCTTAGCTGGGGTGCATTTCGCCCCCAGGACTTTCTTTTTTTCAAAGTTGTGAAAGACATGAAAACAAGAGAGCTCCAACACAGCGTGACCGGTCATGTGAGCACTTTTCTCCTATTGGAAATCATGTTGTGATCTCGCCTTCTTTTAAATGCAGCACTCCTTTTGGTTTGAGAAGCAAGGGAAGGGTCAGAAGATATCCAGTGGATCCAAAAGATTAGTAGACTGTCTTATTATAAGAGTCTGGTGGGAATCTTTCTTAAGATGTTAGCCCTGTTTGTCTTTTCTGCAAACACGGTTTAGAATCCACATATTTATCTATTGTCTGTTTGTAATCATTTCTTTATCTTGCTGTTTTTTTCTCTTGACGGAGTTACTTTTCATGACATTTGAAATGTTACTTTGGTGTAAGAGCTTTAATATCATATCCTGTTAGGAAATAAAGACAAATTGGGATGTCTAAAATTTTGTGAACAATGAATTTACCACCTTTTAAAAAATGTCATCCTTTTTTCATTTCTGCATCAGGATGTTAACTTAACCTTCTCTTTTTTTTAAATATATAAAATATTAAAATTTGTTTCAAACAACTTGAAGCCCCACATTTGTTCAGTGATTTTTGATTTGCTTTAGTAACACAACACACGTTTTGGTTTAAAACTCACTGATTCAAGGGGAAGATGACTTCAATAACTGAATGTATGCAGCCAAACCTCAGACACCGAGAATGAAGAATACTAATTATCGCGATGAAAATGGCAGTGTGATTTCTAAAAGACTTCTCTGTGGACACGCACTGCAACATGTTCCCTCGTGTCTCTGACACGCAGACCCCCAAATGTCACAGTTTCCGTCGCGTGTCTGGTTCAGTCGTCCCGATGAGGCGGAGCGCCGGACAGACAAACGGGGCCAAAATGCGGGTGCACGTTGTTCCGTCCATTTAATAAATACAAAAAACATGTAACTAAATAGTCCAACACAAAATTCCCTCTAATTACGATTCGGATATGTTTTAGTCGACAAAGTTGTCATGCAGCTTCTTTGTTTTTGGGCCGTGCACCTCTTTCCTGTCCCCACGCAGCGAGACCAGGAGAGCGGCATGTTTCTGATCTAGTTCGCCAAGAGCCACTGAGGGGCCGCGGAGCCAGAGGTCATGCGATCACAAGACAAACCCATAAAAAGTCCATTAAGCACTGTAGGCTGAGAGCTGTGTTGCCATCTACTTGATAGCTGCTGCAAACAGAGCAGCACTTTGGTCTCAGGCCTCCAGCAGACTGACACACACACACACACACACACACAGCCTGACATCATCTGCTGCTGCTCCACGTCATTCCTCGCGCTCAATAGCTTCTTCAACACGTTTTAATAGGCTTTGTATTCAGTGTATTTGTTTTTGTTCTTAAACTCCGTGTTGATGGAGAATAGTGTTGTGTTTCTTTGCACATGAACGCCGGTATTTCGTTCCATGCATTTTGTTGACCGGTTAGTTGGACCTGACTGCTGAAAAAAAGTGCGGATGTTGCATCCTATACTGATTACTTTTCACGGGATGTTGCTGTTTTCAAAGTCCAAATTGTTCAAATAATTCAAAATCTAGCCATTTCAGTTTTTAATTTACATTTTAAATGTTGCATTCAAAGCAATGACTAATGGTATTTTGCCAGTGTTGTTTTAATAGTATCCTCCCTGTCCAGTGCAACGCCTATACAGTGTGTGCTATTGTCAAAATAAATACATAATAATAATACGACTCGCCTTGCAAGTCAAAATTGTCAAAATACTTGACATATACTCAACAATCAATTGACTTTTATCCGTCGTACTTAAAAATGTAGCTTTTATTTTTGTTCATTTTATTACAATGGGTTAAACAATGTTATTGTATATATTTCAAACTTTACAAATCGTAGTGATTTAGTTGTAACTTTGCGTCAACGTTTAGACTTTGACTTAAGTTAAGTTATATTTGCGTGTATACAATTGTATTCGTTTCCTGCGTCCTTATAGCCACCGTTCCTAATAATACCTTCTGGGTTAGGATGTAAACTAACAAGATGTATCTTTATTTAAGTTTTTTAATTTGCATGTTTGCGAATAATAATCTAGTTTGTGTGTGTGTGCGTGCATATTGAAATGACAATTAAATAACCAAATGTAATCGAACTATTGCAACATCCTGGTTTCCTCTGACCTTCCTCCAGCTGCTGTGCGTTGAGGCAGAGCCTCTAATGGGAGAACAACGCGGCTGAATTTGGGCTGAGATGATTCCAGTCAACGCTCACCTTTTCATAATCGGCTTCCTGCTAAATTAAAGAAAACATAAACAATATTCTACCTGAAGCGCTTTAAATAAGAACGCCGATTACTATCATCGGTCGGTTTTCATAACGATGCAACCAAAACAAAAATCAGACCAGAAACTATATTCCCTAACATAAAACATTATGCTTTTTGCCTGAAATGTAGACCTCTTGCCTACAAGCTATGAACTTGGCCCATAAAGATTTACAGCCTCAAAAGGTGGGAAAACTCTATTAAAAATAAAAAGGTACTCAGCTGTAGCTGGGTTTACATTTCTCCGCGTCTGTGGTCTCGCATTAGAAAAGTAACACAAATACTCTGGAAGTTAAAACAGTATTTAGTTGGACACTAATCGTAACCTTTTTCAGCGCCGTCACATTTACAGCTGAATGTTTTAGTGCCACACAGGCAACATCTTTCACATTGTGTTCTTATTCTTGCACAACAAACTCGGGAAGGATTTGTTTGTATTTGTGGCCCAAAGCGAGAGTTTAATCTTCCTATTGGAAAACAAGAGCCCGGATGTAGAGGTGTTTTACGCATGAATAGAAACAAAGGCAAGGATAAGATCAGTTTATCTTCCTTCAAGTCTCATTTTTTTTACGCCAGGATAAAATAAATCATCCTGAGCTTTTATTTTGATCATTTAATTAATGCCAATAGATTATATATATTTTTTGTCATCGCCAAAATCTGATCGGATTAAAGAAAGAAGAAAACACGTTTCTGAAACTTGTCTTTAAAAAAAGAGAAAAGAACGAAGTCTGTTGATGGAAGCACCTCTTCGGCTTTCAGCGTGTTTTCTCTCTCTCTTTCTCTCTCTCTCTTCCTGGCACGTAGAGCCTGTTTGGCCAGACTGCAACTTTCAACTTGACCTTGGCCTCCAGCCGCGTCTATAACCCTCATGTGGAAGAGTGCAGCCAAAAGTGGCATGCTTTGGGTATTTGGGTGGACACTAAGCTGGTGTATATACGTCTATACGTCGCAGTGCCAAACGCGAGAATGATTCACATTCATTAATGTTGTTATGCGTTTTAAATGTATCCATACGCACAGCGATCTATATTTATTTTTCTTTAAAACAATGCATGCATAATCCTTGAAAGTCAGATTATTTAAAAAACATGATACACTTAGTAAAAGTCTGCACCGATTCAATGAATTTGCCAAAAAAAAAGCTTCAATCTGTAGACATAAAACTACACAATTATTTTTAAATCAATCGGAAACAATGTCTGCTCTACTCGTAGTGGAAGGACTTATAAAAACGAAATGGCACGCGTAATTACGCGCCGATCGGCCATAAAACAATATACATATATCATGTAGTTTTGTTACGCGTAGCCTACACAATCCATCAAATACGCGTGTTGTGCTGCACTTCATGACAGACATTGACTCTGCATCAAAGTTCCACTCAGTTTAACTCGATGTTAAGAAAAATATACCCTCAGGGCTTCTTTGCCTAAAACCATGGATATGTACATCTAATACAGCTTGATGTGCACTATCTGACGTCTGGATGTTTATCATCTCCTTTGCATATCACGTGTTTGGCCCCGGCCAATAACCTCGCGATCTTTATGGACTCAGGCGTGTTGGTATAGTTACTCTGCACCGAGTCCCTGTCTCTATTCAGTCGAGGAGGGATTTTGAAAAAGAGTGAGTCGTCTCGATGTAGGGCATGCTATGACCGCTCCATTACTCCTCCACTCGCACTGGATTGACCCGGTGATGTTTCTCTACGACAACGGCTTGGAGGACAGAAGCAAGAACATGGAAGGATTTACTGGAGGCAATTTCGCTGCAAACCAGTGCAGGAATTTGTTAGCGCATCCGACCTCGCTGGCTCCGAGCACCACCTACGCTGCGAGTGAGGTGCCAGTCTCTGGCATGGGGGAGCCTGGCAAACAATGCAGCCCCTGTTCCGCCACCCAGAGCTCGCCCAATGCATCTTTGCCTTATGGATATTTTGGCAGCAGTTATTACCCGTGTAGGATGTCACACGGCAGCGTCAAGGCGTGCGCGCAGCCCTCTGGTTATGGCGATAAATACATGGACTCGTCGGTGTCTGGCGAGGAGTTCTCCACCAGGGCGAAGGAGTTCGCGTTTTATCAGGGCTACTCCTCTGGCCCCTACCAGCCCAGCTACTTGGACGTCCCGGTGGTGCCTGCGCTGAGTGCTCCATCTGAGCCAAGGCACGAGTCCATGTTGCCCATGGAGCCCTACCAGCCATGGGCCATCACCAATGGTTGGAGTGGTCAGGTTTACTGCACCAAGGAGCAGCCGCAGTCAAATCCTCTGTGGAAATCCTCGTTACAAGGTAGTTTTTCCTTCTTTTATTAAGACATGTATACACACAAATATCACACATCAACTTAAACAAATATTTGCATACAATGTGGTTTTTATTTCTCTATGCATGTGCTTGAAAGAAGAAAATAAAATAGAGAAGATGCACACATATTTTCGTTTCCTCTCTGGTGCACACGAGTAGATTAAAATGTGGTTCTTCCTCTGTGTTCCACAGACACTATATCTGGGGGAGACAGCTCTGCGCGCCGCGGGAGGAAGAAGCGCGTGCCATACACCAAGGTGCAGCTCAAAGAACTGGAAAGGGAGTACTCCGCCAATAAATTCATCACCAAGGACAAAAGGAGGAGGATATCCGCGCAGACTAATCTGACAGAGAGACAAGTGACAATCTGGTTTCAGAACCGGCGCGTAAAAGAGAAGAAGGTCGTCACTAAATTCAAGAGCTCCAGTTAGCTCTGGAGGTACTGAAGCAGGAGATGACGGACCTTCATCTAAATAAAGCTGCGCTATAATTTATTACATTATGAACGGGTTCTTTGTCGCCAGAGCGGCTCAATTCTGACCTACACTTTTCCTTCCTCACATTTTAATTGGAACCAGTCGGTGCGGCCTGTTGACAGAAGATCGGAAATGGGTTCCACCATGTTGACCTGATTCTGCGAGGGATGCCTGGTCTCCTTAACATATCCACCAGACAATAAAACACTGCGAGCAGTCCTGCGCTTGTATTCCACTTAATCCAATCCAGAAAGGAAGACTGGGCTATTTTACAATAACTATCATATTTAGACATCGATGCAGTGGTAAACAAATAGGGCTAAACTGGCACATTTAGTACCGTCTGCACAATGCAAACAGGCAAAATTGAACAAAAAATAATGACGAAAATTACATTTCCAGCATTATTTCAAGAGGAATATATATATATATATATATATATATATATATATATATATATATATATATATATATATATATATATATATATATATATACACACACACACACACACACACACACACACACACACACACACACACACACTAGTTCTCGGGGAAGCAATAGCGGTCTACAACACTTCCTAATTCAGTTATTGTAATAAACTCACTACATTCGATGCCTTTCCATTTAGAATAAGCCTCCATGTGTTAATCAGCAGCATCTGATTCAGACGTTATTCAATGTTAAACTATAGCCTGAGCATTTCAATGGGTGTTTTACACACTGTGTCCATGTCACTGTCTTTTTTTCTTCTTCTAAACACAGGGTTTTGCTCAGAATAACTCCACTGTCAACAGACTGACCTTTGCTATTTCCGTCTGTCAATCAAAAAGAGTACTGAAAATGTAAGCATATTTAAACATGTAAATACTATCTGACTGCAACTATCTATTCCCTATTTTTTTTGACTGCAATAGCCAAAGTTTTTTGACAATAAATGTTTGAGAGACGCAGTGTGAGCGTGTCATTTTCATTCATATGTTGGGACATGGATGCTGATGGATCCAGGATATGCTTTATATAAACCCTGATGAGTGCAGAGGGCAACAGGCCGGAGCTCAGCGCCGCTGCGGGCTGTGCGAGTTTATGTCGCCATCTAGTGGCACAACTTAGTCAACACAGCGTCTGCCCTTTGCATGCTGTATGTCTGCCTCTCCACTCTAGAAGCGTGTGTGAAAAATGATTTATACATATATTTACCTATCATATTTAAACTTTCGCAATGAAGGTCAGCGCAAAACTTTATTTCTTCAATAAAATATCTCTTTTTGGGATTCAATATACACATATGTTTAGAGCTATGGAAAAGAACATCAGCTGATAGATTTGACAACATATAGATGAAGCTTTTTCGTCATGACAGACCAGAATAATGATGATTTATTATAATTGTAATGATATATTTTTGTTACACAGATAATTGTTAACTCATCATTCTTTCTTATTGATATAATTTGTTCGAAATTGAGAAAGAAAAAGGATTTATATCAAATCCCTCCGTTTCCATTCATGTTGCAGGTTCACGTTATTTTGCGCCTTTTTTGTTGCAATTTTCAAACATTGCATTCATGTTCTTGTTCATTAATCGATGCTGAATCGAAAAAAAAGTATTAAAGTTGAGGTCTGTTTTCATGTTTTGACATGACCTGTTCTCCAGGTTTTATGTTTTCATTTCGGGTTAAAGAATATTATTTTGAAACCAAAATTGCAAGTGAAAATCTGCTTGTTAAAACCGATATGAAACGTGTGTGGAGAGAGAGCTGTGAACCGGCCTGCTAGCCCAAACAACTGCTATAACGTACAACTCTTTACGTGTGTTGTCAGTATTAGGCCTATTATAATGGTATTATTAGTTTATCATGATCCACATTGCCTTATCACATATCGATGCATTCACATCAGAACCAATTAAAACACAGTGTAAAATATTCCCTATTTTTCTATCAAAATAAAATATTAAATACCAGAACCAGAGCACTGCGATGACCTCAAAACTGTCCAATCATTCCAACAACACAAGGCAGGTTCGTTGTACTTCAGCCGGACTAGTGATGGGACAGATGCCAAATAATTTTAGAAAGAAAATGTATATTGTTTCCTCAGACTTTGGTTGGTTCCCAGATTGGGAACGGTGGGTCGTGTTGATGTGATTGTTCTCCTCCTTGTTGAGAGAACAGAGTCCTTTATGGAGCCCGTGCGCGTCCCCGCTGCTGCGCAGTCTCATTGCTCCCCCTAACAGCCAAACACATTAATGCACTCACTCCAAAAAGACCCGTATGCACCTCTGAAGCGTGCCTCTCTTTGTATGGTGCCACTGAATCAACAGTTTAGGAGCACTAATCATAGCCAAATATAATAATATAACATCCGAATATCATAGTGAAAACAGGAATGGAAACCTTTCCATTTTCTAAAAGTTAAACCAATGAAGTAAAAATAACAACAACAACACAGTAAGAAAGAAAAGCTTTATTTATTTAAACGGGCCTTGAACACTGTGCGTGATATCACTGACGTCATCTGTCTTTAAAGATGAAAGTTAAGTTAAAGTGAAGATTATAATTGTAATTGTAAATCATGTTTATGAAATTAAATTAAATGAAGTAAGTTATTGTATTAATCCATGGTGTATATTTAGCTAAAATGTCTTAGAAATCTGCGATGTGTTTAAATATTATAACCAAATTATTACAAATGAATAAACCATAATTTTCTCATGAACTATACAAACTACGACGAGGTATTTGAAATGTACAAATGGATCAAAACCTAATGGTCAAAAAACATCTACATTGCAAAAATAATAACTTAAACAATACAAAATGGTAGCTGAAAGACATTCAGGCAGTCAAGGGTCATGTCATGCATTTAGCTAATGATCTGTGCTAATAATCTCTGCTAATAATCTGTGCTAGTAATCTGTGTGCCAAAAACAGCACATCGAACTCTGAAGAGACACTTTGTCCTCTCACCAACATAAACACTGCACAGGGGAAAACATCCAGCATTGTTTTTAACAACACAAACAACAACATGTGTAACAGGAATATTAAATACCTCTCTCTCTCTCTCTCTCTCTCTCTCTCTCTCTCTCTCTCTCTCTCTCTCTCTCTCTCTCTCTCTCTGTGTGTGTGTGTGTGTGTGTGTGTGTGTGTGTGTGTGTGTGTGTGTGTGTGTGGTGTTGAACGTTGTACAATGAACTTCAGACGAAAATCTTTATTTTGGTTTGTACTGAACAGTTGAAAATAATAAACTGCAATTGAGGAAAATCCAAATATTTGCCAAACAAAACAAAACAAGCCAATAAAGATATTTTTCTCTGGCTACTGCAGAATTGCATTTTCATTGTTTCAATATTGACAAAATATGATAAAATAAGACTGCATTCATCAATAGTACCACATAGTTGGACATTAGTGATTAATAGACAACCAGTTTAAAGTGAAGGTAGTCAGACCGGAAGTTTGATTGACGTGGTCAATTTGAGCCCTTGTAGTTGAGACCTGCTGCCTTTTGCAATCTCATCTGATTGACAGCCAGACATTCGTGGATTCATGTTTGGATTTGTAAATCCAGAACATGTTATTAGTTTAATAAGTTGTTGTGTTTTACAGCAGCCTCAGCCATCCTCTACTTCCGGAGAAGCCCCCGCCCCTTTAGGTGCTGTCAGACTCCATCATGTTCTGGTCAAACCTTCTTTTACACCTTTATGACTTAAAACTTTAAATTATTTTAGTTGTATGGTATCTGTTGCGTCCTCAAATTGATACATTGTCCTTGATAAGTGTTGATATAAATGTACTTCTTTTCTCATAATCCATCAGTTACCTTTAAATAATTTGGAGCTGATTATGCAGTCTGACTTTAAACTGATGTATGGAAAATAGTTGTATCTCAACTAATACAAACAGCCAATTGTTAATCAACCTAATGGACTAATGTGTCTCCTATTCTTCCAAATCATTATTTTTCATTCATTTGTAAATACATATTTTGTCTTAATGGTGATCTATGCTAATAAAGTTGCGGCAATGACACTAAAAGTCGTGTGTGTGTGTGTGTGTGTGTGTGTGTGTGTGTGTGTGTGTGTGTGTGTGTGTGTGTGTGGACGACTTTATTTGAAGTAATAAATCAGTTTGCAGCATAAAAATGTTCAAATCATCATACATATGAAAATGTCAAGAAAACATCTTTTCTCTCTTTAAGGCATGACCTTGATCCAAAATGTAAATTCAGTCCCCCACCACTTCAAAGCCTCACTGTGTTAATGATTTAGCTCCGTGAACTCATAGACACACTGGATTTAAATGAATAGGACTTTTTCTTTACGCCAGCAATGCTCACAAACATTGAAATACATTGAAATTAAATGCATTTTTTCATCGGTTGCAAGCTCATAAACTCTTAAATTAGGCTACATAAATATAGGCGACCTGCAGTCTGTTTATTTAGCACAAACATGGCAGATTGGGCCTTTACAATGTAAATCTTATGCAGCACATTTTACCTAAATATTATAAAATGGCCCCTTGTGAAATGGACTCAGGAAAGGCAGCAGGCGCACGCAGATTTTCAGGCATAAGTTTAACCACAGCTCTCCTAAAGTGTCGAAGGAACATTCAGAGTAACCAAAAAAAACATGCTTTTATTTTTAAAGTCCCCTTTAGCGGCCTCCGAACAGCCACATCCGCATGACCGCTCTCAATGTTTTTACGTTTTACATTTGCTGCACTGAAATAAATATCATATATTTATTCCTCTGAGGTCTTGAGCTGCAGGCAGGAGGCCACAGGTTTTATTTTTATTTCATCGATCCCTCTAACTTTATTGCATAATGAACCTTTCGAGGCGTCTACTTGAAGCGGTTTAATTAACCATTTTTATTCAATGTATTTACCCATCCTTAGAGAGAGATCCTTAATTCAAGTTTTATTTGCCTAGATTATTAGGATGGGTTAAAGTGGATCTCCGGATATATGTGTGTATATATATATATATATATATATATATATATATATATATATATATATATATATATATATATATATATATATATATATATATATATATATATATATATATATATATATTGTTTTCATACATACATATACATATATGTATGTATACTATGTATATATATATATACAATGGAAACGTTGTCACCTATATATATATATATGCACATGCACACTAATATAGGTGACAACATTGCCATTGGTATATACATATATATATATATATATATATATATATATATATATATATATATATATATATATATATATATATATATGCATATATATATATAATAATTCCAATGAAAACGTTGTCACCTATACTAGTGCGCATGTGCATACTGGCTCGGGTTAAACGTTAACCCCATCAGTCTTAATTAAGTGAGGTTGAAATAGTTTGGAAACTGTTGTTAAAAGAGGTTTAATGTGACAAACTGGCCCTCTCGCGCAGCCCTGACCTGAAGGCCGGCGCTGCGCACGAGTGGCTGAATCATTCACAGTGGAATAAAATAGGAATTGTCGTCAAGTTCATCGCGTAAAACCATTTTAATCACCAGTTCAGCATAGCAACAACTCACCGTGGAAGTCAAACAGCAAACCACCTGGGCTGCACCGTTTCCTAATGCTTCCCTGCACATGACACAGGCTTTGATGTATGAAAAGTGAATTTGGACTAAATTCTAAAATTGGCAGCGTAACAGGGATAGTGATATGTGACACATGTGCCACTTACTCAGCAGTGATGACAAATGAAAATGGATTGGAGTGTGGGAAATAGCCCGTGTCCAAAAGGTTTATGTTGGGCGTTGCAAAGAGAGAACAGGCGATGCAAAGCCTGGAGCCCCCTTTATTATATTCCTAGCCTATAAACAACATCGTATGTTTACATGAGACCTTAAGCGCATGCGTACATGTCGCCCGATTAATGCGGTATTAACTTCCCTCAGGCTGCTTCTGGCTCTCTTATCAACTTTTACGCACAACAGGCACAATGCGCATGCACTAAACATACATTTGGGCGTAGTGAAGTCAGCATCAAAGTCGAGCTGGCTTGCTTTAATTACACTGGAAAAGCAGGACCAAACAATCTATAACAAAGATAGATATATAAGGCAGTCTTACAGGCCTTTGTCTGTTTGTCCTCGGTGCCAAACTGGACTGATGCCTGACAAAAGTGCAGCATGACTCGCATTTCACCGCCACTTGAGGACTAGAGGGGTCTATATATAGCAAGAGGAGTGATATTAAATTCACACAGGGAGGCGACGAATTCAAACCAGCCATTTGCTCGATTATGACATCATTTCAATAGATTTCATTGATTCAATTGAGTACTATACCATTTACGCATATGCGTAAAAGCAGGCCCTGCTTCTCTTCAAATATGACCCGTCATATAAAACTCAAAATTGTCTCTATTTTTGCCTATTACATGTTATTTCTGCCACATGGGATTTAGTCTCACATACATAGCGAAGTCTAAATCGCATTGCCTTGCTTGGTCTAAAAATGCCTCCTTCAGAGGTTAAGGTGAGGGTTAAGGTGAGGGATAGATCTAAAAACGAACCTAAAGGTAAAAATGGCAGGTTTAGTAGCTGGCGTGAAATTGGATATAAATCTTTGTTTTGTTCTACCTTAATGTGGTAATTTAACGACACCAGTCCTCAGACGAATATAAGTGAACCTACTTTGAAAAAGAACCCGATTTTCAAATGCTTTTCAAAATAGCCCAAATTGTGCAAGATTGAGCCAAATTGCCTCTCAGTATTTTCCTTTCCCATACAGCCAAAGCTCTACTTTATAAACTCATTGACTCATATAGCCTACACATCGAGGCGTAGGCTATCTGTCATTTTGTGCCAGTGGTCACATGGCTTTTGGCCCTCTGGAATGGATAGAGATGGATCCCCACGTCAGCTTGTACGTCTAAGGATTTCTGCTCCAGCAGTCTGCCTCAAAGTGACTGGAGCGCAGCGCAGCGGAGGAACTATGCGAGGACTATTATAGGACGGTTCCAACAGCAGAATATGGATTTTGATGAGCGGATTTCTGGCTCTAATATGTATTTACCGAGCTGCACTTACTACGTCTCCGGAGCAGACTTCCCAGGTCTTCCACATTATTTAACCCAGAGCCAGTCCTCTTGCCCCATGACATACCCATACCAGTCCTCAGCCCTGCCACAGGTCCCGTCCGTGAGAGAAGTGGCTTTCAGAGACTATGGGATCGATACGTCCGGTAAATGGCACCACAGCAGGGGCAGCCTGTCACACTGCTACCCCGAGGACATGGTGCACAGGGACGGCTGGACGAGCCCGCCCGCGCGGGGAGCAGAGCTCCTGGTGAAAGGCTCCAGCGGCTCCGGCGGCGGCGGACACTCCGCCAACCCGACGCCCGGCTTCTATGGCAGCGTTGGCCGGAACGGCGTCCTTCCGCAGGCTTTCGACCAGTTCTTCGACACCGCCTACGGGAGCGCGGAGAGCGGCAGCACGACGCAGGCGGCGCAGGCGGCGGACTCGGACAGACACGCCGCCAGGACGAGTCCCGCTCCGGCTCATCCGAGCTCGGACATGGCGGAGAGCTGTAGCCCAAAGTCGTCCTCCGGCCACAGCGAGGAGAGACAGAGCAAAAGCAGCAGTGAGTAGAAAGCTGAATACGAGAAGGAGGAAAATCTAACGCGTTGCTCTTAAAGCTTTTTTATATGCTGTTTTATAAGCACGTAAGGTTTATGGAGGCCTGCAGATTTCCCCTGTAACAAAACTATGTTATAAACGACAAGATCACGTGCTTGGGATTGAAATTGGCCGTGAAGACTTTGGCGTTAAGCTTGTCTTCCAACATTTTCAAACAATATCTCCACTTTTTGTGCGCTTAAATATTCGTGTATAGTTGGCCTGTACACTTCTTTTATATGCTAAATCATATTTATGAAATACTATCAAAATAAGAGTTCTTTAGACATCTTCAACCTCACATATTTCTGTCCATGTGATTATAATTATTTTTTTTTAAACGTAATTTTTCAACATATATATATTGAGTTTATTCTGGGTCAACTAAAGTGGCTCCTGGGGTATTTTAAATACGACTTTGGCGCAGATTAAGGCTTAACCCCTGCTCCTTATTTAAATATAAATATTTACAAATTTAAAGGATTTGTGAGGATTTCACCCAGCAACTGCTTTTCATGGAACTTGCCCTCACTAACACTAAAACAACAACAGCTCTTTACGCACAGCGAAATGAAAAGCGGACAATGCAAGAAGCCCACCAGATACATGATACTCATGACTGTTTGGTTTGGGCCCACGCGCTCACTCTTTAAAAGCCAGCCGGTGTGCTTTTACACATTTCAGTTTTCACAACTTCCGACATGCAGTCCCTTTATGTCCGACATGTCCAGTCTTTGTTTACAAATCTTGGTCACAGGCCTAAGAGGAGGGAACCACTTGAACTCCACAGCTCTCAGACCACCAGAGCAGCACATGGACACATGATGATTCCACGCCGTTGTAATGTGTCTATACATCTCATGTGGTGGTGACCTTTGTGTTTTTTTAATTTATTTATCTCGCAGGTGGGCAGAGGACGCGCAAAAAGAGATGTCCATATTCAAAGTATCAGATCAGAGAACTGGAGAGGGAATTCTTTTTCAGCGTTTACATCAACAAAGAGAAGCGCATGCAGCTCTCGCGGATGCTCAATCTGACAGATCGCCAAGTGAAAATCTGGTTTCAGAACAGGAGGATGAAGGAGAAGAAGCTGAACAGAGACCGTTTACAGTACTACACCACGAACCCGCTGCTATAAAAACTGAACAAAGACTGTCATGACGTGCAGCATTCAGCAGTCACCAAGACACTTCTACATGTTTTACAGGATGGAGAATTTTGTAATGTGCAGACTTCATATAGAATTCTATACTATTTATACTCTATTTTGTCATTAAACACCGTTGACATTATTATTATTAATATTATTATTGTTGTTGTTGTTATTATCATTATCTGCAGATGTGTCGGAATTCCCTTTGTATTATTTAATAATACAAAGGGAGATTACGCTGCAATTTAGAAAATAATTATGTTCCTAAATTCTATAGAATCTAAATTGTTTCCCCCATATTTACGCACGCAACGTGTATGTCCAGATATCTTGACACCAAACTACTGTTCGTGTTTTTTTTTGGTTTCTTTCTTGTAATATTTTAACTTTATTGTACAAAATACAACTCCGGTGACTATATAAACCTATTTTTTTGTGTGTTTTTGAATCACGAGCAGATCTCACCTGGCACTGATGGCGGAATACACAAGAACGAGCGGTCAATGTTGTGTAGTTAGAGAGTGAGTTAAAATATAATCTGACACCAATTCATCCATTTCAGCATTTCAAGTGTGATGCTCGGTGATATTTAACATCTGCGCATGACCCTTCGCTGCAGGCGCTTTGTTGAGCTTTTGGCCGTAAAGTTGGATCATTCCCGAAATTCATCCAAAAGGCAAACCGCTGATAAAAGAACAAAAAGCCCAAATGAAACATAACACTACATTTAATTTTATATGCCAGCACGTGCACCGTATCAGATGCATGATATGTAGGTCTACTGCTTTTTTATTCCCTCATGGCTGGAAATGGGATCCGCTGCAGTTATTGTTTGATATCCATTACAAAGGGTTCATTCATTTGTGGGGCGATAAGGAAAGGCTGCTTTCTGACCTAACATGCCTGTTAGTGGTTTACTCACACACTCGTGACACTTGTTTGAATGCAAAGATGTAACAGGCTGCATTATTCCAAAGAATACGAATGTATTTGTGTGATTATTCTCTCATCAAAGTAGTTCCTGAAAGGCTGTATTCATGTCATCCACTGAAAGTCAGCTAACCCATAAGGAAGTGACACATGGGGCAAATCACTATTACAAGCATCCTTGTATCTGCATGGGCATTCATTCATCATCTGGAGTACTTTAATCCAAATATCCTATATGTGTTTGATACTATGAATTTAAACCATGAAGATTTATGTTAACCTGCAAGGGAAGGTCAAATGGAGCCCGCGCGCGCACATAAAGAGATGGGTAAAAATTGGCTTTAGGTGTCTTTGTGTCCCCTGAAAACAACTTGAATGGCCTGCCATAAGCTAATAAGGGCCCTGATGCCTTCCTTATACTGTGCATCCTGTGAGGCTCCCAGGAATTCCGCTTTGATTGCTGCACATCCTCCCAGTTGCTCCAGTAACTTGGCCATAAAACGCGGATTCGTCTGGTGCATTTGGAGTGCAGTGCCATAAAGCGTCTGAGACCAAGGTTATTAACTGTGACTAAGGGGCTGAAAACAACGGCCGGGAGCATTCAGAGCTTGTGTTCACGGACCTTTCCGCCATCATTTGTTTCAACATCGCACCGCGGTGGTATAGGATTGTTCTCCGTTCTGTGTTGTGTTGCATTGTGGGCCGTGCCGCCTTCGTCCACTGGGTGGCGCTCCTCAGATCAATGTCATTGCCGTGAATTGAGATATAAAAGAACTTTGACTCGCCACTCGGCTGCTTTAACATGTGTCAACGCTGCAGGAGTTCTTTGTTAAGGTAGGCACAGAAATGTGATCACGTGCGTTTTTGGTTCACTAATGTGATTCAAGGAAGTGGGTTTATTCTTTCTATTTGATCTCATACGTCTAAAAACTGTAGACGCTGTTTTATCATTATATGCACAGATGTTTTAAAATCATGAAAGTAAATTGTGCAAATTTGTCTCCTTGAGCATCAAATGTAATGTTGATGCTCAGGTTTCAGTTATCCAGATGTTATGGAGTGAGTAACGCGCACTGGAAAAATAAGAAATATGGGCCTATATGTTCCAAACATGTTGCTGCTCACTGACTTTTATAATCCCATACAGTTTAAAACGTAAAGTATTCTTCATTTGTTAAAACGTACATTGGATTTGTGTTGTTTAGTCGTTATTTAAACGCGACAAACATTTTTTACAGACCTTTTGTTCAACATCCAGTTTGTTATAAAGTATGTTTGTGTGCGTGTGTGTGTGTGTGTGTGTGTGTGTGTGTGTGTGTGTGTGTGTGTGTGTGTGTGTGTCATTGTGCGTGCACGTACAGACAGAAGCCAACAGAGAGACGTGTTGATACAAAGCAGCCAGTGTGAGATTTTCATGAATTGTCTAAAACAAATGTTTGTACCTTTTAATTTAATAAATAAAATTAAATAATTTATGGGAGTAATAATATCAGCTCACCCGCAGCGCACACTGAAACATCACAGGAAATAATCCAGAAGGGTTATTAATGATTATGATCATGCGCTGCAGCCAGACATGCTGTAGGTTTGACGCCATATGAAATGGCTGTACATAAAGTGCTGTGATTTCTAGACTGTATGGCTCCAGACTTGTAGAACATGGAGGATGCATACAGCTTCCACCCACTTCTGGATCATCTTTATAGACTGATGTAAACTGTAGACGTGTTGTAAACTCATAACTATATTGGTGTTGATGCATTTCTGAATTTTTATTTTATTTTAAATATATCTGCAGTCCAGTTCAGCTATTTGTGTTGTTCACTTGCACGAGCGGCAACTTCACATCCAGCCTATTACACAACGATCCATGTCTGATTATTGGTTCTGTTGATTTCAAATGAAAACTTAAATGTGAATATTATAACATTAGAGCCATTTAAAATGACAGCATACTCTATTGTGTTGCAATCCGATTTTTTTGTTGCTTTCTGGCGGGTTTTTTATTGGTTGGTTTTATTTTTCTCATTACCTCCAACTCTGGCCTGTTGCCTCCAATATTTCATAAAAAGGACAAAACCTATTGAGATAAACGATAAATATATTCCATGCATTAAAAAAAAGAACGAATTAAAAATAGGTTAAAAGGGCGTGTTGGGCATTTTATAAGTGTAATCGGTATTAAGAGTTGATTAGAAATACACTTAAATATGGGGATTTTGTGAAGGCCTATACTAAGTGTGCGTGTTTCTTCATATAATATGTGGAGAAAAGTACACATTCCAGCTGCTTCTTTATGAGATACAAGCTAAGCAAGATAAACGAGTTCTAATGTCATCTCTGCTGGAACCAACTGTATTTCCTTCAGTGCTGCTTACATTAAGTCATCATTAAGAAACAGCTCCGGGCCCATTGTTCAGCTGTGGCGCGTTCCTCAGCCTTCCTGCGTGTCACCTTTTTTTTTTTTTTTTTAAATAAAAGCTCAACAAGAGCCTTTGCAGTAAAAGGTGTCTGGACGCCATCATGGCATTGGCACCCAAAACATTTCACACCACAATCAGATACACTCGAATGCCCCAAAAGGAAATGACTCTGCGCTGGTTCGACTGGCAAGGTGTCGAGATGAAACACTGCCTTGCACTACTTCTGGACAGTCCATGAGGAACCTTAAAAAACAGTCCAATAATAGTCATCAGAGCAGCACCTTAAGAGTCCCTCACCAAAGAGTCACACCGGACCTTTTGGATCTTTGATGCACCCTGAGGCACCTCTAGAACCCTTCATTTTTACAGTGCTGTAAAAGTGGCCATAAACCTATGCATTGTACATAATTGTTAGAGACAGCTTTCAACAACCGGGTTGTCATATACGGGTTGTTGTTAAGTTCACGCAGGCAGCAGCTCCGGGCGTATAGGTGGACGAGGCTCAGAACGTGAGATTCCAAAAAGAGATTTAAAGATTTCACCTAAAACCCTCTGATGCACCACTTTCCCTCCACAGCTTTCTGTTCACTTAAGCCTAAAACTAAATATACGACCCCAGTGGAGCAGCCTGGTGGGGGAGTGGGAGGAGTCTGGAGTCGCCTGGTGTTTTAATTGGCTGCAGGCTACAGTGAGAAGCGTGAGGATCAGTAATTATTCAGCAATGTTTTGCACAAGAAATGTCAGCCAGAAAGGGCTATCTTCATCCTCCGTCAAATTACACCACGACGATGACATGCCCCAACAACCAAGCTGGAAACTCGTTTTTCGTGGATTCTCTAATCAACGTGAGAACCGACAGCGGTTCCTATTACCAGAGTAACGGGGTGTACTTGCCACCGGCGTCGGAATATACCTATGGACTCTCCGGTGGCTCCTGCTTCCCGGGCATCGGGAAGCGCAACGAGCCGAGCACCCAGAGCGTGATCCCGTCCTCCGCTCCGTATGTGCAAGGGATGGAAACGTGGCTGGAAGCGTCGAGATCCTGCCGGGTGGAGCAGCCCAGCGGCCAGCACATGGCTCAGTGTTCCTTCTCCCCGAATATCAAAGAGGAAAGCGCGTATTGCCTTTATGAGTCTGATAAATGTCCTAAAGGAGCGACGGTGGATGACATTCCCTACTCGGCTGCATCGTGCCCGGTCACCGGCAGCACTCTGCCAGTGCCCGGCTACTTCCGCCTGTCTCAGGCATACGCGTCCTCCAGGCTTTACCATGACGTCCAGCCCAACGTGAATCACTTTACTCTGCAGCGACCTGCCCGCGTAGACAGCCAGCCCTCCCAGCTCTCCTCCCAGCTCTCCCAGTCCTCCCAGTCCCAGACTGCCGCCGCTGAGCCGGAGCGGAGGGAGAGCCACGAGGAGGCGCCGGTCCCTGCGCCCTGCGTCCCGGCCAGGGAGGAGGACAGCCGCCTCTCCTCGGACACCTCATCCTCCCCGGAGCCCGCGGAGAGCTGCAGCGTGGGCTGTCCAGAAAAGCCAGCCAAAGGTGATGATTCAACACGTAGAAGAAGGGAAACGCGCGTATGATTCTTATGGGCTTATTGTTCTGTTTCAACCATGATTTCGTACCACAAATGCACGCGAGAGTATGAGTCTATTCGTGTTTTAAGATGCAGGTCAACAGCCACTCAGGTGGACATTTAACGGCTATCTGCCGGTTTATCTTGCACGAGGCGAAATTGAACGTGACTTAACCAATCAGAGCCGAGCGAGGAGCGGGCTATTGTGCTTTATTAGCTGTGTTTAGATAACAAATATGTTGATATAGCTGTGTTATTACACTGCTATTCACGCTGTTCACGTGGATCTATATTTATTAGTTTTGATGAGCAAAGCGCATTTTAATTATTCTTGTTTTTAGAGTTTATTTAATATTTAGCAATGTAATATTAGCAACAAGCGGACAGACTCTATTTGTGCTTTGCAGGATATTATTTCACGGGGATGTGCATATGTTAAATGTCTTGATGATGCAGGTGGCTATGTTGCAAATCATTTCTGGTAAAATCTGAATTTCAGCTGTATGAAAAATCGTAATTGAAGAAGAAATCAATTTGTATACGGGTACCATATGATTGTGTATTAGCTGTCAATTTAAGATGAATAATGTATGTATAAAATATTATCTTCAGTAATTAACAGTAAAACACCCAATTTTATTAATTTGACATGTCAGGTTTTCTTTATTTTTTATTTTGAATCGTACTAGTCCATTTTTTTTCTAATACAGACATGAGGCTTCCCTGCAGGTACGATGTGTGTGCGTGTGTGTGTTTTTCCACACCTGTTGCCTAATAAATTCTTTAATTGTCATTGTAGGAGATGGAAAAATGGAAAGTACGGCCAGCTGGCTCACAGCTAAGAGTGGCCGAAAGAAGCGTTGCCCCTACACCAAGCACCAGACTCTGGAGCTGGAGAAGGAGTTTCTCTTCAACATGTACTTGACTAGAGAGCGTCGTCTGGAGATCAGCCGCGGCGTGCACCTCACTGACAGGCAAGTCAAAATCTGGTTCCAAAACAGGAGGATGAAACTGAAAAAAATGAGCCGAGAGAACAGGATCCGAGAGCTCTCCGGCAACTTCAGTTTCTCATGAGACTGTCTGCGTCTCTGGCGCCCTCCTCCATCCATGGCAAGGGCGCCTGTCCACCCAACTGTGAGAATGTCCATGGAAAATAGGACCCTACTGCTAATTTATTGATTGTTGTTCTTTTATATTCTCACGTTTATTTTGTCGTGAATATGTATTTATAAATAGCTACATTTGTAACGTCGATCCATTGTGTTTAAGATGTCCATATGATGTGACCACAGTGTTCCAGAGCTTCAGGCTTGTACATATTGTATAGTCACCCTGAGTGGACTTTGCATGCAGGACTATAACCCTTGGGGGATACTTGTGTTACAGTTACATGTATACATGTAGATCTTTATGTGACAGCTATAAGGAGCCCAGGAGGTCTGAAGAATATTTGCACATTTTTCTGGTCAAAATAATAAAACCATCCCTGCAACTGCAGACTTCTTATTTCATTCAGATGTTCGGATATAAATCTTAAACCTGGCACAGGTACAGATGTCTGCTAATGCCTTTGTGTTTTGATGGGTCCGCTGTATGCAACGTATTATTCTTACATGAGTGGAGGGTGATGTTCTTCATTGTTTAGGTATAGATGTCTGCCGGCTGGGCTTTTTGTCCTTGACATCAGACTTAAACGTAAACCTCACAACGAGAGAAACCATGTTTTTTCTTCTTCTCATTATTTCTATTATTTAAAAAAAAAAAGAAAGAATAATAGGTCCTTGCTGCAAAAAAATAAGTCAAACACTAATTAGTATTATATATATTTCTTAAATGATAAATTGCATAATCTCAAAGTAAAGGTATAGCGACGCAAATCCAGAAGTCTTTGAGAATGTCCGCAGTCATCAAGTCATGAATACAATCTGCCTGAGCATTGTTTTTTTGCCCTTTTACAGATATCTAAAAAAAATCCTTTCAGGTTTACCTGTTATACGACTTCCTGTTCACACCTTGAAACCACTGCAACAGATATTCCCGAGGAGGAGAGCGGGCTGTTGAGTGCTTTAGGTAGTCTCATGTTGTTGGGCTATTATGTTTCTCCCACAACACGAAACTGCCTTGATTACCTCAGTAAAACTCGTCGCGTCTGGAAAACTGAATCACTATTAATTACTGGTCCATTTGTATTAATAATTTGGCCCAGACTGCTTCGAACACATAACCATTATTATTACAAAAAGTGCAATAAAGTGTATTATTGTTGTGCGTAAAATGAGCTTTTAACATGATTTTTGACTTATATGTGTATATGTATGACTTGCTTATATTAATATTAGAGACACAAAGTGTTTCAAATTTCTATAATTTTAAGACATCTGCAAGGTATATGTTCAGCGTCTCTCTGTGATGTAAACAGCCGGAAGTGAAGATGCAGGCTGAGAAACGAGAGGATTAAGGCGTGTGTACAGGAGAGGATGGAGGACAGACAAGGCCTCGGTTATGATCATTGCAGTCTGCCAGGAGCTTCGCCGGAGGAGATGCCGGATGCGTCTGCTTGCGCCAGAGAAAGGACACAAAGGCTGAGCTTTATTGGTGATATTTAGCTTAGACAGCCAGGTTGTAACCTTAAGAAAAACAACCCAATTGCCTGTGATAAAAGGACCGTTATATAGCACCCAAATAACTTCGCCCTACTTTCCGTTTTAGATTGCTTTCAAAGTAGACCCACACACTTGCAGACAGCGGAGCGCATCTTGGAAGCTGTTTTGATTTTGTAAACTCTAATAATGGTTTAAAGACATTTCTGCTTGTTTTATTTCATTTATAAAAGTATTGAAAACGTTTCATACCAGCAACTATTACAACAACCAGAACTGCCTTCCCAAAGTAGGAAGACTAATAATGGAGATCATTAAATTATTATGTACAATCAAAAAATTTAGAGACTAAATAATCTCACCAAGTACACTTTTTTTGGGGGTGCTTTTACAAATGAACGTGTTTAAGTCCCCCCCTCCTTTGTGTTACAATATATGTTCGATTACCCCGACACAAGATATATTGACAACAGTCATAACGTTTATTGCTTATAAAACGAAATATTTCCCAATAAAGGCGCGGGATTTCCTATTAAAATATGGTGGAGAAAATGGTGGCCATTTAGTTGAGCAGCAGGCTGATTTATTATTTATTGTTCTGTCCCACGGTCACGTGTCTGAGGCGCCCTATCCAGTCCTGGGCAAGGTCCAACTTGCTGGACGCATTGAGCCCCATAGCTGCTGCAGAAAAGCAGTACATTGTATGCAATGAATCTGTTTTTTCTCATCATTGCAATAGAATAACGCTATATATACAGATTTTTTTTCTTGCTTTTGCAGTCTTTGCAATGTCGACGCTGGGAACGAGTTATTACGTTGACTCGCCTCTTCTTTCCGAGCACGAAGATATGGCACCGAGGTACTCGTCAGCTGCAGGGGTGGAGCAGGCGATGCTCACCGAATATGGCGGACAGGAATCTTTCCCTTTGCAGGCGAAATCTTCTATTTTTGGTGGATCTTGGAGTCCCATCTCGGCCCACCCTCCAAACACAGCCACCCCGACCTATATACATCACCACTACACGAGCGGGGACAGTGATGGCATGTTTACGCGCTCCTGGGCGTTGGATCCGGTCTCTGCGTCGCTGTGTTTGACGGGATTACCATCGACAGCCATGCATTATGAGATCAAACCCGAGCCTCTGATTGGGAGTGCTGAATGCACAACTTTGGAGACGCACACACCTCTTTTGTCTGACATTGAAAATGGAGCTTCCCTTGCAGAGATTCCCTGCGAAACGTCCAAATCCACTGAAGAGAAACCGTCAGCAGGCAAGAAGACGGAGATAACAGTAAAAAGTAAGAAACACGTTTTTTTTTTTTGAATATTCCAGCCACGTTGTGACTGATTTAGATTAATGCAAATTATATGAATGGCTTGAATATGTGGAGGATGTTTTCGGTGTCACAGGTTTGGTTTCGTGGAAACATTTGCAGTGTTTATGCTCAAAGAAATAGTCTAATGGCACAGTGGCATGATCTTCTGCAAAACAAGATAAGATATGCATATTCTTCAAGGTGGATTACACCCTTTACTGCATATGTGTACATGCATTTTGAAGTATACGTGTTGACATTTCAAAGGTGAGGAATTTTGGCTATCTCCAATCCTTAAATTGATCCGTGCGGAGTGTAAATAAAGCAGACATAATCCTATATACTTATATAATCTTGGCAGGAGAAGCACGTCCTTCCCACACTGTAAAGCCAATGTAAAGTGTTCGAGTCCCATTCTGAGGGCTTTAACTCTCCTGTCTCATGTTTTTTTTGACCCTCCTGTTTCCAGACGACCCGTCGTCCAACTGGCTTCACGCGAAGCCCACCAGGAAAAAGCGCTGTCCATACACAAAGCATCAGATCCTCGAACTGGAAAAGGAGTTTCTGTTTAACATGTATCTGCCCCGGGATCGCAGATACGAAGTCGCGAGAGTCCTGAGTTTGACCGAGAGACAGGTGAAAATCTGGTTTCAGAACCGCAGGATGAAGATGAAGAAAGACAACAAAGACCAGCGGAGAGGCAGTTAACTGGTTTTTGGGACTGATGGGGGATGCGAGGGGGGGAGGAGGGAGGGAGGGAGGGAAGGAGAGAGAGAGAGAGAGAGAGATAGAGAGAGAGAGAGAGAGAGAGAGAGAGAGATAGAGAGACAGACAGAGGTCTTTAATATTCCTGTTACACATGTTGTTGTTTGTGTTGTTAAAAACAATGCTGGATGTTTTCCCCTGTGCAGTGTTTATGTTGGTGAGAGGACAAAGTGTCTCTTCAGAGTTTCGATGTGCTGTTTTTGGCGCACAGATAGTTAACTGTATCCATTAGCTCAATGCATGACATGACCCTTGACTACCTGAATGTCTTTCAGCTACCATTTTGTATTGTTTAAGTTATTATTTTTTGCAATGTAGATGTTTTTTGACCATTAGGTTTTTTGATCCATTGGTGCATTCCAAATACCTCGTCGTTCCTGTTTCACTCACAAATAAAGAGTAGTTTGTATAGTTCATGAGAAAAAGATGGCTTATTCATTTGTAATAATATTGCTTATAATATTTGAACACTTTGCAAGATATTTTAGCAAAATATACACGATGGATTAATACAATAATTTACATATTCACTCATTTACAATGCACCGCTCCGCTTTCAACATTTGCAATCTATTTCTACAAAATTATAATCTCTGAAATTGAATTGAACAAACTCGTTTTAATTCTGGAAATACCATATTGAAATATTACACTTGTAATACGTAGTCTGGCTTGTAACGCCAACAATCCTAATAGGAAAAAAAAACATCCTGAGGCCTGTCCAGATATTTTCCCTCAGAAAGTTGTTCAACCTCACTTTGAAGTTACGTCACTAATACTATTATTCATAAACCTCAATAATGGTATTATGGAAATAAGATTAGTCTTTATTTGATTGTAACATGACCAAAACACTTTGGATTTTGAAAGAGTTCATATTTAAGAGAAAACTGTATCGATGAACAAACCTAACGACACAGTGATGCAACCATTTAAAATATAAACTTACAAGAGTAATATTCAAATTGAAGCAACAGCGAAACTCAGCTCATTCTTTTGCACTTTAAAATGGCCTTACTCGCACATGCATTACTTTTCGTTCCATCTTAGCCTCTGGACGCCATGCAAACTAGACGAGATGCCCTCCTGCAATAAACCACCATCACAGACTCAACTGTTTACAAGGTGCGAAAACGTCAAAGCATGTCGGGGCTCTGTGACAGCAGTAAAGCAGCATTCTAATGAGGCTCGGGCAAACAGTCTAACATGTGATATTGCTGCATATACGAGGGTAACACACACACACACACACACACACACACACACACACACACACACACACACACACACACACACACACACACACACACACACACACACACACACACACAGGAAAGAAGTGCTATATATATAGGCTCATCCGGCTGCAGGGCTGCAGATGGGTCTGTCTTGAAACGTCTACTTTAAAACCGTCTACTAACAATGTGTCTGTCTCGCTGCAGAAACATCCGTTTGTTGTTGTGTCGCTGCAGACACTCACGAACACAACAACACGTTTCACACACTGACACAATGTACATCGCTTTATTTGGGGAACACTATGACACAGTTAAAAGAAGGAAAAGGGATAGGCAACAGGGATAGCTGATCTGAGTGCTGCAGTGCGCTCTAGCCGCCAGCAGGGGGAGCCAGAGGCTCGTCAGCAGAACAACGCTCAAACTGGATGATGCGTTCATGGACACGCCAAGAAACCACTTTATTACAGACCTGCGCCAGGTGTGTTGTTTTCGTCGTAAAACATCCAACCCTGCAACCATGCAGTTTCTTTTTATGGTTATCTTTGGCATAATTTGATCTTTAAAGATCCTTATTCATATGGGGTTCCATCCATTTTTTTTAATTTTTATTAAAATAGTTTATATGTAGTATTATCCCGGGCTATGAAATCAATGTATGTTCTTATAGATACTCACACATCAGAGATTCAACTGATATTGATTAAAGACAAATATATAATGTTATACCTATGGAATCAGTAAATAATAATGTTAGCATTCAGATCATTCATCTGTAAGCATAACTTCCCTTTCGTCCAGGACCCGGACTGGACCTCACTGGACCCCAGCGATGAACTTGAGGTCCAAAAAGTGAGAGATAGATAACCCGAACCTCCCCTCTCTTCCTGGTTTCAAAACTCACTCTTTCCCATCTCCCTCACCCCAAAAGGTCACCCACATGCAGCTCATTACGTCTCTTATTCCTTTCGGAATAGTGATATTATAACACTTAGCACCCTTAAAGTCTCTTCAGTCCCTATTATGGCATTCCTGTCTGATCCCCCATGACTGTTTGGGTGGATATCACCCATGCAAACGGCCATTTGAGGAGAAACAGAAAGTTGCTCGGCTGCTGGTTGCGGTGACCTCTCACCACCCCGATACATCAACTCTCATGACACCGCTGGTGACGGAGGAGCCACAAGTGAACCCTGCAGGAGAAGTTCAGGGGAGTAACGTCACGAGCACATGTGAGTCTGCTTAACTTATCCTCATACCGATGCTCTGTTGTTCTGGATGTACGTGTTACTTCTGGTGTGTGTGTGTGTGTGTGTGTGTGTGTGTGTGTGTGTGTGTGTGTGTGTGTGTGTGTGTGTGTGTGTTTAGGCCTTGTCATGTTTGCAAATCATTTCTTGAAAATTATTGATATCTATATCAATGCAGTTTTCAAGTGAAACAGACATTTTTAGCCTGGACTTTGCTTTATAAAGAGCTGCTTTATCAGCTACTTCTAATCCCCAGTTATTTTTCACGCATTGTTATTAATTTTGTCAACCTCATATGAATTTAAAAGTATGCTATGTCTTCCTTTACATGTGTTCACGTACAGTTTTTTCTTCACCGAGCCTTGAATCAAAGGCTGTGTTTTTTTATCTTTTATTCCCTTTTCATAATCCTACATTCTTAATTTTGTCTTCTTTGATTTAATGGGAGGCAAACAAAGGACCTGGAATGAGCGAATCTGCATTTTCTTCACGACTTTTCTGCACATGTCGACGTGCGCACAGTTTGATTTGCGGCCTCAAGTATCTGTCAAATCTTCGCATGAATCCACGGGGCGCAATAAATAAAAATATAATGTGGAAATCCTTTCGTGAACACTGCTTTGTTTCCAGGACACACACACACACACACACACACACACACACACACACACACACACACACACACACACCACACACACACACGCACGCACGCACAGAAGGACTATAAAGCTTTTTTCTACACGCAGAATATGATTTGATAGCGGAAATGATATCATGTCGCGTTATTGACGGACACAAAATGAAATTCACAATTTTTTTGAAAAAAATCACACTCGCATATAGGCGAGGTTATGTTATATGCGATGTTTAATAAATGTACAATATGCAATTACATTTGAATACACATTTTACACCGTATACAACAAAACAGATGTACATTTAATAATTATGTAATTCTGTATACATTTGCATCACACTCACAATACATGGACATAATTATACAACACAATATAGGCTGTAAATTGTAATTGTAATATTTCTTCTTGATAAACTTAATGGCTGCGTGCTCCCCAGATGTCTCTCGTGGTCTCAGAGCAGATGGAGACCGCGCTGCTCCTCACAGCTCCGGACACTGTGTTCTGACTCCATCCCAAAACCAGCAGAAAGGTGTGGCTCCGAACAACAACAGCAGACTCAAAAACAAAATGTCTCAGAACACAGGTTCCATTACATATTGTAGAGGTCGATTTATCTTTCAAAAGGCTCTTTGTTCTGTTTCTACACCTGTGTCGGTTTAAATATGGCTTATACAGTATATGAAACATAAATTAGCTGCACATCAAATACAAATAAATAGTCAATGAATGTGCTTGTCTTCGATATTATATTCATGCCGCAATACATTCTTAACAATGAGCAACACACACATTGAATTCGGTTTAATTTAAAGGAACACACACATTAAATTCGGTTTAATTTAAAGGACATTCATATACTTTCTAAGTCATTTATCTGTTATATTTCGTTATATAGCATATTATTTTAGGCAATATAAGGATTTTGGTCATTCACAAGGTCTTTAGTATATCCTTACAAATCAAAAATATGTCAAAATGCACATATTAATTAAGTTTAAATCAAACATTTCAAGCAAATGTGGTCCATCTGAATGATTGTTGGACCCGAGCAGGCCGAGGAGAGACGTGTCCACGCGGAGAAAGGTAGAGTCTGAATGGGATTCCTGCTGAATGCCAACACCCACTCACCTCAGCAAACAATCGATCCTAAAGGCTTCTCCGTTTGTTTCTCTACCACTAACCAAGTCCTTTCCACTCCTCTGTGTTTTTTCCTGTGCCAGTATATTCCTTTTTGAAAACGAAAAGCGAGAGAGTTTCGTTATTAGACGGATTTCTTTATTACCGAACGAGTGGGGGAAAAAAAAACGCTTTTGTGCGTAATGGCAGTGCGTCTCATCCGTGCTTCCCAAGAAATCCCCACATTTCTAAATTGAAAACTTCTTCTACATCCTACCTAGAGAGTGGCGGTCCGCTTCCTGGCCATATGATCTAAGGGAGTGTTAGATGGTTTAAATGTGTTCTTAGGGCAAGGAGCTGTCAGACCTTTTGGCGAGAAAGATTGATCACACACAGGCTACCAGGGCTCTTTGTTTAGAGCCGCAGCCATAAACAGCATCACATCCCCACCTTTCCTCTGCCTCACACTGCAGTGGCAAATCATTTATACTTCCCGCAATGATGCTGAGGGGTAAGGATGATGGCTTAGGTCAATATCATCCCTTTATAGGTGAAGTAAAATAAATGAAATGGGATGTGGGACAGGGAGCCGTAAACTGTAAAAGGGTGACAAATGCCTTTTAAATAACCCCACTGCCCTCTTACATCGATCCATTTATTTTTTTTGCCTAAAAAAACTTTGATGAGAAGTAATAACATAATGGTTTAGGAGTCTTGGATTAATATCAAATTAAACCCCAACATCTGATGAACTCAAAATCACATTGAAATCTATCAAAAGGCACTCTCTCTCTCTCTCTCTCTCTCTCTCTCTCTCTCTCTCTCTCTCTCCCGTGGTGTGCTTTGGGGGAGGGGTCGACATGCTGGATGTCTGCATGGTGCAGCTTTTCTTCTCCGAGCAAAAACCTTCAAGAAAGTCTCAAGATTAACGCCTTGGGCTCTGATAACCACTGTGTTGTGGGCGTGGCCTCATCACGAGACACACATGTGACTGCTGACATGATTTGTTGCAGTGCCACGCAACAAATACATGTACACAATCACACACACACATGCGCGTATACCACCAACTCATACGTGCGCGCACTCGTAAGACAGACCGCGTGGACGCGCAAAGAAGGCACACAGGATGGGGAGGGGTGTGTGTGTGTGTGTGTGTGTGTGTGTGTGTCGAACACACTGACCCCCCCAAAAAATGTGTAAATAAAGCAACCCCTACCCCCGGAATGAGGCGTTACCACTCCGACTTTCTCGATCAATCACAGGGGACAGTGGCTTCTTTTGATACAAAAACCCAAATTGTCATTGGGCAGATGCAATCATGTGACAAGCAGCAGAGTCTAATTCCAACCATGTCCTCGCGAAAGCAATAGTTGATGGCACTGAGGTCTCCTATACGACTATATCGAGTTTAGTAGTTTATGACAATAAACTGCTCATTTGCCTGAATTGATCTTAAAATCAGGTTTTTTTTTTCAAGACAAGCAGGAGGAGATGAATTACGAATTTGGGCGAGAAAGTGGTTTCATCAACAGCCAGCCGTCGCTCGCAGAGTGCCTGACATCTCTGTCCAACCCTGTCGGTGATGCATTTCAAAGTTCATCAATCAAGAGCTCGACGCTTTCACAGTCGACACTGATTCCTCCTCCTTTTGAGCAGAGCATCCCCGGCCTGAACCCGGGCATCCACCCACGCCACAGCCGCTCAAAGCATCCGCTGCACGCTGCATCCTTACCCCCGGAGTACCCGTGGATGAAGGAGAAGAAAAGCATCAAGAGAAACCAGACTGCTGCTGCTGCTGCTGGAGCCACGGCTGAATCCTCGCCGCTCTACTTCTCCCCCCAAGGCAAGACATGATGATTAATAACCTCCATGCATCCTCGTTGTCTGAGGATTCCCCTCAGCAAAAAAGGAGCTGCATCCCGGGCCTTTTGCAACGTGGGCGTCCCATCATAGGATTTTTGATTTAAGCATGCTTAATCTCATCAAGTAACGCACTGACTTGTGATGCAGTGTAAGAGTGTTAATGCTTGACAGTAATGGAGAGTGATAGATTGTTCTTACACGGGCCAGCAGCTGGCATGTTCATTAATCTTCACCCTCCGTCCTGTCCTGTCCACGCAGACCCATCATATTCTGCCTGGGGCCCATAAATCTTCCCAGTCCCGGTGCTTGCTATAGCCACAAGTTTCACCCCATGACCCCCCCCCCCCCCCCCCCCCCCCCCTCTCACATACACACGCACACACACAGACACACACACACTGCTTGTGTTTAATGTGTTTGATTCAAAATATAATCTTTTTTGTTTGTTTTTGTTTAGGTTCTCCAGAGGTGCCAGAGGTTCTCGTTGGCGGTGGAGGAGCATCCCGGAGGCTGAGGACCGCGTACACCAACACACAACTTCTGGAGCTGGAGAAGGAGTTTCATTTCAACAAATACCTGTGCAGACCGAGGCGAGTGGAAATAGCTTCCCTGCTGGATTTAACAGAGAAGCAGGTGAAAGTGTGGTTCCAGAACAGGAGGATGAAGCACAAGAGGCAGACCCACTGCAAGGAGAACCGGGACAGCGAGGGGAAGTACACGTGTCTGGACGGGCCGGAGGACAGCGGCGCGGCCGGGACGCTCCTGGAGCGGGACAGCTACTTCCACCAAAATACCTTAACTTCACAACAGAGTCACAACGGCCACAATGGAGACAACCAAAGCCCGACGGTGACGCCTTTGAACAGCAATGAGAAAAATTTGAAACATTTTCCTAACCCGGCTCCCACTGTTCCCATCAGCGGGTCGACAATAGGCCCGGACAATGACCATTCCCCGGGCCTGGACGTGTCTTTGCAGGATTTCCACGTTTTCTCATCCTCCTCCTCTTTCTCACCAAGTTTGTCCGATTCGGGACAAAGTCCTCTGTCTTTATCGTCCGAAACGTTTGACCTCTTCTCAGAGACACTCACAACTATCGACCTGCAAAACTTGAGCTACTGAAATATTTCAATGTTTTATTTGAATTCAGTCACTTGTGTGCAGTTTTTGTACTCAGTTTTGTCGTTAATATATCTCATGAATAAGGTAAGTAAAAGCAAAAACAACACAGCTATTTAGCCTGTATGTGGAGAGTTTATTCCATTAGCTGCAAGAGGAGAGTTTATTTTTGTATATGGATTCAACTATAACTGAGCAGAATATTTTTCTTGAAATAAAACTTTACATTGATTGGAAACAGCCGCGCCATATTGTCTTATTTCGCTGTGAGAAAGTTTGGAGAGCTCATTGATTTAAGGACTTTAAAATAAAACATAAATATATTAAAAAAAGATATCGGCCAGGGGAGGAATTAATTATTGTCATGCATAATTCATTACGCTGAATGCAGTTTCTCACAGTATTCCAATAAGGATAATATAAACGGTTTAATTTAAAAGCCACAGGATATTTTTAAGTCGTAAGAGTCGTTAAGATGTTATTGTGAGGAAACTATTGATTTTATAATCTCAAACTTCCCCAAACAAATAGCCAAATAGATGCAGTGACCACAGAGCCCTATGGAATACAGATGCTAGTGAAATAAATAAAAAATGATAGTTGCAGCCCAGTTCTCTTTATTTTGTTTATTTTCATAATTTAGTTGAAATCATTTTTGTTTAACGGGACCATGCTTCTGGTATACAAACCTCAGTGATTTATCTAACTATGAAACAAAGCAGATTCATTGCTCCCTCATGTAGAAACCCAGAAAAAGAACATTTGCAGTGAGAGTTGCCTGCTGGAGTCCCAGGCCAAAAGCTGTGACTTTTCTTGGCTCTCTAATTAAATTTTATTGCCAATAAAACTCACAGCACTGATGGTGCTTGTTTATAGCCCGACCCACAGCGTAATACAATAGTTTTGAAATTTAGAATCGCGCTTTATATGCCATTATGTTTTGTTTTATGATTTCAAATTATATACGTATAATTCAATAATTCAATCACACTTTTTTTCCTAATTAGTTTAAAATTGTAATTCATATTGTGCTGTACCCATAACGCAGAAGCACAAATAGACAGACAAGTATGATAATTAATTGATAGTAATTTGTTTGAATGAAGGTATATGTATGTTAATATGGACCAAATGCTAAAGGATTCCCTCACAGCGACCAGTTGAGCCTCGGCTCGATAAAGCGCGCACAGACAAGACACAATGGTACAGACGTGGTCGCTGTTTTTTAAATTAGGATACTCGTATTAAATCTTTCGGGGAAATGATCGATGAAAAGCCAGAGATTGTTCCAGGAATCACAAGATGAACAATCACGCTGATCAATTATTCTGGCCACAGTCTGCAGGCAACGAGATGCATTTATAGGCTCCGTATCTCAGGACTGCGCGCTTGGACATAGAGCCTCACAGCAATAATAAAAAAAGGTGAGGCGAGGTGGTGAACTAATATTCCTACTGAGATATGGCACTAAGTGATGGGTTATTGTGAACCTTTCTAAAATAGATATAGGAAAAGTCTCGAAGGCCCAGGAGGCAGCGAGGAAGGCCGATTTGGTTTGTTGCGACTGAGCTCATTTCAAATAGTGTGTTCACAGCATGTCAGTGTCTACAGAGTCTACAGGCTATAGATTAACCACTAGTACATGTTCATTATTTTAAAAAACATGGCAGTCCACTTATTCCTGAGCACACTCTGCTATAGTCTCTTTTAATGAGTATGAAATCAAACTTAGGATACATATATATATAGATATATCATGCTGTACCATAATATCCACATTCACAGATTTCACCATTTCAACTCATTGCATTGTTAATCATCACATTCATTTATTTAATTATCTCATTTCTTTATTATATATGATTATGTGAAATAGTTAAGTGACTTTGAGCAACTTGGTCATCCAGTGAATCATAAACATGTATTTTGCAAGGAGGAGATGAAGCTTCATGGGAAATAGGATACAACACTGCCAGCAGATCCCTCCTCCCACACACACACACACACACACACACACACACACACACACACACACACACACACACACACACACACACACACACACACACACACACACACACACACACACGGGCCAAAGGTCAAGCTGGCTCTCCTTTCCTCTCCAAGCTGGGAGGAACTACTGCCAGGTCAGGAGGGGGTCAGGTTTTAAATGACCTCAGAGGATTTGTGGCTCATAAAGAATGTCCTGGTTTCTCTGATAACTCCAAACAGGAAGTTATGGGATGTGTGTGCAGAAACAATAATATTCATGTAGAATATGATCTTCGCTGAGGAACGCGATCAGACAAAGTTGTAAAGTGCCAGTGGTCCTTTTCTCATCGGTGATTCTGAAGAAACATCCATAACACTTTCACACTCAATCAAAGATGTGATCAAAAAAGTGTATAGAAAAGTACATCACTGTTTTTCTTCATGAGCGATATCTTTGGATTTAAATCATAAAAACAACGTTCCCTCTCTGACAAGACAGACAGCAGATAGACAAATAAAAATCCATATTGTGTGGGTGTTAAGTCTTCCCAGAGCCGGACTGAAACTGGAGTAAATAAAGTGTCTGTGGGGAAGAGTCTGTGTGTCTGGCAGCACTGACAAACACGTCCACCACCTGCAGCTAAAGAAGCTTTTCACACAGCCCCTCCAGAGCTGCACTGACACGTCTGTCTCCTTTCTCCACAACAGCAGGCTACACTTCAAAGGCTCAGTTTTAAACCTGGATTGGGTTATTCTTCCTGTCAAAAGATGACTATGAATGACTGACACCTTTATAAACAATATGACAACCGGCTGCTTTCACTGAATACACAGGAGAGAGTTATTTTATTTCACTTGCACTGGTGCATTGATTGCATCAGAAGGGAACATGTGTTTGTCATTAATTGTACAATTCTGATTACAAACTGACTCACACAAGAAATGCAAATGTGCAAATATTGAAAATGTGCAGGAATAGTAGTGTAGCAGAATTGGCACAGGTTCCTTCAAACATCTATGTTGCTCAATGGCGAAAAGGAACTGTCAGAGGAACCTGCAGAACAGTTTTATATAATTGCCTTAACCTAATAATGATCCCTGTTTAAGATTTACAATGTTGACATATTCATAAACCCAGAGTGCTTGCATCAGTGTTAAAAAGACACTCCCAATGTGTCCAGCGAGTCAGTCACAGATGTAAGTGCCAGATAAATATTATCTGGAGTCAATCAAAAATATGATGATGCGTTATCCTCTGACTTTATTGGTCTGTAAAGACTCGTTGCTCCATTAAAGCATCAACTCCCCGTCATCAGTAGCAGACACAATATAATTATACAGTGTGCAGTGTTTATTCCTGCAGCGGAACTTGGTGGTCAGTTATAAATATTAGCAGATTAACTTCCGTGTCCGTGAACTCATCACTGCTTCCGTGTCGTGTGCAGTTCCCCTCGTCGGACGGTCCACTGCTGCCGCCAACTAACTCTCATTACATTACAATGCGGGCGACTCCAGAGGAATTCACCACGCTAATTTCAGGTAAAACCTTTCATAACATAAATGTGTATTTTCCCACGCCGTTTGGTTGTTTTCCGTGTTCAGTGGGGGCTCGTGACACAAAGCCAGAGACCGTTTAGTCAAAAAAAAAGAGGAAGCGCAGACTCAGTATGGATCTCTACGTTTTTAGTCAGATGTAGGCAACTTTCATCCTGTTGCATCTTGTCAACACAGCACAGAAGTGGTGCCTTTTCATTCATGCTGATGATGAGTATCAAACAATTGAAACAAACAGACATTTGGCTGCAAAATGAAACCTCACAATCAGTAAGCAGTGACAGATTGTATGAATGTTTTACCTGGTGTGTGTTTTTTTTTGCTTCTAGACCTAGAATGTTTTCTCTGTGATGGATTAAAAGGGGAAAATCTAAGCAAGAAGGCAAAAGAGAAGAGGGATGCCTTCATCAAGCGGATTAAAGAGGTCAAGTTGGGGTAGGTTGCCTGTCTGCATATTCACCAGATATTGTTTTAAAGATCCTTAATGCAAAACATGAAAGTTGTTAACGGACATTTACTGTTTACTGTTTCTCCAACAGTTTCCCACAAGATTTCAAGGATAAAAGTGAGTGTTTGTCTTACACTTTTCTGAATATACCAGTGGTTCCCAACCTGGGAGTCGGGACACAGCATGAATCTAAGGAGTCACAAGAAGAGGCAAATGTATTATATCAAGAGAAACCCTTTGAAAATCTAATTTTTAAAGACATTTCTATATTATTTGCTGGTAAACACCACCTGAAAAGGGGAAATCACTCTTCAAATAAAACGCTCAAGTTGGGACCCACTGTGTTACAATATAAGCTACCTTAACTACATTTGACTGCACTTTTTGTGTACTCCAGGTGGAGACGACTCCTCTGATGAGGAGGAAGTGGACAGCAACAACGATGGAGGGTCGCTGCAGTCGGAGCGCGCAGACAAGGATGAAGAGGCGTTTGAAGGTAAACCACAAGCACTTAGCAGACGTCCAAAAGTTGACTTGCTAACAAGCTTCGGATTAAATTATTAAAATTGCATCGCCGCATGAAAATATACAAATCTTTGGGTCTGCTCCTGGGAGAAAGTGACTTTGAGTGGCACAATGAGGGAGGCATTCCAACTGTAACTTGGCAACATACTTGGGAAGCAATTTGGGGGGCACAACTGCTACTCCCACCACCTCTTTCACCCCCGCGCTTTGACAGCTAGAGCGTGCTTTATTGCTCTCAGCCGCGATCTGGGGACTGAACATTACTGCCGTGGTTGTAGTTTGAGAAAAAAAAACATGCCTCGATATACAGTAGCTTTAACCTTGGATGCTCCATCGTGGAAACATACAAGATTTTGGTGTTTACTTGGATAACTAGTGTATCAGGGAAATCCTTGTGAAGTGGCTATTAGGGGTCTGGAGTTTATGGGCGGCAAGCAGCTGCCAGTTTTACGGCTGCTCTTTCACACAAAGCAACTCTGACACAGCAGTTGAACATTTGCATTGAAGCTGCATGCTGCAAGGGGAATGTCCTCCAGTGAGAAGCAACATATTGCTCAGTGGAGCTTCCTTAGCTTTTACTACTTATTTAAGCATCAGTCGCACATTTACCTGATCAACTAAATACAGGACGTTAGTCAGAAACCCATCTGTTTTTTGTTTAACATTTTAAAAACAAGTTACATTTTCACTTTTATGTATTGAAAACACTTCTCTTCGCCAGGTGCTCATCAGTCCCCACCTGTGGCGGCTCAGGACCTGCCATCTGTCTTTAAAGCGGGATACCTTGAGAAGCGCAGAAAGGGTGGGTGCCTTAAGGATTACCTACGATGTCGCACACTTTAATCCTATAAAATTAAAAAAAAAATGATGTTTTGATTTCACTTTCAAGGCCGTCTTCATGGATGTGAACAAAAAGCAGGCTATTAACTGTGCAAAATAGGAAATCACATGATCTAACAAGCTGAATCCCTTTGGCATTTTCAATTATTTTTGCAATACACAGCTCTGATTGCCCCATAAATGAACCAGAAAATGATCTATCTTTTCTATGTTGAGATTATTGTTGGTTTTCCCTCCTCAGATCACAGTTTCTTTGGCACCGAGTGGCAGAAGAGATGGTGCGCTCTCAGTCATCATACCTTCTACTATTATGGCAATGAAAAAGGTGCCTCCATTTTTATTATTTTCTATCTTATGAGTCACAGTATACTGTTTGAGAAAGCTAAAGTACATGGACATTTGGCATTCTGCTTTTGAAAGTGACAGTTGTTGTATCTGAACCGTTAATTATGTTTCATTTCCTTGTAACCAGACAAGCAGCAGAAGGGGGAGTTCAGCATCGATGGGTACACTGTCAAAATGAACAGCGCCTTACGGAAAGACGCCAAGAAAGACTGTTGCTTTGAAATAACGGCTCCGGACAAGCGAGTCTATCAGGTGCGCTCGTCTCTCGGTGATCATTTGAGTCACTGCTGTTCTAAGTGTGCTTCCTAATTGAAAAACAAAATGTGGACTTGAGCTGTGCCTTGTATAAAACCCGACAAGGCATACATGAACTTCATTAAAGTGTTTTTTATTTTTTTTAAACCCATTCATTCATTTGACACTGCTGCCTTTGCAGTAGCTCAACCGGACATGCATATTTAAAAAGTCTAAATGAGTGTTTCTAGCATTCGGGCTCTTCCATGCGGAACATTTTATTATGCATAAATGCAGTATTATTTGCTTATGTTAATTAATATATGTAGAACTGCATATTGCACTGACTGCAGTTTTCATTTCTCTTCTCTTTCATCATAGTTCTGTGCGTCATCGCTGAGAGAGGCGGAGGAATGGGTGAAACAGATAGACTTTGTCTTGAGAGGTTTGAACTGTTTCAATCGTTTTAGAAATAGTGACATTAGTTTCTTCATGAAATACAAAATATTCTCTAACTATTTCCATCAAGTACAGTGCATGTGTGTGTGTGTGTGTGTGTGGACAAGTCAAGAGTTTTTGTCAAATGGAATTTTATCGTTTGTAGATATGACGGGCATCATCCCAGAAGATGAAGATGAGGATCTAGAAGTGTACGACGATGTTGGACCCATAGGAGATACAGCTGAGTCTGAGCTGATCGACGAAGACATCTATGAAGAACTCCCAGGTCTCTCTTTCATGTTGTTTTAATAGTGTCATTCAAAGGGTTTATTTTATGCTATTGCATCCTTCTCTGCGACAGGTAACCATATAACCCTTAAACCATAGCACACACTCATCCTTAAATACATTGTCTTGTTTCTCCAGAGGATGACATGCCTCCTCCAAAATTGGAGCCAGCCAGCAAACCTGCTTCTCCTGCTTCAGGTACAAAGCACAGGCATGTGTGTGTTTGTTCTGCACAGATGAGTGAAATGTTTAGTTTGTGGTTTAGAGTGTAGTAACTTTCACCACATATACTCAACTGTGGAACTGTGATCAACAAATTAACATTCTGACACTTATAATTCAACCGTCTAAGCTGCCGGTAGGAAGAAGTGACTTTTAAAGAGGAAGTTTCTGTGAACAAGTTGACACAATGCTGGAAATAACTGTTGGCCAAGATGGCCAACTTCCTTTTGCAATAAGTGACATATTAAAGTTCTGCAACTGCCAAAATGCCATGGCATCTATCTCTATCTTCTTTATCTATTTAAATTTTCCCACAACATTAACACATCCCGAGGGTTGCCTAGAAACAGGAAATGTTCCCAAATTTAGATCAATAAATAGGCTGAGAGCTGGAAACATTAACTCCCAAGAACCGCTGTGCTGTCCTACTATTATATTCTTGTTTGCAGTATTTCAATTATTAAAACCAAAAAATACTTTATTATTTCACAATAACAAACAACATGTGGCTTCACAATAAAGCTGCAACTATAATGATTGATTTGTCATTATCAATAAATACATTTATCTCCGAAATGTCAAAAAATTATGCAAAAGTCAATTAATAAAAGGTGACGTGCTTGACTGGATTGTTTTGTCAGACCAACTGTCCCGACTCCAAAGAGATTCTGTTTAAAAAGCAGTAAATCCTGCCAATAGAAAGACAAAAAAATGTCTTGAATCGTTTGCAGATTAATTTTCGGTCAATCAACTAATCTCCTTTTACAATGTCACATCAGATTAATCCAGACACGGACCAAGTTTACAATTGATTTGTTTTCAGAGGTGCTCCTGGAATGTTTGAGGCTATTTAATGAAAGCTGGGACACGGTCTTGAGCTATGGGACACACGCGCATTGTAACTAGAGCTGAGCTGCTGGAGGGGTACTCTTGAATGGATGGCGGCAGTATAACGGTTTCAAAAATAAAGCATTTGTTCATGGTCTTTTATGGAACATCTTTTAAATCACCCTTAAAGTAGGCTGCTGTGGAACACTCCTCGATGAAATCATCCTCATGTTCCATAATCGTGCGCCAGCTAGTGAGCCTTCTGGCAAGTGTAGACCAGATTTGACTGAGTGCATGTGTTTTAGCCCAATGAAATGACGCATTATGAAGCCTTGACCTCTCTTCTTTTAAGAGATGTTTTGTCTACGTCCAAAGTTGTTGTAGTCTGCAAACTTACTGTTTTAAAGGTACTTAATTTTGTGTACTCAAAGAGTAGGTAATATGAACTTGGCATACAGCTACCGTCTGCCTCCACTTCTATTTTAGGCTCTCCACTGCCTCCTGTTGGTTTTGCCGCACACAAACAATCACTGCATGTGCCCGTATTGGTGTCACCCTCAGTAGAAAACAAAGCATCTAATCTGTTATTCCTCTTTTTCATGCAGTTGATAAAAGCACCGACTACCCCAACTTCTACCAGGGCTTATGGGACTGTGCAGGGGACCACCCAGATGAGTTGTCCTTCAAGCGCGGCGATGCCATCTACATACTGAGCAAGGTATGGTCAGGGGTGAAACATTGATTGGTCCCATAATGAGGTGGTGTAATCAGGATGAGCTCTAACCCAACTGATGCAAAAGTTCTGAGATGGGGTTTGTAGTCGGAGTGGCTCTACTGGCCTCAGACCACCTAAAGTGAGTTATTTCTAGGCCCTCAGAGGAACCGACTGTTCATATCCTTTACTGGCAGCACCTGGCCCACCGCCTGGAGGTGGACGGCTGATGGCGAGAGGCAGACTGCGCTAGGTTCTCTCTCTGGCACAGTGACGGGGATTAGTTGTGTCACAACGGAAACCGTTTTAGTGCTGCTGGCGGAGGCCGAGCTTAGCTGGCACACGGCGCCATTCCATCACTTCCATCTGCACTGTTTCAGCACGCTGCCGCTGCCGCCATGCCAGGCGGTGAGCAGCCTGCAGCCCACACACCTCTCAGACGTCTCTCTCACCTCGCCAAATAGGAATGTGTGTTCTCAGGAAACCCAGGCTCAGTCCGCCACTCTGTTTCAGAGCAGGTGAGGACGTGTAGTGGACGCACAATTTCCGAGGCTTGTCGGCTGGCTGTGGGCGCCAGGTATTGAGAACTGAGGGGCTGTTCTTTACCTTTTATTATATAACTGAACAGGAGTCCTTTTGTGCTCGACTGGTTTTAGATGAAACTGGAATTTGATTTTGATGTGATGCGTTTTACAAGCTTGTTTTTGAATGTTGCACGGCAAATAAGTCAAGGAATTTTATATTTTACAGATTGAAAAAAAGAGTGGAACACCATGTAGACTGCTATATTTCCTGTCTGGTTTGTTTTCTATGAAGTCAACTTAGACATGCTGTTGTCAGTTGGCCAGGTCCTTTGCCAAATTCAAGTCTGCCATCTAGTGATATATAAACGCCATGACGATTTAAAAATTGTGACTGAGCTCCAATAAGTATTTTTATGTAAAAAGCTGAGTTTTCATTTTGACCAATAATTAAAATGTAGCATGGGGTGTAGGCTGTAAGAACAAGATAGTTTCATTATTGATTAGCTTTTTTCTTCTTCTGATTTGTCAATTAAATGCTTAGTCTATAAAATGTCAGAAAGAAGTAGAAAATACCCACCAACATTTGCCAGAGCGTGAACGGACATCTTATAAAAAAAAATGTCACACCAACTGTACAACATTTAAGGCATATAATGTTCACCTTCAAGAAATGCAGATGTTTAGCTTTTTTGTTTGACAAATGACTTGAGCAAACATAATGGATGATCAAAATTGTTACTCTTTTGTTGACCAGTGCATTGATTAATTGTTTCAGCACTAATTGCAGGAAACAAAATGCACAAAGCAGACAGACGCCATCAATACTCATCGGCCAAATGCCCGTTTATGACTCCTTCTCCGTGTGTGTGGAAAAGGACTAAGAATCAAGTTGCCTTTTCACTCAGACTGGGAGTGCCATTAGCTGAAACCTTGGTGTTGGGGGTTGTGGCCTGCTGCGAGGGCAATGACCATAAAACCTGTCTGGACTGCAGCAGCCAGCTGCAGCTAAAGGGACAGTCGACTCCTTCCAGTCGCTCCCCCATTCTCCTTTTCCCCCTCTAGCCGGGGTCCCTCCCCCATTCCAGAGGCCAGCAATAGCTGTAGTGTTACAGCTGCGGGACCCCCCAGCCGGGACCTGGGTGTTGACTATAAGGCCTGACTGGGAGTGAGGGAGAGCGTGTTGTCCGGCTATGCTGCTCCACCCCCTCGTGCCTCCCGAGTCACAGCACATAAAACAAATCAAGAGATGTGACGTCTCACTTAAAGGAAGCGGCTCGATGGGTTGATAAGAAGTAGAGTAGACGCTGTCCAAACATGTTTCTGTTGATATCGTGCCTGCACATCTTTTCACCTCACTTGTTGTCCAGTTTGTGCTTATAAACTGATGCACCGGCTGTAGAGTGTTTAATTTGGCACAGTCGTTCCATTATGGGATGGTCCAGTGTTGTATTAATGTGTGCTTTGTCACAGTGTGTGGCATCATTAGTCTTCCACAGCTCCGTATATTTGTTCTCATGCTGCGTGCCGCACTCACTCGAGCACAACTTATTTGTCAGGCCGAACTACACAATGAGGTGTTGCGTCTTTTCAAAGGCTAACTGCAGGAAGTCATAACGTGCACTAACACCCTCGGTCTCTTACACACACACACACACACCTCATGTCAATCTGCTATATTATCCCTCAGGGGCTTGTGAAATGTAATTTTAATCACGAGACACATTCATTATTTGTTTCTTGTGATGTTTGATTTGCTGTTAATAATTTAGATCTACTAAATTACGTTTTTACTGTATTCATGTCCTGTGAATAAATATTTGACATGGACAATAAGTCAAGTGCCTTTTTATCTGGTGTGATGAATGGGCCATCTCCAGATAACGGCCAGCGCTATAGCCATAACTATTTTTATTGTAATGTTCTTGTGTCTAATACTACCATAAGATCACTTACATCCATTAGTCTCTCCTGGGGATAACTGGACACAGATGTGGTCCCTCCTCGTCCCTGAGTTTTGGCATAGATTTGAGACACTGTGCAGGTTCCTCTTCCGTCAACCTTGTTAGTACATGAGCCCCAGTGTTGATTCATGGGAAGACTTTGATGTGAGGTCAGGCTCTTGGCCAGAGAGAGAGGTATTCTCTTCTGTCAGATCTCATCTCGCAGGGTCCCCCTCACATTTCAGCATGCTGACAGCCATTTGGAGCTATTACTTGTCGTGCTTTGACAGATTTACGTGTGATGCGCTCTGTGCACACTGGATGTGTGCGCAGTCTCAAAAGTGACGGTGGAGAGGCAGGACCGGACAGGAGATGTGAAGTTGTTGATTCTTTGGAGGTGGGAGTGAAGAATAAACTAAGCATATTTTGTAAACGGGTAACTGGTTATGCTGTTAAGGCAAGTATTTGCAGCCAATGATGGCCAATAGTGGTGAGCTGACGGGGAACGAGAGCAGGGAGAGATGGGGAATGACACCTATGTGCCTCCAGGGCGCCATATCCTTGCTATGCATCTTTTATCTGTTAAACATACTTTCAGTCTCAATGCCCCCAAAGTGACAAGGCTGCTCGATGTACTATTTCCATCAGACAACATTTTATAATTTTAAGATTTAACCTAACAAAGCTCTGTGGTGTTATCGTTCATGGTGATATTTACTTTATTAAAGCAAAAAGATGTTTGCTGCTCAGTGACAACTACAGGAATTCAAAGTATGGCGGCTCCCATCTAGTTGATTAGTCAACTTACTGATTGTTTTGTTATTGGTCTGCTAAGATTCATTTAGTTGAATAAGATTTTTTTTTTTTCATGCCAAGGGATTTATTTATTTTTCTTTCATTTTTGCTTTAAACTGGTGCTTTTTTTGTGTTCGTTCTAGAGAAACTTCAGTTTTCAAGATTCAATCAACTAATCGATTGTACGAATGTTAGTCAACTAAGAGTGTCTTCAGTTGAGGACAGCCATGATTAACAATGATGTGAACTCACTCTTATCTTCTTATCTTTACTCGGTCCCGTTTCAGGAGTACCAGGGCTTTGGCTGGTGGGTCGGAGAGAAGAATGGATCCGTGGGAATCGTCCCCAAAGACTTCCTGATGGAGCTTTACGCGCTATAGGTACACCTCCTGTACGTTGCTCAGACCTCATGACTGCAGTGTATATATGTCGTTCATCCACTTTATTGGTACCTTGTAATTTCCAGGATCATTCCCTCCCATATCAACTGTAGGAGACAAGAAAGATTTTCATATGACTGAAATACATATTTAAGAGTATTTTTCTACAATATCTGCATGTTGCACCGCTTGTTTATTTTCTATCCAAGATACAGTTTTTCCACACTATCTCATGCACTGCTTTTGGCAAATTTGATATTTGCAAACAGTGAGATTAATAAAGATTAAAACATCTGTTGTTTCAGAGCGTTTTTTTTTATTTAACCTGCGACTTTAGCCACAAGGTGGCAATATAGTCTTCTCAAAGGTCAGAGATGACTACCTCTGGAACAGAGATGCTCAAGGAGAAATGCCATAAACAAGTTTAGTTTCTTTTGTTACCTCAGGACACAAGTTTTGAAATTATGTTTGCAGACTGAATTAACATTAATAATTGACAAGAGACGGGAAGAACGATAACAGCAGAAATTTTTTTTTTTAAACAATGCAACAGAGATTTGTCAAAGTATTTTCTGGGGGGAAATCAACTATTCATATGCGTATATAGACATAAGGAATAAGTGCATTTATCACCAACGGAATCACAATATTTCTCTGCAGCATCCGGCTGTCAACATCAAATCCTGCGTGCATACCAAACATACGTACATAACTTCCTGGATAAATGAAGAAAAAAAAGTTTTTTCTGTTTAAAAATGTGTTTATTCATCTGGTCAGCACTTTTGTTCCAAGCTTCAAAGGGACAGTTTTTTTTTTTATGACACCTGAGAGACCTTGCTGGGCAGGACCACAGCGAGCAGATGGTTGGCTGTGCTGCTTGTACACTAATAAGACAGCCACCCACACAAATAGCAGGGATGCTTATCGCCCTCTGAGGGGCTGTTTGACAGCAGGCGAGGTGCGTTAGCTCGGCAAACCCCTCTGAGGTTACATACATACTGTACATATCTTTTTACAGCCTCGTCACTGAAATATTAAAGTTTTACAACAATTTGATCTATCAGGGTAATCCGCTCCTTTTCGGGTTTCTTTAAACAAAAAGGGCCTTATCAAGGTTGCAAGAAAATGGGAAGGAAAATGTGTTCATTAACCGATAATTCACTGTATCTTTCTCTCCTTCCCACTATTTTTTCCGTGCTCGCGTCTCTCCGTTTTGTTGCTGTTGAGTGATGAGCTCGTCCTCTGTCCGCTGGGTGACATTCAAAGCCAACATAAATCCTGCTCTTTACGGTACAGTGCAGCGATAAAGCCTCTCTACTAATTGGAGATGTAATGAATTACCATAATTAGTTATTGAATATACTACATTGAATATATAGGAAATGCTTCATTTTAAGGGAGAAATGGGATGTAGCGAAACAGCGTGATATTCAGAGTGGAAATCACACATACAAAAAAGACTGATAATGGCTGATTGTGTGTTATTCCATCATTTAGACAGATTATGTAACACTTAAAATATGTTTTCAGTGCTGAAGTTGAGTTGCTGATTTTAATACATAAACGCAACTATTTCTTTACTGCTGACGTGGCTTGGTATTTCCCCCGGAGAGTCCTCCTTTTAATGTTCGGCTATGGGTTAGGTTGCCAAAGGCAAGTAAGGCTAAATATTGCCTCATTTTTTATGTGCCAATAAAGGATTTCCTTAATGGATGTCAACTACACCCCCATCCCCCTCCGTTAGATTTGGACAGCCATATCTGCAAAATATACAGGTTCTTTTATTGCAATTTAACATCAAGATATAATGTTTCATAGATAAATGCCATCATGTAATTAATCTAGTGAGCACTAAATTACACTAATGATGCCAGAATATCTCTAATTAATACAAGCAACCATAAAGATACACTTTTACCGGTCAAATATGTATAGATTGAGCTGCTGAGTAATAATAAATGAAATGTGATTTGCTGAGAAAGATGATGGAAATATAAAACAAAATTTCCCTTCAGGACAGAATACATTCATAGTCATTTTTACAGACAATTTAGACCTCATGTATGCTTATTCTTACACAGCCCACTATAATCTATACTTCAAATAAGCAGTATTCCCATACCTCTGTTAATATCTTCTGGGTAAACATCTCAGGACATTATTGGTACACTATTACCCCCCTGTTCACACTGATAGCTGCTCATCCTTGTTGAGTATTATCATCACCATTTCATACCGTCACCCCTGGGGTTGGCGAGAAGGCTAAAGACTTGATCTATACCACTTTAGAGAGGTAATCTTGATCAAGCTGTCAGCTGTTTCTGCTGCTCTTTAACCGGGTCATTCAGCCGTAGATCACACCACAGCTTCATGTAGAGTTTCTGTCAGGAATAACACTGCCTTATTTATGTGGTATCTACTGGCATTTTGCAGGAAATGTATTACCTCTCCAACTTGCCCTCTGTCAGCATTCCATTAAAGCCTCCCCCCCCCTCTCTCTAAATCTTAAAATCTGATAAAGACACTTTTTAAATGCAAGTCACTCTTAATTGAGGTCAGTTTCTGTTAGCATAACTCATGGCAGCTGACAAATTAAGGTTTCCTCAGCTGTCTTTTGACATTGTGAGAAGAAGAAATGGTGTATTTAAAGTGAAAGCTAACGAACATCATGACAGGCTGCTCTGAAAATTCATATTTCTGGAATTTGAGGCTTAGATTTTCCTGCCTTTTACTGATTTTTCAATATATAATGTGTAATATTACGAGCTGAAAACCTGGGTTAGTGGCAGGCCAGTAAATATGGGTCTAGACAGGTCATTTATTAAAACCACCACACCCACCTCTCTCACATGTTAGCAGTGTCTGCACTTCCTTCTTGTTAATTGACCTCTGCAAGTTGCAGACAGTAATGTCTCTGCAGCTGGATGGGAGACACAAGAGGCTCCAAGTCCAGTTTCTGGCCTTGAAAACATCACCATCCCCCAAAAGGATGATACGTTAAACACCATCATGTCACAGCCAATACTTTAATTTGAAGAAGCTGGTGTCGCCTCTCTCACTTACTGGATGCGTCTCATGTCCCAGAGCGTGGGGTTGGCTGTCCAGGCTGTCACAGGCTGGGTAGAGCTATGTGCTGACATGTCATTCAGGATAAATCAGACTTATCAAAGTGACAGGTGTTTGTCCACCTGCTATAAACATATCCCACGCCCTCGCTCCTGCTCTCCTCACGGATTATTTACAAGGCTCCAGCCTCCGTAGTCTGGCACTGTTTACTCTCCGGCTGTGGCTCTAATATCAGGTCAGCGCTCTGCCACTGATTTACTCTACTAGTTAGTGGGGTGAGTAATGACCCTGGATGGTCTGGGAGGATAGTTTGTAGTCAGAGATGCTCTAACTGTAATTACAGCCCCTTTCCACACTACCGCTTATGCCTCTCTGCAGCGGACTGCCTGCCAATCCAGTGGAAACTGATCACTACATGGTCGTCCCTCACATTCCGGTCCCTGAGCCCGAGCTAATTTAGGGCCCAGGGCGAGGTGACCATGCTGATGGAGTGGACAGAATACTATCATTATCAGGGTTACTATTGACAACACAAATGCTCTGTAATATTTCAGTTGTTTTTGAAACAACCAAAGGAGGAGTTACTTGCTCCACTTACACAGAGAACTCACATGCTGAGTTTTAAAGCCTCCAACTTCTTAAAGCATTCAGACAATTGTGTAGGGAGAGAAACATTTCAGAATATAGTCAAACTCTTTAATTAATACACAAAATGTGGGCGAAAAGAAGATTTAGTTAAGGAACTTAGTTCAAATCATCACTGCTTTGGTTGTATGCCAAGTAGTTTGTCAACCACCTGTATAAAGTAGTATACACTGTATCTATATTTAATTTCCCTGTTGATTTGCATTGTTCCTTTTCTCAGTGCAGTTTTCCTTCAGGTACCGTAAATCATGTTGCAGTTTCAACTGATGCACCTGCAGTTCTCTCAGAGATGATTTGACCTCGACCTACAGGACATTTTCTCATATTACTTTAAAAACGTACTGCACGTGTTTATAGTCGGGTAATACTGCTGACAGTTGCTGCTGCGTCAAACTGATGAACAAATCTGACCAATGTTTTTAAATCTCAAAATCAATCATCAGTGACACTGAAATAATAAACCATTATTTCTTTTCTTTTCTTCTAAAACCAACTGGCTTCACCAGTGATGATTTAGGTTTGTTCTATTATAGGGGGTGAATTCATGTATTTTGCATTTTAAATGTTTAGATCCTGTTGTAGATACCCGTTTTGGCTTTGACATGAAAGAATCATTTTCCGTAGATCAGAGTAAAAAAAAGTCCCAATAAATGTAATCTGATTCAAAATTGTAAAACAATAAAACATGGAAACTTCCGGGAGATCTAAATACTTTGTATAAGCACTGTAGTTAAACTTACAAGCTAATGTTCATTAATGGCTTACGGTTGAGAAAACTTCAAGAAAATGGGCGGAATGTGATAAATATGATGTTGCCTATATGTTACCAAAATAACCAAAGATCAAAGATCCACACTCGCACTACGTGATGGCACCTAAACCAGCCCTATTTGCTGGATCCAAAAAATAGTAAGAAGACCTTTGAGTTTGGATTGTTTTGGATGTGCTATGCTCAAAAACCACAAGTTTGATCCCATTGGTAAACTTCTGTCCAGGACTTTGTATGTATTTAACTACATTTGAAGAACTTCAAACATTCTGGTTTGGCAGTCCACATAATTTCACATGCATATTAATGAATTTGACATGAGCCCTATTAACATACCGTGAATGATAATCATGTGAATTTAGGATACTCATTACATATGTATTACATGAATAGCAGGTGGGGTAATTTGAGTAATTTGTGGCGTTATGCAGACACTGGGATGATAGACGGTGTCTGGAGAAGACAAGCTAAGCCAGCCAGTGGATCTACTGCAGAGTAAGGAGAATTTAGGCTCATCATAAAAGATTTCTTCTTGCCTCTTATTTCACTTGGACATTTTTATGTTTTTTTTATTTTCTACCTCATTGCAGCCGTGAGCTGCCTGCTGATTTACACACACTGGCAGCGAAGCACAGAGGCCTCAAGAGACGATGCCCTCTACACCTCCATTCTCCCCCTCCCTTGTATCTTCACCTTCTATTGTCCTCTCACTGCCACCACGGGGCGTCTCTGCATCCCTGGAACTGACCAAAGAGCTCCCCCTCTACCCGACTCCTCATCTCTAACAAGACGTTAGTCTGGAGGGCTTGTTTTTCACACATGATCTTGTGACACACAGAAGGGCTGCTCCCATGACACACATTCCTATAAGGATGAGCAAAAGGCATCTTGACACACACGACACACATCTTATGAGTCCTTACACTCTTGTATGAGCTCATTAGTAATCTTGCTGTTTGTACAATATGCACATGTGTGTTATTTAGCACGGATTAAAGAATATTTGTGAGTAAGCGCAGACATTATTTTAACTCTAGGCCGTCCTCGGTCTGTTTGTACGCTCCAAAGGAAACATGTTTGATATTACAGACAATATTATTTCAGGAAATTATGAAGCAGTGATCTCATTTTCGCTGTTCCCCCTCGGGCCCATGTGTTCAATGCAGGGGAGCTTGGCTTCACGCTGATCAGCCCTGATTCCAGGAGACGAGAAGCTGTTGCTGGCCTTGGTACAGTGATCCCGCCCGCTCCCAGTAATTGCTACATCCCGTGCACCAAAAGGCGACAGCATGTGGAGGCTAAAAAAGCGGGTGTACTGTACACCGTGCAGAACCGAGGAAAGGTGCTGGGTTGTTGGGTTTGATGAATGAGAAGTCAGCTCGTTTCCATTCGTGACAATTGAGTGATGAAGAAAAAATGTTTCAGCCTTGAGAAAAAGTGTTTTTCCACCATATTTCGAACACACGCAAAGACGCAAAAGCCACAGGGACAGACTTGAAAATATTTTTGGGGGCTGTCAGGTTGTGGAATTTTTTGTGGCCATCAATAAATCAGCGCTCAGTATTGGCAGGAAATGTGGGAGACCTTGAAAAATGTTCAGATACGAGGCGTATGCTATTAACAATTCAATTAACCCCAGACTGCCAGATCATTTACCTTGCTCCTTCTCTTGCCCCTGGTGAATTTGATTGTCTTGCTGTAAAACAAGCGACACATCAGTATCTCCAGCCAGTGCCTGTTTGTGTATAACTCCTGTATCATTCTTTTAGGTCTCATCCCCTATCTATTGGCAGTGCAGCTGGGCTTCTCTGATATTGACTCATCCTGTTTCCACTGAGTTGCAGGCAAAGAGATTTAATATCTCAAGTGGTGCTGAACTCCTATTGCTACTAATGGATTCTGTATAATGTGGCACTTAAAATGCATGAGCAGCTTCTGATTTATCTGTAATTTGCCTCCATTGGAGCACATCTCCCTCAATACTTCCATTTGTTTTTGGCTCTGGGCAGTTTGCTCAGTAAACGAACCCCGATTGGGATTTCATATTGTTGCATTAGAATTTGACAATTTGGTTCATTCCAACGTAAAAAATTGTCACAAAGGATTTTTGAGATTTGGTTTTAATTACTCAACACAGCGAATAGAAAGTCAAGTATGAGATCACAGACTCATGAGGTGGGGTTGGGTTGGTTGGAGCTGTCGCTGCAGAAAGACATGCTGAGTTGGCCAGAAGCAGATGGGCACCTCCCAGAGGGGCCATTTCCCTTTCTACTGCTTTATGTGTCAAACAATAAGCATACTAATTAGATTAAACGGAGATAAAGCATTCGTGGAAATAATTAAAACGTGATTTTGATCTTGTACATTTCTGAATAATTGTGGTTCTGTTCAGCGAAAAACAGACCCTGAAACAGGGTGTGGCTCCCAATGTTTCCACACCGTTTGACCTCTCTGGGGTCACACAACATGGAGCAGAGAGCTGTTAGCCAAGGTTTAAATGTGTCAGTGCTCGTCATGGCAGCAGAGCTGCACTGACAGGCTAGGCTACAGTGGCTCAAGGTTAACAGCCAGTGGACCAGAGTCACAAACCATTAAAAGCAGAGTCAATAAGCTACTCCAGGACAGGTCGGACTGAAACAAGTAATGTAAACGTGTCAATCCACTGGACTGACAAACAAAACTCTTATGATACAGTGACCTATTTGCACCATGTGCTTAGCCACGTTTACTTTGCACGGCAACTGTAATCTTGGGTAACTTGATGAATCAGTAAGCGTTTAGCCTTCTGGGTAACGGGTAGTGGAAGTACCCAAACGCAATATGACAGAATGGTGGATTGAGAGCAAAGGTTTATTCCGGCAGAACACACAAGGGAAACAGACAAGGAAGAAGGCAGGGAATCTCCGCATCGGGGGAAGAAATATGATGGTGGTTACCAGGACCGAGGCAAGTTGGGGAAGTCCAAGCAGACAGTGTCCTACTAGGGGGGGGGCTTTACAAGCAGCTTACGATTTACCACAAGTGAAACAAAGTCTCATGAACAGTTCCATAATAAGAACAAAGATAAATATATGGCTACAACAAGGAAGTGGCACTTTAGTAGCACTTAAATGGCACTTACTTATAGCACTTTGTAGTTTTGCTTTCTTGAAGAAATTGTACTTGATTCTTGTTGTTCTGAGTTTGTACTCATGGTTGAATGCACTTAGTGTAAATCGCTTTGGATAAAAGCGTCAGCTAAATGAAATGTAATGTAATATAAGGAGTTGCAGGTGTGTCTGCGCCCACATGAGGAGGGCGGAAATCCAGAGGAAGGACGTACTACGTTACAAATGTTAGCATTCCCGGGCCAAGGTCACGGGGCGGAACTAGCACTTCAAGACGGCACAAACAAATGAAGGATTAACCTAAATATGAGGGGTGGTTATAATTAGCATTATTGTACCTCAGAAAAGTAAAAAAACAACAACAAAAAACGTTGCATCTCTTTCTTAATCAATGGCCAATTTAACGCACAACCTGGCGAGCTAAGTGACACGATGTTTGTGGCACGCTGGGGTTGGCTAACACTCGCTATACAATTACACTTGCTTTGCCTAACATGCTAAACGCTAACATGCTTCAGTTCACTGATGCAGTTTTAACTTGAGGTGTGTAAGGCCTTGCTGCTGTGTGAGACTGTTTTTATCAGAGAGTGGACTGGTTATTATATTTGTTGATTGTCAGCTTTTTTACCACATGTGTGATTTACATATCAGATAGATATTAGATTTATAGCATCCCAAAACCCAACAAAATGTATTCTTCAAATTAATGCAACATGCTGTACATTTGTGGCATTAACAACTTACTTTAGCTTCAGGGTTGAAATATTGCTTAGAAATAGTGCGATCCGGAGTCTCACCAACACACCACACTCAGAAACCACATTTTAAATATCTTCGATTTTTAGTTAGAATTTGAAATTGTTTATTTTTTATTCAGTAAACCGTTCTTTAATTTTTTTCTGTAAAATGTATTTACCAACAAGTCTAAAGGAGATCCTAAAAATGGATTCATGAAAAAACCTCATTGATTGCACAAGTTTTGTTTGACTCGGTGTAAAAAATGCCCGTACTTCAACAATTCGATGTGTTTTCTGAATGGATTAGAGGCATAAACCTCTTTTTAATATCTAACGAAAGCAAAGATCTGCAGCGCTGACAGCCTCAGTGTTTGAAGCCATGCAGGGTAATGCTTCCCCACACAGTTGAGCACTGTCAAAGACGACACATGTGTATACTGCATTAGCATATGTGGATATGCATGAACACACAGGTACACCCACACATCTTCCGGGTAGGATGACCCCTCTCCACACCCAATTTGAGCTGGTGGGCTGTCCCACTGTCCAAACTGTTCTTCTGCTCAGAGCAGGTCTGAGGTGCTGTCACCTCTCCATTCTCTGCAACACAAGCCTATTGTCTGCTCTGAATTCATAATGAATATCACCACCGCTGCAGAGAGACAAAGCTAATCTAATTAGCTGTGCAGATATATCAGCCTGCCGTCACTCTGTTTAGTGGTCATTACCTATGCATAAGCACGGTGCTGCACACTGGGAGCACATGTATGTATTCAGCACACGCACACAGATAAATGTGACTGTAGTGAACAGACTCATATACGGATATAGAAAGAGACGGGTGGAAAAGGTGGCTTGTCAGTGCAGGCATTTTGTTCAGCAGGGAGCAATGTAGCCAGTCTACTTGGTGGCCCTCTCAGACAGGAGCGAGTCCATTGGGATCCCACAGGACCTTCTACCAGCCACACACCTGACAGGGGGGCTGTCTGAGCGCTCTGCAGAGACCCTATTATACAGCATACTGCTAAGCACGGCAGAGGCCAATGACAAGCTTCCCACACCTTTTACTATATTAGGAGGGGGAGGTCAGCCACAGAGAGAGACTTCAGGCTGTCACTGCTTAAGGTACTGCATTGTTATCTGCATATATCTGACAGAAATACACCGTGTGAATGATTATAACTAGTGATGCTTCTGCTTTGCTTGTTTGTGAGGTAAATATGGACAATTGCCACATATGTTCATCGGATAAGTGATCATACAAACAGATTGGTGTACCAACACTGCCATCTTCAGGCAAATTGTTGCAACAACGTTTTAGCTACGCAGATGGAACATACTGGTTCACAACACTTTATGGATATACAATAGTTAATTTTTTTATTACTATTTACTGTACATGGTTCAAACTGAAATCTCCCAATGAGAATATAATAAGCAATGATTTTTTTTAACAAGTGAAATAGCAACTACTTAGCCAAAAGTGCAGTATGACAGGGTAACAGGCAAATGTATTCTTCACGGTTCCAGACATCTGTACCGATGATATGATGATGTGATAATGGTGATGTTTTCATGTAGAACCACATGAGTAGCTGAGGGGTTTCTCCTGGCTGCTTCCCATGAGATCGAGTGAAGCCGTACTCTCTGCTTTGTTGATTGCCAAATCCTTAATCCGAAGCTCTGGATCTATACACTCTGAGCTGGAATGACAGACAACCAGAACAGGGGATGGAAAGTGAAAACAAACTCATAGTTTGGAAAATGACGCAGAAGGAGTTCTCGTATTATCTGTCATGGAAAACACATCAGTGAGTCTATGCTTAAAAGCACATGTTGCCTTGCTGATGACAAAGCTCTATAACCTTGGATGTAAAAAGGCTTTCAGTTCGACGGAATTGTTGTAGTGGTGAAAGACTAAAAAGTATAATATTACAAACCTGTCTGAGTCAGAGTCACAAGACATGCTGAGGTCCTTCTCCAGATCCTCTTCAGAGTGGAATCGCCTCAGACCACAGCGCTGCACCGCCTGGGCCACAGAGTAGCGGGTCTGTCCAGCAGCACAGGCCTCCATCTTGGACGCGCTGAGCTGTGACTGCAGGAAAAGATGCAAGCAGCTGTCTGACAACAGCAGAGGGCTCTCGAGGATCCTATAGAATAAGGACAATTTCAGTTTATTGTATTACTTGTGAGAACAGCAGTCACATGGCCCAGTGTTTGTGGAAACTGTCAGCAGTTTTGTTATGGTATGTCAAAGTTCACATGTGAATTGATCTGAGAGATCACTTACTGTTCCAAGAACTTCTGGAGCCCTTTCATCCGCTCAGTGATCTGTCGGCCGTTGTTCAGGCTGAAGAAGAGGTTCTTTGGGGGTAGTTCTGGTAGCTGTACCCTGCAACAAAAACACATAAAGATTATCTTTAACAGGAATACTGAAAGTATACTGAAATTGTCAATTCAAAATACAGTAAGATTGACTTACATTAGCTGTGAATTTGCTTGTAGCTTCTGCCTGAGCCATACAAACTCACTGAACCGCCTTCTCACAATTGAGATCTTCTTGGTAAAGCACACGCTGTCGGTCTAAAACAGTACACAAGTACGACACACGTTTCAGTGAGCTCAACTTTTATGAAAAGGTCAAGACAACCTTCTTTTGTCGTTTTACTTACATGTAAACAGATTTCGTAGTCCATGTAGGCATGCCAAAAGTCATTCTTTCGTATGCGTGGGTCCCGCACCCAAACACTGATTACCTGCTGCATGGAGAAGGCAGGAGAGACACTGAACTGAGCACGTTGTGAAAAAGGGGAAGTGTTTTAATGGCAGAGAGAGGGGAAGTGCAATGGTCGGAAATTCCCACCTAATACACTGTTATTGCTCAAGCCAGAAAACAAGTCTGTACCAGAATTTAAAGTTTCTGAACTCAACTTGACATTTAAGGTTTTTATTAGCTATAAAACTTGTTAAAAATATCAGAATCACAGTATAACTTCAGACCTACCTGAGTCACAGCGCTGTCAGTTTCATTTCTCATAGTCCAAATGTTCTTGTTTGACTCTCAGTAGCGTTCAGTCAGTCAGATAAAGTGCTGCTTATCTTAGCATTGTGCAAGTGCCTTTTATTTTCAACTTTTACTGTCTAGGACCAAAGGTTTTCAAAATAAAGTCACAAGACTGAGATAAGCTCTTCCTCAAGTAATATCAACAAAGGTCCTTGTGCCAACATGACAAACAAACTACAACTGCTTATTGACCGTCATTTAGAGTCAGCGTAAAAAACACCCAACGCGTCACTTCTGTTTCTTTGAAATGGATCGTTTGTTGAATTGATGTTCCTACCAAATAAATTAGCACGTGACAAATGTGACCATACAAAATAAAAAAAGAGAAACGTTTCCTTTATTCACAGAGACTTCACAGATCTATGGTCAACAGTTACAGGTATTCAGTAGCAGGTGTGTTTTCAGGAGGTTTACGGTTCAGATGAGTGTCCCATAACAGTCAGGGGAGATATGTTGAGTCATGTTGAGTCAGGACAGTGCCATCAACATAATTAGAACAGTACAGTAATTGGACAGTCTCATATCTAAAGTGCTACATTCAACAACGTATTAGCCATGACAGGTGCACATCAGTTTTTGTGTTAATTTCCGTTGATTTATTTTGAGATGTTTTAAGAAAATTTGATGAATTGTGCCGGGACTTTGTGTACGCATCAGATAACATTTTATTTAAACGCAATAATATTCTTGTTATAAGTCAATACAGAGTAGAAGATAATACTTGGCACTTAGCAGCTGATTAGAAACATTTTGGAAATTTATGGTGGGCAATTTTTAAAAAAATATTCTACATAACACAAGGGTCATAGAGAGACACAGTACAAGCTGTGGCTATAAACAGCAAACACAAAATAAATGTTAGAACAACAGGTCTTCAGCAATCTTCAGCTCTGACTAAAAGCTACATGGAGGAATGGATTGGACAGTCAGTTCACTCTGCCTACATGGTCAAATATATATAAAAGCACACAAACAACCAAGATGTAGCTAAACAGGACTTCAAATACTTAATTACTACACAGCAACACAAACAAAATGCATGTCCACAGTGATGAGTCTGCTTACGCGAGACCAAAGCTGCTACAGGTTAGTTTGATCTCAAATCAGCTGCTCTACACAAAAGGTTAGTTTCAGTCTCCACAAAAGGCACGCAGACCTCATTGAGCACCACGGGACCGAGAGCACTTAAAACCCATCCCGCTGAGGATCTCGCACCTGCCAGGATCTGGAATTCCACCTGCAGCGCAATTTCACAGCGTGTGCCTCTAATGTCATCTGAAGGAGGACACGCAATGGAGGTTAAACTAAGCTTCAGGCGAGAGCACAGCTGTTTATCAGCTCGCCTCTGTACACAACCCACGCACACATTTCACTGCTCCTCGTCTCCGCAGTGCCAGGTCAGCTTCTGCTCATAGAAGTCGATGACCACCTGGGGACACCTGGCGCTGGCTTCGCGGGCCGGCAGCAGGGCCACGTCGTCGGAGTTCTTCCTGTGGGGGATACACACCGTTAAGATGGCGGCCGCCTACTTTGAATGTTTCAGCAGCAGCACAAAGTCCTGCCAGTTTTGAGAAGGTTATTGTGGAGGAGGAAAAACTATGGGGACTGAATAATATCCAATGACACTTCAAAGGGTAATATATTAGTACTGCATTTCAGTTAAGTTATGGGATTCACAAAATATATTTAAATATTTTACGGTTGATTTTTCTTGATCTATTTTTTAGTTCTCTCTCATTTCCGTTTTTTATTTTTTTTTAAATGTTTTTATGATTCATTTCTTGTCCTTCTGTGAAGCACTTTAAAATACCTCTGTGTTTGACAGGTGTTAAGAAATAAATTAACAAGTAAAATTGCCTTGTTTTATATGGACGAAGCTCCAAAAGCAAATAGGATGTTTCCCCCAAACTATGATATTTTCCAAAAACCTAACCAAGTTGGTTTGTTGCCTAATTCTCAGGAGATTTCTGGCAGAAAGCCCCAAAAGCAGAGATCTCCAATGTGCATTTCAAATACTTGCTCCTCACTTCTCATAATGCAACCAAAAAGTATATTTACCAAAGCAGGATTTGAGACCCCAAAAAAATAAAAATGTAATGCATTATTTCTTTATCATGGCAGCATGCTCTCCCTAATCTGTTACTAATCTAAGGACTGTTTCATCACGTCTAACTTCGTCTTCTTTGTTAATTATATATTCACACAGCATGACATTATCACTGCACAACAAGATAAAAAAAAAACCTGCATAAGCCCAACACTACATGCTCCCTACAATTGTGAGTTTCAACATGAGACAAACTTTTCCCCAACCCCTGGCACTCGTTCAAGGAAAGAGGAAAGAGGAAGTGTAGGAGTTACCATTTGACAAGGAACATAAGCTCTCCCTGTCTGTCTGTGGAGCCGATGATGCATTCAGGCTCGAGGTAAGTGCTGAGGTTAGTGGGGGTGTCTGACTGCGTGTCATTCGGCTCGCTGTTGCTCTGCACAGTGAGAGCCTGCTGCTGGGACTGCATACAGGACTGCAAAGAGATGTCAGGGACAAAAGGAGTAGGCGTTAGAAGAAACCACAAAGACATGAGGAGAATGCTTGGTAGGGAAGATGTTTCCCTTTTTTTTGGACTGTTTTGCACTGAAAAAATACATTTTATTGACTTCCCTTTCAGGGCCATTGTGAAACCAACCACCTTCACACACCATTTAGTTTTATATTCAGCTTTAAAACACTCACAAAAAGTAGGAACATCATCTGCCAACATGGTCAGATGTTTTTACTTAAATCCAGAGCAGCTTCTTTTAACATGAAGACGTACAGCTTCCTGAATTCTATGAGCGTAATACTCTATATAAATCATATCTAATAATATGTTGTTTTTTTCTTCCTTTTTACAGGTTTAGGAGCAGAAGTTCTCTGAATAACATCAAAACAACATCAACCCACAGACACACTGGCGCTGCATTTCTCACACACTCACAATTTCCGTCTCCTGCTCTGTCATTTCTTCTTTGGGAATTAACTCTTGCTCGGTTTGATCTTCCTCATTCCCCTCAAAGAAATGAGTGTTTCTCAGGAACTCTTGAATGAGTTCAGGGCAGTCCAGATTGTCCTCAGGTTCCCATGTGTTTTCTGCACTGTAAAAACATTAAAAAAAAGGGGAAGGAGAAAACACACTTTAATAACGTGCAAAAACGAAACAAACATAATCACACAAAATGAGAAAGCAAATCTCTCTCACTCAGTGAAACCTTTCCACTTCAGGAAGTACTCCACTCTCCCGTTAAAGACTCTGCGGCGAATTATTGTTTCTACCACAAACTCCTGTACAACTGGAGTGTCTTCAGTCTTCCTCTGTTTGGCAGTCTGCTTCTTTCTCATCCTGCCATGAATGAGAAGCCAATTAATGCAACGCAGATTGCATCACTGGCAGTTCACAGCGTACAAAAACGAAACAATAAGTGACAGTTTGTGTTGTTAGAAATAACCACTTCCGTGTCCCTGCTGATGGGGCATTTGCAGAACAACATGGCAGTGTTGAGTACTCAGCTGTGCCCTTCAGACTATGATCCGTACACTTCTAGCGCTCCACCTGCTGACTCTTTCACGAGCACAACTCGCTATACTCCGTCAGTCCCTAAACGCAACACGTTAGTATCTACACACGTGCACAGCTCATTCGGATAGTTTAGCTTTAAGGATGTTGCGCAAACAGCAGCGTGAAAACGTGCCCGAGTGATGCACAAGACGCGACCCGACACTGAACAATATGCACGTACGCTTTCGGTGTTTACTTAGTCTCGGCGGACCGATGCTGCGGCGCTGCTCGGCTCTGTCTGGCGCACGTCGGCTGGAGACTAAACTAACACGCACGCAGCGCCGCCGATGCTGCGTTGTGCGCAAATAATGTCGCTCGGCGTGTTTACATGAGCGAAGCAACTTTTCATGAATGACTTGAAATTAAAGATGGCCGTGGATGCTCGGAGGAAGTGGTTGCCAAGGGAAAAGGTCATGCCAGGAAAACCGGGAGGAGACGACGGGGACGCGCAAACAGCCGACCAATCAGAGAGCAGTCCGACCCCAGTTCAGTGGTCCGGAACAGCCCTGCCACCCATGGGCGCCAGCTGTGTATGGCAAGGGATTGTGTGCGCGTGGATATACTGTTTTTATTTGTTTTAAATCATTTGCAGTTGAAGAAAATATTAATTTATTTTGGAGGCTCCATAAAAGAAGAACACGTATCTCATCAGAGTGTGAGCAGTTTCATGTCGGGCCCTATACGTGAAAAAACTAAACAAATAAAAACAACAAACCCTATCAAAAATGTGCACATAATATAATAATAATATATCATATTATTTTATATTTACAATATATTTAAAATGTCAAAGAATTTGTACTTTGCTTGAGTGTTTCTATTTGATGCTACTTTATACGTTATACTATTCCACTACATTTCAGACGAAAAAAACATAGTCTATCACTTTTTAGTTATGTTACCACTATTGCTAGTTTGTTACTTTGCAGTCAAGAAATGTACATATAAAACATTTCTGATCAGCATAGAATATGGTACATTGTTATATAAAATTAACAGTATTAGTTACGATTAGCCCCATCTTTAAACGTATAGCTACAAAATAATATACCATGAATAGAATTAGGCCTTAAAATAATGCCATTCTGTCTCATATTGATGATAACTTTAAATAGTTATTATTTAAGTTATTTTTCGGAAGTACATTTTGTTGCTAACATTTAGTTCAGTAAGTATGTGAATGCAGCATCTTGTGTATTTTACACTGCAGTATTATTACTTTATACAAGACAGTTTTGATGTTAGCGCAAGAGATCTGTACTCCACGACCTCCTAAACTGCACTGAGGAGACCACAGAAAAACACCCTCCGGAGGGTTTGATTGACAGCTCCATTTTAGCCAATAGGAAACCCCAACGCTGCGGATTGGCCAAGTAAGCACCACTAACAGGCTTCCTACTTGACCAGGTTTTCCTTTTTTTCCACCAGTCACTCTAAACTGTTTTGTAACCCACCACTGGAGGACGCTGGTTGCTTGTATTGGACTGCACGGTTCAGCTCCTGCACCTCAGTTAACTATGAGGATGGATTTATGCTGGAAAGCTCATAGCAAAGGAAGCAGAACAAAAGGTTTTACCAAGAGATGGACTCACATTAGAGCTGCCTCTGATGCTCCTGATACCGTCTCATTCTCAAGGCAGGATTATGTTGTAACTTTGCACACATTTGTTGGTGAAATTCACTAAAGCATTCACTGCAACAACCCCATAATAATGTAACACAGATAGTGGGATGCCTCCCATAAAAGCAGCAAATGGTGATGTGTCACAGGTCTGAGAAACCTATCTCAGTTGCATGTTCAAGGAGGAAACAGCCCTGGGGATGTGATTCAAAGTGATTCCAGTGAAACGACTGGCAGACGCTTGCATGGCTAATGAATGTGGTGTGTATCATATCCAGAAAAGGAGCTTATTGATCACGGTCACAGACAGGCCAGAACACAGGTCTTATGCATCCATGTTTGGTCATTTGGACCGGCCACACATACGCCCCCATTCAACTCCCAGTGCAGTGGATGTAGGCCATAAACTGCAGCTTCTCTATTGATTAAGCCCTGATGGTACGCTGCTGTTTTATTATTAAAACTGTGTTGAACATGTTCTCAACAATTAAACACCATTTTCTGTCTTTGCTCAGCCGCTCTTGTTTCAAATGGGCAACTGTAGCTTCATTAACTTTTATGTCATCGGATAAACTTTCTCTCCTGAATTGTGAAGAGCAAGTTGTGGCAAACTTGAAACTGTTTGTTTTTAAAAGCATCCTAGAATTATCATGTATACAGTGTCAGAGCTTTAATTGAGGTAATATGGAAACATTTAGAAAAGTTGTATAAGTTGTCTTCATAAATAGCTATTAACCATTATTATCATTTTTGCAACTGCAGGTCTAAGTTTTAATTAATTGTTGATAAATGATTGTAGTCCAGATATTCTTCAGGGAAGTTGAATGGTTAATTTACCGATTACCTCTTGTTTTTATAAATCATTCATTAATAATATTAAAACCGATGTGAGCTTCAGTAGATTATTTATTAACCATTAATCAAGCCAACAGTTAACACTTATAAAAGAGTGCCTTATTGTAAAGTAGCACCGTACATATATATATATGTATATATATATATATATATATATATATATATATGTCATATATATATACATATATATATACATATATATATGTATATATATATATATATACATATATATATATATACATATATATGTATATACATATATGTATATATATATATATATATATATATATATATATATATATAATATTCTTTTATAGTTTTCACAACAGAACCAGGTCAACCATACCTACTAGAGTAGGTTACAGTATTCTTTAGCTATGAGTAGACTCAGAATTCAGGGCAAGACATGTGCTAGTTATCTGCCGTACGTCCTGCAGTTGACCTCTGACCCGTCCCTGTTGGCTCTTTTGGGGTTTTAGTACTAGTTCCCATAGCAACCGAACAGCTAATAGGGTTGCGCTGTCGCAGCAGGCGCGGTAATGGCAGTAATGCATGCAGTGAGGTTCTGTCTGGATTTACTGCCTAGTATGCTATGGACCCCTTTAGGATATCTTAACCAAACTCTGGAAAGTCAGTGGATCGTTTCAGCTGCGAAATGTTCAGAAACACAACAAATGTGTACATTTACAATTTTTTTTTTTGCATAATCACTTTTATGTTCACAAACTGACAGATAGGTGATATGGGGAGAGAGTTCAGCATCATACATCACGGCTAGTGAACTATGGCTATATTTACAAATAACTCAACAACATCATCTGTTTTCAACTAACACGGAGCCATGAAAACAATTAAATGACAACCGGATAGGATTTGGAGTTTAATTATACAAATAGTATAGATGTTTTATAAAACTAATTGCATGTCTTGCATGTGTTTTAGTCTAAATAACTCAACAACAGGTATTAACGGAGTGATTTGAGTCCTATCTTTGTGCCTAAAACCAAACGGACTGAACCCTAGATTGACTAGGGCACTAAAAATGAAATACAGATGTTGATGAAATGACATGCTCCGGTGTAAAGGGTGAAAAGATATATCGCGGTGAGCCGCCATCCCTTAAATCAGCTTAGTTCTCTCCCAGACAAGCACATTCCTGGGGCCCTCTGTGAATGCAGCCCTCATACAGATGGGCCTTGAGAGCCACCTTGTCAGAGCAGAAATGAGTCCAGATGGCTGGATCCTGCTGTGAGGGGCCGTGCATGGAGTGAGTAGTGGTCTGTGTGGCTCAGGCCAAGCCTGACTGGACGCTTTTCACACCGAGGGCCCCTGGCGGCCCCTCAGTACCACCTCGAGGCTCTCCAGTTACAGCGAGGGCGAGGACATTCACGCCGGTCCTGTTATTCTTAACGAGCCTTAATCTGGTTGTATAAAGAGCAGTGAAACTGTAATATAGATGGCTGGTCTGAGGGGGAGAGGGATTTACATGAGCTCACGACTGACTGACTGATTGATTGATTGGCCGCATATTTGCAAAGTGTTTTCTTGGAGATCATTCCTACATGTAATACAGACACACACACACAGCACGTTTGGAGTAAAGGCAGCAGTGTGAGAGCTCGGATGCTTTACTGTCACCAACTCTGTCACCGCTGCAGGAGCCCTCAGCACCTTCAACAGCTCCACACGCTGTCTTCAGATCACAATCAGAGTCACACACTGAATCCATCTGGCTCTGGTGCAACGGGCTCCAGTAGAGTTTATGTCCTCCGTATGAATGCAGCAGCCTTGGAAAGAAAAAAGTGACTTTTCATGAGTAACAGAGGACGTGGGACGGACGACCACCTGGGTTTGCTTGCGGAAATTTGTCTCCTGTTTCAGAGCACTTATCGTGGCCCCAGATACTTTCCTCTGTGTTATTCTATACCTTGTTCTGGAATGGGGGGCTTGAGGGGGGTAGTTATTGCTATACTTTGTTTCTGGAGAGTTATTTGGAATGAATACAGTACAGGAATGTGTATCTTCAGATTATTCGTTTCACTCCAGGTTTCAATTAGAAGATTTCAACTTTCAAACCATGGAGAGTATCTATATATATATATATATATATATATATATATATATATATATATATATATATATATATATATATATATATAATATATATAGATACTCTCTGTGGCTGTAGTGCTATACATGACTTTTATCGTGTTATCAGTCTCACTTCATCGAGGCTGAAACATGAAAAAATCGTATAAGAAATCGTAACCAAAACAATAGATTCTAATACACTGGACTCTCACTTTTTAAAGTTTATGACTCATCTGTACAGAAATAGGAAGTAAGTTTCCCCCAGCATCAGAAAGTGAAGCACCGGGGCGGAAGAAGTTTCTGGAACAAGTCAAATAGTGACAGTGCTTTTGTTCCTACAGCTTTTAAGGTGGTGACTTCATCCCATGTGCCTCATGGCTGGGGGTTTCCGCTCTAAACCCATCAGATCTTGTAACAATCTGATTGACAGGTGAATGGCACCAATGACAAGCGACCCCCATCCCCCCAGGGGCCAATGTGGCACAAAGTGAATGGATAAGAGTGGAAGGGAGAAAGATCGCCTTTGAACCTATTTCCCCCCTTCTTCTACTTCTCTTTTTCTCCCAGTCTCTCTGTCATTCTCCTCACTTTTCTTTCTTTTCTCTGTGAGGGTGTGTTTTGTTCTTGTGAGTTTTGTGGCTGATGGAGCTCGTTGACTCGGGGCAGAGTAAAACGTGAAGTTAAATTAAATCCTTTCAGAGGGACATGGAGGAATGTGTCAGTTAGCTCACAGAACTGATACTGTCAGGGAGAATTGTCTTTTTAGAGAGAAAATGTAAGTATACACTCTTTTGAATGTCATGAAATTAATATTGTTTAACATAACCAATTTTGATGACTTTCCTGGTGAACTTGTTTCCCTGTAAAGGAGCTAATTAACAAAAGCCCTAACATTCTCTTGATCAAATTTCAGAATAAAAAAATAATAATGCGGCTGCCAAATTTAATCTGACAGATTTAAAGGTGGCATTTTCTGATACAGCGTAATTATAATTGCTGATTTCTGTTATGTAATGAGAGAGAAATACTCACAATAACTGACTTTTGATGGATTGCTCTCCACTGGTTACTCACAAAGTAATGAATGCTGCTGTCCACACCAAGATTGTTTGCTTTCTTATGTCCGACCTTTGTCACACATCCTCTTCCGTATCAGTTTCTCCTGACGTTAAGTGTTCCCTTTCAAAGCTGCCCATCACCATCCAGTGAACCCAAACAAGGAACTCTCCCTTGACTTGTTTTTTTCTTCTAATAAGCATAGGGGCATTTTTTTTGTCAGGCTTAAACAAGCAAGATATAACATGTTTGTCAGCTTTATAGAGGCTGGTAAGTGGATTTTGTTACTTTTGGACAGAGCAGCTGCCTCACCTTTCCACATGTCATGTAAGTAATATCACTTCTATGTATTTATCATGAATATGAAAACTATAAACGATGGCCGTACTCTTAGTGCACTTATCAGCAAGACAGCTGAATAGTATCTCATCCTTGAGTGGTGAGAAGACCTTTGCCTTGGTAAATCTCCTTGTCACTGTGCAGCTGCTGGTTGTCAACTCTTAGTGAGAGCAGCTCCACAAACCACCGAATCCAGTCTGTTGACCTTTCACTCTTTCTCTTTCTCACAGCTGTACACTTTGAACTTTAGATGTGCCCCACATCCAATCTGCTTTAAACCACTTTCCCCCCTTCTGGATGCAGGAAACCGGCCCATCTGCAATTAAACTCTGTGTCTGGTCTGCACAGGTCTGGATTCAAGGCTTTCCCCTTAAATAAAGAGTTTGCTTTCTGGGTCCCGGGGATCTTGAAGCTTTTCTTCCTCAGCCAAAAGTGCTTTGACCATGACCCATTTCAGCTCAGCAGGCCGATAGCAACTCCATGCCATCTGAAGGCTAAGTGGTTTATATGTTGGCTCCAGCATGAACACATGGTGGGACTAACCAGCTCTTGAGTGTTGCCTGCTTGCCATCTGGAAAATAACAGCTTTAAGCAGGTCCTGCCAGTAATCACCCTCAAACTCTGAACAAAGGCACAGAGTACACTGTGGAGAAGTCCGGATAATTGATGGAGACAGGCTCCAGTAACAAGAAGTAAACAGTCTAGTAGTGTTTAAAACATTGAAGTCAGGTTTGAGAAGTTGTATTTGGTTTTGATGAGGTTCAGTAGAAGAATAAATGAACAGAAAGACTATTATTGCAACATTTATTATAAGAAATGTGTCCGTAGCCTACAACACTATGAGCGCTGTGTTGTGTTATAATCCCCAAGATTAACAATGATCACATGTCATCCCCATTCATGTCGGCAGGATGAAAGCCCTGCCTTGAGTTTGGCCATTTGGACGAGCCATACACCCGTTTGCCATCCAATGGGGTTGGAATACATGAACAAGCTATTTTTGAGCGTACCCCAACCGTAACCGGCTGATGGTTTCAGCGTAAAGACACAAATGTGATGTTCCTATCGAACAGAACAAGAGCATATTTTTGAAAAAATGTCCAATTACTCTGGATTCACAAAGAAAAAGCAAAATGTGTGACTTTTGGCCCACATATGTGGCACACAAGTTTATTTAAATCAAAGCCACCACTAGTTGTAAGCAAAACAGCTTACTTGCATGAAATAGTTGCTGGGTATGAAAATGAGTTTCTAGAGCTTGCTTCCACACATTGGTATAAAACGCTGAAAACCCACAACCACTCCCTTGGTTTGAACCACTGCCTGGACCTGACAAAACATGAAGCTGATTTACATTGTCAATTCCAACGTGTCATTTTCAATTAGAATCCTATCAGGGGTAAATCTGGAAACTATTACTCAGTGTGTCTTGAAAAATAAATTGCTTGCAGGTGAGAGTCAAAAGCAGAAAGGGGAAACTCAGGCGGGGGAACAAGTGGCAGAGTCCCTCCGGTGAAATGCCATGTTTAGGCTGATGCACAGGAAACAGGCTCTTATGAGTCAGGAAATGAAGTGGCAAGCACGGGCCGACTTATATTTCCCCTCGTGCTTTCAGATGGGCCTTGTTAGTGCGGAGACACCAGGGCTCCATCTTTTGTTCACACAGAGCCAATAGTAAACAACACAGCAATGTTTTTTGAAAGACTTTAAGTGCCTGTGATGGCTAAGTGGTATGTTGCCATGGAGTCTTGAATTTCTCAGACCCCCCTCCCCAAAACATTACGAACGTAACTTCAAAATAACTCAACAAAACGTTGGGATATGGACACTGGGGTCATGGTTTGAAAGGATGACTATAAATTAATTTACTGAGGAATAGTTGAAGGTCAAAATGTCCTTAGATAAAATCACATAATAGTAACCTTTGCATAATAAAAAAATACTTTGTATAGTTAGGAATTACATTGAGCTGAATTCATGATTTTTTATTTATTTATTAATTACATTTGACTAAATTTACTTTGGATAAAATCAGCGGATAATCTCTGCATAAACTTTCATTATATTTTATCAGGAAAGTCAAAGATGCAGGAAATTGATGAACTTTACTCATTTGGAGGTCTTTGTTATAAATCAACTTCCACTTTTTTAATTTAATTAATTTAGTCAATACTTTTTACTCAAAGTTGTAGTAATTACAATCTAATCAATTATATTACTTGTCACTTTGTTGCCATCATTTCTTTAAGTACCAATGGTCCAATTTTTTTAGGCTGATGTTAAACAACAAAATCAATACTCTGAATCATAACTCACTTCCGCGAAACAAAACAAACGTGTATTTTCTATACACACCCCAAGGGAGGTGGTCTTACCCTTGGACCCTGAACTTGTAAACATGGTCAGCTTGACTCAGAGCGATGAATAAAGGGGAACAGCTGCCGGCTAAGTGATAGGAAAAACCACAATGTTCGGACAAACCAAGGTTGAACCTGAATTCTCCAAGAGTCTAAAATATTGACATCAGATATTCCTCACACCACAGGGAGTTCTCTCAAGTTTGAAGTTTGAATGGTGCTACTAACTTTACAATAAATGTTCACAAGCCAAAATGTTTGCTGTGAAAAATGCTTTTTTTTTATCCCTAAATTAATTAAAGGTATTACATAAAGTTACAAAGTACTTCTATAGAAAACCTTTGGGAATTTTTAAGATAACAAAATGTGTGCTCATAGTTTTATCTCAACCACTGCCCAGAAACGTTCCTAACATGCTCATAATGGAGATTCCAACATGCTGATGTTTCATCACCCCTGTTTTGCATATACCAATCCATATTTCAAATGTGAAATTGACCCCCTTCAAAAACAAACAAACAAATAAACCGCCCAAAAAAAACAAACGTCATTCGTGGTGCAAGAGGAAAGGTTCAGGTCGTCAGTAAGATTCAGCAACCAGGGACCATGAAGAGAAATGTAGTGGCCCAACTAGCAGCAAATACGTTAACATAAATCGATGTATTGCATTTACAATATTATGGAACTACAGTAGCATGTAAACAAAAGCCGGATTGTGCAAGAATAACAGAGGCTGACAGCTGACTGAGGCTCATTCCTGTGTGCGCTCACATGTTGGAAGGCCAGAGCTGGCTGGATGCCCACACAAACCCAGAGCTGCCTCTCTGCGATGCAAAGGACCACCTCGATGTGAGGAGCTGCCACGAGGGTGGCGAACAGTGATTTATGCCGTGGAGCTCAGGGCTAAGTTGAAGTCAATATATACAATTACAGTTGATGTATTCTGAGTGTGTGTATGTGCAGTGGTGAGGGATGAAGCAAGAGAAAAGAGAAATACTGCTGTGTGACTTAGCTCAGTGGGATTTGAGCTCAGGACATGTTCGTAGTGTTTATGGTTTCTTCTCACTGACAAACTGATGACCTGAGCCAGAGTCCATCAGAAATCTCTTTGACCTAACATGTAACTTGTAAGCAGTGTCTGATCGTGTAAGTAAAAACGTACATTTCTGCAAAATCAAGCATATAAATCCTTCCTTCCTGCTGCTGTCGGACTGCACAACCAACTGAGCTCGCAGTAGACCTCAAAAACACTTAATAACACTTCAATCACGTTGGTCCCTTTAATCACTTTAACTGGTGCAATATAAATACATTTTAAATACTTCTGTCTGTATATATAATATTGCTATTGTGGATAATTTACTGTTTTTATTACCGTTTTACTGTTTATTTATATTACTTGTTTTTTTAATTTACTATGTGTCTCTTGTGTGCTGCTGTAATCCTGCAATTTCCCCACTGCGGGACTAATAAAGCATTATCTTATTTTATAACTAAAACAATAGTTTAGTTCAAGGTAGAGATGCAAAAATAAAAAATAGTAACTCAAAATGCAAATTAAATCCAAAGTGACTGTAGTCTTTCAGCTTGATATAAAATTATGGAATTGATATTATCACAAAGTAAAATTCACAAGAAAGTTTAAAAGTTGGTAAAAAATGGAAAAGAAAACATCACCGATCTTTGCTTTTGTAACGTCTGCTGAATTTCATTTTTCACTTGTGGTTGTTTCCATCTGTTGGGAAAAGGTTAGAAGTTAACTGGCAGAGGTCCTGCTCTTTAAAAGTCAGAGGCTTGCTGGAGGGGCTTGTTTCTATCAGGGGTGAAACACCCGCCCGTCCATCACCTGACAAAGATGACAGCCATGAAGCCAAACCAGAGGAGTTCCTGCCAACAATCAAAGCGCTTTTCATCGGGGAGGGGGCGTTCCAGCTGTCAGCAGGACAGGGGGATACTCTGAGTTTCTGGTCAAATTCATTGCATTGGTCAAGACCACATGCTCCGCCCTCTCATTCTCTCTCTCTCTCTCTCTCTCTCTCTCTCTCTCTCTCTCTCTCTCTCATTAATTCTCTAGTACAATTCAGTTCACTGTTGTTGGGCGTAACACAGTTTTGCTATTCTCAATTTCCCATTCAACTTGTTTTTTACATTCATTTTGCCAGCGCTCTTACTCACCACTTGAGGGAGGCAAAACTTAACCAAATGTCAAGCAGCAGAATGGCTGTAAAACCTATTCACTAAAATTCATATACACACATACCTCTGAATGTATCAAGTATTCCATTCCATTATCCAAAACCGCTTAAGGTCGTGGGGGCGCTGGAGCCCATCCCAGCTAATCCTCACCTGGACAGGTCACTAGCTTATCACAGGGCACATGTAGAGCCGACAGGCAATTTTTTGACTCTCCAATTAACCTAAGGGCTGTGGGAGAACCTGGAGAACCTGGAGAACCTGGAGAACCCACGCTGCCACAGGGAGAACGTGCAAAGTTCACACAGAAGGACCACCACCGGGTTGAACCTGGGCCCCGCTTGCTGTGAGGAGAAAGTGCTAGCCACTGCACCACCGGTAAATAGATGTTAAACCAAACATGAAACGTTTTCTTCCAATTGATTTATTGATTATTTACTAATCGTTTTAGCCCTAATTATGTTCACAGTAAAATGTACATTGATGTAATCCCTAATTCATCAAATCTGTAAATGTGATAAAAAAAAACGTACATACCGTAAAAGTCGGGTTACAAGCCGCTCCTACCTCCGGTGGGTGTCCCCGCTGTAGCAAGCTAGCAGCAGCGCAAGCTAGCAGCACGCAAGCTAGCAGTGTTGCTAGCTCCCTGCCGCTGCTGCTACTGGCGGCGTCCCCTCTGCTCGAGTCGGGTGTCGAGCCGGGTCTGGTCCCGCTACCTTCGGTGGTTGTCAGGGAGCTAGCGGAGCACTAGCAGGAGCGCTAGCTGGAGCGCTAGCTGGCTACAGCGTGGAGCTAACGAGACACTGACCGGAGGTAGTAGCGGCTTGTAACCCGACTTTTACGGTAGTACTCTTTGTTTATTAGTTTAGTCCCAATCACATTTCTGAGTAAAATCTTTACGTGAGAGATTGCTCACTGATGCTGCTGCACTGACAAAACTACATCTGCAATGTTCTGTCTTTAACATCCATACATTCATTATTTAGTGCATTATAATCAGACCAATCAAGTTGATTTAAATAAACACACAGCACATATCAACAAGCCGTTTGTAACATTTCTGTCTGCATTTGCAGCTAGTGTCAGACTCCAGTCCTGTCTGATGCTTACATAACCAGTGAGCCGCCTGCATGAATCAATTATTCATCTCCATGTCATAACACTGAGAATGCTTTGATTATGACAGACAGCCAGACAAGGCAGTGCAGTAAAGAGCAAACACGCACCAATATCCACCGAGTCATCATGTGACTACTGACTCAGCGACAGTGCCTCCAAATAAGACCCGTGTCTTTCCACGTGGGATTCACAGAGAGCCGTGGTCCGTCCAGGGCAGACAGAGGAGGGCAGATATATATTTCTTCTTTGTCAAAAGGGTTTGAGGCATCTCATCAAGGGAAGTGGTGTTGACTGACTCCAGTGGCTGGTTTAAAGGTTAAACAGTACAGCACATCTTAATTTATCTGCCGGGATAATCAACCTCGAGCATCTGTTCTGGACAACTTATGAGAAGTCAGAGAAAGAATGAAATAACGACAAGCTGTAAATGTTCAAAGGCCTGTTTTTAAGGTGGCTGTGACGGTCTCTGTGCACTCGGGGATGAAAACTATCTCTATTCATGTTCACAGTAAATCATGGGGTTAAAACTCACCGTACTTCATAATGACCATCATTCACTTCTTTTGTACTTTTCCTGCATCAGGCTTGGCTCTGCAAAACACCATCTGGAACACAGTGATTGGTTAATTCCCCGTTCACTATGCAATGATCAAAGCCCTCTGGTGTGTCTATAACAACCTGCTGCTGGAAGTTTAAATGCAGATCACCGTCACATGTATAACCACTGTGCTGCAACGGATCAACGAGCCCACAGTTAGCTTTGTTTTGCATATTGGAGAGAAGAAAAACATTTCCAATGTGTTTGAACTCCAAAATATATGAATTAGATGGAAAAATACTTACAGCCATTAAAGTCCTTACAGGTTTTATTTGCCCTGCAGTTTTCAGTTGATGTGCTCAATATGGGCTTATTGACGCCATCACAGTGCTCAGTGCTCTCTTTGAAAAAAACTAATAATAGACGTTCAGTGTTGTATCGTGAAAAATAGATACACAAAACAAACTAAATAAGCATGAGGCACACACAAAGCTATTCCTGCTACATTACCATTAGTATTGAAAGTAGGTATTAATATTCATAGTCTGCTTCACACTATTACATTTGCATGGCTTTGCTCGCCACAGTCTAGTTGCTAAATATAGATATAGGACATTTCCTCCAGAAATACAACGCGGCAGTAAAGAGCGATCTCATTACTGTGATTATGTTCACACAGTGTTTAATACCTTTACTGTAGCTCATTCTGATTGTTTGGTTTCAATTCTCAGCCTGATAAGAAATGACTCAGGATCAATGTTCCCTCTAATTTTTTTCAGCACTGAGCACATTTCTTTTTTTTCTGAGCGCACATTTCAGCACTGTGAGCAATTCGCAAACCACGCGACCTGCCGAAAATGACCACAAGACTGCGTTAGCCATAGGGGATTCAAAGAGATGACAGCAAATGCATCAATATGTATACAATGTTTATATTTATTCAATATCCTTTATAATGGCTGGACTTTGAAAACATTTTAATGATGGTGTTTTACCAGTCAGTTTAGTTGAACTTAAAGGATCTTTGTTGAACTTCAATAAGGGGAGGTTATGACTGGTTCACTGGTTATGACTGATAATGATATATATAAAAAAAAATAAAAGTATCAAAGGTGTTAAGTAATTTCTCAGCAGGTACAACATTTAAGTGGAACTTCATTGAAAGAAAAATGCTAATGCAGTGCTTAACAATAATTATAGGCCTATTAAATTGACATGGAGTCATTTTTCCTAAAGGTAGCCTATAAGCCGGAGTGAAAACAAACCAAAATGAAATAGTAACGAGGCTATTTTTAAAATGTAGGTAATAGAAAGTACAGATATTTGCGTGAAAATGTAAGGAGTAGAAGTAAAAAGTCGTCTGAAAAATAAATACTCCAGTAAAGTATAGATACCCAAAATTTCTACTTAAGTAAGGTAACGAAGTATTTGTACTTCGTTACTTGACACCTCCGCTCAGGATGCAATTTAGGTGGATGAATATCTTAGAGATCATTACACAAGTATCTCCAGGGTGTTTGTTTCTCACTCAGTCATGTAGTGCTTTGTCTGTCAGTGTCTACATATTGCATGAAGTGTCAGACTGAATAGGAGAGAAGGACATTGTGTCTGTGTGTGAGGGAGATAAAACAGGGGGAAAAAACAGTAGAGAAGAGAGGGAGAGAGATCAAAGACTGTGTCCCTGTATCAAAAACGAGGTTGGAAGGCTCTCCCTCTTCTCTCCATCCGACTCTCCCCAGCTCATCGACCCTGAGGAGAATAAACTCAATCCATGTTAAATTATAGATTAGGGCCCGACTCGGCTATGGTTTGGCAGCTGGCGGCAGCATGCGCGTCGAGCTGCACTGAGTTTGACACATTTCTGTTGCTGCTACTGTTGCCTCACCTCGCTGCCTTATTAAAATCAACATCAAACGCTCACATATCAGGATTTAAAAGAGACTGTATGAATATGTAACGATTATCTCAACAATGTGCTCTTGGTGAGGATGTGGCTGTGTTTTGTTTTGTGTTTGGCTTCGTGGATGAGTTACCTTAAGCACCACTGGGGACATTTTATTCACAGATGAGTTTGGTTCTTTTAACTCCATGATGAGATGATTTATGAAGTGCTGCTTAGCATTTTTTTTTTTTATGGATATTGCACACTGTTCTTAAAGGGATGGAAAGAAATTTCTCCTTGGGGATTAATAAGGTATCTATCTATCTATCTATCTATCTATCTATCTATCTATCTATCTATCTATCTATCTATCTATCTATCTATCTATCTATTTATCTATCTATCTAGTTCAGGGTTTTTAAAGAGGATTACAGACATGGGTGCGAAGCAATGTAGGCTGCTGTTGTGGACGAGGGCAGCAGCAACACATATTTTCGCCAGCTAATAGAAAGGATAACCGAAAAAGATCAATATTAGTACACGCTATATTTAGAATATTTGCCGACAGGGAACTGTAATGAAATTTAGTTGTATAGATAAGTTTCCTTTTCAGCTCAGTACCCCATCAGAAAACTGTCTGAAGGCAAGATAGAGTGTTGAAAATATAAACAAATATAGTGGACACTTAAACGTATATAGATTTTATTTTTAGGTGCGCTTTTTGGGGTTTGACTTAGTTTTGCTGTCCAAAGCTGTACATTACTTTGCTCCCGTGTTAATAGCCCGAGGCTCCAAACTCTGGGTAATACATAAGTAGGTTATACAATTCCATCCCTGAAGAATATTCAAAGCAGATGGCGCAGAGCATCCGAAATGCAAATATTGCATTTCAGTCACAAACAACTATCAATATCCAGTATGACACACACACAATAAGAAGAAATATTTTCAACTTAAACTTTTGATAATCATTCAAATAATACACTATGTAGATGTTGACATCTGATAAATAAAGAGGGCAGTCTGTCACAGACACAGTGCATCGAGTTGAATCATCTGTTTGTGACTATGGTTGCATGACATTTGTCTCAATGTTGATGGTGTCAGAGCAGCAGAATGTTGGTTCAGCTTTTCAGCCTCGTCGCCTCACGTTTGCTGATTCTGGAGAGAGCACAGGCTGAATGCCCCCTTGGCCTTCGCCCTGTCCTTACAACATGGTATGCATTGTATATGTTGTAGCCGATGTGTCCTTTACTTTAGGAGGTCTATAACATCATCATGTACAATTCTTATTTTTTCTTTATTCATTGATGTATTTCATTTGTCTTGTCAATCACTTTGTGACTGTGAGTGTGTATTCACAGAGTCCAGTCGAGAAGGCATTCTTAGCTGCAGTATGAGCACAGTGCGGTGCAGAGCCAGAGGGTGATGCTCACATGCACTAACATGCACTAAAATATATGTCAACAAAGCGAGGAGAAGCTCGGAAAACAACTCACACAGAGGAGTTCACTGCTCCGATAGACATTGCTCCACTATATCTTCACATAGCAAACAGTTGTGTTCTTCTTATAGTAAGGCTCTGTATCTCGTGTAAAGCACCCTTAATTATTTGTGAACAATAGCCATGGAAATCTATATAAATGCATAAATCACAAAATACAATAAATAATCAGTTGCCATGCCACAGCATTTTATTCACAAAACCAGATGGAAATTGATTTACTCCCTTTTATCTGTAGCACTTTCTTGTCTTGTCTAATAGTGTCCTTTTAGTGGACAGTTTATAAATAGCAGGAGAAAATGCCAATTTCAGCTTGCATAAATACAGAGTCTGATGTATGAAAAATAATGAGGGTATAATTTTGGTATATTCTGTGATCGAAAATAGAAATATTTCTCTGTTCTCAACGACGATACAGTGACAATATCCGTACGTAACAATATTTAGAATATCCCTTCCATAGATTTCATGCAAAGCAAATCTCATAGGGCAGTCAAAGGCATCAAGATAATGTCTAGTATCAACATCAAACATGATACATGCAGTTTTCAACATACACACACACACACACACACACACACACACACACACACACACACACACACACACACACACACACACACACACACACACATACAATCAGCCTGAAGCGTTAAAATTGTATCAATGACTTTCCTCAATCAATTAACATTTTGCCTTTCACATTATCTACCTAATTCATTAACATAGAGATACAAGATTCTCATGCAATTCACAGAAGAAGTAGATGGCCGAAGGCTTGGTTAACCTACAAACATAGAAAATAATGCCATGCAGCCAAAGATTTGCAACTGAGGTAAGACAGTAAAGAACATTCAGGAACAAGATCATGCTCCGGTCGACATTCATAATGGCAATTTGTGTTTTTATGTTCGAGAAATCACAGTGATTCCTTTCTGTTTTGTAAAGGCGTTCCGATTGGCTTATGGATTTTAGGCAGTTCTCAAGACAAAACATTACAGTAGAAAGTGGCCCTCTTTGGTTTCAACAGTAGCCTCTCACTCTTATACATCTCAGTAGTTTAAAGCCTTCAGAGAGATAGATAGATAGATAGATAGATAGATAGATAGATAGATAGATAGATAGATAGATAGAGAGATAGAAAGAAAGAAAGAAAGAAAGAAAGAAAGAAAGAAAGAAATGGGAAACTGCCCTTTAAGTATAGTTTGACCAACATGGATAATCACACTCCTGAGTTTTTAACACAGTGACACTTGGGAGAAGCAATGTGCTCAGCAGATGAAAACTGCATTTCATCTACCCAGATTTGTAAAAAAATATTCAGGGTAGTGCATGTGTTGTAAAATCACAGGGTATGGGAGGAGTCCCATGTGAGAAACATTTACTCAACACTCAGCTTGCTTTACTTTTTTCCTGCAGATATCCTGTTTCCAGCTGATGCTGATTAACCATCACAGGAACCTTGGCTTACTCTGCTGCTCAGATCCTGACCGCACTTAGACTTTGACCCACACTTTGTGTTTTCAACGGGCTTCAGAGTCTCTGTGGAGTCTAGGTGTTGGTTTGTATCTGCAGTTTCGTGGGGCTCAGGACTCTGATCTGATATACCACTCGGATTGGACACTGAGGCTCTCCGTGTCTCCTGATAGGATGAGCAGAGCTCCTGCCATTTGATTCGATTGGCATCTATCCCATCGACCATCGGCTGCAACTTCCTGTTGAGCTTCAGCATTGCCTGGGAGCAACACAGGAGAGTACAGTTGATATTCAAACTCCCAAATAATGCTTTTATTGTTTAAATTGTAAAATGAGACCCACAGTATAGGTTGAACTTTAGATACCACGGTTTACCCACCTGATAAAGGGGTTTACATATCCCATCTATCCACTCCAGCTGTAAGACAGGTAGCTCATCTTTGCGATTGCGGTCAAATATGGCCTACAGAGAGGTGATATTCTTCTGTTATCCATGACCAAAAACATTCATCATAAATCATTTGATAAAAAATGGGCACATAAAGAACATGGTTTGAGAGTAGATAGATAGAAATATGACGGAAAAGAGAAAGAAATCCTAGTTAACAATGAGACTCGTGCTGACTTACCGCTGGGGTCAACTTAAGCTCAGACCTCTCTCTGTCACCCTGTTCAAAGAATTCACTCGTCACCAGCTCTGCAACCTGGTGACACAAATGCCATCCATCATTATTTCATTATTAAACTAACATTTCAGTATTTTATAAATGCAAATTTCCAGAGCCTAACATTTCCAGTATGATAGAACATACAAGCAGGTACTTTTTTACATCAAATTCCACTTGAATTGAGAAACATCAAACCTGTTTGGATATCTTCCAGGGACGAGTGACGGCGCCCAGATCGCATCCTGTCATCAGCATGGACCTGTTGATGACATCACAGCGTGTTTCGAGCTACTTGTTTGGCTCTCCACAGTTATAGTGATTTGGGCACAAATAAGTTTTATTTAGTACAAAGCTAGAAACCTGAGGACTTCTCTGTGTCCTTCATCTGTCCAGCTGAATTCCCCAGACAGAACACACTCAAAGAACTTGGTTCTGCGCCTGACAATGCAACGAGACCGTCAAGGATACAGAACATGTGATAAAGCAAAATAACACACTCAAAGACGGTTTTCATCACACAAGCACAGGAATCTAAATGTGGATTATTCTAATTACGTGTAGAAGTTTATCTAATTATCTACTTCAGTTTTAACTCTTTACCAATCATGTAGTACTCCACTTCTACAAAGCAAAGAGTTCAGATTCATAGATATGTGTATATTGCAAGCTAAACGTATAATTACCCTTAATTGGAAAAGTGTTGATGGCCCAAGAATTGGTATGTGGGTTAAAGAAATGGCCTCAAACATGTCAATGGAAAAGATGATGTATATTGTTAGACGTAAACAAAATGTTTTTGATAATATCTGGGGACCTTTTAGGTATTTCTTAAGGCAGAATACTAATGTTGGTGACTTGCTTCAGCAAGAACAGGCTCAGGGGGAGTAGGATAACTGTCTGATTATGATTATTGACTAGTAGGAAAAACAACAACAAAAAACACCCATTATTCAGTTTGTAAATGTGTATGTTTCTTTTTCTTTTTATTATCTGTTTTTAATTTAACTTAACTATTATTTAGTTACTTTATTATTATGGGAGGGGGAACAGGGTGAACATGTTTGCTGTGTATTGTTTTGTTGATATTCAATTTGATGTGACTTGCAGACTGAAAATAAATAAATACATTGTTTAAAAAATAATAATCATGTCGTACTTCAGCTCTGAATCCATTAAAAAGACCACTTACTCGCCCTTCTTGGACAGATGCGTGGTTCATTTCTTTTATTCTTTCTTACTTTTGAAGGACGTATTTCTTGTTAAACTGTAAAAATACCTAAACAAAATATGAAATATAAAAAAAATAAAAAGACCACTTACTCAAAGTGCAAAGTAAGGTCTGTGGAGAGAATCGCCTGCTTCAATAGTTGCATCATGTTACTGTACTCTTTAGAGCAGAGGTTTGCAAAGATATTGTGACCCTATGAGAAGAAGAAATACAATAGCATATAGGTGCATACACAAAAGCAGGCAAGTATGAGTAATAGTGGCAAAAATAGTGGCTCCTTGCAGCCAATTGGTAAAGTCATCGCTCACTGTCAAATGCGGCTCCCATTATCAATGCTAATTAGCAATGTGTATAGACTTTCTCTGTCCTCTGTTCAAATAAATCAATACAGAACACAGTTCCTGATGGCCGAACTGATCAAAGCAGTCTCTTGGCGTCGCCGGTGGTCGCCGCCCGCACCGTCCCTAAACTCTTACTGCACACCAGTGGCTTTCTGGTTGCCCAGCGCTCAAAGACACATCAAATGTTGAAATGTTTCCAACGAGTGACCCAGCATAACCTCAAGGATGATCATGGAGTTATTTTTTATTTCATACATTTGTGTTTTCATGTGATATCGCCCAACTAAGGACATGTGTTGCAAACTAGCTTACGGCTGCAATGTGGCACTGAGCCATAACTATACAGACAAGAAAATATACATTAAATTACACCATGATATGATGTTGAAGCTGTTAGTAGCATTGCATTTTATGCTTCTCTAACAGTGAAAAAGATCACATTAATTGGCTAATCTAAATTACAATTCAAACATCATTCACAAAATGTTATACATCAAAGGAAAGCTAACTAAGGATAGCTCAGCTAAGACAGTAAATTATTCCAAATTATTTTAGCGTTGTAATGAAATGAGAAATACTGGTCTGACCTCACTCTGCAGGATCATGACTGCATGGTTGAAGTGATGATGCTCCAGGGTGGCGGACGTCCCATACAGCAGAGCCAGAGCAGAACCGGTCCTGCAGGACAAAACAGAGCAGTGAAGCTCTCAGACACCTGTCAGACACATGTTGGTCATCATACTGTAGGCCTGCCGCACTTACTTGGCTTGAAATGCGTTGTTGGTGCCTCGGTGGTCCAAGTCATGACACAGGCAGCCGACCATCAGTGCCAGTATCTCCGCCTCTGAGAGGACATCCTGGAAACTGGCTGTCTGCCAAAAGAAAAGCAGATCGGCACACTCGTACCCATTCTTTTTCTAGCAGCTTTCATTCTCTATTTATTCATACCTCTTGAAACCTGAGGCTCGTATATGTTCTTTTTGTACGTCTTTATTTTATTCAAGTAGTCGTATGAACCCCAAATGAGTTATATTACTTGTATTATTTTATATAATTTTTTTCAGAATTTATTTGTGAATAAAATGTATATTTTTAAAAAAAACAAAAACTTTTTTAACACATTTTGATCATAACTATTAATGTCCAGCATGATCTATGTTAGATTTCCCCCCAAAAAAGTAGCTGAACTTTTACAAACTCCATGGTTCAGGCCCTTACCAACATCCAAAATACTAATAGGACACCTTTTTGGAAAGCTTAGGACCTAAATAATCAGAATATGCAACAGACCACTGTAAAACCAAGCTTTGATATATTGGGAAGGTGTTTTAGTCAAATAAACTGTGTCGTTTGGTTCAAAAATAGAAAGGTTACTTGTTTTATGACAATACATTGTCTCACCAGAGGCTGCTGGGTATTAAAATTTGCATAAGCCTTCCCCCTTGCTGTGTGAGGTGTTTCTAGAAATGTGGGGGGTACACGTAAGTCACAGGAAGCGGATTTGTGAGACAGAGAAGAAGAAAAAGAAACCTCCGGCCGATTTGTGATTTTACAGGTACTAATATTGAGTTTGTAAGGATTTTGATTGCTTTGTTAGACTCCCACAAGCCTGTACGATTACTGAGATGTGTTTGTTAGGGAAATCCGACTTTGTAAAGGGTATTTATCATGGATTTAGTGAAACCTTACGGCCGTCGCGGCAAGCTGACGGAGCAGCAGTATAGTCGGCTGAGTTTACGTAAATACTTAAACTTAACAGTTACTTTAATTATGTTTTACACCATATGTATCTTCTCACAAGGGTTGTGGAACTGTAGAACTTTAAATGAAGTTAAACAACGATGTGGTTCTGGAGATAATTAAGGAAACGTTCAAACAAAATAAAATAAAAATTGTTCGAAAACAGGCACAGCGGCGCTGCTTTGCCTTGCACCCATTTAATAGAGTATTATGGGATGCAATGGGAGAGGAGAGGAGATACACTGAATGTTTCTCCTGTGATGTTTCCTCTTAATGATTTTTTTTTAGTGACTGTTTACTAGGTCCGCAGAGACGTGTTTTTCTCATGGCAGTTTGACTGTGGAGAATGAAACTAAAAGTCTGGCATGAGAGAAGTTGGAGATGTTGAAACTTACTGTGATCATAGCAAACATGCACTGCGACACATTGAAGGCGTGCCTCCAGTTATGATACGCCACAGTTCGATAGTTCTTCCTCACAGTCAAAAGCCAGCGGCATAAAACCTAGAAGAAAAAAAGCAGACATACAAGTGATATACATGCACCATATACACTGTGGACGGTAGCGCCTCACACACATATACAAGGGCCTCACCTCATAGTCAATTTTAAACTTTTGGACGACACCAAGTTCCAGAAACATTCGGAGCGACGCTGTGATCATGGCGTCATTGTCCAAAGAGAAGTCGTTGAAGTGAAACTCATCGATGCCTAACTCACAGCTCAGGGGGATCTTCGCTGCCTTAGGGAAGCAGAGGACAGAGCTGTCAATCACACAGTGCCAGCAATGGAGGAGGCAAAGCACTAAAACATGTTGCAGACTGTTTTTACATTTCTTTCTGAGATTACCTTGAGTCTGTCGACTTCTACCTTGGAACAGGTAGCATGGTAGGACAACATCTGAAAATAAATATGAATCATGTACTGAGATATTAGAAAAGATTCCGATGCTATAGAAGTCAAAATAAGACCAACTCTTAAAAAGACGCTGTTGTAGAAGATAATAAATGATCCAAGGATTTGAATGCCTGTTTTTCCTACCTCTCTTGTTATGTAATCAGGATCAAATGAAGTAATTTCAAAACCAATTTGTTGCTATACTTTGGGTCTCCTGACAGAAAAGGAAATCCATTCGGTGTTTAACGAAACAGCAAAGATTATGTGACAGAAGTACAGCAGTGTTGCCTTGTTGCCTTTGATGAGAGCTGAGCCGACCGGCGCATGCATTTATTATGAATTATTGAAAGCAGTTGAAATATTCATGGTCGAGAAGCAGAACCATGTTTGCTGAGGATAAAGTAACTGCTCAGGTTAGATAGCAGGCAACAGAGCCTCAGTTAATTAATCAGTGACACCACTTTCCTCAGTTATTGTGTCCCCATACACGTTGAATAGATGTAAGAAAAATCGCTAAAATCATTTAAATTGTTTTAATTTACTCTTTAACAGAATACCTAATGTTTTCCATACATCAGTCTATGAAAATACACCCATTTCAAAGTTCATCGTATCAGTGATTGTTAAACTTCATTAAGCACTTTTAATGAGAGACAGATTCAGCTTAGAGCATGTTTTAATGCAATATAATTTAAATATTGGTAAACAATACATTCACATGACTGACCAACTGGTTCTCAGTTCAACTCGTCACATACTGACGCTTTGTTCAGACCCCTTTGGCGACATTCTCTAATTCACTGTTTAGCCCAGCGCACGGTAAGTCACAGTAAACCCGTGGTTAATGTTGTGAACTCAAATAAAAACTTCTGTTTAGGTTCAGGCAACAAAACCGCTTAGTTTAGTTAGCGAAAAACACAATGGTTGGGCTTAAAACAACAACCTAAACAAGGTCAAATGCAACCAATGTAATATAAGTACGCAAAACATGTAAAACATTCCTAACATAACTTTAAAATTTCCTCTGAGTGTCTAATAATGGATGGGTTTACATTGTAGTTATGTGGAAGCGCTAAAGCGTGCGTTGCTATCTGATGGGCGTCTCAAAGCGTTTGTATTTGAATCGCTGGATATGAGAATAGGCTTGACTGTCAAGTTCTCTAAACACTGGTGGGAAGTGGATGATGTATTTCTCTAATATCTCTGTAATCTTACCTCTGTGTTATTTATTTCACGTTTTAAAGAGACGGGAATGACGGGAAAAGAGAAGAAAAAAAAGTCCTATGTATTTTCACATCTTATGTCTCACAAAGTGGAATTATGGTAAAAAATAAAAAAGTTAAATTTGCTGTAATCAATATGATGCAGTGCTTACATCCAGTGCCACAGACTGCTTGGCCCACGTCTTCTTAACTTGATTGTACATCATAGTGTTGTTAATTCCAAGTCCACAGAATATCACAAATGCCTGTACACAAAGGAAAATCCGGAGAAAAAACACACAAAAGAAACCTTAAAAAAAATGGTCATACATTATGACAATGTATTGTCATACATTGCATATCCAATGCAACAATGAACACTTAAAGTTGATGGAACAGCTGTAATTCGAGCTTTAAAAACAAACCTCAAACAGCCTCTGATCTGCATTGTTGAACGTCTTCCTGTCCAGGCGATTCAGAATTTGTGCGACCCCTGGAGAAATGACACACATGGACACATGGACTTTAACAGGAAAACAGATTTCCCCGTGAGGACAAGTTGGTTATTTCTCGTCAATTTACCAATTATCTGATGAGTTCCATTCCAGATGGGGACACATAACACTGATCTGATGTGAAATCCTGAGGCCTGATCAGCCTGTAAATAGAGGAGATTGTGACAATGGAGTTTGGGTTTGTTTGAGAAATTTATATTTTAAAGACTTGCTCAAGCCCACATTTTTGGAGCATTAATTAAAACACATATATTTGTTTTTCTTGGGTATCTTGGTGTGTCGACTTGGTGCAGCCTGAAGCATGTGTGTGTCCATGCAGACTATTGTGTCCACACCTCAGCATCAAAGCGTGGGTCCTGACACACATCGCTGATGTTCACAGGCAGCCCTGTGGAAGCCACCAGCTCAGCAATGCTGTTATTGATCAGCCAATCAGAGCACGATAGCTTCTCCATGCTGATGTGCCCAATAACACAAACAGGAAACAATAATCAGGTCCGACAGCAGTAATTATCGAGAGTGTTATGGATTTGTATAAATGCACATCACATGTATCTATTGAAGGAGTGTGTTGCTATTTTGGCATCGCCCCCTAGAATAATAATAACTCTTTTTCATGATGTCCCTTTCACCTGATGTCACGGTCCATGTTGCACAGGGGAGACATGAGTTCAAATGTCTTGGAGAACTTCACAACCTATAGAAGAGACTTGTATCAGCTATGATGATGTTTAGCGACAACGATAGGAGAGTTTTGCACAAGAAAAGCTACATTTTCTTCATAGAAAAAGTTAAATAAAATGAATTTGTGAGGCTGGAAAAGAACAGACGTAAAATCTGAGAAGAGGCTTACGGGTGAGTCAATGTCTTCGAGGAGAAGCACAGAGCAGCGTTCACATTGCAGCAGGGTCAGCGCTCGCTGCATGATCTTCCTAACAATCTTCTCCAGGTTGGTCTGCTCCTCAAACAGGTCGTTGACCACCTCCAGCAAAGCCTGCGGCGGCGAGGAAGGTCACTAATGACATAGGTGCATTGCAGTATTTACAAAATACTTATGTTGAAATCTGTATATTTTCATTGAAGTCTAAAAACGTAATGCCACTGCTGATTCTCCAGCGTCTATAAAACAAGCAAAGATCGTTTTATAAATGCACAGTTTACATTCTCTTACCCTACTCCTTTCATACTCCTTGCGAGACTCTGAAAACAACTTGGCATTGGAAATCGATATTCCACAGAATGGGAGATACATCTGCAGAACCTGAGCAAAAATACCAAAAGGCATAATCAATAATAATGTGAGCTATTTGTATGCTAAACAAAAGGGTATAAAACTGGATAAAATAAAATAAAAGAGTGAGTGGGGATGGGAGAAGAAAGTCATGATGGACACATTTTCTCCAATAGATTCCTTGTTAATGAAGTATTGATCTCGAGAAAAAAGGACTTTAGTGAGACATCAAGCGCCCTAAAATGTCGAGATAAGCTGTCAGATGAAGATGTCAGTGTCTTTGTAGCATAAAAGCAGTGACTTTTACTTTATTTAGAGTTTTGTTTGGATTCTTATACAATAAAATTGGATGATAAAAAGTGTTTAAATTATTGCAAACTTAAAACATTTCTTTGAAGTAGAGGCCATGGAGGAAATGGATTGAGTGAAAAAAGGATTTTCCACAACTTTATTATGCCACCTTGTGGACAAACTGTTGCATCTCAGTTCAGCTGAACTGAAAGGTGAATAAACATAAACAGTTTGATGATTTATTTTACTAACTCCAAAGTGTGTGTTAAATGTTACTGTCTTGTTTAGTGTCGGGCTACGCACTAAAAAAAGAAGCCAGTACTTTTTACATAAACAAAATACACAATATATCATTTTCTCATCATCAAACTGCAGAATGAAAATGCATATATTTAAGCTTTGGAACATAAAAAAAAAAAAAAATAATACACACAGATCCGAGCAAACCCATTCCAAGCAGATTGCTCAGGGAGCAATTTAAAGCGTATCCTCTCAAAATGTGTTTCCTAAGTGTGCGTATATATTGCAAAGCTAGACATATTTAATGCTCCACACTCGAAAAAGAGGTTGACCTCCATTCATTTTTCTTGCGTTTGGCTTCCGAGGGAACACTCTGGCCCTCTCCACAGCCATTAAGAAGATACACAGGACAAACAGGGCTTTTAGCTGCATGGCTCACGAGTTTCAGTCTAATAAGTGGTACGTGTGTGTGTGTGTGTGTGTGTGTGTGTGTGTGTGTGTGTGTGTGTGTGTGTGTGTGTGTGTGTGTGTGTGTGTGTGTGTGTGTGTGTGTGTGTGTGTGTGCTCCTCAAGAATCCAATTGTAACTCCACCTCTGAAATGCCCTTAATGGTCAAACCAACTACAATAATACTGAAGATATTAAAAAGCGGATGAAATGCCTGTGAATGGGAAAATGTCCTTGTAACACGGACGTGAGACAGAAGCTCACCTTCTCATCATCCTCGGTGAAGGGAGTGCCCTTGGGGTTTTTGTTGATTGCTTGTACAACACCTATGACTTCCCCATCACTGTTACAGATGGCCATACAGAGGATGGACTGAGTCTTGTAGCCTGTTAACTTGTCTATCTCATCACTGAAGCGGTGGTCCTGCAATCACATAAACACATGTTGCACATATATCAAACATGCATGATTAACACAAAAACAGCCTGTAACTTCACAGTGCCCAGTAAAAAACCAGCACATTTGATGTTGTACTCCCAGTATGACAATAATGCTACAAAATATTTGGGGTTTATGTGATTTTGTCACATAATAAAGCAGCCCAGGCACATTTGTTTGGCTGATTAAATTCACGGCTCTGCAGGAGGCTTCATGTTTTTACTATAAGCAGAAGAAAAAAAACTATGATGCCCCTGACACATATCTACACTATTGCAGTAATAGACCGCAGGGGGATCGGCATAATCATGTTGCCTTAGCTTCCCATGCAGCCCAGGGCCATGATATAATGATGTGTTTTTATTCTGATACAATTGAAGTAATTACAGTCGTTCTCCATTTCATTGATGTGTTGTGCAGAGTTCTGCTTAAGAAACAGCTGATTTCAATTTCTTCCATTCTTTTTGGACATATGGACACTGTTATAGGAATGTTTTCATCCAATAGTGAAAGCGTCTGATCCCCACATCATAAATGAATAGCTTCACTGACTGTATATCTGTATTAAATTAGGTCTAAGTTGAATATTCATCATATACCAGGCTCACCTCATATGCGTTTGGGATGTTTACAGTTTCCCCATGCTCTGCCACATATCCAATGATACCCTTCCCCCATGGCACCTGCACTTCATTGGAGTTAAGGGTGCTGGATGATGGCCTGACAGTGGTGCCAGAGTGCACGTCAAAGAATTTAGACACTAGTGTCCTCTTGTGCGCGGGTCCCTCCACAAGGAACAGCGAACACCTGTCTGCATCCACCAAGATACACACATTGATCAGGATCTTGTAACTGAGGTTTGTCAGGTCCAAGTCATTGGAGATATCTTTCACTAACTCCAAGAAAAACTCCCTCTCGTTGGTTTCCTTAAGTCTGTATTTGTAGTCGATGGCGCTGGAAGCGTACTGTGGCACGTTGACCCTGGACTCCAGCAGGGCGCTCAGGATGTGCGCGCTGGTCGGAGGCAGGGAGCTGGCTTTACGCAGGAGCGCACGGCGCCGCATGCTGGACTGGGACTCGTGTGCGCTGAGACTCACACGCTCGTCGTAGGTCCGGTGTGCGGTGGTGGCTTTGGACCGGGCGAAGTTCCGTCGCAGCTCCATGTGGGACGATCTGCGCCGGAGCCCGTCCGGGTTGCTCGTCCAGAGCGGGTCCCTGGCGGCAGCGCCACGCTTCTCCTCGGCTGTGGACACTTTTAGCGGCTGATGCGCCTTCAGCCATCTGCTCACCTGATCACATTTCGCCTTTCGAACGAGGTACTCCTCGAAGAGGTCTGGGTGGCAGTCCAAAAACGCCTCTATATCCGAGAAGTCAAACGATGTCATGCTGAAAGCTGCTGCGCGGACCAAATGAGACTCAAATGCAAGAGAACAGTTAGATGAGTGGATGACGGGGTGATGCTGCAGCCGAGCTTCTCAGAGAAGTGATGTTCTCAAAACATGTATTCATTCATCCCCTTTGTGAGACATTCTTCTTTCCTGATACACTGAAAGCAAAAGGAGTCTAACAGATTCAGTTTATTTGAGATCGGATCGATGATAACCGAGAGACGTTACAGCTGTCAGTCAAGTCGAGATGGAGCGTCTGTGGGGAAAACTACTATTCAGAGGTGTAGAAAAACACAGCGCCTATATTCTCCTTGGAAATAAAAAAAAACTGCAGGGGAGGCTGTTCGCTTGCTCTCTTTATTCTATACCACCAGAGACACCCTCAGCAGGGCTCCAATCAAAACCGAGCACGAATTTAATGTTTCATTTAAGCTGCATTTAAAAAAAAAAAAGTGCAAGCAAAGCACAGTTGTGTACAGGAGTATGTGCTATTTTGGAAGGTACAGTGTAAAATGAACAAATATGCAAATGTGCACACAAAAACTCCTCTGTGGTTGTAAAATGTGTGTGTTTATTTTTTTGCAGACAACTGCCCACGGACCCCTGACCCTGAGGATGAGGGTGTCTTTTAACCTCGCAGGGCTTCATAACCAAATGGTTTTAGTCGCCCAAATTTAACCAAACCTCAACTGTTAGAAATCTCTCATATGAATGCATTTGTGGTGTCACTGAGAGATGGGCCACAGTAGGCCATTGTTCAGTCTGAAGACTTGCTGCCCAGGCCCTGTTTCAAAATCAAATTAGTAAATATGTCAGTTCATAATCCTACATGGTAGATATTCCTAAATCAAAATGACCAAAGTCAAATTGATAACCTGGGGGTGCTTTAGTGGTTTAGGAGGGGCTACTAGTGGGTTTCAGAGGTCACAAGGGTCACGTAGGTCATTTTTAGTTATCTGACAGTCTTTATGACTGGGTTGAACTGGGTTGAACTATAGCCAATGCCACTTGTTTTTTTATTTTACAGAGGTTAATTCATTCATCAGAGGTTTGTGGTGACTAGAACTCCAGATTAAGTTGAACTTAACTTGGTGTGTACAACCCTGCAGGGGTTAAGCATCAACCTCCATGTGCACAATACGTTTATATTATAGGGAAATCACTGCAGGCTGTGGCACATTTATCATGCAGCAGCAGGGAATGTAATGCAAAGAACGCCAGCTCCGCTGGGGCAGAGCAGGGTAATTGGTTACTGGACTTAGCTTAGGCTGATAGGACTTGGGTGTTTTGCTGAGACTTTTGGGTCTTTTGGGAATCCCAATTAAAAAGCAGAATGCAGAATGTGGGTCTTGTGAGTGCCAACAAACAAGGCAAACCGTGCAGCTTTGAAAGCAGTTATGTCCAAGAAGAGGCAGCTGCATTGGTTACTGAACGTCTTCCCAGTGTGCTGATTGAAAACTGATATTTTAGAAGCAGTTTTCAGGTATGTTTTTGTTTTTTCAATCACCTTCTCACTCTTTCAGAATGTGATTTACTCCCTCTTATAAGTTATTGTGTATAAGGGAAATGGTCAAATATTTTTGGATATTTCACATTTGTATAATCAGAAAGAATCTCTTTCTGTGCCATACGTGACATATACCTCTATGCACCAGTCAGGATTTAGATACATCATTTAAATCTCCACACAATCCTGATGAAGCAGATTTGCTTTGAATGTTTTGAAGGTACACTCATAATAAATACATTTCAGATAAAGAGTTTTTTAACTTTGATTTGCTGCTTTTTTATTTGTGAGTATTTAATGTTGTAGTCAAATATACAGTATATGAAGCCAAGTTTTCAAATTGGTTTATGTCGACAATGTATTGTTTTATATTACTGTAAAGTAAGCAAAAAATTTAGTCATCCAAAAATGTGGACCGGCTTTCTGGGATCTCTAAAATCAAGGATTTCACAGTTCATTTTCTCATGAGGGGTTGACACAACACTGCCATTTCCCTCCAAAAATGGGGAAAACTATTTACATTATGGTTATTTTTACATTAATCAGAGTCATAGATGTTGTGTAGAGTGACAAATGAACCCTATTCATGCTTGCTGAGTCTCAGCAGAGTAACAGCACCACGGACAGTGCACGTCTAGCTGTCTACCAAACCCAAGAAGAAGATGTTCTACAAAATGAGCACATAATGTCTAAATCAATAAAAGAACAGGGTGATCCTCAGACTGAAGTCTCCTTGGAGACTTTCTTTGAAAAAATTGCGTGGCTTTGTCTTCGGCACAATCTGAATGTATAACTGTTTCTATGTCGCCTAAGAATGGAGACAAAGAAACACGACTCCTGCAACCAAACACCACACAGCGCGCTCAGCTTGTATCTGGTGTCAGCGTGTGCCGAGGCGGCCCAGCTTGATTTTCATTCTACTACACTCTTAGTTGTAAGAGTTCATCAAACTGTGAACATGTAATATTATCAGATCCACACTTGACAACTGGATGATGGGCATCCGGAGCCGTGATTATCCACTGCATATGAATTAACTGCTGTAATATGTCATATCAGCACATTTAACCCCCCACCTTCCCCGAGTTATTACTGTGGGGGGGGGAATATTTTCAGAAGGTTGCAGGTTATATTTTTTCTGGACTTGGCAAACCGAATGTGTTGTGATGTTTCAGTCTTTGGTCTTACGGAAGACTGTTTAAACCACATCTCTGTGCTGTGGGCTGGATTGGGTGTCACTCCGATCCTATTGTTCATTGTAACATCATCACTCTGGCTGTCCCACAAATCCAACCCAGTTTACTGGTCACAAGTGAAGACGAGGGAGTCCTGTTCTGTCAAAGACAGCTTCAACGTTTCTGCTCTTGACCATTTGGAACAAGAATACTGCATATCTTCTCCAGCAGAAGAAACAAGGCTTCTAGATAGCTTTTTTTTTTGCCTTCTGCCATTTGTTCTTCACTCCTGCCCAGGTAAGTGAGCATGACAGTGTGTTTTAGGGGGTTTCTTTGCTTAACTGTTGGGTTATTGCTGTATTTCATAATTGTACATGGTTACTAAAGTAAAAGATCATTAGAAGAGGCCTCACCGGAGATCCCACTGTCAAATCTTGTGGCAACAGAGAACACTTTTGAGAAGCATACATGCCTCCAGTTTCAGCTATACCCTATATAGCATATAATGATATACTTCTCATGTGTGTACAAAATACCATGTATGAGTTGGGTTGGGTGTGTGACAGATAAGTGGGCATAACACTCACGATTTAAAAAAGATTAGACAAAACAACAATATTCATTAGCAGACAATGTTTTCACCACATATTTGGTTGAATTATCTCCGCTCATTACCGATCCTTCCCTCATGTCTCCATCCTGCCTTCACCCTCCTCTGTTGGGAGTCAGAGCCTCCAGCAGCCAGATGGAGCCCAAGGCCTCCCTAAACCACGGCATCCCACCTGATTTAAATGGCCATTCTCACTTTGGTTATGGAGGAACCATCGCAACCGAGTGAGTGCAAAAACATTCTGCACAGAAATAAAAAATGTAATACATCAAATTATAGAGTGTTGTTTTTCCTTCGCAGGCCCACCAGCTGTCAACAGCGTTATGACAACACTGGCAGAAAGAAGAGTAAAGTTCGTCTCAATGACCAGCTGTGAGTCGCTGTTGATTTATCAAAACTATAGTCATTAATAACATGAAGGATAACATTAATGTTGTGTCTTTTCTCAGCATACCAAAACCAACTGATATAAATATGGCGTGAGTACTTTCTTTTTGATAGACCGATTTATATATTTTTAAAAGCTTACGGTTTATCGTGTCGGCCTCAAACCTTGATACACGTCATCTTTATTTAACAGGGAGAAAATGATAAAGATAGCAACTCCAAAACAGCACCCCTATTCATCCCACATCTCCCAGTTTGCAATGTTCCCATCCTTCCGCTCCCCAGATGACCATGAAACAGGAGTCAGAACTGCTTCTCAACATTTCCTCAACCCCCTCATCCCAAATAAGGCGCCGGACGTCACTTTGCTGAGCAAAACTATAGGTACGAGTGAAACATGTTGAAGTTAAAGTTGATGAGAGAATAGATGCTTCCACAGAAGTATAACATGTCTTTATGTCCATGTGCAGGTGGTCCATACAGACATGAGGTCTTGGAGACACAGAAAAACAGCAAGAAAGCTGTTACGTGGACTGGAGAACACGGCTTCTTAGATGTGAGTAATGAAATACATAGCTTCACATTATCTTTGAGGTTATCTAATACATCAAATCACAGTTGATCTGATCATTTTCAAAATTGACCAATGTTCTTCCTTCAGCATATGAAACCATTGAAAGGAGAGAACCAGGTATTCTACCCGACTCCTCCAAAGACGATGCTGCCCAACCCTAAACTTCGTGACCGGGAATTGTCGTTATCTGAGCGGACAAGCAACATGCTGAGAAACTTGGAGCGGGCACAATGGGTCACCTCCTACCAAATGCACCACACAGGTAAAGAAGCCTAAACGTATACGTTTATATGTTAGTGACAGAACAACAGTGATTGGAGTAGAGGACCTGAATCTAATATTTAATTTAGAGACGGGACTACTGTTGGTACTTTGGCACACATGAAAGATTTCCCTCTTGCAAGGATAGAGTGAAATGAAATAGAAGTACCCCCTGCTCTTCCAGAAAATTATACTAACATCCCTTCACCCAACGAAAAATCTCTCTTTCTTTTTCTAACTCTTCTCCTCCCCAATCATTTTTCTTTCAGTCCCAGCAAGAAGCTGAAAGGTTATGTATTATAACACACAGGATATGCATGATTTTAACACAATACTATGGTGGTATTTGATTTTTGTCAGGATCTGGGCCAGCAAATCCACTTATGATAGACGACTTCAAGGAAAGAATCTGTGACATTACTGGGATGAATACACACACCGTACCACTGGTAAAATCCTTGAGAATGTTGCACCTTTTTACAGCGACATTTACTCTGTTCAACAGTAATCCTGTTAAATTCCTTCCCCTTCAGAGAGAAAGGTCTTTTCCTGTATTTGTTCCCTCTAAACCCAGAGGAGGATGTAGAAAAAGACAGCAGGGGAGCACCTGCAGTCCGTATGAGGGCAGGGAGAGAGAAATGCAATTATCCGTGTCACAAATCAGCCAAGAGGCTAACACTGCCCGGATCTCAGGTACAGAGCAACTGGACATGTACACCTCCCCTGTTTCCAAGGAAGAGATGGAGGTCAACCGGGAGAAAAGCATGACCGAGGTGTGTGGAGGAAATCTTTCGAGCATTAGTCAGTCGCCTGTGGTCCAAGAGCTGGCAGGTACTGAATCAAATGCTAAGTTGTCACCAAGGGCAGCTTCAGAGCAGGAGATGCTGGCAAAGGGCAGAGAGCTGCCAGGCAGTGTGTCCAACCTCTGCATCCTGCCAAGGCCTCCTGTCCTGCCTGGCATTCGCCCAGTGGACAGAGTTGGGACTGTGGGGAGAGAAAGCGCAGCTCTCTGCCTCTGGGACCTTCAAAATAACTTCAGTAAATCGAAGGCCCATCGTGACTTTAACTGCTCCATCACTCACGCTGCTGTGAACCTGAGGAACAATGTTATCGCGGGGAAGAAACACGACTTCTACGGGATCAACTGTTACTACCTGCATGGATGATACTGGACATGATTTATTTTACATCTGGTGATTGTGATGATTTTAAGCTGAGACGTAAGCTGATATCTAACATTGAGTATAATATAGTATATTGAGTATTAATATACTCAATGTTGAAATTTAAAGACTACAGAGTTTATAACATTAAATATTTTACTTTTAAAATCATCTAACTGAATTTTGGGGCTTTCATTTCCCCTTGAAAATTTTAAATTTTAAAAATGTATTTTAAGAGGAATTCAAGTGTCTAATATCTGAAAGAACTGCATTAAGTTAAGGTAATAGAAGGTAATATAGCAAGGTAATACAATTATTTGTTTTTTTAAGCTGTAAAAAAAAGCAGGTTGCCCAAATTGGATTGGTTGAATTCAGACACCAAATTTCACATTAAAACAGTCAAATTCTAGTAGATAGTTTTTAAAGTAAAAAAATATATGATTGTAATAATTTCAGAGGAGTTTTAGTTCCAACATTACCTATAGAGTCCAAAAGATAAGAAAACAGAGTGACAATAAAGGCTGTTAAATTCCTCATATGCTCATTATAAAATAGTTTGTGATTCATATTAATTTTCCAGACTGCTAATTTGACTCATTACTTAATGTTATAGTAAACAGCATATTTGCAGTATATTGTTAATTTGCTCTTTGGTTCTAAGCATTTCATTTGTTTCATTCGAGCTCAGAATGTATTATAGAATAACCGTCTTATAAAAGGCTCCCTTAAGCCACAGCTGGTTGTAAGAGTAAAATAAAAGAAACAGCCTTCAAAGCTCACTTCTGTGAGTTCAGTATGCCTGCGCAGTCCAAACTGAAGGAATATTCAGCAGCTGTAAATTCATAATGCTGCACAGATGAATACTTTGGTCTTTTCTGTAACTTTTTTTTAAATTTCACAGAGGAGAAAACTTCTATGAAGATGATATTTCCCCCTGAATGTCACACAGAGTTCACCCCAGAGCTTTGTGTTGGCTGTGTTATGGAATGCACCTCTCTGTATCGTAGGTGCTGCAGTAACCTTCTAGCTCGCCAGTGTGAAAAGAAAAGAAAAAAGCCTTTTCCATGTAATCTATTGCAGTCAGGCTGACTCTCTGCAAAAGGTTTTTTGTCACAGAAAGTCCTTGAGCAGCAAGCCTGCAACCTTGTGTGATATAACAGCCTCTCATTCAGGCGTTTTGAAAAAAGAAAAAGATAATGGCTTTCACAGCGAGATAGACCAGTGCAATTTTCTTCCTGAATATTGTCGACATTGCAGATGTAGTTGCAATGCAATTTCTAACCAAGATAAGATTGGTGTTGTTGGTTATTGTTGTTGTTGTCCTTTTTTGCTATTGTGCATACAACAAAACCTGTATTTTTATTAAAAAAACTACACTTATGTTCCATTCAATGTCATCTACATTTATTCATCTGCTGAGTCATTCACTCTGCATGCAAATGTTTTTTATCTCAGAAATTGTTTTCAAGTTATGTTATGTTATCTATTATTATGCCATGAGGACGCCTGAAAAGCTGTGATTCAACAATGGGTCCAGCAGATGGCGGTATTATAGCATTTTCGGCCACAAGTTCTGTCAGTTGTCATTATGACTTCATTTTGTTGTTTGTTTATATGCCGGTTATCTTATCTTTTTTGTGACTCGTCATGTTTAATATCTCATTCAGTTAGTAAAAAACAAAATAAAGAAAAAAGCAATCCAACTTCTTATCTACAAGTGGACACAGGAATGTAATATTATATTATATTAAATTAGATATTCCTTTATTAGTCTTGCAGTGGGGAAATGTGCAGGATTACAGCAGCAAACTGGGTAAAGTGCACACAAGAGACACAGTAAAAAAAAATCAAAACAAGTAATATTTTGTAAAAAGATAAGATAAACGGTAAAAAAAAATCAACAAAATATAACTATAAGATATCTATGGAAATGCATCTGCAATTACACAATGACAAAAATAAGATTCACGTGATGGGTTTGTGTCTACATGCGTGCCCTTGCTTTGGGGTCTTCCTCAACACGTCACGGAAAAAGATGCTGTCAATGACACAGACCCCGCCCCTTCAAGCTAAGGCGGACCTCTTCCCTGCATTTTAATTGGAGTTGGCCTCCCTCAGTCACGCAGGGTGCAACCCGCCTCCATACAGCGGTGCAGAGAAGTGATGCTCCTCAGAGCGGGGCTGGACGGTGCATGTGCGTGCATGTCCGACTGGGGAGGGCAGGCTGTCTGTCTGAGGCTGTAAACTGAGTCCCTCTACATTGGCCGTGTTCTCTCATTTGGGTTATAAACCGACTGTTTCCAACATCTGTCTTCGTCCACTGGAATTCACATCTGTAACTTTGTCAAGGTGAGTGCGATTTTGTCCTTTGGTAAGTAAAATGAAATAGTCTTTTATGAGATACAGCACTATTCTTTCTTGGAAATCATATCAGTTAAAAAATTCAAGTGCATTTAAAAGTTCATTGCAGTTCCTGTTTTCTTGCTCTTTGAGGCCGCATGTAAAACTCAACATGTCATAGCAGAAACAGAGTGCTCATTTGTGAAGCTTCAAAGTCAAATGTAAACTACATGTATTCCTTTGAACACTGTCTAACTCTCCTGTTGGGTTTTCCATGCAGTCGATCTTTTGCAATATCCTTGTTATGATCGTAACATGTGATTCATACAATAAACACCAAAACATCCTTTTAGTCTCCATGGTAACTCTGAGCTCCCTTCCTCTTTTTCTATAGAAAGCGAAGACAAGTTGTGGAGGATTTACTATTTCCATATAAATCAACACATGTAGCAAGCTGTCAGTAAAACTCAGTCACAAGCCAAAAGTATGAATAATGTGCCTGCATGTATGAGTGCTGTATCTCTCTGCTGAGTGGATGTAGGTGTGTGTGATAATGAGTGCAGATCGGATCCATTTTCAGATGTAATCAGAGCTCTGAGCTCAGTATCTCATACGTAGTACAGTGTTTGGAGCGAAAAACTGGAATATGGAGGATTTACAATTGTTCTGTTCCTGTGCAGATGGCAGACATACAAGAATATGTATGCAGTTATTAGCACACTCCCAGGTAATTACAATTCTGTGTAATCCACCATAATAATAGTGATTGTCATGCTGAATATAGGTGTTTGTGCCAAAAAAATCCAGTCAAATGTCTGTTAATCCTAAAACATTTGGTTGAGTCAAAGCTGTTTTGTTTGTTACTGGCAGACGGGTTGTAATTTTTGGACTTACACAAGTTTATCTCAGCTCTTTGGGTGTTGTGTCAACAGTGCAACAGAGGAGGCTTTTCAGGGGCTGCTTTGGCTATGCGTGTCTCAGTGTGAGGCTTAATAAGAGCCATTGAGAGTTTCTGTAAAAATGTCTGGCATGACATGGAGTAAAGAATGTGGATAGTGAGCACAGCGTGCCTCAGAACAGTGGAAAAGTTATCAGAGACTGAAACTTTAATGCTTCTTTAATAAACACTTGGGGGTGTTGTCAAATTCAGCACGTGGACAACTCCTCGTTTTACACTATCCATCTGTTCCCCCGGCTCTGAGGCTTGTTTGTTGGCCAACTTGTTATTCTTCCAGCTCCCTGAGGTTTTTCGTTCCTAACACACCGAATTAGTGATTGCAGTCCAACACAGGGAGACTGTGAGGGAGAGGCATCAATAGAATTTGTGGAATGCAGCAGCAGGAAAGAAAAAAAACATTTGTCTGTGCAAGACATTTATCTAAAATAGCAATGGGGCATTGCATTGCATGAGGTCAACTCCATGGTAATTTCCGCTTTACCCTTGTGCCGAGCTGAATCTTTGAATAAATGCGCACAACCTAAACTATGCAATTACCTAAACACAGTATTTCCAGTTGTACAGTAACCAGTGCAAAATTGCTCCACTAAACACAAGTGAATAATGCAGGAAGATAAATAGCATCTCCTGCATGTGGCAGGTGTTGCCTCTTTTTTGCGTAGGCAGTAGGCCACCATAAATAATTCATGTGGTTTCACGAAACAAGTAGATGTGCTTTTAGCCAACAGAGAAACTAATGTTATGAACCATGTCGGCTTTTCCCGACATTTCAAAAAACTAACTAAAAAGGCGATGGTACTATACAGTAGCATGGACAAAATATATGAAATAACAATAATGTTAGAATTTGACTTAATTAAGATCAGACTGTTTTGATATTACATCATTCTGTCTGTCTGATTGTTTTCCAGTCAAAGTGACTTGGACTATCTCATAAGTAATGTGTTTTTAAATGCAGGTCTCTTCAGCCTCCTCCAGGCTTCAGAGTGGCTGAAGGAAGCTGGAAGGCTGCTTTTGTAACTCCGTGAACGGCTGCCAGATATTAGCATGAAATTTTAATGAGGGGCAGCACTAACTTTAAAAAAATAGCACACGCCAAAACCGTCCATAGCGCCTTGGTCATTCTCCTGGTTTGCAGGGATGAAATATTTAAACCATCATACAGGATGGACTAATTCTGAAAATTATATTGACAACTCATCAGTCTAAATGTTTCAAATGATTCAAATTATTACTTAAATCATCTGAACTAAAACCTTAAAAGACTGTGATGCCTGTCTGATCCATTATTTTCTTGCTGTATCCCATTTCAAAATGATGTTCCTGTTAGCACCTTATCAGAAATGTCCGATTTTGAACAGTGGTCCTTCCATTCAAATTCTGCCAACAACCATTTTGTTTCAGTTTGCACAGGATCAGCTAAATTTCACCCGTGTTTGTTTTCACAACAGTCGGCTAGCAGTGTCGTATTTCATTGAGAGAGACCAACAGTTTTCACCCTAACAGATAATAACCAGAACTGTAGTCAGAGTCCGAGTTTAGACATGTGATGTAGTATGTAAGAGATGGTCCTCAGGGCTCTAAGGGTCTTCATGCATTTGCTAGAAGTGCTAGAGGCTTATCAGGAAGGCAAAGTCCGTCTGTCAGTTGGTCCACCTCTTTGATCCAGATATCTCCACAGCTATTCAGTGGATTGCCATGAAATCAACCTCACCTGTACTTTGTGTTTAGTGCTAATTAGTAAATGTTAGCATGCTAACAGGCTATACTAAGATGGTGAGCCTGGTACATTTAACCTGCCACACAATATCATATTAGAAGATTGTCACTGTGAGCATGTTAGCATGCTAACAGGCTAAACTAAGATGGTGAGCCTGGTACATTTAACCTGCCACACAGCATCATAATAATACTATTGTCACTGTGAGCATGTTAGCATGCTAACAGGCTAAACTAAGATGGTGAGCCTGGTACATTTAACCTGCCACACAACATCATATCAGTATTGTCACTGTGAGCATGTTAGCATGCATGTAGCTTCAAGTACAGCCTCACAGAGCTGCTAGCATGGCTGAACGTCTTGTTGGTATGCAGTGACAGCTTTCATGATTTCATTCCATCTGCATTATTAAAAAAGGAAAACACATTCTAAAACATTAAAATGACCCAAAAAAGAAGAACATGTTATTCTTAAGATGATTCAGTCATTAATATCAAGCCAGAAATACAATCGTTTCTCATCAGGATCAAATAGGGAAATTGTCACTGTGGCATTATACATTTCTCTTACTTTGCAGTAAATTATGTCAATAAAACTCTACACATACAAAAGGGAGAGCAACTTCAAAGATCTGTGGATGACATGTGATCACACCAATACTTAATGCACATGCTTTAAATATCGTCCCCCAAAAACCCAAATGCAGACAAACCACCAAAACACAAGCTTGTCGGCTACAGCTTGAGTCAGTTCCTGGTGCTGTGACAGTTTATATATGTTACTATAACAGACAGGGATTCCTACGGAGAGATCATCCATACTCCAGTCCAGGCATGAAGTAAATCTCTCAAGACGTGGTAACTCTTCTCAGTCACACAGTTTATCTCTGTCTGTCTATAAATGGAAAGTAATGGAAAACAATGCCATGTCTAAATATATCTGCTCCCAAAGGACTTAGAGATTGGGTAGGAGTGGAGATGTTCTTTCTAGTTTTTGTAATACCTTATTTTTAGGCCTATTTTTTCTCCATTGTTATGAGACTGGATCTGCATGCTAAAACATGACAATGACCACCTCAATGTCATCATCCTCTATTTCTGGGATACATCAGAATAGAGGTGCAGATGCTGCTTTTGCATCCTAATCAGAGCAGTGGTTGAATGGTAAGCACTGTAATCTTTAATTTGGGAAAGCAACAGCTGGATCGTGCTGTCACGCAAGTTGCTGCATATGACGAGATCCAGCAAGCGAGAGGAGCAATTTGCTCATTTATGTTTTTTCCCCACTCTTTTGTCAGTGAGTGTTGAGCTAAGCTGTGACTATACACTGCGTCCTAATGAGGTAGTGTTGAGTTATGAGTCTGTCAGACTCCCAAACACTGTGATTATAACAAAGGAGAGGACCTCAGTCACACTCAGAGCCGACAACAGAAAAGAATAGTGACAGAGCGATGGGGGGAGCACGTTGAGGATGTGGTTGATTAACAGGATGTGTTAGTTAGAGAGTGTGGCGAAGCTTGTCAGGTCAGAGTTTAGTAGACATGAATAAAAAGACGTTTTATGCTGCAGGAAGTTATCGTGCCTCGCTCTCATTATTACAACCATAACTCTGCAAGCATTTTCACTTGGGGGGCGAATATGATGAGTAGAGTAGGCATCAAACTCCACTTCATCTCTCTAAAAATGTAAGATTGCAGACAGCGAAGACAGATGTGCACACTTTAAGCTCAGCAGCATGAGTTTGTCTTCTGTCTTTTGGAGTGGCAAACGTTACCATGCTTGGTTGAGAATGAATAGTCAATCTCATTTTAGGATGAAGACAGTTTAGTCTCTGTGTCAATTCTCTGAGCTAGTGGCTTGCTTGGGGATAGTGAAAAAACTGAAGATATTAATGCATGAATATAAATATATAAAGACACACTGTTTGGGTCTTTTGGGGAAGAATAAAGAGTGGAAGTAATGACTGGAGATGGCAATTAATTAATGCACCTGATAAAAGTGACTTTCAGGACTGTTGTCTGTGCAGTTGCCCATGTTCTGCTCTCCATGATAAGTCTTCAGACTGGGTGCAGAAGATGATTCTGATTGCAGCCTGTTGAAGGGCCTTAACTGAAACTCAATGCATTCAGATTAGAGTTATCTATATGGGGTCCCCAATTGATACCACTATTTATCTTCTCCTCTTATTCTCAGAAGAAACCAAATAAGGGCATTTCCCAAAGGGTCTATCTCTTACAGTACTTTAAATCTGACAGCATTTTTCACCCTCCGAGACATTACATCAGCGTGTTGCTGCGGTCAAAGAAAAGACATATGGAATAATAAAATGCAGTATTCAGTGTTAAGTTCAGTGTTAAATCACAAATTATTTAATTGTGGTCAAAGTAGTGGCCATTGGCCAGAGAATATTGTTTTCTGCTGATTTCTGAGCCCGCCATTTCCTTTGCTCCTTTTATATCAGAGTTTCAATTCCCCACCCAAGAAAGAGTTGTTCTGCATTTCACATAATGGAATCACAGAGACTAAGTGGCATCATCCCAGCAGGGTAATGTGCAGATGTAATAACATTACTGATATTAAAGTGATACGTTTTAGACACTGAAAATGTTCCTCATGACTGTGCTGTTTTCAAAGCAAACAGCACGAATAATCACTGTGCTCATGACAAACCAGCTTCTGATGAGTTTATCCTGCAGAGGAAGATTAAAGGCAAATAAAATTAGGCAAGTGTTTCGGCTCTGATTTGGGTTTATCCAGATGGATGACGGCAGCATTAGAGGAGAGGTATAGGCTACTCACCTCGCCAGAGTTTGCTTTGTCGCTAAAGAGCTTTGTATTGAGATAAATGATCTGTCAGAGAATGGCTGGTGGACTGTACAGATAAGGTGGTTACCACAACACCACGTTAAGTGTTTGTTGAATGCAGAGGCCATGCGTTTTGTCAAGTTCATGCTGATTGTTTCAGAGCTGAAAAGATCAGAGCAAAGCTTCAAGTGTTTTTTTGCCTTATGGAGCAAAGTTAAATCAACATTGAGTTTCTTCTCTTTCATCAAACCAGCCGTCATACATCTAAGGAAATCAAATGATATTCAGTTCAAGCTGAAAAGCCAATCTTTTAATCTAATTAAATACAATATTTGTCTTTGTATTGAAAGTCTTCTTGCTGCTTTGTTTGCGTTATACATAAACATTGGCTATTTTATAGATGAAGGCCTCATAAACATGTGGAGTAACTGCTTTTTAATGCTTGGAATTTAAATATAATTCAACTCTCAACTCTTGCATATGAATTGTTATTTTGAAAGATTAAGTAATCCGTTATGTATTTAAAGGTTATCTTCTCTGCTTGGTGAAAGTAAATCTTCCATCTTCATAAAGATGCCTCTTAAAGCATTGACATTACTGAACTCTAGCAGTGTTGTGTCTTCCTAAAATGAGTTTGACTACTTTCACTGTGGATATTTTTCAACCCAACTTCTTTGAGTCACTTTGGCGCATCAATGTTTCCTGTCATTATTGCAAACATGACCTTATATACTAAGAAAGCCGCACCATTCAGCCATGAGACTTTTATTCCAGTGAGTCACATCCTAATGATGCCTGAAAGCCTGCTCAACTTGTAGCCCTTTGACAGACTCTAGAGACAGTGGAGGGACCGACCAACATATGCAACATGAACTGCAGAATGTAATAGAGAGCTTTCAGCTTCTGTCGATCTCGTTAGTGCAGCTTAAAAGGACATTAAGCCATCTATAACTTCAACTGAAATCTATAGCTGACCAAGGATTTGTTGACAGTTGTCTGGAATGCCTTAAAGTTACTAGGCATATGAGCTCCGAAAGGCATAACATCTCAGCAGCTTGTGACTTGTTTTGTCAAGCACCTGCAGACATGGTTATTCATTTCTGGACGTGGACAATATATGTTTTACTCATAATATATTGGAATAATATGATTTCCTGTGATATGAAAATGCCTGTAAGCCATGTGTGGTGGCTTGTTCCTTGTTCTTGCTTTATTTTGTGCCACATTACGGGACTCCGTTTCTTGACTCACATGATAAAATGTTCCAAATAATAACTCTCGAGGCGTTGATTCCATTTCCTTAATTTTGTCGAACAAAATCATAAATCTAACTTCAGGACTGAAGTGTGCCGATGTCCCGTTCCACATAAGAAAATAAAACCTGATATTCGGTCCCGCCCCTTCCTCTTATACCAGTTGATACTCATCAGATTGATATAAACAATTCACAGAAAAAGGCGTTATTTCGAATGTGAATACATATGAACATATGGCAAAGGAACGTCTTTAAATCACACAAATTAATTATATAACATGATTTATAATCAAACAAAATATATGGCGCCAACACCATGTATAAAATGCCCAAGCATCCTGTGTGATATATATATTTTTATGGTGTATTTTAGGCAAGTGTTTTTCACTCTTTTCTGACATTATAAATCAAAAATGATAATCGTTGGTTGCAGCCCAAGTTCATCCCTCATTTCCTGTCTGCTCTAATTCATACAATCCAATAAAAGATAAAACAGCCCCAAAACATATTAAATCAAAACTAATTTACAGCCACGTTTTGAGGTTGTAGGCCCACAGAGTGCTGCTTTGAGCAAAATGCTAACATTAGCATGGCAACATGCTCACAATTACAATGCTAACATGCTGATGTTGAGCGTGTAACATGTTTTCTATTGTCTTCATTCTGGTTTAGTGTGTTAGCATGTTAACATGTGAAAAACACAAGTTGAAGTGTGATGGTGATGGGAATGTCATTAGTTTTGAAGGTCAAATGCCAAAGCATTGGACAATTCAAACTGTTGATCTGCTGGTGGTGCTAAATTACAACTCAGCTGATCACAAAGTAATTACAATTCATTCTGAATGAGACATGATTGGCAGTATACATTTTTACAAAATCTATCCAATAGTTGCCAGAACATTTTGCTTCCATAAAACCTCAACTGTCCACCTGATGGTGGCGCTACGAGAAAAGGCAATGGTTGTACATATGACATGTCATGGTAATCCATCTAATAGTAACTAAGACATTTCAGTCTGGAACAAGAGGCAGACATACCATCTCTGGAGCCTTAAAGAAAAAAGATGTTAACCTGCCACACAACATCATATTAGTACTATTGTCACTGTGAGCATATTAGCATGCTAACAGGCTAAACTAAGATGTGAGCCTGATACATTTAACCTGCCACACAACATCATATTAGAAGATTGTCACTGTGACCCAGAGAAGTTGAAACTTTTGGAGCAGTCTTTTTGCTGCAGTCGGGGGTCAGAATGAGGTTTCCCAATAAGATGATGATTCTGTGAGGTGAGAAAAGCAGAACTACCACCTGCTAGTTACGCATCTGTCAGTGTCACCCTGGTGTGTCATTATTGCAGGTGGCACCCACCCACAACTGCAATATTCAAGAGATGTGTCACCTCTCCATGCAACTCGATTAGCCTCTTGTATGAGAGACACTTTGAAAAGAACGTCTTCTCTATATCGGTTCCTTGAAACAAAGATTACAGGGTAAAGCGTTTCCTGCAAACACCAGCAATGATTTAAATGCGTGCTGGAATATTATTCTACAAATAGACTGAACTGCAGTGAGCTTGTCACTCAGAGAAATTATAGCTTTACAGTTAAATGCAGGGTGTCTGGAGTGATGTATAATGATACCACGTCCTGTAATATTTCTTGTTATTTTCTGTAATATTATCAATCCCAAATGTCTTCATATTGTAGTCGTATTGTGACAATTTTGGCATCTAAAGATATCATGGTCATGCACTGTAAACCGTCTGAATAGTTAATAAGAAGTTACACCTTACTAAAAATGTGCCCCCGCTTTAGATTTTTAATGAGTAGACTGTATATTATTTATAAAGTGATCAGTGATTGTCCACTAAAAACTGGTATAATTTACTCAATGCACTGAATGTGAATTGTATTCATGTATACTTATGTATCGTGAGATGGATTTTGTCAATACTGCCTGGTAGATAAATACATTTGATGGGATAGCAATCATTCTTTGTCGTCTAATACTGCCGTAGCCTCGATTAAAACCTGAGAAGTGTTGTTGTTATATTAGATGAAAAGGTGCCCTTAACGGTGACAATGTTACAGACCTGCGCATCGCAGGTGTGATCTGTGGAAAGTTGATGAATAAATCATAGGAGATGGAGTGGATGGAGTGGATGGATGGTCCTTTTGTGTGTCCCGTGACTTTGATCCATTGTTGTGGCGGCATTTGGGGTGTTGAGCTCTGTCCGTGTAAACCACGGCCTGCGGTCCGCAGACATTATGCTGCACAAAGCTTGCTAAGGCGGGGAAATGTGATTAACCTTGCTGCTGCCTCAAAGTGGTTGTTAACACATGGAGTGTCTGATTCAGTGCGAGCCGGCAGAAGGCACTGAATGTATGACCCTCTGATAGTTTTCAGTCGAAGAAAGAAAAACATGAAGAACAAACTCAAACCTTAACCTTTAGGCCGACTTTGAGGCACTTTTCTAGTAGATTTGGTGCAAACATATATATTTTTATTAGAATATTCTTGGACTGGAGGCTAATTTATTTCATTTTATTGTACGTTTTTTGACTTCAGTGGAATTGTGACAATGTGAGGAATCACAATAATATGATCCCATTGTGTCATTGTTTTAAGAAAATTGAGTTTCATTTTTGTACAATTTGTACCTCAAAAACCCTTTTATAAAACCTATCAAGCCAAATGTTTGCTGCAGTTTTTCCGAGGTGAGGATTTAGATCATTGTACATTAGCTATACTTCTACTTAGCAATTTGCAGTGTCACGGGGCACTTATACATACATTTGTCAGATCATGATACTCCTTAATATGAGGTAAAATGCCCTTATTAATAATATTGTAACGTTTTAGTTCACAATATCGCCGACTGAGTACTTGAAAATATATTTATCCCTAATCACAACTATGAAAATAAATAAAAAAGAAGAAAACAATTCAGACCAAATTATAATGGTGTTGTCCCTCTCAGATCTCGCAGATGGTCTTTTGATGAAGCGGTGATCTCAGACCTAATGGACCACAAACTCAGTACCTCTGTGCATCCGCAGTAAAGCTAAACTAATGAACTGCTGCTTGTTCCCACGTGGAACCAACAGGATTTACACCTCAAGCCTGCTTGCTTCTCAGCTTCCCTGTGACAAACCACTCACAGTGCATTAGCAGGCTGTGGCTGTATGTGCTGACATGGTGGACCATGAACATAATGTTAATTTGTCTGTGTGAAGTGTGGCAGTTGACTGAGGTTTGCCATTTACTAAAGAGGCCTATTTATTTTCACACTCTGTTGAAGTGATGATATCACATCTCACTGCATATTTATGTGTGACGCCTATTTCCTGTCCAGTGATTGTCCAGTGATTGAGATCAGTTACTGAAATACTGAACCATGTGAGGAAATCTAAGAAAGAGCTGACATTGAGTAGCTTGTTCTTCATTGAGTATTTCAATATTGTGCTAATAACACTTCAAAAGGAAAATGCTATAGTTTTTACTCCAATACTTTTATCCGACGCTGTATGCACTTTGCAGGTTTTAGATAACCTTAGATTATCTGAATATTGTACCAATGCAGCTGCTTACACATTAATGTAAAAATGCAATGTTTTCAGTTAATCATGTAATTGTTTAGTCATGTAGTAAATGTGAGACAATAGTACAGTTTCCAACAAGTACAAGTAAGATAGTGATTCTGTGGTTTTCCTTAATTTATCATCTGGAGACATTTTGTATGAATTGCAGTAATAGTATTACAGTATTTGCTTTTATTTGGGTCTGACTACATCTTCCAACACTGCTGTACGCACATACTTTTAGTGGGTAGTTTAAATCCATATGATTCTTAAATGCTAACAGTCTCTGTAAGTGTAAGATATGAATTATTCAAACCTGCGGTCTCAGCCTTTTGCACACCAATTTATATCCTCCAGTCTTGTCCATCAATTTAATTTGCTTACGTTCAGAACTCTTCTGTGTAGCTATTCTCATTGCATCCCATATTCTGCAACGTGAAGATGGAAAAACTAATCGCTCTAAATAACCTAATGCATTTTTCAGTGGGACGGAGCTAAAATGCTTTTAAAGGGCTCGCCTCTGAAAGACATCCTTTGTTCCACCCTCTTTGGTCTTGACCCCCCTCTCCACACTATCTGCTCTTAGAGAAATGTTCCTGGTACTCCAGCCTTAGCCTGCACTGGCCAGTCTGCAGAGATGGGTTCAGAGGAGCGCAGTTCAGCCATGTCGCAGAAGATATCCTCCGTGTCACGCAGCAACAGCAGCGCCTCATCCAAACTTGACAGCCGACAGGTAACACACAACAGTGTTGACACTGTAGGACTTGAAATGTTTGAACCATTAGCTTCTCCACAATCTTTTTCTCTGAATGTACAGTATAACAAAAAAAGCTGCTGCCTATCCTCAAGGATCTCTGTCATGGGAGAATTACTTTGTTTAATAGGCCTTGCGGTTTTCTCATACATTCTCGCAGGTTTTTAATTTGGCTCTTCATAACTGCAAGCCGGAAGAGACGGCCTCATCATTTCCTCCAAATGTGGACACATTTTGAGTCCTCTGAATTAGTCAAATGTACATTTTCAACAATCATTAGTGAAGGCATTAGCACCAAGAACAAGCTGTTGTTGCATTGGCCTTAAGTGTTTATCTGCAGGCAGCAGACTCATACATTTTTCATTACCCACAACAGCTTTTCTGTTTGGAAATTAAAGTAATAAAGATTCACTCCAGTCCTGCCCACAGGACACACACAGACTAGTGGTCTATCACTTTAACAAAAAAATACAGGGACTGAAAAAGTGTTTTAATTTGAAATGTACCTCTGGACAAACAAACAAACAAACACATAAATATTTACTCAAAATGGCAGTTTCAAACTTCAAAAGCTTGAGATGTGCTTTAATCTAAGTTGTAGACAAAAATGTATCCAAGTTGTATTTGTTATAAACAAGTTTATGATTTGAGCATTTTGATCAAAAGTTTCAACACTTTGGGAAATATGCTGATTCACTTTCTAGCAAAAAGTTATGTGGAAAGATGTATCCCTCTCATCACTGTATGGTAAATATGAAGCTGGAGACAGGAAATGATAGGATAGCTTTGTATTAAGACTGGAGACAAAGAAGCGGCTCGATAACCAGCTCAATAATCCATTATCCATCGTTTATTTTATTCGTAGAAAAAACAAAGTGTAAGAACGTCATGTGGTACAAGAACTTCCTGGAACCCATAACCTTTACCACAACTAGTCATTTATTCAATCTGTTTTTTTGTTGTTTGGCTTAAACAAACAAGATATAACATGTTAAATATTGAGCTTTAGAGGTGGTATATATTTTTTTAGCATTCAACAGAGATGGGTAAGCAGATGTTCTCCTGTTTCAATGCAAATGTGAGCGTGGGATCAATATTCTCATCCAAATCTCGACTCAAAATGTCGAGCTATGTCTTTATATGCAGCAGGATGTACATTATATTGAACAAGTTGGATTCATGACTTACAATGTCCTCATGCTCAGAGCTACCCTTGTACTCAGACATGTCTTCTTGTCAGTTATCTCTGGAAGTATCTCTCGACCTTGAGGAAAAAATGCCCAGGCAGCATTGTGTGACAGTGAGTCACTGTGTGAGTGTGTCAGTGGGAGATGTGACGAGGGCTCAGGGAAAGTGAACGACCCACAAGCCACGCCCTCTCCATCCCCCTACAGAAATGAGGGGTTATTTTAGACGGCCTCACCTACAGCGGTCAGCCTCTCTGACTGATGGAGTTTGTTTAGCCCGAGCTGTTATACACTTGAACATTCAGAGACACACTGAGATAACAAACATGGAGTCACCTCAAACCTCTGCCAAGAATCCAAACGTGACGTGATGTGAGTTTTTGTCCCACTTGAATACCTCAGACAGTTTAAATCATCCTTAAGTGCTGCTTTTTCAACATGAATTATTTTGTCCCTGTAACTGTACACAAATGTGTTCTGTTTACGATGATATAAAACAGAGAAAAGTAGCACAGCATCATGTTTGGATTGCGGGAGCGAGGGAAGGTTTTGTGTCTGTGCTCCATAAATGACAATGCAATACTCAGAAGAGACATACAAAATAAATAATTCAAGGGCTCATCCTGTTGACCTCGTGGTTAAGACGCTGACCATATGACCCCAATGTTCCTGGTTAGATTCCAGCAGGGCATATAAATAACCCCTCGGTCTCAACCCTTTTTCTGTCTGTTTCTACACTGTCAAATTGTCAATAAAGGCAAAAATGACAAGTGGTTTTAAGAGCAGCAGAGAATGTTTTGACTTTTTTCCCTCATGGTCAAGCTTCAAAAGCCCTGCATCCTCGATTATTTCCATCAGTGCAACTCAGTCGTGTATTTCATTTGACCCTCCCTCATTTCAAGATGGTGCCATGCATGTTTGTTTATTAATGAAAGTTGGTCACTGGGCGCATTGAAAAAGCATTTTTTTATGACCGATATGTATACATATACCTGGTTGACTTCCTATTGGCTGCTACTCTTTTTCATTATGATTGTAAAGGGGGAAAGTATTTTTGAGGCTGTGTGTTTGACGGGAAACTGCAATACCCGGCGTGGCCAATATGTCAAAATTGCCACATTCAGCTGGTCTTTTCCGACAGATTTAGAGAGCCAAAACATTAACGTCTAGACAATATAAAATAAATGCAAAATAGCCCACAAATAATGCAACATTATTCTCTGTGTCCAAAACTATGTTACAAAACCCTGTGTGTATTCTGTTTATGCTGCCTTCCTGGAATTATCACTGCTGAAATACATAACTGTCTGGATTAGTCTGTGATGAAATATCACCTTAATCTCTTTATTTGCAGGGGGATTTAGATAGAGTGTTCTAATCTCAGTCAGGAAATGATTATTGTGAAGAGTTGAGATTAGACAGGTAAGCTAATTGTATAAATAGGACCATGAGGTGAAAGTGTAAAGCTTCACACTGGACACCAAACGTCCTACTCTCATCTCCCACAGCCTCCCACTAACTAACTGATTGAAGGAGAGAAAATGTAAACAGCCCAAAATTGCTACATTCAGTTTGAGACCTTGACTTTGTTATGTTAATGATTCATTCGTTTTAGGTTACCTAACCTTGCTGCAACTTTGATCAGCACAAGCTGCTAACATCTATCCATCATGTCAGAGCTCTCAGAACCAATCTGTGCCCACAGGACAGCTGGGAAATAGTGGAGGGCCTGCGAGGAGGCTTCAGCAATGTCCTGGAGCCCCAGAAACAGGAGGGCTTCATGCTGAAGAGGAGAAAGTGGCCCATGAAGGGCTGGCATAAGGTATAATCAATCGACTGTGTGTTCTTAAATGACTCACGTTGCCTTCCACTTAATCTTCTATCAGAGCGAAAGACTTTATGATGTATTTATAGACGCACTCGACAACTGAACGTCATTTCCATTTCCCAGTCGCACCTACCGCTTTCCAGATTCCTTTTCTAAAAATGTGCTGACGTGACTCATTTGTTTAAAACTAATTGAATGAGCGTATGCAGTTGATGATTCAACTCACAGAGGAGTCACATGTGACCAGGGTCAGGGACTGTCTAAAAGCTTTCACTGGGATGATACTACCTGGCTCCATTAGCTGATGGCCTGTTGGTTTAATAGAACTGTATACATTTAGTATTGACTCACAGTTAGAGCTTTTCAGATCGTTGTGCTTTCAACTGAGCACCAAGAGTCACGTTTACAAAGACAGGGGATGAGAAAGATGGCAACAGAGTCAGGGGAAGATTAATAAAGGCAGACAAGATGCAAGAAAAGAGCCTGGGATGACCAACATCTCACAGCAGAGACATTAATATCTTGCATGAACAAGAGGCATATACTCTGTCACGATCACAGTCATAACAGTGACTTAAGATTTGCTGTCAGGGGTGTGTTGCATATCATCCCGGCTGCATCTCATTCACTCATTGTCCTCCCTTCCCCCGACAGAGATACTTCTTCCTGGACAAGGGCATCTTGAAGTATGGCAAGTGCAGCGCTGATGTGAGTACAAAAGCCTTCTGGCTGCATCCTATGTGGTTGTCAGTTACAGAAGATTGCAAAGGACACTTTGGGTCTAGTTGTACTGCTGGGTATCTTTCTGTCCCCGTAGATACAAAAGGCCCTCATTCCCTCACAATGCTATTGTCACTGATAGGAATCACAAGGAACATTTTAGCTGCCAATTTAACCTTATTACATGCAGATGCTCTGCTTGGCCAGAGCCAATAAAAGGATGATAAGGATAATAGTGTTTTTTAAAACTGAACAGCATCCAGTTGCATTTCTTTTGGCTCTAGTCCAAAATGTTTATAATTTCTGTTTGTTGACTTTGCCTTGCAGATTGAGAAAAGGAAACTGCATGGCTGCATTGACGTTGGTCTCTCTGTCATGGCCATTAAGAAGAAAGCCAAGTGCATCGATTTTGATGCTGAGGAAAACATCTATCACCTGAAGGTAAACCACAAGGCTAATGAATGTAAAGCATTCCCGACAGATTTATTGGAAGTGATGTTAAACATGGATTATTCAGATTATTCCTGTTTTAATCCTGGAACAAGTGCTAACACCAAAAAGGCTTTAAAATGACCTTCTGCGAGTGAGGGAACATTACAGTACCTGTGTGCTGTTTCACCTTCAGGCCTCCTCCCCTTTACTTGCCCTTCTGTTGATTTTTGATTGTGGTATCTGCTCTGCAGATTAAATCACAGGAGCTGTTTGATGAATGGGTTTCCAAGCTGCGTCACCATCGGCTCTATCGGCAAAATGAGATTGCTATGTACCCTACCGAGAAGTCCTTCTACTATCCCCACTACCCCTCCCCCAATTCCCCGAGCATGGCGGAGAGTGCCTCTATCAGAAAGGTATACCTATGCACTACATGGCACACTGTAAATTGAAACCACGTTTTAATTCAAGATCAAATCTGTTCAGCTTCTGCTCACAAATGTCATTATTTCATCGACAATATTTACTAAATATGAAGTCCTTCTATTGAAGAGAATTGTATGAATTAAGCAAATTGTTATTGGACTGACCTTTGGGTCTGTGTACTGCAGTGCATGTCTATACGAAGGCAGTCTACGGTGCCTTCTGCAGGAGACTTCCCTTTAAGTTGCAACAGCCAGGCCAAAGTAGCTGCCTGGCTCCAGTCATCTAACGACATGGACAAGTGCTCCAAAGGTGAGATAGTTGAGCTGTGAGTTTCTCAACACTCATTAGTATTCTGATGCACTTCTTGTCAATAAACTGTAAAAAGCTAAGAACCATTGGTAAAATGTGGGTTAGATTCCATCCAATTACTCAGTGTGCATGAAGGTGTGTGCTTTATTCAGAGCCTCCTAGTTACAGTTCATTTGCCATTGAGAGAGGCAGGTGGTCGAAGCTTGCTGAGTCCATCTTTTTAAATCGTCAAATGCTTCAGTTAATACCAATATTAACTGGGACAATGTGGCTCTGAGGATCGGCAGTTCGATCCCCAGCTATGCTAGTCCATGTCAATGTGTCCTTGGGCAAGACACTTAACCCCAAGTTGCTCCCGTAGCCGTGCCTACGGTGTGTGTGAATGTCAGATAGTCCTGACATGGTAGCTCCTCCCATCAGTGTATGAATGGTGTGACTGGGTGAACGATGGCATCTAGTGTGAAAGCGCTTTGAGTGGTTGGAAGGCTAGAAAAGTGCAATACAAGTACAGTCCACATCCCATTTAAATCTTCATCTTGATGTGGATCTTTTTCCTCCACTCAACAGACTTGTCAGTCTGTGAGACCTACCTGCTGGAGCTCAGCCACCTGCTTCAGAGTATGGAGGTCCTGCACCGAACCTATTCTGCTCCATCTATCCAAACACTGCAGGTCAGCACGTTATTCCTGATTCATTTCACCGTAACATGCAGAGAAGGGTCGCTCATCATAAAAAAAACTGGCGAGTAAATTGACCTCGTCACATCCAAAATACTAGACGACAAAGAATCTTGTGCAAAGTAGCTTGTCTTGTTTCGTCTTTTATCATTTTTTGATGCCCCCAGGTCATTTGCTACTAAATATAGAATACACTGAAACCTTACTGCCTGCAGTAAAGTCATTTCAGAAGAAAAACTTCTTAAAGGAAAAAAACTCTCTGTCTCGACTATCAATATCTTCTCCTTTTGTTCTCCAGGCATCTACATTTGACAGCCCCAAGAAGGAAAAAAGACTACCAAGGAAATGGCGCTCTAAAAACTGCAACAAAGATGTCAAAGCAACTCTGCAGGTAGACATCAGGACAATAAAGTGTGACCATATTTCATTTATTTTTAATTTTTTTCTGAGTCTCTCCACGTTCGACTCCTCCTGTTCTAGGTACCGAGCTGCATCTCCTCTGGCTCTATGCGCCTCCATGCCTCTAACCCCAACCTCTCCACCGCGGCACTCGGCAATGACAAGGCCGACACCGAATCCCTGGACTCCACGTTTGATGTGGCCAAGCTGCAGGAGGACTTCTGCCGTGTTGCCACTAACTGTGAGTCAAATATTGCGAGCTTTTAATTTCCCCTCATTTTAATTTACCATTTTGATTTGTATGAGGGTGTCTGGCAAATTCGGTATTTAAAAAATATTTGTACAAGCTGAGAACATAAATCTGTTTGCTTGCTGTCTTATTTGCATAATAGACTGGCATGTTTTTCTTGTTGTTTATAACAGTTGCTTGTGACAATGGCAGCTGTTAATTACTGATAAGCCGTTAGTCTCATTTCATTGGGATTCTGATGATGTGCTCCGTCAGTGCGTCCCCGAGCTGTTGCTTAGGGAGAAGTTTACATTTATAAACCATAAAGTTTGGCCAATACAGGTCTTAATATATATTTATATTATATATATATATATTCAGAAACCTGATGTTTCATGTTGATTTATGTTTTACGTAATGGCAACACCATTCCCACTTTTTCTGTAAAATGGTTTTAACGTTTGCCCCATGCAGGGAACAGCTGTCGATGTACGCACATTCAGAAGTATGACGCTCGGATTTGTGATGGGCTTAATCTAAAACAGTGTTGCTTTAATATCGACAGCGCTATTCACTAATGGGGCTCCCCAAGCACCTATTGTGAAGTGCGTGGTAAAATGAATGTCTTACAACAAAGATTGCGCCTTTGAGCGATCGGAGATAATACAAAATGTCACACTTGTTCCATTTAATTAGAAGCCTGGTGGGATAGACTTGTTGCCGGATGTATTGTGATTAGATCTGCATTGCTCTGAAATGAATGCAAATTGCCCTCCAGTTAAATCTCCCCTCTTTTTCCTCTTGTTGCTGCAGTGCATGTGACCATGAAGACAGCCCTGAGTTCCCTAACATATGAGAGAGAGAGATTAAAACAATGTGTCGACCACGAAACAATTCCCCCTACCTCACCGCAGGTGGTCGGTCTGAAGAACACACTGGCAGCGGTACGAGAAATAACACACACACACACACACACACACACACACACACACACACACACACACACACACACACACACACACACACACACACACACACACACACACACAGACAGACATGGTATCAGTCAGTAGAAACAAGTTGAGTGGTCAGGTGTGTTCCACTTTCTTTTAGACTGTTGCACTCCTCTCAGAAGCCGTGTCCTCCCACACCATTGTAGCTGCTGGTGTGATGTCTGCCCACCTGAACGTGACCATGTTTCCTGTGGTTGCTGCCTCCCACCAAGAGTCTTTTTCTATTTTCTGTTTTATGGTTACACAGTCATTGTCATGCTGACTTCTTTAGCCACATTAGAACTTGTGTTGCAACACATTTCTTTGACTTTAAATACCGTGCTGGGCATTAGCTTCTCCCTACTCCACCTCACATAGTCAGGAGGTGAGTATTATAGTTTGTATTTCTGACAGTGATAACACTTGGCTCTATGGTAAATAGCCTGCTTTTATTTAATATAATATATATATATATATATATATATATATATATATATATATATATATATATATATATATAAATGAAATAAACTGCAGCATAAGTAAGGATTTGGTTTTAGCATTCAGTGTCCAAGGCATTATTTGTTGGATGTGTGCTCTAAACAATGTTTACACTGGTTCTTTTCCCAGGCTTTAGCCCAGAACACTGAGCTGAGAGAGCGCCTGTGCAAGATTCATGCCGAGTCCCACATCGTAGAGCCCACACTAATAAATCTTACTGCCCCTGTGCAGGTGGGTGAGGGAATGCAGTGCCTCTACTACCCCCCCCCCCATCACAATGATTATTATTATCCCACGCAATTATGACTTTGCCTCAGAATGAATGAGCTGTCCCTTCCTTCGCATCCAGATTCAACAAATGTTGCCCTCCTCTGCACCCCCTCACTCGACTCACTTCCTTTCATAATGGCAGTGACTATAAAAAAAAATTAACATAATTTTCTTCACCACAAACTTTAAGGGAATGCAGCCACCTCAAATAATTAGAGTTTCCATTATTTTATTATCTCCAGGCTAATTTAATCCGCAAAAAACAAGGATGCAGTGGCATGCTCACTTCCACATGTAGTTCTGTGGTTCTGTGAAAAATGCTTATTTTTTTATAATAAGTTACTTGTTTTGACTTTTTTTCAGAAAAATTATCAAATGCTATGAGTAATTTGTTAATGTGCATCTTGTTTGTGTTGTCAACACCTTGTCAGACAGTAGAGTGGGCGTGCACACTTGTTGCACACTTGCACTTCTGGCTGACTCTTTATAATTAATGCAGTTATATATTTTGATACAGTCTCTATAAATAGGTTTAATTGATACAATATATATATAAGTGTTCTGATTTGTATAATTCATTGTTTGGCCAGTTTATGGCTGTCTAACACTCAAACAATGGTAAATGTTTAAAAGTAAAGAGACTCTATCCGCATTGTTGCATAATGTTTCAATTCAGTTCTCTATATTTTATATTTTTCTACATCTTATTACATTATATTTTGAGAAACTGAATTGCATTTCATTATACAATCAATACATGTAGTGTACTGAATTTGGACTGGACTGAATTCTTTAGGATATTTTCTCTTTTCAGTAACACTTTTATGTGGCGGTCTTCAATATATTTATATTTGACTGTCTTTCAATATATTGCATGGTTTTTGTGCTCTGATACTCTAATCATCCCCACATTGTGATGCTGTAGCATTCTAAATGACCTCTTCTGGCTACGAAGATGTTGCCCTTTCCTTGTTCTTAACTACAGCGGTGAACTCTGTCTCCTAGAAACAAGACTCTGTCGATGAGTCCCGTCCCCTCGTGCACCAAGTGTCCAATGAGAGCAGAGCTTCAATCACAGACTCGTTGTCCGAGTTCTTCGATGCACAAGAAGTTTTACTGTCTGCTAGTTCCTCTGAAAATGAGGTACGTGTGAGAGCTAAACGGTTAGCGTTAGCAGTTCAGAATCAGCCAATGGTATAAACTGACATTTATGACAGCATAATGGAATTATTATTATTATGTCATGTCATGCAATGTGTCTTGGTTGCAGCTATTAATGGATGAGAAAAATGAAGAGATCAAATTAATCCAGACAGATGGGTCTTAAACTAATTTACTTGATTTAGTATCACTCTTCATTCCATCCATTCTGTCTGCAAAATGTTTTAAAGTCTTTATGATGTGTGTCATAAAACAAGTAAGCCCTCACTTCAGTCTCCTCTTCCTCCAGTGTTCATGCAGCATGGAGCTAAATGGAAAATGGAAGTTAATTACTTTAATGTAAAAATACAGCAAGTTGAGAAAATGACACATTACTCATCACATTGGTCACCAGGTCCCAAGGGACCATACGCAGGAGATTTTCTGCTGACGTGACAGGATGTTGAAATAGACCCGCCTAGTCCCTTTCTGCAGGTGCTGTAAAGAATGTATCTATTAACTAAAGTGTGGGTGTTTTTTTAGGTATCAGAGGATGACTCATACATTAGTGACATCAGTGACAACATTTCCATGGACAACTTCAGCAATGAGACAGAAAGTGAGAGACCAAACTCAGGTAAATGATGAGACATACATTGTGGGCTGGACTTAATAAAAATGTTAATACAATACTGGCCTCACTGCAGTTTTATGGGTTCAGATATAATTCTCTACAATTACTTAATTTCCATATTTGGTGGTGGGATAACCACACCAAGAGCTGACTTGACCTCTTAACCGTCTGTTCCCAGACTCTACCCTTTATCAGCGTAGATCCGGCCTGCCCTCGCCCAGTCCCAACAACAGCACCATCAGCCTGTGGAACATCCTCAGGAACAACATCGGCAAAGACCTGTCCAAAGTGGCGATGCCCGTACAACTTAATGAGCCGCTCAACACCCTGCAGAGACTGTGTGAGGAGCTGGAGTACAGCGAGCTGCTGGACAGGGCTGCGAACACACAGGACCCCTTTGAACGTATGGTGAGATGGCACATTCACTGTTTGCTGTTTGAGTGTGTGGGAAAAGTCTCTTTTGCTCAGATCAGATGTTCACTTTGAGCACATTAATGGCCCCCTCTGACAGAAGCGGTTGCCCTTGGTGAAGCTTCAGTTTTAAGATTTTAAAAAAGAACGCTTTCAGGGGTTTATGCTAGAATTCGTGGAAATAATAACTCATTAAATCCGGGACCAGAAGGAGAACATTTTTTCATTCCGCTTGTGCACGTGACGTAAAATTATATTTGAGGGGTTTCCATAGATACACATTTCTGACAGTAGCCATACGTATTACAGTAATGACCTGACAATCACAGCAGTGGCAGATATCAAGGTAAATATCACTTTTTATATGGATGTTCAATCAGTGTTAATGGTAAATGTAGTCAATTGAAGCAATAAATTCCATTGTGCGTAATATATTTACCAAGAAAACAGAGTTTCACTGCTTGCAGAGCCGTGCCAGAAATACAAATACCAGGATGCTTTGTGCAGACGCTACTGACGCCCAGACAAAATATAGTGATGATACTACCAAGTTATTCAGTACGCCAGAAAAATATTTTAGTTTGTCAGTATGCTAAACTGCATCCGGTTGCATTTGGCAGTCCGCAAGTCGACATGCTTTTTGGGCTTTTTTTTTTTTACCAACAATCCTCTTTGCAAAATATACGTCACATTGACTGAAAGCATCGACAGATGACCTAATGAATTGAAACTGAATTAAAAAGAAAAGTACAGTCTGTGACTTGGAATGCAGCAATAGTGTAGATAAGGGTTATAAGCTGCCCCTATATGCAGGAAAAAACATAAAAACATGGAGGCTCAACGGCAGCACATAACAGATATTGACGTATTTATCATTCACAGTAAATGCCCAACATAAATTAACACAGCATTTCACCAAGAGGCAACAAGTAGGCGACACAACTAATAATGTAATGGTCATCCGCTCTCTCGGCCCTGCTAGTCTTGGCTGTCTGCACACCTCTAGGTTCAAGTAGTGAGAAGTAAAACGTTAATCCATAGCAACACCCTTTTGGGCTTTCTCAAGGTTTGGCATCACCAATCAAAAAAAACTGCCCGCACTGACATTGATATCAACATAATGATTCAGTTTCTGTTGGCATCACAGGGCTATTTGAGCAAAGACCCCACCAGTCAGGGTTTGATCCTGGCAAACACTCACTGGCTTGGCAATGTATTTATTTTGTTAAGTGACTATCAAGCACAATTGTAAGAACTCATTTCTTTTTGCTGGCTGTTATTCCGCTAGAACAGTTACATCATGTGCAAGAGTCCCCAATCTCTTTCCAGCAGGAAGATTCAGATTCAGGGTTTCACTTTTGCTCCCATTTGCATTGACTTACTATGTTGTTTTGTGTGGGAGGTGTGAAGAAGATGCAGCCTGTGAAGTCCCATAGTTATTAAGCCATATACAGTATATAAATGTGAAATGAATAGCATATGAAGTTGGTGTCAGCTCCAATCTTTGGCCTCCCATTATGACGTGGAAGTAATTACCGGTGCTCTCCTGGCTCAGTGCAACTAATGGAGGGCTATCCAGAAATGTACTCTGCTCATTACGAATGAATATATAATATATGGTACTTTAAAATGATGATATACCTCAGCGATCTGTTGAACTCTCTTCTTTTTTTAATCCTCGAGGTACTCACAAGGTCAATTTAGCTCATTACTCATTATTCCGTAATAATAATAAAGCACTGCTAACTGTATGAGTTTGTTTTTGTGCAGGTGTACATAGCTACTTTTGTCGTATCCGGCTATGCATCCAGCTACTACAGAACTGGGGGAAAGCCTTTCAACCCCCTCCTGGGGGAGACATACGAATGTGACAGGCCAGATAAAGGCTTGCGATTTGTTGCAGAGCAGGTATTCATGACTCCTAATTTCTGTGCTATTGACAATTATAGTATAATAATAACAATGCAGTGAAAGCATGCTTTTTGTTACCCTTTACATTGCCAGGTCAGTCATCACCCACCGATCTCAGCTTGCCACGCAGAGTCTAAAAACTTCATATTCTGTCAAGGTAGTGGAATATAGAAATTAATCTGAACCATTGTCAGTGTCTGTAAAGTTAAAGTTACCGCGTAAACACATTTATGTGAACATTCTTCTTTTTCTTATTGGTTTTGTAGATGTGAGGTGTAAGAACAAGTTCTGGGGGAAGTCAATGGAGATTATTCCTGTTGGCACCACTCATGTAACTCTGCCGGGGTAAGTCTCTTCTGCATCTATCGTTTACTCGAGGACTGGAAACACGCACATACTGTACAATGCAGCGGCCATGCCAGTTAAGAAGCAATGTCTACGTCTGTCAAGTTAAAAGGAATTGTGTCTTGAATCCTATTTTTTTGTTAGCTTTGGTGACCACTACGAGTGGAACAAAGTGACATCCTGCATCCACAACATTCTCAGTGGACAGCGCTGGATCGAGCACTATGGGGAGATCTCCATCAGAAACTCCAGCAGTGATATTTGTCAGTGCAAGATCACTTTTGTCAAGGTGAGGCAAACTTTTTGAAGACTCAAGCCTTATTAAGAAAGGTGGGGCCCTTCAAACAATAACATAAAAATATCCCTCCATGTTGGTAGAAAAGATAAACAAAATATTATTTATTGTTATGCTCTTGAACTACTTTACATTCTTCAGTTGGTAAATGTGACACTTAAGGCTGAATGATGCTTCCTTGCATGGTGCTGCAAGACAACACTGAATTGCACCTTTCAAACACAAATGCTATCAAAGCCCTTAAGGATTGATGTCACACCAGCATACCACTTCCAATCAAGTATATCCTAGTAGTAGTAGTAGTGTAGAATATAGTGACAAATAAGCCACAACATGAGTCTATTATGTATTCCCAGTCAATCATCCTGTCACGCTTTCTTTCTTTCCTCTCTCTCTCTCGCTCTCTCTCTCATTTGCCATATACTTGTGTTGGTAGACATCCCTCATCTTAATAACCTACAAGCAGTAAAAAAAGGGCATTTTTCCATGTACATGAGTCACACACAGGCATAATAAATGCTGTAGTCTATAACCCTTCTACACAGATGGTGCTCTTCACCTGCATGCCATTAAGAGCATGCAGTTTGATGTGTGGAAGCTTTTACTGAGAGGAGAAGGTTAATTGCTTTAGCCTGTGCCCATTTGAAAGACCCCCTGAAGCTGTGCAGGGTAGCAAGTCCAGACATGTCAGAAGTCATTATGCATCTTCGTCTCCCATTAAGCCCACCAGCCCAGCACACACTGTGGCTTGTGATTGGTTTACATAACAGTAACACGTTCTGACTGCAAGAGAACATGATCTGGATCCACATGCCCACTAAGAGCGTAATACTATGTTCTTCTCCACCTGCCAATTCTTGTCCCAGGCCAAATACTGGAACTCAAGCGTGAACGAGGTGGAGGGAGCCATCACGGATAATAAAGGGAAGGTCGTCCACAGACTCTTTGGAAAATGGCAGGAAGCAGTTTTCTGTGGAGACCCACCCTCAGCCACATGCATCTGGAGAGCAAGTATGACAAGTTTATATTACGAGAATGCACTCAACGCCTTTTTGCATTGCATATCAGCCTCTGACGCAGTGGATGTTATTTATGTGCAACGTAGATGCAATGCCAGTAGACCTTGAGCAGTACTATGGCTTCACTAAGTTTGCTATTGAACTAAACGAGATGGACCCATCCCTGAAACTGCTGCTACCACCCACAGACACCAGACTACGTGTGGACCAAAGGTACAAGAAATCAACTGTGTTTTCATGCACTTAACAGTGGTTATTGTTGCTGTTCAATAACCTGGTTTCTTAAACATCAGTAAACAGGAAGATTTCAAAAATATGATTTCTGTCAGAGAATCAGTATATCATCTGACATCGATATAAATAGAAACTCAATGAAGGTGAATATCTGAGCACCTTTCATCATCTAACATGAATCTCATTCATATCATCTTGATACAAGCTGTCTAAAAAAATGCTCACCCAACTCTAGGATCAACATACATACAAAAATAGAAAGTAACTGCAGAGGCTTTCTGATTTCAGACCTAATTTTAGCTAACATTAGGTATAAAGTAGTATACACAAGGCACCATCATGTGTATACTTCACAGAAGAAGCACTTTGCCATCAAAGTAATTACACCACTTCAAGTCCATCAATATTCTGAGTTATGTATCCACAATTAGGTTATCTTACTGAAATGATGTCAAACCAAAGAACATAAGTATTACATTTGAATATGACAGATGAATGTTTTCCCATCTTTGCATAATGAATGTGTGTCTGGCTGGCAGACTGCTGGAGGAGGGAAACCTGGAGGCTGCAGAGGAGCAGAAGCAGCGGATTGAACAGCTGCAGAGAGAGAGAAGGAGAGTCCTGGAGGAGGACAACGAAATACATCAACCTAAATTCTTCAGGTAGCCTAAATATCCAGATGTATTAGTTCCTCACTGAGAAAGTCATCTGTGGGAAAGTCTGTGTTCTTACAGTAATGGTGCTTTATGCAGCCTGTCTCACAACTTCAATTTCAACACTTCCAAGTATCTTCCACGGTATTTATCACTGCCTTGCTTTTCTTCTGCCTCCACAGGAAGTCAAAGGATGATACCTGGGTGAGCAACAACACATACTGGGAGCTGAGGAAGGACCCTGGCTTCACCCAAATAGATTTCCCTCTGCTTTGGTGACCCCTGAACTGCAGATCACGCACATTTTCGACCTGCACAGCCTTTACTGCGATCCAGGATGGGTTCTAGTGACGTCTGCATCCACAGTCTTACATCCACATTCAGTACTGGTCTTCTTTACTGCAGTTCATCAAAGTTATTGCCTTAATAGCAAGTGCTTATGTAAGTTATGTAAACATGATTATGCAAACATATTATGAGAATGTTGATTCATTTGGTAAATGTTGCCCATATTTTCACCTGATATGGTACACTGTACCACTTAAACTGAGAAAAGGAAAACTACTTGACAAATCCTAACTGGTCTACACTAGCTTAAAATGTATTGAACAACTGGTCGCTGTTGTCTTATCATGGACATTCTCTACCTCTGAGATAAACTAGCCTTGATATGCCATCGATGAAGTGTGTACACATCCGATATTTATTCTGCACCTGCCTGATGCCTTACTTGTTGTACACATTTGGTTTATTTTATTGTTGTTGCATCTCTGAGATCTTTTTAAATATATGTATGTTTTGTAAGGACCGATCAAGGATTGTTCAAATGATCTTTAAATCCTTACTCAACTTTTCTTTCCGTCTCAGAGCAGTCATTTCTGCTTTTTGCTAAGAGTGTGTGAATGATTGTGCAACTATGAGCAGCAGTACTAGCAACCATTTTTCACCATTGTCTACCTGAACCCCGGGCTTTGAGACCAAAAGTGTCCAAAATGATGTTCCGTGAGCTCAAATAAAATCTCCGATGTTTTCTTTTTGTGGAGTAATTTGTGACTTTTCAAAACTCTGAAAGCTATGAACCAGAGAGTTATCACAACTTCTACTTAAAAGGTGCAATTGGCAAATTTTAATAAATGAATAAAAAAAGGAACTAAGATTTTTACAATGTCATCTATGTATTGTGTTGCAGAGATATCTACTGAAATGATCTTGCTTGCCCGGGCCAGACTTCCTCTCACTTGTTTCTTGAGAGGCGATGTGATGAGTGTAGCATCCAGTCTGCCTTCAGTTGTTAGCATGAGTTGCTAGCCGTATCAACTAGCATTCAACAGTGCAAACCCCAGTAGTGGGGGTCAGAGCGGACTGTTGCTTATTCTAGTTGGTAGTTGGCTTTTTCTTGAAACAAATGGCTGTACATTTAGATTGTGTGGACCCAGTAGAGGTGAAATGCAGTCCCCTATTTCTCTGGAGCGTGTGGCCATGACCTTTAACTGACATGTCACAAATGTTGGTTAAATGTGGCAAGAGAAAACAACTGAATCATCAGTTTTGATGTCCATGTCCACAAATGAGGAAGTTCATCTTGTGCTTTCAGAGCAGCTCAAATATTATTCTCCGGGCCATCAAATTGGGAGCAACAAGAATACCCCATGAAAGTGAAGTTATGTTACCTCTGGAACCTTTGGGAGGAAGTGAAAGGTTAAAAACACTTGCACATTTCATGTTGCATGGGAGCATTACCATCTTAAAAGAGCCCTTGCCAATGTCTTGCTTGTTACACTGTTATATGATCGAAGGTGAGTCTCCATAAAATAACGGTTTCACCACTGAGGTAACTTTATGTGTTACAAGGGTGAAAGATAATATGAAAATAAAAGGAGGATTTGCTCAGAGCTGCAGGTTTTGGCTCCTCCCACCATGGTCATTTCGTGGGTTGGCCACAAACAGTGATCTCCAAATAGAAACCTAGTTTTAAAGAATAGTGCAGCTCACAATGTGCAGTTTTTCCTTGTAGCTGTGTGACACAGATCTGGCTGGGTGAACTGTTTTCTGCCTCAATTGATTAGATGCTTGCATACAGCTAACTCATTCAATTCACAGCTTTGGGATTTAGCCACTTTATGTGCTGGACCTCTTGTCTATACTACTGTACATGTTGCTGTAGTCTAACTAGAATCAAAGGCCAAAAACAATGATGGAGTCCTGAAACAAGTTAAGGTGATCAGATAATTATGAATAATATGATAAACCATTTTAAATTGATGAACAAACACTGAAATACTGAGCTAACACTAGTGGCTCCTAGTGCCTACACTGTTTATTTCATCCGTCAGTACAAGAGCATTGTTCAGAAGGAGCAAGATGCTGAAGTTTTTATCATCCCCGGATCTTTAACTTTTATGGGTTTAAAACATACAAAATACTTGGTAATTTAAATCTAATGTGTCTGTTCAGAGTTCAATACTAACATAGAATGAAGTAGCATTCTGCTGACTGGTCTGATCTAAATCAGAGGAAGTACACACTTCAAGATGTGAAATGAAGCTGGTGAACCTTTTACTTATGTCCACTAGGTGGCGACAAATAGCCATCAATGGTGCGTAGACGGTACAAAGACCTCCGGAAACCGAGCAGGATGACATGGAGCATCCTGATATATATCATAATAATAATAATGATAATTATTATTATATTATATTCATATTACTTTATTATAATCCTGACCATTGTTTTTATTACTTGTATCATTATTTGTATTATTATTATTATGTGTTTTGCTTAGCTTCAGTAACACGCCCTGTAGAGGGAAGGCGGGGCCTCTGCGCGTCTTTTGTCCAAAACAAAAACCAGCTGCTCAACTAACATGGAGAAGTATTGTCTGCTGTGAAGGTTCCTCTTCAGGTTCGTCTCTCAAACAAGGATTTCGGGTAAGTGGTCGAACATGTATCCTCTGCATTTAGTTTTTGTTTTGTTCTGCAAGCAGACGAACTTACGAGCACAACAACTCGAGACTGTTGTGTTTTGCTGAATTACGCTACCCGCCTGCAACGTTTGTTACTTTTCCATTGTGAAAAAGAGGCTATTTCTTTAAATATTCTGAGAAAGTGTTCTGAAAAGTGAAGGAAAAGAAGTAAGGATTGGCTGATGTGAAGGAGGAGCTCACATGTCCTCACTCTTCCACACCATTGTCTCCCTCACAGAGTTTCTTCAGAGATGTTTGCCACAGCCACCAACAACTTTGTGGAGGAGGTGGATCATGGAGGCCTGCTGATCCCAGTGTCCAGCCTGAATGACACCATTGCTCTTCTGACAGTGGTGGTGAAGCGCAGACGTTTCTGGCTCTGGCAGAAGCCCAAGTACATTCCAACAGATTTTAACCTCAATGATATACTCACAGGAGACACGCCTATAAAGCCAGGTGAACATCAAACCCCTCTGTAATGCTGAGGTGTATGTATTTATTATTTGAAGACCACAGAAAACTGAAATGTTTTGTCCACAGGTGTCATAGAGACAGATTTCATCAAATACAACGGGACATTTGGTGACAACATTCAGGGAACCATAGATGGCAAATTCCCCTACTCCAGTGTGAGCATCCAGGGTAAAGACTCTTCCAAACTCCAGTCATCGTTTGGCAGTTTAAAAAAAGAAGAAGTGGACGTGCAGAAGTTGCTGCGAGAGTCCAAGGACAGGTTAGTTCCGCCCACTAGTTTCCACTGTCCTGTCTCAGAGAGTTAAATAGGGTTGAATTGAAAGAAAAACACTGTAAATATCATTTGACATGCAGCGTGTTTAAGATCTGCAAACAGCATGAATGATCTTTGTCCGACCATAAAGTTACTCGGGTGAATATTAACACTCACAAAAAAATTGCGTAGTTTAGTTTTTAGTTTGGGAATGGAATCTAGATAAACTTTAGAGTATTTCCCAGTTTCATAATATTCCAAGAAGGCTCCTTGTGAAACATTCCACTTGTGTATTTGTGAATTCAACATGGCAGGATCCTGGATATGACCCATGGGCTGGTCCAGCAGACTAAGGAGAAGTCCAGACAGGTTTTTGGGATTGTGAAGGAGCGTATTTTGACGACTCAGCCCTGTTCGGTCATAGAGGAGGTGCAGCAGGGAGGACAGTGTGGAGGAGCACTGAGCCTCTGTGGGCCCAAGAGCACAAAGGTACAGTGCAGTATACAACTCATTTATTATAGGAGTGTAGCGTCTGTCATTTTATGTGTGAGGGTTCATCACAACCGCAAATCCTTCCCTTTTTTATTTCTTGTTTAGAAGAAGGGAAATCTGTGCCATTTATCTTGCAAATTCTTACCAATTGTTGGTGGAAAATTAGATTGAACCTGCTCTTTGTTAATTGAGTTGCTCCGTGTTGTTTTCAGTTATGCAAAGAGGAAGAAGAAGTCTTTGCTCTCTGAATCAGACACTGGTGTCAAAACATTCACTGTCCTACCTAGATGAATGTTTACAACCTTTGGGGGTCTACACATGTCCGATGCACTGAGAACTGTTCTTCAGCTGTAACACATTGTTTTAACGTGGATATTTCCTTTTAAACAAACTGAGTTTTGTTATAATCTGTGTGTTTGGCCTCGCATGTTCGCGGCATTATTACAAATCTGCAGGTTTCCTTGAAGGAGAATGGGAGCTTGAGTAAAGACAGTAATGTCACCATGGAGATCCCCATCCATACTACCATTGCGTATGCCCTCATAGAGCTAGAGATCAAACATGATGGGCGCTATGGTGAGAAATTATTCACGCACAACTGATTAAACGCTACTGCGGTTACATTTCATATCGTGGGTATTCAAAATGTTTTATTTTCCTCAGAGCTGTGTCTGATGTCAGACACCACCGGGTATTTTGAAGTAGATGGCGCTCCTAAGAAAGGACTGTCGGGCATCGTTGGAGCTCCTGACTCTGAAAACAGCCACCTTACACAAGGTAAATTACTGTTTTCATCTCTGAAGCCATAAAACACGTGAGTATAGATAGCTGACATAACAAGCACATGACGTGTTCAGAAATGCATGCACAAGGAGCCTCTACAGATTAGAAGCCTCCTGTCTTATCATAATGGTGTGGTAACTGCTTGTTAAAACGTGTTTTGACCTATATTATAAGGTCTCACGTGTCAACTTGTGCGGCTTACTTTTTAGTTTTGTGCCTGGTTCTATCTTAGTGTTTAGTGGCCTGCTGCATGTACACATTTAGTCTATGGGAGGTGGATGATGAGGTGTATCCATTTTGTATTTTATTTAGAGCTGGAGCAACTGAGAGATCATTTCCAGCTGCTCTCAGCTCTTCCTGCCACCACAAGGTCTTCTCTGCTCCGACAAATCACAGAGGTTATGGCGGACCGAGGGGCCGTCAGTTCACTGCAGAATGTGGTAAGCGGCAACACAAAGTTATCTTCTGGAGTTAGCGTTTGGAGCTTCTATAAAATTGGCTTTTAAATCTAGGTGTCATCCTCTGTCTCAGCTGGAACAGATGTGCTCTGATAAGAGACCGGCCCTGGGTGATGTCACAACAACAGAGTCCCAAAAACAGAACATCCAAGCAATTCTGGACCTTTTAGAGCAGTCTGGTGAAGTGGCTCCCAAACCAGTCCTCTCTGCGTTTCACCTCATCGCCAGCGCCATGGATGGTGAGAAAGCTGTGACTTAACTGAAATGTTGCTTGAATTTCTCACTGTGAAAAAACAAAACATCTCCATGTAAGGTCAGAAAGAGACGTATGTTCAGTCGCAGAGTTCCCATTGCATACAGAAGTCTTGAAAATCAAATTTCCTCAAGCTCTGTTTCCATGTTTTATCTTTGTCTTTCAGAGATGACAAACGATTGTCTTTCTGATTTGGGAACGTGCTGCAGCCTAACCGCTGTGTTCCCGGTTCTGGAGCTACTGGTTAGTAAAGGCAGTTTTCACAAATGTGAATAACTTTTCCTTTTTTTTCACGATTTATCCCATTGTATTAAACTGCCTTTTATGTCCCTGTCACATCCGCTCCAGGTGCAGTGCGTATCGGGGATGGGGGAGTTGCCTCTAAGCAGCGCAGGATTAGCTGCACTGACGGAAGACGTCTACGAAAAGACTGAACGTCTGTTTGCCGCCTCCAATGTGTCCCTGAAGAGAGATGGAAACACAGTGAAGACAGAAGTAAGCCACGTGCCTGGAAACCTTCCTCTGGTCCTGTGTATCGCTGTCAGAGGACTCGCCTCGTTGGCCCACTGTGATTTGAACTGAAGACACCTTTTTTAATATCCACCCTTAACTTGAAACTTTAAAAGCACTGGAATGAGGTAAAGGAAACATGTAGATCAAGTGTTAGGGATCTGTTTTTCTCCCTTGCAGTAGAATTTCCACTAAGACAACGTTTCTGTATGGTAATTATATAAATGTACTCGTGTCGAAACTAAGTCAATGAATTAGTCGACGACAAATGGTCAAATAAATGGACAATCAATTAGTTTAGGTCATTTTGAAGCGGTCGCCTTCGGCTCTGGGAAAAGTGTGAAACAAGTGGTTACAATCATAAAAATGATCCACTTTGAGTCTATTACTTATTGCTAAGTAAGAGAGAAACGTGTTCTTACTAAAAGTTGAGCCACACATTCAAGCCAATTAAAATTGAGGAACAAAACATTAGCTGCAGCTCTTAAATATACTATTTCACAACTGAATTCAGAGTTACAGGCTTTGATGTGGAATGTTTACTATATGGTACATTGTTGGCACCTGCTGGTGCCAACACTAATATACACACTAATATAGTATATGTACTAATATACACTACTAATATACACACTAATTTGAATGTAATATTCAGATTTTACTCTGAATGAAAATGTAAGAAAAAGGGTTCAAAGACAGGCACCTGGTTCTTACCATCTTCTTTTGGGTCATACTATCTAAAAGAAGCCTCTTGATTTCATTGCGTTCTCAATTAGATTTTATCTACAGATTTGTATTTGTAATTTTCTAATACCATGATCTGGCTGAATACTAGATTCTGATTGGCTGTAGGGTGGCCGTTAATTCCTGATATAGGACAAGGAATACATAAGAGGGTAATTATGTCAGTGTGCCAGACTTTGGTGCCAGTTCTATTAAAGTGAATGAGGCAGGCGTTGCAAATCCCACTGTAACCCTTCAAACATATCTGTTGTTTCACCTTTGACTGCAAATTGCTTTAACAAAATAATAAAAACATTGATGTTGTTTTTTTAATCAAAGTGAAGTTGTTCTTGTTATTGGTCTCCAAACAGATCTTGGCTATATATGCACACACCTTTATTTGTTGATCTTCTTTGTGCAAAACAAACTTAAGTCCTGATATGCATGTCAACTTTGAGTTTTTGGGCATGATAAAGCCTCCAAAAAAGTAAATTAATCTTTGAGGAAAAAGAAAAATTCCTACAAATACAAATCGGTCCTCTCCGAGGTCGCCGGTGCGAGGGCTTCAGATTTCAGTTTCCATCCAGGCCGGTCATCATTTTATCTTCCTCAACAATTGTGTGAAATTGTAATAATTAACATAAAAGTTATGGCCAAGAACAGTTTTGTGTGGTCACAATGACCTTTCATCGCCAAATTCTGATCACGTCAACCTTGAGTACAACTGGATGTTTGAGCCATATTTGAGGAAATGAGAATAGGTTTGACGTGAGGTCTCACTGACCTTGACCGTAGACCACCAATCTAATCGGAACCGACCGGCACACATGAAGCCTCTGGCCTCAACAATAACAGGGACAAACACGCCACCTCAGATCGTTAAATATCTTCTCCTCCAGTTTGTGAACACATGTTCACGTTTGTCAAGTAATTCCGGCAAAAGAGCAAAACAAAAGTGGATCATTAGAAAACACCAGTTATTTATTTGACATCTGAAAATACATCTTTTCTGAATTCTTGTAAAATATACCTTTTTATAAGTAAATAGGAACTTTATTTAAAACAGTTAAGTTTTAGTAATATCACATCAGAAGGGATGATTCACTGAGATTTAAGTACCCTGATCGAGAGTTCTGTGGAAAGTTTCTTTTGAACAAAGACAGCACCATATCGTCAGAAATACTTGCATGAAATAAATGCCTGACAAACAATCAACATAATTAATGTAATATGTTGTGCTTGAGTGAAAGAGAATTAATGGGTAAACACTACAGAATTATTTTTCATCTGTACATGAAACAGTGACTCGTATGACGGAGCATAAATGCAGCCTTGAGTCTCAAAAATATGATACTATTCTACATGAATGACAGGTTTGTAGTGACAGAATGAGATGATGTACTGGAGCCATATGCACTGTAAACTGTAACACTGAGGTATCGTTCTTTTCAATGAGCAATATCTCCTCGTTTTTGCAAAATAAATACACTTTACCTATTTTACATAGAGCATAAAAATAAAAAAACGGACGTGACAAAAATTGCTTTTGCTTTTAAAATATCCTGACACAAGTATGTTCTCCCAATCGACATGAATAGAAAGGCTTCTTTTTTAAAATGGCCAATAAATAAGTACACTTCCTGTGCTTTGGGAGTTGCATAGAGAGCTAAAAAGGAATCTGGCAGTTCAGATCAAGGTGACTGATACAGCTTTGTGCAAGACCTATATTCACACAGGCCTGATGTGTCCCGTTGGTGCAGATTTGAATCCTCCGTCCCTTAAGGTGTCCCCTTTCATCCCAAGCCCAGCAGCTCCAATAGCCACGTCTGTCCAGTCGGTTGTAAAACATCAGTAGACCCAGCTGACTGGAACCCACTGGGGCTCGATGAATAATCGCTCTACCACCTCTTGCAGTTGCTCAAAGGCCTTGTCCAGATTGTCATTGACAATAGTCAGGTCAAAGTAGTGGCTATATGCCCGACGGATCCGGGCACTCTCGTCCACAGTCTTCTTCAAATCGTTCTCCTGATACAGAGAGAGATTCAGCCCATTAGGATCATGAACACAACGACTAAAGGTTCATTATCATAAGTATTCAGAAACCTTACATGCTCTTAACATACCGTGAGTAGTTTGGTGGTAAGTCCAGCATCTATCACCGCTTTGTGCATAGCTCTTAGCGTATCCAGTTCAGGAGCAGCAATAAACACCACAAATGGCATAAATTCAGCAGTTTTCAACAATTTCAGGGCCTGGGCAGAAAATGTAACGTCACAACCAAAGATTTAGGGGTAAACAGATCAACACATTGAAAGCGTGTTCCTTTTGACTCACCTGAGGATTGACGTCCAGGATGCAGGTACGGCCTGCATCCACCACTTCATGGATGGAGTCGATCTTGGTGCCATAAAGGTTGGCGTCATACTCGCCATGCTCCAGATAACGGTTCTCCTTGATGTCCCTCTCCATCTCGTCTCGCGTCACAAAGCAGTAGTTCTGGCCGTCTCTCTCCTCTTCCCTCGGATGTCGTGACGTGACTGGAGATAAGCGGTGAGGAGACGTGTTACATGTACAGCCAATCTAGTTGCAGACAATGCAACTACCTCTGCTGCCTGTCTCACCCACTCACAGGGTACAGTGGTTCCATATCGCAGAGGGTTCATGACGATGAGTCTGTTCTTCAGGCTCCGCCTCCCAACTCCTTGGGCTCCAATCAGAACCAGCGTTTTCCTCTGAAACGGTGGCATCTTGGCTACTTCCTCATAGATCTGCAGCTCATAACGGTCAAACTCTGTTCAAGGCAATTCACAGGCTGGATGAGTACCATAATGTTGTCTGTGCACTTACAGTTTCACACTGCAAACTTTTCACAACATTTCTTGGAAGTACACAAATAAGATCCAGTGGTGATGCACACCTGCATTCTTTGAAGTGAGGTACATCATTTTTTTCTTCTTTTTCTTCGCAGTTCCACAGATCATCCCTGAGATCAATTTAAAGAAAGTATCAGATCACCACATGGTGGTGCTAAAGCCAAGTCTTTTCTGACTATCATGACAACTTAAGAACAAGGAGCAAGATGCATGGTGGGAATGTGTTGGTTTGGGCAAATATGATTTGAACTAACCTGAGCCAGAAGTATCCCAGTCTCTTCTCACAAAAGCTTTCCTCTTCTCCTCCAAGAACTGACTGGGGATGAGACCAGTCGCTCCACCATCAACTTTGCATGCCTAATCAGAAATCGGACCAGTTAAGAGATTAAATATTTCACACACATAGTAAAATCTTCTTCTCCTCATCATTGGCAGCGTCTTGCAGCTTTTCACTTCTAATTAGATGTGCAGCTCTAGTTGAAGCAGCCCTGGCCTCGTCAGGAATACATCTTCTCACCTGCCACCAGTTGGGGTCCTCCTTGTTGACTACATGCAGGATGTCTCCCTTGGAAAAGGCCAGCCCTGCCTCTTTACAGGGGATCAGGTTGTCTGTTGTCGGATTATAGTTGAAGTGAGGCTTCAGAAAAACCTACAACATAGAGGGTGTTAACAAGATATCAGACTATCAAATCATACAGAGAGCAAAAACATACAGGATTGAGCAACACCATGTTTGTGTCTGACTGCTCGTTAAATGTCAAAATAATAGTATTATTCAATTAGTCTTCTTATTCACAACTCTTACCATAACTGAAACCCAACAAGCACTTAACTAAATCCTCCCTGGCACAAAGGTCAGTGTCTGACATAACCCTACGCACTGATCCTCAGTGTCAGCTGTTGCATGTGCACGTTACTGTAAGAAAAGAAGGGTGTGTGTGTCCCAGATAGTGTGAGGAGTGTTATTAATAGACCCTCACTAGGCTCAATTTTCAGAAGCCTGGCCTTCTGAGATCACCCAGGTCAGGCAGTTCTCCCTCAATCCCTGAAAGGTACAGTATGACAGCCTTGTACACTTGGCAAACCAGGACTTACACATCCACAAACGCATCCTGTATTCTGATATACTCAAACCACTTATTTCAAGATATCAATCTAGTTTAATAGAGTTTACTAAAAAAAAAAAGTTTCAATTCAATTACAGGATTTCTAGTATCCCACTGGGCAGGAAAACATAAAACGCAGCCTCCTTTTTCCTCACTCACCTGTGGAGGTGCCGGCGTGTCTCTGTAGCTGGGCAGCACCTTGAGTGTGATGCTCCCACTGCAGTCCCCCAACAGCTCCTGGAGTTCATGGGGACTCCGACCGACCTCACGACCGTTCACCTCGCAGATTATGTCTCCTGTGTGCAGCATGCCCTGCCTGTCAATCGAGCTGCCGTGCAGGATCCGTGCAATCACCATCTCTCCCCGCTCCACACGGAATGTCACCCCCTGAAAGAGTCATTTAATATCATGCATTCACACTTCATAAATCGTGCCGCAGGTCTATTTTACGGCATGGTCTCGGGTTGCAGTGAAAGAAAAGAACTCGTGGCGAGTTACTATGTACAACTAAGTCAGACTATTAAGCTATTCATGGTCAATAAAAGAGGACATGAATAAAACAGTTAACACGTTGCCTCTGCAGAGCTGTGGTTGATGTAAAAGCCTGGCTAACTTACCAGTGGCTCCCCGGCTTTCTTCCGGATGCCAATCATCCTGACGGCATCAGCTGGCATGAGTGAACTTGTCAAAAAGGCGTTGCTGTTCACTTCAGTGTGGGGCATTTCATAGCACTTTGCAGCCACTTTATCATGAGCCTCCATCAAAGACTGAGGCAGAAACGAGAAGAACAGGGAAGGGAAGTACAGACCGCAATAAAAGCATGGTTCACAATATCTGTATTTTACAATTTCCTCAAGTATATTGACATAATTTGCTCACTAAGACAATCAGCACTATTGTGTGGTTCATGCACCAACATACAAAACCCTAACAGTGATTGCCACTGCAACATGCATTTAAAAAAAAAAATGAAAAAACTCTTTTATGACTGCATCGACTACGTAATTGATAAAATAGAGAAGATGAATCAGTCTGGTTCTTACCCTAGCAGCCAACATTGTTCAGAGACTACAAACTGCATCAGCAAATGTGAAGATTTACTGAAACAGTACGTGACAGTCTTCTCACCCTGACTTTACCCACATAACTCAGCCTGCTATTGGCCCACGGAAATACACCCACACCCTCCCATGCCGCCGCTTGTAAGTGATTGAGAATATGAAGGGCGACAAGGAAGCAGAACTGCTACCACTTCAGAGAAGATTAACATGGTTATAACATGCTCTGACGCCGTTCATACAATTATCTGGTCCATTCGGCCCCATTAAAAAGTGTGGACAAGAGGAATGAGGTCAAAGATACCTTAAAGTGCGGCTCCTGGAGGATTTTGACAAGCTCAGCAGCGGTAGCATCGTTTTCTGGCAGGTTGTTGAGGGAATCCAGGATCTCTGTTACCAGCTGAACATTATCATCCCGCACGGCTTTTAATTTAACTTCTTCCAGACGCTCATGGGCCTACACACACACACACACACACACACACACACACACACACACACACACACACACACACACACACACACACAAACATGAAAAGCATTTCACATTGAACTACACCCAGTGAGCAGACCGATGGCACAGGGGTAGATAAGATGGACACCTGACAGAAGGGTCCACAAAGGGTCTTTTGTATCTCAAAATTGATATACATTTATGGGAACTCAGAGTTTAACAGCTTACATTTCTAACACAGGGAAAAAGCGATCATATGGTTAATCCTTAACTGATAAAGGGAATTTAACAGTTCAATGTAGTGTCTATGACCACATTTAATATTTCTATTCGATATGACATTACACCGCAACCTGCATACAGGCCCATGTAGCAGGAAAAGCAGTTCTCCGTTTGTTAGAAATGAGGACAAGAGCTTGCCTGTGACAGGTTTTCTACATAAAGCATTATATTCATAGATATAGACATTGAACTTTGTGACCTTATTCTGTATTGGAGATTTTTTTTCCTCTTATGCAAGCCATTTGTTCTCCATGCTGTCAACCTCGTTTAGCGATGTGAACATTTGATTTAAATGGTGTTACAAGAGAGAGGCAGGCTAAAATGGAGTGTTTCATGAAGAAGGTGAATACGTTTATTTAGGCAAACAGCCTGAGAAAAATAATTGTTATTCGACCATTACAGCATCTAAACATGATGAATCTGTATGAATCTGAAAATGAGGGTATGTTCTTTTTAGGTGAATATGCAAAGCTCAATTGTTTCTCTCTTCTAACAGACGAGCATAAGAGCATAAGACCTCTCACAGACCTCGCACTGGACAGGAAACATTTTCTTCAAGTAATTTAAACCTCAACACCGCAACAATGATCACACGGCAAGATTAGTTAACGTCACAGGGTAGCAAGATGCTGTGCATATACTTGTTTAAAAACCATGTACGTATGTTTTAGAGAGAGAGGTCGGCTTGAACTATTTCCCCTCCAGCCCACAAAAATAAGCATTTAGCATTAGTCGGAATATGTTATTAAGCCTCACAGGATAAACTGTCAAGGCAGTCGTCATCCTGCACATGTGGCATCATGGGAAACTTATTACATTTTAATTTCCTCGAGCTCACAGTTACATTTGCTCCTCTACTAAACTATAGCTAGAGCTTTAGATTGCAACTGTGTGTGTGTGGGTGTGTGCGTGTTTTTTACCTTTGCAAGGGAGCGCACGATGGGGCTCTCCATGATGCCTCTGAGGAATATGAGGTCAATATCTTTGGCTCCTGAGCCTGATGGCAGGTATTTCAGGTTGTCCAGTACCTGCTGCATGGCTAAAGGGAAAACAATTCAAAGATTGTGTTAACAGAATGCAAAGCACACTCGAAACTTTTTAGTTTTAGCTTGAGTTACCGCTTTGTGAATGCAGCCCAATAAGTTAGTGACAAAGCTCACAGCCAGTTAAAGTCACTTTTATGTATTTATTCTGAGCCAATGGGACTATAATAAGAGCTTACAAGGCAAGAACAATAGTGGACAGTCTATCAATGGGCCAATTCAGAGAACGTCCTATATTTTCACTGCAGCAGCAACAAGCACGCACAGAGTCACAAAGGAATTGTTCTACCAACAGATCTGTCTTGTAGAGAAAGAGCACACAGCAATATTTTCATTTAATGATTTTAATTATCATAATTTCAAGAACATGAATAGAAAATACATTTATGTACTTCCCAATTAGGACATTTCCATTAGAAGTCATGCATCCTGTTTATTTTTTTTTATGAGAATAAGCAGTCCATTCTTATTTAGTTCAGATTGAATCAGAAGTAGACAGAATTACAGTCCTTGTACGAGCTGAAACATTGCTTTGCAAGTACATCATTTGACACATTTTCTTTTGTTATGCGTTATGTTGTATGTCACAGAGGGACAAATGTGAATAAGCTGCAAATAAACCCACACAACTATCTCTGGGCAGAGTACCATTGAAATGGTAATGAAATTGTGCACACACCATCGCAACAGTTCTGAGCAAAAGATTAGTTAGGACTTTGTCTTTGAATTGACAGCTTACCTTTGCCAGACTTCGCATTGGCCATAATCATGTTTAATATTTCTCAGCTCAGGACGGCGAAACTCTCTTAACACGGTCGAAAGCCGCCCAACTGCCTGCTTTCAGAAACCAAGGCAACTGGAGGGCTGGGAAGAAGAAAAAAAGACTACAAGTCAGTAGACTGTATGCCAAAATCATCATGAAATCAATCAAGCTTAACTGACATTTACTAACATATGTTACAAATTCAGATACTGCACGGATGCATGAAAGAGAAAACTAGTTTGTATGTTTCACGTGTATGTTAGCACAGAGAGCTATAATGAATTGAGGGAACGACAAAGAGGGTCATTGAGCGACAAAGGATGAGTCTCCTGGCCTTCTGGCTAAAGGTTGTGCCAGCCACACAGAGGGAGGCCTCTGGGGCCTCTGTGCAAACAAGACCTCCAAACAGAGTGAGGCAAAAACAGCCTTAGCAATGCCTTAGTGGGTAGGTGGACTCACAGAAACAAGTGCTTTCTAAAGATAGGTCCCATCTAACTGCATAGACATCATAAATACCACACAAAACTGTACTCCATCTATACAATGTCAGCAAAAAAAGGGCAGATAATCAACCAAAGCCAAAAAATAAACAAGAAAGGCACAAACTCACCGACAAACTGTTCAAATCATCAGTGCAGCACTCCGACACGGAGCCCCACGTTTTCTACAAAACACTCATCTGGTAACTCCGGACTGAAGAGAAAATTTAAATAAATCCCATTATTCTTCTTATATGGTGAAATTATCAAAGACAACCTAAAAACCCACCTAGGTGATAGAAGCAGCTCATGCTGGTAAGTAAGGTCCCTTGTACCCCAGGGTTGCCTTTATGGCCCAGACGTCTTCTGTTCATTTAGTAGTATTGTAAATGAAGCCACTGTGATTGGCTAAGTTAATCACATGACCTATATCTGTTTAGAGAAACCCATTACCTACCACCAAGTCAGACAAAGTGCAGCTCAGAAAGAGTGAGATTGGGTGTATTACTTGTTTTCTGCAGATTTGAGAAGATCAACTGCAACTAAAAGAAGGTTTGAATTTTATGAGACACATTGTCAAGGCCTATTTCACTGAATTACTATTAGATTGTTTTAGTAGTTGTTGTTCTAACGGGTCTGCAGTTGCTCACATAGGGTGGAAACAAAAGCAACCACGTTCTAAACACGTTTAAAATCAGACTTGTTGACAACCATACACATTTTGGAGAAGGCTACAATTCTCACCCATAAAACCTCAAACTGGATCAAAAATGTACAGACACTAAACTAACTGTATCCATGTATTACTGCTGAGGGTGTTAAAGATAAGATAAGATAATCCTTTATTAGTCCCGCAGTGGGGAAATTACAGTTAAAATGCACATTAAACCATTCTTTTGACGACATCAAACATTTCCAAACATCTTTTCACTAAGAAGAACAAAAAAACTTTCTCTACAAATTAGACTGGGGGATGTTGGGTAATTGTATTTTAATTGATTTTAACATTTGATGGAATGTTTAGTTGAGAACTAGACACATATATTATTGGGCATGCCAATGTATAAAAAGTTGATTTAGTAACTGTCCGCAAAAGTATTTATCTTGGTATTAAATGTGTTTATGTTACGAGTTAAATAAATATGTAATGATATAGGACCAAACTTAAGAGTATAATATCTGTATACGACTAACACTTTGGAATCAGAGTTATAGTTTGTCTCTCAGATACCTCAGTGGAGCATATCGATTGCTGTACTACGTACCAGTCACACACTCTGAGCTATTTCAGTTTTCACAAGTTAGGATCCAGTCTTGATGAATGGAGGAGCAGACAGATGGGACGTGAACTATGTGTGCTCATGAAAACCGATCACAAATAGTGAGGTTGCTCTAATGTCACGGAGACACACTCAAGTAGTTCACTCACAGTGGGGCTGAACCAAAGTCAGCCTTCAAGGAACAAGTTGGCTGCAGCGAAGCTAACGTTTCACGCGCATTGGGGCACGTGTAACCACTTCCTATGTGGAGTAACTTAGCAAAAAAATATAATGTTCGCGTAAACGCACAACGATGCGATGTTGTTTGTTGTATGTTAAACCGCAGATAACATGCTAGCGTGTCCTCGTTGTCGTTCACACAGTGGTGTGCGTCCCGGGACCAAGTTGGTGCTACTTTGTAGCTCCTGTGGAGGAGGCACGTTAGCGATGCTAACGATTCATAGCAAACACCAACGTGCGCTTACACGTGAAGTATCTGTCAGAGTGACCAATACAGGCATGTTAACAACAAAGCCAAGTAGTAGGAAGTAGCCCTATTTAACGTAGCTGCTCAACGTGTGTCCTTGTTGAGCAACGTGAGTCGCCAGCTAACGCTAGTAGCTAACCGTGACATCATGTGGCTCAGCCTCGTGAGCTAACGTTAGCTGGAGGTAGAAACCAGAGGGTCCCGTGATGAGTTCACGGTATGCGAGTGTCTGGAAAAAGGAATGAATGATACGTTACCTAAGATAACCAGTCACTCGCGCACGCGTCTCTCCATTTCCCAGTAAGCTGACTCGCAGAGAAGTTGCGCAGTGGTCACGTTAGTACGCGTTAAGTTGCTGGTGCTTTTCCAGCGTGCCTGTCTGCGTCCCTTCCCTCAGCTCCTCGTCCAGACAGACAGTGATGTGCTAATGACATCCAATGCCGTTCAGGTTATATCTAGCCCATTGAAATCCTGCACAACCCACCCATGTAACGTACTGTGAACTTTACCCTTCACCAAACAAGAGTGTGTGTGGATTACACCCATAGTTTCTTCAAATATCGTTTTGCCCAATCAAATGCAAAGACCCCATACATGTGCAAGAATGTTACCTCTGGCTGCTTTTGCTTGGAGACTGTAGACACTCGTTACAATAATCAGAGTTAGCAGCTCCTACAACTATTTGGTCACCATACATTCAAATAGTCTTCTTTGCTCAGTCACCAGGACTTAAAATCTCTAGTTAGGAATTTTAAAATGTGCCAAAATAGGTGGACATTTAGAGAGTTTTACTTGATCTATTCAGTAGTGAAGTGGAGTGGAGTAGTGTAACAGTAATAACAGATTGTTATTCTCATGCACCCTGTCAGTGTCTACTGACAACATGTTTATGAATTTGACTTTGAGGAAGCACTTACCTGTACACTGTACACTGTAACACTGTATCTGATCTTGCAGCCATTAATGGCAGCCGAGGTATTCCATCTGCACATATGGCTACAAATAATCGGATGTGTATCACCCATAAACATGAAGCACCAAACACTATCCCATTCACTAAATATAGTTTCAGCTGCACAGAAGCTTCTTTGGGAGAGCATGTGCTTGCATAGTTACAGAGAACCATGAAGCTTGGACCAGGTGTCATCCCAGAGTTAACCAAACTCTCAGGGTGATTCATTCTCTTTTGATGTATTCAGGTCACTTGATTGGATTAAAGTGTTAATCTGTTATCAGGCAAAATGGAGGCACATCTCAGATGGTTTGATATAACAAGTGTAATACATGCAATACGGTGGTTCACTCAAGTCACATCTATTAAACTCTCCCCAAAAAGAACATAAGCAGCAGACATGGAGTACAAGATATTTGCCCAACTTGAAACATTTTCCAAATATTTAGATGCCTGTTCACCAGTAGAGAGCACTGTTATTCCATCAGTGAATGACACGCATGCTGTGTTATGTTCAACATATAATACTCCACAGGCAAGGTAGTATAGTACAGTACTGCTGGATGTTTGTCAAGCCAAATGAGCCAGAGTGAGACAATGTCAATAACATGTTTTAATGTAGTAACATTACAGACCAAAGTAGTTTCATGACACAATGTGTATTCCATGCAGCACAAGTTCATTTAATGTCAGTTAAAGATGTTGCTGCAGCTTTGTGGCAGAGTTATCCTTAATATGACAGCGTCACCACAGTGGCAGCTCATCATACCTACAACAAGACAAGGAAGTTAAATATTTAGTATGACTTCAAAGTTAAGTTCCCTGTCCTTATCCACATTCAAGAGGAACAAAGTGTATTAAAACAGTAATAACATTCCAATCCCAAACCACCACTAACCTTACAACCAACACTTTTATGACAATGGCATTTCTGACATCAAAGTGTGAACATAAATAGAAGCTTCACAATTATAGATTCATTGCATGGCTGTTGAATTTCATTACACTATATAGTGTATGGAAGTTTGTACTTTTCTGGTATTTATATCATGCAATACCATACGTTATATTGCATAAATCTGACATAGACGACACAAATTAGTAGAACTAAATAAATAAGTAAAAAAATTACAGCATGTGTAAAAAACAGCCTTTTAAAATAATTTACCTGATGTAGTTTGATCCTGGAATACTCTCTGTGCTCTCCCTCATAAACACATCAGAAAATACAGTATCTGGAGTTTCTCTTTTCCCATACCTATGCATAAAAAAAGAGCCAAGCCACATATCAGGACTTCTTTACATGTGCTTTGAAAAAATATTTGAACCTATAGTATGTTACAGAAATTGAAGAACTAACCTCTGTCTTGTAATGAGATTTATGTAGTGTCTTAGTGCAGAATAGAATTTGGCGAACTCTTCAGGTGGTGCGCCTTCCCGGGGGCTCGCAGGCTTGACTGGATATGCGTTTATTCCAGAGTCAATACAAGCCAAGAGGCAGAAAGCCAGAATACTCCGCGACATCACAGCACTGGAGCGAATCCTGGTTCACAGTAAACATGCATATTACAAAAAAATATTATTCAACAATGTTGCAATGTAAAAATTGGAAGTAGAAGCTCCATGTTGGATTGATATGATACTCTACCATGAAAGCTTCCAGATCCAATCTTACTAACTGACATTTAATCTAAATGTGTGTCTTTCAATTAAAAGGTGTGAAATAAGTTTGAAAAATGCTTACATTGTAATGCAACCCTTGAAAATTCAGCTGTGGTTGATTTTCTCGCCGTTCAAAGCTCCTCTTTCAGATTCCCAACATTGCCTGTGTTTTATACTGTGTGTGTCAGATAGGGAGGGAGGGTCATTTCATTCACTTCTGGAGTACTCCTGAGAAATATCTACTCCCTCATTAGTTTAGTACTGCCTGAGAGCCAAGGCAGTGAACAAATGGAGATACTTAGTTACATTATTGGGAAAAGACTAAAACATGTAAGTTGTCACAGAATTAAATTCATCAAACATTTTATTATTTGACTTGAGATGTACATGTGTTTTGATATATATATATATATATATATATATATATATATATATATATATGTATATATATATATATACATATATATATATATATATATATATATATATATATATATATATATATATATATATATATATATATATATATAAACTGTATTACAAATTTCCTTCAGAAGTCAACATGTGCTTTGAGAAATGATTTCTTCCCAAATTACCACAAATTAAGCTATGAGTTGAATTGTGCATACGCTCACAGAGGCCCACATAATTGATTCATATCAATTTAAAATGTAGCTATTGTATCCTTAATCATTTTTGTTTCTACATTAAATGCAATACGAAGGTACCCTCTATTACAACAAATTTCGCTTCTGTTAAAAAATAATGGCAAAGTATCGGCACAAGCAGAGACAGACCTCGATTAATTTAAAATGTCCACTTAAGAGTCACAGCCAGCATGACATGTCTCAATAAAACCAATGATGTGTAACTTCAAATGGCCGATGATGGGCTGTTGTTTTCACATTAAGTTGAAATGTGTTTAGAAAGATAATGTTTCAGTTTATAGAGAATTGCAGAAGGGTCTGCATAAAGAAATAAAAACATTAATTTAAGTATTGATGAACAATCTCAAATATATAACCCTGTTCGGAAACAGATAAAAAAAAATTGCAGATGTAGTTCTTATGATCACATTGATTGGTTTCAAACTCAACAATACATTCTATGACTATAAACCTATTGATTTTGAATTCTCTCATCTCATGTCTCTATTGTGTGCCAGGCTGCTGTAATCCCGCAATTTCCCCACTGAGGGACTAATAAAGGATTATTTTATTTTATCTTATTTTATGTATGTAATCTACATGAATGCAAAACAGTGGCATAACTGGCCCTTTAAACACTACTGACTGACACACAGTTGTATTAAGACAATAACTAAACCTTTTCGACCAAAGTAGGAAGCATCGTTCAAAATTGCACCAAATCATACAAGAAGGGGCAGTAAATCACTCAAACACATAGATTTCCAATTCCAGGTTGAGAGAGGGCACAAAAAGCTTTCAGTCCCTAAGTGGTAAGATTACTTTGATGGTATCTATTTTCTTTGAAGAGCACTCTTGTTAAATTTGACAGTAGATTGGTGCTGTCGTTTCTTATGACAGTCATACGAGAACTCTATTCCAGAGCGACAGCACAGTCTTTGCAGGAAAAGTACATACGAACTATGACATTTGAATATCTCCTAAGAAAAAAACAAATCTTGTGAATCAGCTTTGGTCTATGGACATGCTCTTGTTTGGTACAGAACAGCAAATGAAACAATAACTGTAAAAAAAAATAACTTGGTTTGGGTCAAAGATCATGGGTTCTCCAACACGATAAAGATCCATCATCTAAAAGCACATAATAGCAATTAAAAGGGAAAACATGTAGTGTTTTAAACTGGCTAGAAATAAATCCTAATCTCAACCCCATTGAAAATCTTTAGAGAGAGATCCAGTCTACCATTGGTGAAAGGAATCCAGCAACCTTCGAGAGCTTGAACAAATGGCAAAGGGGGAGTGGAGAAACTACCAGCTGTCAGGTGCAAGAAGCTTACGGATGGCTACAAAAAACAATTGGAGGCAGTCATCGTGGCCAAAGGATGTGCAATCAAATATTAATTTAATCTATTACTGTCCATGTCGTATTTTCCATTTCTTCTTTGAAATTACAACATATACATTGGAAATATGTGTTTTGTTAAATTACTTTGGACACCCTATTTAAATATCCTGTTGATACAAATGTGGTATATCTATAGATATATAAGTAGAAGTATTTATGTTGACATTTGTATTTGTATAACAGTTTGGGAGCGATACTTTGATTTGTGGACTTATTTCGTTCAGCAAAAAGTGTTTTTCAATCATTTAAATAGACGCCACAAGTCAAAGCATCCCTCCCAAGTTGTTGGCGTCAGTTCACATCAGTCAACATAAATACTCCTACAGAGTCAAGTAATAAAACATTGTCAAGACTGAATTAGGATGTGTCCTGGTGGTAATTGTTTATCCTATTCCTCCAGTGACTCCTTCGATCACGAGCAGCTTAAGGAGTAGAGAAAATAATTACAATGCTATATTTTATTAAAGTCACCATTCATCTCATTTATTTCTGAAATAATAAATGTGCTGTTTGGAAAAAGGTCAATGATAAAAGCCTGATTTAAATACTTAGTCACATCAGTTTGCCTATACCTCGCTGACAAATGAGGGCCAGGTGGATAATAAAGCTCAGAGAGCCCTTTAGGTGCCATGTTTAATACGGTTGATGTGCTCTCTAATACACCAGTCTATTCTCCTCATAAACACCTTCCATAGGGGGAGCACCAAACACTGCAGCCAAGTGCCAACCCACCTGCAGGACTCACATGAAATAACTTAAAAAATTACTTATTTTACTTGTTTTCATACAGCAAATGCAGTACTAGAATAACTGCATACAACTGAATATAACAGATGGGCTTGAAAGAGAAATGTATTCCCAGTGAATAATGAATAGTTTCCGATTAATTTGTTCTGTATTTTGTGCAACATCTGGTTGACATACTGATGGGATTATATCTGCAAATAAAGCTTTACAGCGATAAATATACAATGCAAGACGGACACTCAACTGTTGTTTTCAAAAGCTAACTAATCTCCCTCAGTCTCCTCCTTCATAGAGAATATTAACACTATTACCATTAATGGCTACACAACAGTGGGTATCATGGCTGTGCGGCTAATAATAAAATTAGCCACAGGAGCCACTTTTGAGACAAAAACACAGAACTAATCTTTTTTTTTTTTACTTTCCCCTCTATGTCATTTTGCTAATCCACTAGAAAGCAGTTGGTTTAATAGTTTGTGAAACAACAGGTTACAAAATTAATGTCATTAAACAGCTGTATTGTCTAGGTTTTGTACAACCACGTGTGCCACCATTACCGATTTGAAATCGTTGGACAGTCTGACTTTAGACTATAAACATTTAACATTTCAAGTCCACATAGAGTTGTGTTTTGGTGGGGTTTTGATGGGGGGTAAAGCGGAAATCTCTGTTATTTGAGAATCACTTGTATGGTGAGTCATTCTTCAGACCATGTAAGTATAAGCAACACAATCACAAGGAACAAAAACATTCAAACACCAAGTCCCATCAGGCTCTGTGTAGGCATCTCCCGCTTCATTACACTTTTACATTTAGCTAATGTTCTTACCCAGCATGACCTAAAACCAGTCAATGAACCGGAATGGTCACTTGCTAGGAAGTTAAAAGGTATAATGGTGGTTGATGTGAGTGTGTGTCTGTGTGTGTGTGTGTGTGTGTGTGTGTGTGTGTGTATGCACACATGTAGCATCTGTGCCTCTGTGACCGTCTGATTCTCCACAAAAATGCTCATCTGCTTCCGAAAAAACCCCAAACATACACTTTTTCATTTTTCAAATGCTAATTCATCCGTGTATTTCATTCAGATGTTTATAGGAAACAGTGATAGAAAAAGTAGCATGGTATCCTAAATTCTGATGATTTGCAGAAGACTACAGTTTTAGACTGGAGAAGCCTTTTGAGTTGCACAAGTGCTGACCGACCGATCTGTATTACCAATTCACTGAGAAATCTCTTCGCACATGTAAGTGCTGAGTGAATGCACTTCAGGACTAACTCTGGCCAACAACCTCCCTTTCCTTGAGAGCAATCAGCCCGTTTTATTTGGTTGAAAGCATCTGTTGGAATGGTTTGTTTTCGTAACTCCACAAAACCATTTCTTTGGAATAAACATGTTCCTAAAACTTGCTCTTCTCAGACAAAAAATAGAAACCTTTATATGGCAGGTGAGACAATACATAGTCATGTGCTTCAGCAGAACTTTTCAGTTATTGTCATAATGCTTTATTCTTCATCTCCACTGCATGTTTTAGGTCAATCATTTTAACCAAGAGAAAGGGACCATTCTTTGTGACAAGAATGTAGTTTAATAAACATTTAAAATGCACTATTGCAGCTGCAGTAAATGTAAAAAAAAAGAAAAAGACATCATCACAACAAGAAAATATTGAGAGAATATCTAGAATGTTTTTTAATTAATTTATTTTTTAACCACCACAATATGTAAAAAATCTGTCAACAAACACTGATTATACAAATATCACCTTTTTTATTTTTATATTTTAAGTGACAATAAAAGCATCTTTTATTTCTACTCACTGGGATAGGGAAGGATGCATCCAAAGTCACAAAGAAGTAATACATTATGCGCGCACAGCTTTTATGCTTTGTCACTTTGTGACATCAAAACCATATATGAAGTCTTCTGGTAGTGTCTCAATGGGCATGCTCTTCAGCTGCTCATCATACTTGCGCAGAGTCCAGAGTTTCTCCAGTTCATAAACCTCTCTGGTCTCTGGTAGCATGAAGTGAACAACCATATTTCCTGAGACAGAGAGAGGAACAGGACAGTGAACGCCACTGGGAGCTCCATCAACAAACATCAGTTTATATAAACTGTATACATTTGACATTAGGAGATAAGATCTCAGTTTTACATACCAAAGTCAATACACATCCAGTCCTCAGCATCTTTCCCTTCAATCTTGACATTCGGAGCTCCATCTTTCTTCAAAAACTTGTACTAGAGGAAAATCATCCATTGTGTAAGTTTTAAAACAAACACAGGTTGCACATATACCCTTTGACAATGAGAAGATGTTAGTTACCACTTTGATGGCATAAAGTGCCATTGCACGGAGGTGTCTTGTTGATACACCGCTGACAACGATGAAGTACTCTGCATATTTGAGCCCCTCTGGTACTTTAATCACACAGATGTCCACTGCATTCTCCTGACGCATTAGAGATACCAACACGTCAAGAGTGAAAGTCTCAGGGGTTCCTAGAGAAAAGGTGAAACGTTTTGTCTGACAATCAAAATTACGCAAATGCTACTGTGTATCCGTGTTCACTCAATGCATGGTATGTTTGTGCTGAAACAGAGAAATGGCATCACATACAATGATCAAAGCAATGTAGAGTGACTGAGGGACCGTATCCATGACAGTAACCAAGGCTGCAACTCCTTTGGTTATCTTCCTGGCTTAACGCTTTATCTTTCAGTCTTTACGTCATGTCACATTTCCTAATTCTGAAAAGATTCATCAACAAAAAACTACTCAATTCATTGTTCCAAGTCATTTTTCAAATTAATAAAAGCCAAATGTACTGTTTCCAACTTCTGAAGTGGAGGGGTTTGCTGCTTTTCTTATAATGATAGCAAACTTATTTCATTAATAAATCTTTGGGTTTTTGACAAAATAAGCTATTTAAAGACATCACCAAGGGCTGTGGTGGGACTTTGAAATACTTGAGGACATATTATAGTTAAAAACATGAATCAATTACTCGAGTGAATAAGCAGCAGATTAATCCATAATTAAAACAGTTGTTAGCTGCAATCAAATAACAATTACATTTTCCATCAGTTTCCCAAACACCAAGGTGATGTATTCAATTATCTTGTTTTGTCCAACAGTGCAAAAAAAACTAAGATAATCTGTTTACTATCATATATGGTGAAAAGAAAGCAGCAGTTCATCACATTTAAGATGATATCATATAAAAGTACTTGTGCGCTTAATCGATTACCACATGTATTGTTGATTATTTTCCTGCCACTAAACTAATTCAATACATTAAATGATAAATGTATCAATTTATTTGAAAGCAAGACAAGGTCAAGGTTACACATCCGCACATTAAACAAGCTGTAACCATTTCATCTTTGACATTTTCCTTTGAAATATCTTAAACGCTTAGTCAGCGTTCTCATCTCATTTAATAACCATTGCAGTTACTTACTTTGACTCAGGGCACTGTCGTCCCTGTCGACCTCTTCCTCCTGCAACATGCCAGTGCTCCTCTCTGAATGACTGTCTTCCCCTCGCATCTCTGAATAGCATCTGTGTGTCTGTAAGTGACGGGTGGATAACGTTGCATGACACCTGTGCTGACATGAGGAAACACCTGCCGTCAAACTTTGAGGCAAACACAGATTGAGACTACGCGCTTTTGGGACAGAACAGATGCTTCTAAAGACACATGTCTGCTCCATTAAAACGCTACTTCTGAACACCGTAGATACCAGTTTCTTAGAGCGATTGAGAATATTCATGATTTTAACTTGTACAAGGTCACAATATCACTTCATTGGTGCTCCAGGTCTTTCTGAACCGTCTCTAATCACACGCGCTGTCTTCCACACGAGCACATCTGAAGCTACAAACAGGAAATGGCTCGCGTCCTTCTTCTTCTTCTTTGAGGTTTATTGGCGGTTGGCAAAGAAATAATTGGTGCATTACCGCCACCAACTGGTATGGAGTGTGGATCAGGACGTGCAGTACTTTTATTATAAAAAATAATAATATGCTGAACTAGTACTTGACAGCACTTACCAGTTGAGTTCTTTTGCAGAATATCTGTTATATTAAACTGTACCTTTTCCTTCCTGAAAAGGAATATTTCTCATTTCATATTTCTGATTGTACACATTCCACTATATCATGTTTTCCTACTTTTTGCAGTGTACTGTTAAGCCCAGTGTGTCTTGATATGACTGTTTCCTCCTGTTCCTTCTTGCACATCTCATTTCTCCCACGTTCCTCTGAACTCTGCAAAACCATCCTTCTGTTCTGTCCTCCTCCCATTGCTTCTGCCACCTTTCCTTCAACTTCTTTTTAATACCTTTTTTAATACATATCAATGTGTGTCTGTATATTGTATGCAAATTAAAAGTACCCCCTCTATCCTTGTTCTTCTTTTTTAATAATGCAAAGTCTACTGTTGCATCAGGAAGTATCCACGGCGCTATTGCTGCAATGGAACTGTTCTTTGTGTGTGTTTAATTTGGCGATGTTAAGTTCTGTTGCTTTCTGTGCTAGACTGTCCATTCAACAACCGTCTCCCTCCTCTCCTTTTCCCAGTAAGGCTTTAACGTTTCCTGTGTTGGATGCTCTTTACTCTGGCCCTGTAGATTAGCCCAATCACTCAATTCTAATTGCGTTCTTTGTAATTCTTGAGGCATTTCTCCCATTTCTATCTGTAGTGCATATTCTCATTGCCTGATATTGTTATCTAGTTTTTTTGAGAGATGAGCTTGCTGCTGATCCATACACCACACATCCATAATCTAATATAGATATAATTAATCAAATGTATATGGCTTTCAAAGCAGTTCTATCTGCCCTCTATTCATTTCCCACCAAACACCTCATTATATTTAGCATTTTTCTTACATTTATCCTCTACTTTTTTAATATGTACAGCCCATGACCCTTTCGTCAAACCACAAACCCAAACATTTATTGTTTTACTCTCTTCAATTCATGATTATACAGTTTTAGTTTTGCATCACTACTAATGTGTTTCCTTGGACATGTTTTTGTTTTTTCGACTGAAAATTGAAAACCCAATTTATATGACCACTCTTCTACCTTAAAAATGTCTTCCCCTCTTCCAGATTGACCCATCATCTGCAAATAGGGACAATCCCATTTTCTATTTCACTGAACACATCGATTGTCATTATGGAGAATAGTAAAGGACTGACTATATTACCTTGAGGGGTTCCATTTTCAATACCAAACTTTACCAAATAGCTCTTTCCAACTCTGACCTCTAATCTCTTAATGAAACATATATTTTATCCATCTATAAATTTGGCCCTTAATACCCAACTTGCAAAGTCTAATTAATAACCCTTCTCTCCACATCACATGCCTTCTCTATGTCAAAGAAGACCGCTATCACACTTTCTTGGTTTACCTGTGCTTTCCTATTTTAATGACCAAACTTAAAGCTACATCTGTTGTACTTCTCCCTTACCTGAAACCACTCTGATATTTGGATATGTAGCTTTTACGTTCTACATAATATGTTAATCTTTCATTTATAATTTCTTAATTATTTTACAGATTTTTGATGTTAAAGCTATTGGTCTATAGTTCCCTGGGTTTGTGCAATCTTTACCGGGTTTGTGTATCGGAACGACAATGGCCTCCTTCCAGCATTGAGGCAATTTCCCATCCTCCCAAACTTTATTATATAGTTCAAGTAATATCTCCTGAGATGATTTACTTAATATAACAAATTTGATCCTTTTCTACATTTTGATCCACTATTAAACATGAGATATGACTAGTTAATGTGGCTACACTACAAGTTATCCCAATGTATGATTGTAGAGGAGACTTTAAAGTGATGTTGATTCAAAAGTGATGTGTCAGGTTTAATAACATGAACACTGTTCAGGTATGCAGGTCCTAAAAGTGACTTCAAGTATGGGGTTCACAGTAAATGTTCAATTGATCATATTCCAGACAGTAATCAGTAAGCCTACACTGTTCTGGGCTTAAGGACTTGCTGCTGAAACAACTTTTCTACATGGATTTAAAACAGTTTTGAAGGTCCAACAAATCCAAATGAATATTAAATCATCATTAATCTAGATCTCTGGATGCTATCTATGCATGAAGGACAGGGCCCTGGTAGTGGGCTAAAACACTGTAAACAGAACACTTTGAAGGGCTCAAAGTCAAAGAATCTTTTCATAAATGTATTGAACTATACATAAAGTTTATTGTACATTCACTCTGGGACAGTTTATCAGTTATTAACCCATTCTGCTTGACCAGAGAGGTCTTGCTGTCCTCATAATCCTGCAAAGTTGCAGAAAAGTGTTTAGTGTTTGAGTTCATTGTCTATACGGTGTTTTAATTGGGAAGCCATGTCATCCTTAGATAGCTCAAGGTAATAAATAGTTGCCTTCAGACTGTTAATATCTGTTTGTTTTTGACATTCAAATTGGGCTACCTCAGAAATTTGTATTTCATTTCATTTGTACTCAATTCAAATGCCTTCTCTTCCAGCTTTCTTGTTAGCCTGACATTTTCCTCCCTCGGTTTGCTAAATCCAAATTAAGGGAACATACTCCTGATTCCTGCATAACCCTAACTTGTTGCTCCTTCATTTTCCACCCTCTGTCAAATATATTTTTTAGCCGAGTACCCCCTGACCAGTTCAAAGCATTTTTGGTTGGAAAAAAAGATGTAACACACAGCGCTGTGCCATCAGTTTCGGATTTTGATATAGAATATATACAAATCCGTTAATGAACTTACACTTATATCTCATTGAATATTTATTAAATAAACAAATACATTTTTTAAAGGATTTTTTAATGGATGCTCATTTTAAATAAATCTCACGTACCCCCTGGAGAGCCTTCACATACCCCAGGGGTACACTACCCCCATTTGAAAACCACTGCTAACGAGCTCTGTCTGGGAGTTAAGCAATTGTATTTCAAGAGTCCTACATTCCTCAAGATACTCATGTGAAAACATTTGGAGAAAGGCTGACACATTGGGTTGATGTGATTCCTCCATCTCTGGTATTTCCAGAGCAGCACATTTTTGCAGCCTGAAACCTCACTAAAACCCAGATAGAATATATAAGTCATAAGATAAATTAGCCAAAATTGTCTTGAGTATTTGTTTACCTGATTTTACTTGAATTGTCTCGTTATTTCTTTTTTCATACATAACTGTGTGCTACGTTCCCCGATTAACGTCTTAAGTTGTGCTATGATACCGAACGTTATGCCAGCTATATAGACAAAGGATTCATTTGACTGTCAATGTGAACTGAAAAAGACTGTTATGTAACGTGAGCTATCTGGTTCACCGTGAAATTTGGTGGAGTCTTCCTTGCGGTTAGCTAGCTCGTCAACTTTACCGCGCTAATTAGATAGTTTACGATGTCCAGTGTTTTGGATTATCAAGAAATCCTGTTTAGATTAACTTGTGGCCACACTGCCCGTGTACCGTGAAACATTTTGCCGTGTGCTACGGAGTAGCTTAGAATATAGAATATATTCATTCAGATGATGTTGTCATGAATCCGATATGTTTTGACCACATATGGTAAATGAGAAGGTTTGAAACTGGATTGAAAATGTAAACATTGCGGCATTCACGAGGACAGCTACGTGTTCTCTTCCCATTCTCGCTTGATGAACCGAAACACCGGTAAAGTTGGCGAGCAAGCTAACGGGACTGTGTCATTTACACACAGCGGTGCCTGGCATAGGAGCCAGAGGTCATCCAGACACAGTGATCTCTCTCTATAATAGTTACACCAAATATATGTCTGTTATGTAAATGTGTCCTGTATATTTATCAGTTTGTGTAGCCGTAGTGGAATGCAGCTCAACTTACCTGCCTCGGGCGTCAGGTGGATGGAGCAGCGAGAATTGAAGAAGGCGGGAAAAAGGGCTACGGACATGCTGGCTTGATTTAAACTTTGATATCAATATTTATTTTAATAAAAGATAGAAAATGATATAACAGTTACAAAACGCAACTTTAAAAATATTTAGTATGAAAACTGAGAACTTAGGAGAATAGAGGCTTTACTGAAAGTGCGGACATAATAATTCACTCAACTACACCTAAGTATTGCTACGACCTTCACCTAACACGTCCAGAACGCATCTGCTGACCTCTTGCTCCTTGGTCCTATTTCTAACCTTTTGACCCACCTTACAAGACGCTGCGGGCAAATGAGCTTTCTCCATGCCCAAATTCCTTATTCCTCCTTTCTCAACTTCTCCTTTTTGACACACACGCTCTTTACAAACCTCTATTTCCCCATAGTTCTCAGTTTGATACATTTATTCAAAACCATGAAGGATCTATCCGGCTGTCTTCTGCCCCCCTTCCCCTAAGGTAGTTCTGCTTCCAGCTGCTCTTACTTCGCCTTTTTCTATCTAAAGCCCTTTTGCTGAATCGGCTGTAAGATATGGGGCCTCTTCCTATGCCCACGCATGGTATTACCTTCCTCCTGCGAGGCCTATAGTGACCAGCCAGACTCCTGCGTTGATAAGAAATTCACATAAATTTCAAGTTATCCAACAGAGTTTTTGGCCTGACAAGGATAACCTCCATCTGTGGCATACTTAATCAACTTGACTCTGGAGCAGCCCTTTGGATCCATCTCATATGAATCAAAGCACGGGAGAACTATATCTTCTTCTTTAGAAGCAAACACAGTCTCAACCACTGGTGAGGTGTCTTAAAAATGATAAAAGATAAAGAATGCCTTTAAGAATAAGACCCAGAGTATATTGTTTATAGGGGTTTAGATAGCATCCAAGTATAAGGCAGATAATGCAAGATGTTACAATAAACAGCAGATGATTAAAATATAGTTTATAGGAGTTTAGATAGCATCTAAGTATAAGGCAGATAATTCAAGATTTTACAATAAACAGCAGATGATTCAAATATAGTTTTACATCCTTCATTAACTAAGTATATGTATGCCACCTTTTAAGTAAAATAAAAGTCACAGTTGTTATAGCGAATACTTCTTTAGGATACTGACTATCAAAAAAGTTAATTACATTTTGAATGAGGTAAAGTAATTAGTTTAGTAAAGTAACTCAGTGACCCACTCACCTCTGCATTCTGATGAGACTACTAACAGAACGAATACGAGGAGACCGTGGAGATAGAAACGTGCCATTTTTTAAGTACTGTAGCCAAGTGAAGTGACGAAATATTATTCTCTTCGATGCTTTCTTTTGGTCTCCACCTAGGTTTTCTGAGTCACACAGAAGTCTCAACATGAAACTACCTGCATGGACAAACTGTTTTTTGTTCCGTTTACCTAAATGTGTGGTCAATAGAGCCCCCAAGTGGCAAGAACAAGACTTTACATCAAGTTGACAATGGAACACAAGAGCACCAGGTATTGAGGTCACATTTAAAATTGAGTTGGGTAAGTAGTACTTGCTCCTCCCTAATTGCTCCTCGAGGTGCCCTTGAGCAAGGCATTCAACCACCAACCGCTCCAGTGGAGCTGCACAGTGGCTGTCAGACACTGGGCAGCCTCTGTGCGTGTGACTGCGGTTACATGGTGTGAATGAAGCATTTCTTGGAGAAAAGAGCATCACTTTTTGTTCAAACTTGCCTTATAAGCAGACTATTACTGCAGATGAATGGGCATTGTTCACACATTTCTCCTTGCTGCATCACTCTTCAATCCTTATTTCTAATGTCAACTTTACTTTTAAACTGATGGAGATGCATCACTTTTCCACGTAGACTGTATTTGATCTGATAAATTACATCACAGATGCCCTGCATGAAAACTACTCTAATTGAGCAGTAAAGCCATGTTTTTCCTACTATGTCTGGTTGATTTGAGGCTGTGTGAGTGTTGTACTTTGCATTCTGACCTTTGTTTTGTTGTAGCCTTAAATACTACTGAGGAACCTCACTAATGCAAACCGAAACTTTGTCACTTCACTTCCTCTTGTTGCTCAATTTAGAGAAACACCATCATAGCTTTTAACACTTTCAGTGTTCGGAGGCTCTCGTGCTGACAGAATGGACAACATTGCTCAAGGTTAGTTTGCCTTTTTTCTGCGAATTCTGTTTGTCATTTCACATTCTTTATATTGTCTTACATATCATTTCACAGGAGGTAAAGCATACGGTTTTCTCAAGTCTCAACAGGAAGAAAAACTGGACTCTATCAATGAGGTGAGTTATCTTTACAAAAGGTCATTGAGTTTCATTAAAGATAACTGGCTTTCAAACATTATTTTACTACACACAAAACCATGTGACCTCTATGATACCAATAATAATAAGTCTGATTGATTTGTTATATTTGGTATCAATCCCCTAGGCTTTTCTCTCAGACACCAAGTATGCAGAAGAGGAAGACCTAGGTTCAAAGCTTGACATGTTTAAAAGTGAGTATTAAAGGACTACCAGTCACTCCTCAGTTTATTATTTTATTTAGAGTCATACATTTTGGAATGAGATTGCATTTGCTTGTATTACAGAGAAATACATGGAATTTGATCTTAACGACAAAGGAGAAATAGGTATAATTGCACTAAAATATTGCACAAAATATTTGTTGCTACAATTTGCAACTCTTCACAGACTTTATATAGATTAGCAATTTGTACTTATTTCTGTCTGTTAACTATCAACTTTATAGATTTAATGGGGTTAAAACGAATGCTGGAAAAACTCGGATTGGCCAAGACTCACTTAGAGCTGAAAAAGATGATGGCAGAGGTTGTTGGAGGCACTTCGAAAGACACTATAGGTTACAATGACTTCCTGAATATGATGCTGGGGAAAAGAAATGGAATTCTTAAACTGTAAGTAAATACATTACAAAGATTGTTGTTTCTCAATCACAATTAAAACTTCAAAAACTAAATTGGTTCAATCGTTAAAAAGTACCTGAAAGTAGATGTCTAATGATTGTTTACTGCAACAATAGTACTCTCTATGCCAGGGGTCTCAAACTCAATTTGGCTTGGGGCCACTGCTGGTATTGTGATCTCATCGGAGGGCCACACAGAAAGCGCAATTTATTTATTTTTCATTCGTAACATATTTTCGTCATAAAAAAGGCAACCAGCAGTTTCTATACATTTTTATAATAGTTTTTAACAGTGCAAATATATTTTATTTTTTTAAATAACTTATTTAACTGCACCGAACCAACAAATGCAATCCCTGAATACATTTGTACTTTATTCTATTTCTTGCCAGACACCTGGCAGCGCTTTTGCTCACACAGCTGAGCCACATTGACCCTGATCCAGGTCACAGTATAGAAACCCTGATCCAGGTCACAGTATAGAAACCCTGATCCAGGTCACAGTGAAACCCTGATCCAGGTCACAGTGAAACCCTGATCTTGGTCACAGTGAAACCCTGATCCAGGTCACAGTGAAACCCTGAGCACAGGTTCACGATGGCCATCACTAAGCCTGGACCTGTACTTGCATTTGTTAAAGTTCATAGTCGAGAAAGGTTTCTCACAGATATGTGCTTCCAAAAAGGTACATTACCCGACTGATCACTTTTGTCAGCTCAGGGAAGGATGGAGCCAATTCTCTCAGAAATGGTTTAGCTTTTAGATCACTGTTGCAAGTCCATAAGTTCTATTTGCAACAGACTCGGGACTGAGAAATGACTTCATACTACAGATGTGGGGTGGGGTGTATGTACATAAAAACAAATATTAAAACATTAATATTACAACAGTTTTTGTTTTCAAACAAAATATTTACTATATATTTGAGACAAAATATGTTATATAGAAAAACAAACTATTTACAATGTTTACACAATGTGCATGTTTCAGTACGAAGAACAGTTTTTAGAACAAGAACAACATATGTACTCTGTATCTATGTGTGTACTATGTACACTGCAAGTTTTTATTTTCTCAGGTAGTAGTGTGTTGTCTGTCTAAATAAAAACCAGGGCGAAACCTCCAGACTTTGGTGCATCTAGCAGCATCTGAATCTATTAATATAAACGTCCAGTAAATGTTATCTTACGGGGCCTCAGAAAAACGCGTGGGCCGCACTAACACTAAACTTTGATGTCAAGTAGGGGGCCACAAAATATCGTCTCGCGGGCCGCAATTGGCCCGCAAGTTTGAGACCCCTGCTCTATGCTGTCTGAAGTTTACAAATCTAATGTATTGTATAGCAACTGACATGTCATTTTCTTCATTATAGGATCTTGATGTTTGAAGGCATGGGAAAGGAGCAGGAGCACAAAGATGTTGCACCACCTCGTCGCAAAACCTTTTCAGACCTGCCTTGAAAGAGCAATTCATCCCAGCAGGGATTACTTTTTCCAGATTTGAACAAAACCCAGATCTTTAAAATGGCAATAAAAAATAAACATCACACAAACTGTATAATGTATATAATGTATGAATGAATGGTACCAACGTGAAATGCTTTGTAAATAGTGGGCTACCAAAGCCATATGATGTTGCTTCTGCTACTCATTTTAGTACAACACAGGGCCTAATAATATCTGGACTCTTCATGGTCTTAGTCATGTCAGACAAAATACCATAATATTGCTGCAAAAAACATATAGAAATATCACTAAAGACCATCATTGAAAGTATCAATTCAGTATACCATATTTTTGATAGAAATTCATTACAAAGTGATTGTAAAGTAAATTATATTTGGTTCATGTTCAAAATTAGACACATGTTTTGTGACATCTCTGAGATGTGCTCTGACAATATGCGTCATGAGGAACTTTATTTTGAAAACTTTGGCTGACCGGAAGACGTATTTGTTATTAAACGAGGATAAACTAGCTAAGATTGCAAGTTGATGCGTTAACTAATATAGAAAGAAGGGTGAGTAAAAGTGACTCTTTGTGAATAGGATAGAATAGACAGCACCTCTAATGTTGAATACATATTGCTGTTACAATAATAAATGCCACACTATCTGTACTATACGTGTAATAGCTAGCGGACGCGAGCAAGCGAGCTAACGTTAGCAGCAGGTTTGAGACGCAAACTCAAGGTTTAGTGATGCATTCAAATCACATTTCTGTTCAAATTTTGCGAGATAACACACCCAGTTTGTTGCTACTAAAATTGACACTATTTAATCTGTGGTCGTACACTTTAAAACTCAGGAATGTGAACTGAAGGACGTAGCTAACACTTTAATATCGGTCCATTGCGACTGTGGTTTGGTTTGTCAGGAGGATGAGCAGCTCAGAGGAGGTGTCCTGGATATCCTGGTTTTGTGGACTCAGAGGGAATGAGTTCTTCTGCGAGGTTAGTCCCCGGATTATTTTTAAACTCGGATTTTAGAATGGGAATTTACCACTAATTTGCCTCCGACAAACTAGAAGTTTTCCAATATTCACAGATCCACTGAAGGAAAACAATTGAGATGGGTGCACTTTGCATGAAGTTGTAATGGAGGCGAATGCCTTTCAGATAATTTTTTGACACAAACGACAGTTTACTGACAATTTTGTAAAAAGCGAACAGTTGCAAGAGCGAGTGGCTCTCGTTCGGCACCCGTCGTGACGCAGTGAGCTGAGCGGGCGGGGCCACATTTCGAGAGAACGCTCATTGTTTTCACGACAGCTGCCGTAAATTTTGTTTTTTATGATTTTTTTTTAATTGAGTCACTTGAGCCACGTTGGACTTTTTTTGTGCCTAGCAATAACAATACACCCGGCTATAATAATGAAAATACATTTGTTTTATTATTATTTTAAATGATATAAAATAGGTTTAAAATAAGTCATAGTTGAGTGGTTATGCCTAAATGTTAAAATATTAAATCCATATTAAATCAAAGTCTGAAAATATCTTCACTTCTTCTGCTTAGATTTAGGTATCAGTAGGTGCCACACACATACTGCCACAGGACGGCCACTTTGTCACTGTTGTTTGTAAACCACTTATCCCCCATTGCAATAAGTAAGATGCCGTAAAGCCACCCTGGAACCTACTGACATCTGACGGGCAGCAGAGTTAAGCCTGGCAGTCTCTGGCAGCTCGTGACACTCTGTGGCAGCTACTACCCATAAAAAATAAATTCAGGCTAGTACATTCAATATTTTATGAAATATAAGCGTAATTATTATAAAGAGATGCAGTAGTAGATGTAAATATCATAACATAATAAAATTGAATAATAATACTAGTAATAGCCTATGTAGGCTGATAAATAGAATATATAATGTTGTGTTTACAGTATTGTGCAATTAAGCTATAACTATATTATCGCTAAATACTTTCAACTTCAAATTGAATTATTCTTGAATAGTTTCTATATTGTATAGTTTTTATTTTATAAGATGCTATGTATCAATCTCAGAATCAGCTTTATTGGCCATGTATGTTTACACATACATGGAATTTGACTCTGGTTTCACGTAGCTCTTCGTACTTATATACATACACAATATACAAGATAAATATAAAAAGACATTAAAGACAGAGACAATTAAAGACAACAGTAGTCAGAGTCGTGCAGATGGAGGAGTCTGATTAATTGTCTATCTATCTATCTATCTATCTATCTATCTATCTATCTATCTATCTGTGCACTTAGGTATTGACGATGCAGTTACTTAGAAGGTTCAGTTTGAAACTCGGTGCTCAACAGAGATTCTATATATTCTTCTTATATTTTAGGTTGCTTTCTTCATTGGCAGCATCTAAATGCTCTTGTATAATGCTTTCCTATCAATGTGCTGTAGCAGTGGGATGTTGCTTGCATCAGTAAATAATGCCATTAACAGCCATTCATTGTCTCCAACCGCATGCTACAGGTTGATGAAGACTACATACAGGACAAGTTCAACCTGACCGGTTTGAATGAGCAGGTGCCTCACTATCGGCAGGCTTTGGACATGATTCTCGACCTGGAGCCAGGTGAGAATATTGAGGAAGTAGCGGTTCCCACATGTGACAATAAAGTGCCTTAATGACTTTAATTTGACAGACGAGGAACTTGAAGATAACCCCAATCAGAGTGACTTGATAGAGCAGGCAGCAGAGATGCTCTACGGGCTCATACACGCACGATACATCCTCACAAACAGAGGCATTGCACAGATGGTAGGCTCTCACCTAATTATTTCAAATCTTTTCACGCTTCATGACATGAATCAACAGGGATTTCTAAATGTGTTGTTTTCCATAGTTGGAAAAGTATCAACAAGGGGATTTTGGCTATTGCCCAAGAGTCTATTGTGAGAATCAACCAATGCTTCCTATTGGTAAGTATTCTCTGCTGTATCTTTGACCTCAGTCAGTGGCTATGAAGACATACTCAACTATCCCTTGTCTGATGCAGGTTTGTCAGACATCCCTGGAGAAGCAATGGTGAAGCTTTATTGCCCAAAGTGCATGGATGTTTACACCCCCAAATCCTCCAGACACCACCACACAGATGGAGCCTATTTTGGGACAGGGTTCCCCCACATGCTGTTCATGGTGCACCCAGAGTATCGCCCAAAGCGACCAGCCAACCAGTTTGTGCCAAGGTGCGTTTGATATATTATTTGTTTTTAGAGTTTAGTTTAGATTTGTCCTGTTTGTGTCATCATTTAAAAGCATTGATCCGTTTACGGTATCTGTACTGAAACGGTTATTGTAAGTCAGTTATCACACTCATGTCAAAAGACTCATCCTTTGAGCTCAGAGAAGGATTACCTTTTGTCCAGGAGGTGATTGTGTTTCTTTTTTTTCCCCAGGCTATATGGTTTCAAAATTCACCCAATGGCTTATCAACTCCAACTTCAGGCTGCGTCAAGTTTCAAGAGCCCAGTCAAGACAATTCGCTAGAACACCGCTTTGACCAACACAATGGACTTAAAGAATTGTCTGTCTACTACTTGTTTGAAGGAATGATTTTTATATATATATATATATATATATATATATATATATATATATATATATATATATATATATATATATATATATTTGTATATATATATATATATATATATATATATATATATATATATATATATATATATATATATATATATTCCCAATGAATGCCTGTACAGTTTCCCAAACGCACCTTGACAGTTTCAGATTCAGACATTTCCTCATTTATTGAAACACCGTACACGTTGAGCAGGTTATTTTTTTCTGTATTAAAACGTGTAACTAATTCCAAAGGGTCAATCTCCTGGTAGTGTTTAACTTTAGTTTATGTCTATCCAGCTTTGCACATTTTAGGGTTGTTTCCTCAGAGAAAAAAAAAAGTGTCTTTAACTCCGTGACGATGGAGGCTCCGGTGTGCTTTGTGGCTACAGGGAGTGGATGTAACAGACGCCTTGCCACCAGCCCGACAGGGTTGCCTTATCACTGATAGTCAGTCCATACTTTTGAAAGTTAACATTAAATCACGTTAACATAATATTTTATGCTGTTAAGATGAAGGATTTTATTTGAAAACAGCAATGAGTGTAAATGTGATCAGGTGCTATTTCCAAGAAACAATGAATACCATATTAGAGGAAGCCCGTAAAAAAAAATGGAACTGTGCTTGATTTAAATTGTATTAAGCTGTTAAGTTTTCTTAAAATTTAGACACTGTTTGTACTTGATTGTTTAGGCAAATGTACCATGATTTTAGTATATTACAATCTTGACAGATGTGACATCTTTTAATCTCAAGAGTTAGGTGTTGTTTGAACATGCAGCAACATCAACTGTGGAGCAAGTGAACGGCATTAAATATTTATTTCTTACCAAGATCTTTCGTATGTTCAAAATTGCATGCTTCTTCACACAGAGACTGCCAAATAAAATGCAGAGCAATGCACATTTTATTTTTTCATAAAAAGACAGGGATAAGTCACAAAGCAACAATATTTTCCATTCTCTAAAAACTATTTTCTTTTTTGTGAAATTCTACATTTTCTTCCAGGCGAGGTTTCTGTTGTTGTCCATGTAGCTACAATACCAATGGCTTCTTTTTGGGTAAAAAAAGAACGAAAAGTTGGCTAACAAACATGCTATCTAAAAGGAATTCATATATTTTAAGCATTTTCTCTTCTATGAAAAAGCACAAGAAACAGCAAGTGAGAGCAATCTACTTCGACTATGTGGTAAAAAGGCTTTACAAACTTGGTTGATAGTTAATGCAATACTTAACCTTGTGACATCTCTAGTGGAAGCCTGGAAACCAGCGTGTGTTGAAACATCACAGTACGTCAAATCACACAAGACAGTTCCTACTTTACAAATAAATTACTGTATAGTAGTAGAACATGTAAAAAAAGACAACTTGTGCTCGTGCTCCTATGAGAGAAAAGCCACACACACTGGGACAGCTGCCTTCACCCCTTACAAGTGCGGGTACTGTGACAGACGAGCTCCGTATTCATTGACCTCACTTGGCTGAACATGAATGTACATTTAAAGTAGGGACTGATATACATATATAGACATTCCTCGTACAATCATAAGGAGGTCTGTAGTCTTACAAAGAATATCAAAACCTGAGTTAAACAGACCAAAGCAAATATTTTCTTATCAACCAAATATATTCAAAGCAATTATGAATTTTATGCTACTGAACAAAACATGGGACTGAGGGAAGCACTCCGTTGTTATGTGGAAACTGAACGGTTTGATAAACTCGGTGGACTACAAGAGGAAGCGAATAAGAATGATTCAGAGGCTCAGGCCTTAAGCAGAGACCTCACGATTCAGTAAACAGCACAGTGGTAACCTACAATTTAATGAGCAGATGGATGAATAACTTAAAAACCTCAAATTTGTACAAATACTATAAAAGCATTAATTCTATAAAATAGAAAATATTTCAAAATAGATCCATTTTTAATTTAAACTTTACAATAATGTGTAGGCTGCCGGTTCTTGGCTGGTTCGGCAAGAAAATATGTTTCGGTTTTTGTTTTTGTACCTGAGCAGTGAACTAAGCAAAAAGCTGTCCAAATTTGAGCACAGAATATCTTTGTCCACTTTTTGATGCAAGGTCATGTAATGTAATTTAAAAAAAAAAAATGCCTCTCCTGAATTAAATAGACAAGTAAACAACAACAACAAAATAATTCCCTTGAATGTAGTCTTAACGTTCCCCTAGCAGCACCAAGGGAATACATGCTGATGATGGTGTCTAAACTAGAATGAAAACAGAGCGTTTATATAAAATTAACAATGTAAAAACCACTAGGGAAATACAAGCATTTAAAATCAAACATAACTGAAATCCCTCACCTGAAAATGCTGGGATTTTTTTTACCAATAAAAGTGTGTTCACTAAGCTTTTTTAAAACCTGGGTGAGATAAGCATTTGATCCAACTAGAGTGCTGTGAAGCCCTCCTCTACACACAACTGAAAAAAAACAAACAAAAAGGATCTACTAAGATTTATCTACTGAATTATCCATAATATTAGGTGCAGATTTAGGGGATAGTTTTGGGATATGTGTGCGTAGATAGAGCTGGTCGGAGGTGAAGAGTCAAAGGAATAGATGCAGGTGGTGATTCAGTTACAATGCTGATGCTCCGCCGCCTTTCTCCTGCAAGACAGACATTATGTACACTTGTATTAGTCTTAATATGAATTTATTACGTTTCATTAGATGATACTTAAAAATACATTTCTCCCAGTTTTCAGTCTCCATGCTAAGCTAAGCTAGCCTCCTCCATATTGCTCCGTATTCGCTAGAAAGATATGAAAGTATCGATCTTCTCGTCCAACTCTCAGCAAGAAGGCAAATCAGGCTATTTCCCTAACTGTCAAACTAGTCCTTTAATATTCTGTTCATTACTGTTCTGTGTCATGGGCAGAGTGTTTTGTACCTGATCTTGGTCGATGTCAGAGTCGGCAGTTATGACGATTCTCTTCTCCACACGGGTCTCCGAAGATCCGCTTTTCACTACCTGGTGGTGGAAAGAAACTATGTCATTGAGGGGAAAATAAAATACAATATAAAAATCACCACAAAGCAAGACTCTACTGCTGACCTTTGAGATGTGAGTGGTAGTGGTGGTGACTGTGGTGCCACTGGTGGTCTCGGAGGTAAAGGTCTTGGAGCTGCACACAGTTGTGTCCTCTTTGTCCTCGTCTGTCCCATCAACCTGAGAAAAGAAAAGAAAAAGACCAAAACAGGGTAGACTGAGTAATCCTTTTTCGATAATGTGACCTTGAGCTTCAACCAGGTGCAGTGCTGCTTTATTCTTATTCTGGAGGCCTCCTCCCAGACTAAAGTGCCGATATCTCCTCCATGCAAACAGACCGTCTATAGCGGAGACAGATCTGGGCTGAGCAGGTGCTGGAGCCCCTACCTTTGAAGACTCATAGATGACGGTCTTGGTCGGGACGATAGGGACCTCTGTGGTGGAGATGCCACCGGGTAAGGAGGCGGAGACAGCTGTGATGGTGACTGTCTGGGTCTGCACCAGAGGCGGCTGTGGACGGGAGCATAGCCCCATGAGTGGCTGTTGAACCAGACACTTCACACCTCACACCTCACAGACAACCAATTTCTTTTACACCATGCATTCTTTCTACGCCGTCGTCTGTGTGAAGTCGTCTTCACTGCGACAGCCATTTCCTCTCACCGAGATGTGCTTACGATTTTTTTGGGAAATGACAGAATTGCCGTGTTATTTCCCTTCCCTCCACCAACCACTTGAAAAGAAACCAGGAGACGGAAAGCCATACGTGGGTTGCAAAGATGGTGAAAGTAAAAGTCAAAGTGTATAACAGGACATTTTGAGGCGGAGAAGAAGGTGCTAGTGTGACAGCAACCCATCACCAAAGCTGAGAACACACCACTGTGCAACACCCAAGTATTCACAAGTTTCGATTTGTTATGGTGCTGCAAAGGAGTGATTAAGAGTGCCCGCCTTGAAATCATTCAGAGGCCAAGCAGAGACGGAGTCAGCGTCACCCTGGGGGGGCTACCTGGAAGCAGCGTACAATCGGGGGACCATCGCTCCTGAAACAGGAAGCTGGGGAAGATCCAACAATCTTTCCAGAGCACACCGACACTTCAGGACATGGTCCTTCTTCCTCCTGGGTCCAACCTAATGCCCGACAGCAGGGGTCAAGGGAGGCAGGCCGCTGCGCCATCTCCCCCTCTACGATGGGCCCCAAGGAGGTCTCAAATCCTACAACCTCTTCCTGATCGCATGACTCTTCCTCAACGCGAGCATCCCGGGCGTGGACACCATCAGGCTCACTCCTGTGGCTCACAGTGGGACTTGGTACGCCTGAAAAGCCCCAATGGCTGCTGGTTTCCTCATGCGCAGTCTTGGTCTCTGAACCACCGCGAGGGAGACTCATGCACACGCTCTACAAAAGACACAACACAGCCGCTATGTGATCATGGGCAGGTGAAGGATTTTCTACTGACATGGTATGTATCGCCACTTTTACATAGTTTATAATACATGTTAGAAATATTTAACTACGGTATGCATTAATGTGTACAGTATAGCATCCATGTTATGAGGTCCTATCGATCTGTAGGAAGATAATGATGATTTTTGGGGGCCTACATGAGAATTTATAGGACAAAGTTGAGCCCTTCATGACCACAATGTACATGTTTCCTTACTGGTTTCCTCATGACTCTTGCTCCAGAAGGTCACCAAATAAGATGGATACTGAATACAGGTATTCTTCCATATTGTTTATTTCATAAATTAATGTAATTCAGTATGAGTCAGAATGAATGGGTTATTGTTTTAGCTTGAATATGATTGCAATAGGGATTGCAATAATGACATGCCACTCCCTAATTTGGACATCAACTACAAAAAAGTTTTTTTTAATAAAGAAAATCACAAACTTAAGTAACAAATTCACGGAACAAACAATCATATGAACTGTGTATGGAATGCCTTTTATTCTTTGGTCAAAGTTGATTGTCAAAACGTCATGCAACGGGGACTCTCTTGCAGTCGCTACATAATGCCCCGTCAAATACTGGTGAAGGACAAAGAGGTTAATAATTATCACAATTAAGCTGCCTCGAGGAAGTACTGTACGATATATTTCTCAGCAACAAGACTGCCGTTTTTTAGTATTTACTTTAAGTGGGTTCAGAAAAAACGTTTATATATCCAAAATTCACATCACAGTGATCAGCTTAGACAATATCCTTAGATAACTGACAATATAAATGTACCAAAACACATGTATAAAAGCAGGCTTTAAGTGACATGGTCAGACATAAGCCTCCAGATAAAAGTAATTATTTTATGTAATGTTGGTTGACTTAGATTCCAAAAAACAACACACAAAAGTAGTAGTAGTAGCTTGATTGTCATTTCCAGTCCTACTCAAACAGTCTTTGGAGAACAGCTCCGTTTCTGGTTGGAACAAAACCAGGTCAATTGTGCTGCAGTGGGAAATGGAAGGAATGGAAGTCTTGTCCCACAGAGGCCAGAAAAAAAGGGCAGCTTCTCAAGTAGAGCAGAGGATGAGAGATGAATAATGCTACGGTGATGTCGAAGAGGAGGCGAAGGAAGGAGAAGAGGAGAAGAGAAAGCTAAAGGTTTGATGGGTAGATGGACTAGGTGCAGTCTCCGCAGGTCACACTCGCACCTGTGTCGGGTTTCCGGAGAGTCGATACGGCCCCTCAGCTGCGCTTGGAGTAGAAGTCTAGCAGGGGGCCGCGTGGGAGGCGGATGACAAACTGAGGAGGAGGAGGAGGAGGAGGAGGAGGAGGAGGAGCAGGAGGAGGAGGAAAGAGAGATGAGAGGAGGAAGGGATTTTGAAATGACAGAAAATGAACTGAAACTTGTAAAAGCCAGAGTTGAGCTATAACTGATTGTTGAAAATATTTCAATGCAATTTCAATTTCCTCAATGCAGCAGAATGATCTCGGGCCTCTTTGATCTGTCTGGAGGAAGTAGGAAAAACTCCATTCATCTGAAATAGCAGGTCAGGAAGTAGCAAGACCAGTTCTGCTTCTGTGTGTCAAACGTTAAAAGCAACATTATTATCAATGTTGACTTTTATCAAAGTAGGGCTTTAGTCTTGTCAATGTACAGCTGAAGGTTAACTGGAATGACAAACTGGTTTGTAACATGTTTGTCCACTCCAGCAGGCAGACAACGTTTGACCAGTGTCATAATGCTGCTCTGGTGCACTACTGATCTCACTGCAGACACCGACGCTGTCAGTTCTTGCTTTGCTTTGATTTCAATGCAGCTCAAATGCATCCTGACAACATGATGCACTCGGAGGCATTTATCTCCAAGTGCAGAAATGCTTCCTGTCCAAACTGTTTTGCTGCAGTTGAGTTAACGTCTTTCCTAAAGGCATGCACAATGTAGACTACACTTGTTTATTCATGTGACATCAAAGGTTGTGTTTTCTAGTCTGCGGAATAGCCATCATGTGATCTTTTTTACTGTAACATAATAATGAATACTAGTGTAGCACCCCACCACTCTCTAGTACAGTAGATCTAATGATGGGGTGGTTGGGTTATTTTATTTTAAAAAAGGTAGCTACCCAAAGGTTTACCTGTCATGATTGAGAGAATTGAATGATTAAATAATTGACCATATTAGACGTTAAAGAGACTGACCACAGACAACGACTTTCGGTTAACAAACAATTAGTTTACTGTAATAAGAATAATTATTAGTTATATTAAATAACTCTGAAATGTATATCTTGCTACTAGTGTACCCCCAGGGCTACACTAGTAATGACATAATTAAATTAGTTGTATAATGGAGTCCAGTGATAGTTAAATGATTATTGACAAAAGGGAGAGTTGGGCTTAAACTAACTGTGAATACTATTTGGCTCTTCGTGGAAAAACAACTATGTCTTAGAGAAAGCAACAAAAAAAAAAGAGGTGAAATCAGTGTGAAAAGAAAGTGTGCAATGCAAAAAGTATTAAAAGCAAAAAGAATGCTCACCAATAAAGGGAGGACAGAAAAAGGAGAAAAGGTAAATACTGCTCAGTGTCAGAACGTGCAAAAACTCAACTCCGAACCATGCGGTAAGTCTTCAGCGTCAGGGTCTGGCAATCATGCAACACAAACACACACGTCAGGGCTCAGAGGCATCCAATGCAGTTAAGAGGAAGCAAAGTTAGTTCTCAGAGAGCGGACAACCTGTCCCCAAAGATGCCTCAACCACGACAATCCTTTAAAAGGGAAGAGCAAAAATACAGACCCCATTCCCACTGCATTCTTCATACACATGCATGTGTCGCATACCACATGCCATCTCCTTGAACAGGGCCGTACATGCACACATCATCCATTACACTCAGAGTGTAAGAGAACCAGGAATGACAACTGGAAGAGCCTGATCCCTTCTTTTATCGGTCTCTTTTGTTTGAACATATCAGATAAGAAAAGAGTCCAATAGAGGGAAACGATTCAATTTTGGAATTCGCACCAACTTTTACAAACACGAGCAAAAATTTCAGGTTCTTCCGTTCCATTACAAATCCATGAGCACTGCTCACAGTAGTGGAGCCATGTTTTCCAATCCAGTACAATCATCTGGGAAAATGCAGAGCCATGGACCACAAACCTGATGACGCATGTATAAATACAGCTTTAACCAAGTCCATTCAGGAATTGTTAGTCTTCGTGAGGATTTCTAATTCAATATAAATTAAACTTTTTGCTTTCATTTGCTCTAATTCTTGAACTGGCAGACTTGGGTTAAAAAAAGGATTTTGCAGGCGAGTGGTTTCTGTGGGAGACTTACCCCATCAGCACCGGGCAGAGGCTGACCATTGACACCCAGGGTGCGGAACGGAGAGTGCGTGGACAGGCGCTTGTCCCACTCACTGGGCCGGTTCTCCGGGGCGGCTTCCATGAAGTTCCTCTTCAGCTCACTGATGCTGGCATGATGCCTGAGCAGGTCCTCCTGAGGCTTATCAAACTCCTATAGGGAGTCCAGGGGGACAGACAGTGTGGAGACGGGGAGGAGAGGAAGGGGAAGATGGCGCCAGGAAATCAAAGAAAAAAAAAGGGAAGATAGAAAGTTGTATGGGAAGGGAAAGGGAAGGTGAAGGATATGTTCGAGGTTGAGAGAGATTAACAAACAGGAGAGAAAAAAGAAAAGTGGCAGTCAGATTATGATGGGTTTTTTTCTGTACAATTTGATTTATTGCTGATCAAAAAAACAAGCAGAAGCAGGGTTAATTGGTGATTCTAAAGGAATGTAAATTAATCGGGATGATTAATCGCAATGATCAAATTGTGGCTTCTTGATAGATTATCAGCGACTCCTTCTGAAAATAAATACCAAGCGTGGCCGCTGATTCATGAGACCAGCCTGGTTTACAAGGGGAAGATTCACAGGAGTCATTGCTGTGATTTATCAGAGTCGATTCTTTTTTGGGTAGGCAGGAGATATAATTACACAACGCTGCATTAATGGTCTATTCGTAGCATTAGGTTTGCAGTGAAACACGGCGTGAAAACAAGCTGCAAAACCAAAAGCAGGAGAGGCAACAATGGTAGACATGGAACAAATGATCAAAGATGACTGAAAACCTGTTAATTTCACACAAATGAACAAAAGCAGTAGCAGCACTAATTTGGCAACTTTTGGCACCACATTGATCTTTACTTGGATCTGCTAAATATTGACTCCCAACATACAATGATCTAGCCAGTGAACAAAAGTGTTTGTTAACTGTTAATCATAACTTATTGTTGTGCTAAAGAGAAACTCAATGATACGTGTTTCTCCTAATGTCATTCCTTTGGCAAAGATGTATAATTATTTATATTTATATGGTCAAAGATTTAATTTGCATGAATACTGAGAAATTGCAATGCATTACTGCTAAGTTAGAAACTGAGATGGCGGTAAAAGAGCAAAAGCAGGAACAGGAGAATACTGATGAACTGGGAAAATATATATATCAAATAAAAATGGAGCTGCTTGTGAACCGTGACAGATAAAGGATGTCATGAGTACAGCCTCCATAACGAGTTTGAGTACCAATGCAAGTGTAAATTGTAAATTCAACAGGACTCTCCTGAAACAATTGGATTAGAGTTATGTTGCAACACACACACACACACACACAAACATTTATCATGTAATCTACAGCCAATGATTTACGCTGATGCAAAAAAGTGTGAATCATGCCACATGCAAGCGTGATATTAAACAGTAGCCATTGTGCCATTGAGCAAGAAAAAAACAGATAGACTGACATCTCCAGAAGGGATACAAACCTCCAACATTAAAAGGCTATGTCTGATATAAATTGAGTCATCCTCAATTTTCTTAGCTCTTTTCTGTGAAAAATAAAAAGAACAAAAAAGGTGTGGGTTTGTTTCAGTTCCCCTGCATGCTGGCATTAAACTGCCACACGGTGGACATGCATACTACAAACTTCACTACAGTGTTAATATAAAAAGACAGACTGACCATAGGAGCCGAACTGCAAAGTACTAACAAAAGAAACAACCTAAGGCGTAAGATTTCTATTTTCATAATGAGAAAACAAATTAAAGAACAGTAGTGACTGACAGAAAGTTATCATGCCTCTTTAGTAAAGTGCACAAATCTATAATCATGCATGTGTGCATTCCAGGGTTTACAACAATAGCAAGCAATGAGAGGAAATGAGTGCCTTGAAAACGTTCAAACAGCCAATATGTGCAGAAACATTATATTCATATTGCCGTTATATTATTCTGGTATCACCAGTTACATATTCCATCTATTCTTACATTAATTCTATCTTTTAAAATACACTGCATGTGCATTGAACCCGATGTGGATTTCATTAAAGACCTAGCTGTATGGAAGCACAACATGAGAGGAGGGTGAGATTAGTCTTTTGGATGAGAAGCTCGATATTGTCAGAATGGAGGTGGAGAGATGGTGACGGACATGTATACCAGGCTAAGAATCTGACCTTTCGCATTCGCACCACCTCCGTGCTCGTCACCTCAGACTTGTGCTACCCCGGGGAGGAGAGAGGGACACATGTTAGCATCCTCCGCTTGTTGGCTTTACCACTCACATCTCAGCTATAGTGGAAACAAGCCGTCTGAGGGCCGACATGCAGGGGCCCGGAGTCGGACACTAACCTGAATGTCCCCATTGATGGTGGATATCAGGAAAGAGTCTACTTCTCTCTGGTCCCTCCAGACTGCTGGCTACAGCAGCAAGAGAGACACAGTTCACACTCAGACACAGAGAACAATCTCTGCTTTCTACTTTAGCACCTTTAATTAATTATGATTAATTCTTTTGTTTTAAGAGTTCTTCATATTTTATAGTATCAACACCTACAATCACAAATCCGAGGCAATAGCTATGAGGACAAATCATAAATAATTTTTTGATCTTTAAAAAAAAAAAAGGCACCAGCTATCCTGTAAGGCATAAGTTGTTAACGCACAATTATATGATGCTATATAAACATTTAGATTGAATTACATCACAAACATGTAAAACAGTGATGAGGGTGAAATTCAATACCTTGTCCTCAGCATCGATTTTTGAGGGCTCCACAGCTTCGACTGTGACCTCCAGCTTTCTTTCCTCTTTGCGGCTGGTCTTGATTGGAGTGGAGGTCTGGGGCTGATCGAAAGGGGCCATAGGGATCCCTGCCTCGGCGAGAGCAGCCTGGGAGAAGACCGGAGCACTGACGGGACGGGTGCCCCTCTGTGTGATCACCACTAGACCAAATACAGACAAAGTGGAAGCGTTAATAAAAGGAAATATGATTTTACACAATGCGTTACGGAGGGATACGATTTCAACCACATCTGACATGATCAAATCCCCTCGGTGAGTAAAATGCACAGCTATGAACATATAAAAACAGTAACACACGAAAGCGTATCTTTGCAAGCGGCCTCATCATACTTACACTTTCAAGCCTCGACGTGATCAGATAAGTGCACACACTGCAGGGGTATACTGTACCTCATGTGCTTCGTTTAGTCTCTTATAGAAGGACAAGCACACGTCAAAATCAGACGTGGGCCAGAAGCGAATATCCACAAAGTGGGATGAGAGCAAAAGCATGGATTAGTTCTTGTTGCGATCCGACATTAGATGCAAAGGCAGATGACGTTAGGCTGTAAAGCTCGAAGCTCGATCACTGGTGAAATGCTGAGATTAGGAAAGCGTCATTTCTTCAATCTGCAAAACACAGCACGATCAGAGGTCCTCGCATGATGCTGAATGTGCGTTGCCATCTGTGGACATTTTCTCTTGTGAAGAAAAGTCAGTGTATCTTGTAAACGGGCGGCAAATGTTGCGAAGCGTTTCGTGGCGTGAAGAAAGCGTGTGAGCTGTTCATCTGCAAATCAACAAACCCAAACAGGTAAGAAATACCTGATTCTCTGAGGCCAACATCTAGTAGAACAAACCAATCATCATTGACATGCGTTTGTGCGAGTGGACGCCTTTCCTCCTGGATCCGCTTCTCAAACTGTGGTCTCTCCTCCGAAATAGCAACCCTTGTTTTGGCCACAGCAGTTGGAACCTCGGCTGGGAAGTGGATGTGCTCAGGGACAACTGCTAGCACAAATACACAACCGGACATTATTATGGAAGTACCAAATATAAGGACATTTGTGTTCATAGTGAAATAGACCACCGAGCTAAAACTATGTAAAAATATGAAATAAAAAATTAGATGACTGCTTACTCTTGACACACTTGTTCATATTAGAACAAGTGTGCACTTTAAAACAAACTCAAATAGAAATGTTTGCGCGTATAGCTGGACTAAATATTTTTTTATTATACCTGATTTCTTAGTGGCCACATCCAAGTGAATAAACCAATCATCCTCCACCTCTTTCACTGCTGGATGCAGTTTCTGCTGTACTGCCTTCTCCTGCTGCCACATCTCCTCCACTAGAGTGATTCCCTGCTGTGCTCCCTGCTTACCGGCTGCAAACTCTTTCGCTGTTCTTACTTCAGGATGTGTACGGATACGGTCGTTCACAGCCGCTAACGTAGAATACACACAAAGCCTCGTCAGTCAGAACACAGTTCCACTGCAACCGCAATGTACCGAACAGGAGGAGACATGTAATAAAACGGTAACGCACACACACAGACAATGTTATTCCGTCGGATTCCATTCACACGCAAACAGCAGAATACCTGGTACTTTTGCAGCAACATCTAGCCACACAAACCAGTCGTCATCCACCCGTCTCGGATGGGACTGTTTAACCTCCGACAACTTCACAGGGGGCCCCACGTCTTCCATGGTGAATTTTGGTTTTGGTTCAGTGGCTGCCACCACATCCACCACACGCTCAACCACAGCAACTAACAGAGAAATAGGGGTAAATACGTCTGATGCTAATTTATTTCATATTTCATTTTTGCAGGTGTCACCGCTCATCTGAGCCTTTTAGCACAGTGCATGTAGACGTTTTGTCAATGAAAGGTACCTGGAGGTACGACAACAGGCTTTTCGCGGATGATGTCGTACAGGGAAAACCAATCATCTCCCCCTTCTCTCTCCGACGGTGATGCAATTTGGCTAGTTCTAATTTCAGACAGGCGTGTCTCATCTTGCATGCTGTCCACACCAATTATCATCTTCTTCCATGTTCTAGTCTCTGCGGTGGTCACCTCAACCTCAAGTGTCCTCCTCATATCCGGAACAATCTCAACAGGAGTAACTGGCACAGAATCAATCAGAGTCAAAAAAGCTGAGCGATAATAGTGTATCCACCAAACAAAGCAAGTGAAAAGCTGCAGAAATTGGCAAGGGGTAAAGGTCTTTAAATAAAAATATTTCAGAGCAAATTCTGGTGCAACATATTATATTACATATACCTGATGGTAGTATTACTGCCTTTTCACGAGTGGCATCAAACGGCACAAACCAGTCATCATCTCTCTCTGGCCGAGAAGGCTGCAGTCTAATCTGTTCAAGATCAACCTGCTTTCTCTCGAGGCTTATCACTTCCATTTGCAGAGGTTGAACCCCTGGATAAATTTGGCTCGGTACTGCCAGAGAAACTGAAAGCAAACAGTATTTATACTCAAACTTCACCCAAAAGCAAAGAATCTGACAGAAACATCATATTTGATACAGTTACCATCGGAAATCTGGCGCCCAGTTCACTTGTAAATTCAATCTTTGTTGTAATAATATGTGTGGAAAAATATTAAAGAAACGTGAATGCTGTGGGTACCTGGAGGTACATAGGCAGAGTCTCTGGGAACAGCATCCAGTAGAAGAAACCAGTCATCATCTCTTTCTCTGACTGGCTGGGATAGTTTCTGCTCTCTTTTGTCGTCTTTCTGCACCACAATCTCTTCGACTATGACCTCCTTCCTGGACTCTATCGTTATTGTTCCAGCCACAGTAGATATGCTTTCTTCAGGATAGACCTGAACATACTCTGCCATGGTAACTAGTGACAAACAGAATAAATGAGTATTAAGACACTTATAATATGCTTGTAAGTCTTTTTGGGCCTGGAGGGAAAGGCGACAATACCTGGTGGAACATATGATGGTTCTCTGGTGGGAACATCCAGCAGCACAAACCAGTCATCTTCTATCTCTCTCACAGCCTGGGGCAGAGCTACAACTTGCTTTTCACTTAGCAAGTGTTGTTTTTCTGTGTCTGCTGTTATAATCTCCACTCTTTTTTCACCCTCCTCATCGGCTGTTATTCTAACAAGAGAGACACGTTCTTCTGGGGACACGTCAACACGCTCTGCAACAGCAACTGAGACAAAAGAGATAACAATCCTCAAATACTATTGCCAGTTTCAGAATAAGAGCGTCCCCAAAGCTCATGGATGATTGCTTTGATGAGAGTTGTGAAGCAGCACAGGGGATGTATAGCAATACCTGGTGGTACATATGATGTTTCTCTAGGAACAACATCCAGCAACACAAACCAGCCATCATCCCTGTCAGGGAGCGGCTGTTGTGGCATTTGTTGTAGATGTCTTGGCTCCTCTTCTATTATCCTTGTCTCCTCAGCTACTACTTCTCTAATGTTCTTCTCGGTTGCAGTTTCAGCCACTGCGACAAAACCTTCTGCACCCATCTGGTCTCTTCCCTTCAAGGTAACTGACATGGGTAAAGTCGAGAGAACGTTGTTTAACACAAGCAGCAATACACACTTCCTGTATATTAGCAAGGAAGCACAAAATAAAGCACAAGAGAGCCAACGTTTTGAAAAGCAGCACAGGGGATGTTAGCAGTACCTGGTGGTACAAATGATGTTTCTCTGGGAACAACATCCAGCAACTCAAACCAGTCATCATCCTGGTCAGGCAGCAGCTGTTGTGGCAACTGTTGTAGAAGTCTTGATGCTTCTTCTATTTGCTTTCTCTCTTCAGCTACTGCTTCTCTAATAACCTCCTCTGTTGCAGTTCTGGCCACAGAGACAAAACTGTCTGCCCCCATCTGGTCTCTTCCCTTCAAGGTAACTGATATGAGTAAAGTCAGTAGAAAGTCTAACAGTAATACACACTTCCTGAATATTAAGCAAGCAGGAGAGCCAACTTTTGAGCAGTACCTGGTGGTACATAAGGCGTTTCTCTGGGAATATCATCCAGCAACACAAACCAGTCATCATCTCTTTCCATGATGGTCTGTGGTGGTGGGATCTCTGGTATACGCCACACTTCTTCTTCTCTCATTGTTCTCTCTTCTACTACAATCTCTGTTTTCTCCACAAATGTTGAGATCTCAGTCTGGGAGGTGAAATACTCGCCTTCATCCACCTGAGCACGTTCCACAGTAGTAACTATTGGTGACAGTAAAGACACAGAATCTTTCAACATGGGAGCAAACCGGCAGCGGCAAAAAGCTCACAGTAAAAGAAGCAGGACATGGCGAGGTGGGGTTATTCTCACTTATAACCCCACTATTTCCAAAAATGTATTACAGAAGGTAAATCTTAGAGAGATTAGTAGAGGTTTAAAGCGGTTAGCATTTTCACATACTGTACCTGGTGGTTTAAATACAGCTTTGTGTGGAGGGCGGTCCAAAAGTATGAACCAGATGTCCTCATCGGCCACCTGAGATTGATCCTTAGCCTGAAACCTCTCTGGAACTTCTCCCTCAGTTATCACCGCCAGTACTTCTGTTTTAAGCCATGTCTCCTCTTTTTCTACCCTCTCCTCTGAAGTTACACCATGCTGTACCTGCACATCTTCCCTTTCGTCCTGCGTAGGCCCTCTCTCATCTACAATAGTGACTCTCCTCTTAGTCCTGCGCTCCACCGTCTGGTGCACATCTGAAGATCCAGACTTCATCTTCTCCTCCACCTCGTCTTGCCATTCCTTTTCTATCTGGTGTAGCTTCCCTCTCAAGCTGTCCTTGGACAGACTCTCCTTTGTCACTTCTTTTTCACTCTCGTGCTTCATCTCGACCCCTTCTTCTTCATCTTCTTCTTCATTAGGAAACAAGCCTTTTAAAAACACATGCTTTATCTGCTCTTCTAATTCATCCACTTCATGCTCTTTTGTCTCTGTTGTCCGTTCGGATTTCCTCGAGACTGTTTCTGTTATACCTTCAAAATCGCCTTTTTCCTCTCTTAACTTATCTACCTCTTCCTTACCCAATTCCTCTTCTATTACTTCCTGAAGTCGCGCTGATACCTCTTCCCTTTGCAGGAGCCAACCCTCTAAATCCCTAACTTCTCTCAGACTCTTATTCAAAACATCCATCTCTCTCAGCTTGTCTGAGATCAGAGTTTCCTGCAGCCTCTCAATGGTCTCCTCACTGGTCAGTTTCTGCTCTTCCACAGGCATAGCCTGTTCATCCTCCTGCTGGAGCTGAGCTAGGGGGGATACTGGTAAAAGTAAAAAGGGAAAGCGAAACAATGACCATTTAAGGAACTAAAATGTGATTAATATTGCATACTGTTAAAATGTTTGTACCATCAGTGTTCAAATTCCAAAAGTCATATTTCCACACAAAGAAACTCACATGGTTTGTCAACACGCTCAAGCGAGGATAGGCTGAAGCTTCGGTCAAAGTAAAGGAACCAACCATCTTGCTGTATCAGAGCTGGTCGCAGTAGCCGGTCTAGGGAGCTAATGTTTGCCAAGCTGAGCTTAGCTGACAACATCAGAGAAATAATATTGAACAATTTGATCCCAGATGGGCAAACAAACACGAATCTCACACTGCAAAATGGGGAAGAAGTCACAACATTTTGATGCATGTTCTCTAAAATCCAAGCTTCAGTGAAAGATTAAGAGGTCTGGGTTTGGACTTTCCTTCAAGCAAACTGTCAAATATCAGGCATTGAAAGTGCAAATACCTGGCTGTTTCACAAAATCAAAAGATGGGACAAAGGGAAAAGGAGGATGACGATGGAGCAGGGCGGACCACTGGTCCTCCTTTCTCCTCTGCTGTTCCTCATCAGATGCCAGCTCCTGCCACGGCTGACTGACTGTTTGGGTGATGGTTTGAGAGCCAGTCTGCCCAGTCTCATTGTCCTCCAAGGTTACTGTGACTGTGTGAACAGACTGCCCTTCCTCCCAGGACTGAATGAAAGTCTGCTCGGACTCCCCTCTGGCTGTGAAGAGATGACGAGGCGATGGCAGTTATGTAATGCTTCTGCTGGAGGGATGGCGGTCAAGCGAATGCCTCATATTGCTTCAAGCATGTTTCTGACAAAGCCAGATGCCAAGCATTAGTACCCGACTGTTGTGAGTCCAGCAAGCTGGGGTTAGAACAAAGCGGAATACAAGATGCCTCTCGGATGAAAAGGGGAAAACTGGCGATTAGTTTTCAGTGTTCAAAGCAACCACTTCATCCAGTTTTAATGCAGCCACTGGAGCGGTGATGAGTGAGTCGGTCAGTGAAGATGTTCAACATAAAGGTTCAGGCTGAAAGCAAATGAAAGCCATTGTGCAACACACATTGAGCAGCAAGTTCTAAAATTGTTCCAAAAAAAAAAAGGAGGAACAGCTGTCTCAAGACTGGAAATGCCCAGTGATACAAGGTGGGGGACATTACCCACATGACACAAGTATGGTCAGTGTTCTGACAAGTTAGCCATCTGTGCTGCAAGTGACTGGCAATGTTTTCAAAACGATTACAGGCATAAAAGCAAATTAGCCAGAACGGACCAGCATGATGCGAGAAGGCTGCCTGTAAGCGAGAGTAAATGCTGCAAATATGTCAAAAAGCACGGTTGCGGCTCCACACAGTTCCCGGTACCTGGGAATTCAGGAGAAGACCGGGGTTTGTCAGAGGACAGCGTCAGCGACCAATCGTCAACCTCAGACCTAGTTGATGCTGAAAGTTGTCGCAGGAACTGGAGAGTTTCATCTCCAGCTGCAAGAGCGAAACACGTCAGAGAGTAGCTTATCTAACCTGTGCTTGAATGCAATGATTCCAACATGGGCCGACACACTTGCACATACCTCCATCTAGGTTACGAGACAGTCGCTTGCTCGCAGAGCGCGTGAAGCGAGGGGCTGGGCGGTCGATCAAGGAGCTGGCCTGGCGGGTCTGGGCCTGCGTACGCCCGCTGTACCGGAACTTAGAGCCCAATACGAGGAAGCGACGTGATGAGGGGGGCTCCACTGTTGGAACTCTGAGGGACAAAAACAGTGTTTCAGTGCTAGACCCACGAAACAGGAGTTCAAATGTTACATCATTTCGAAATCAAAGGATTTTGCAATCCCTAAAAAATGTCATTGTTATGTAACAAGGTTAGCAACAACTTTAACCGTTATCTTATTAAGTAGACAAAACCTTTGAGGTTTAATTCTAAAAAGGTCAGGACCATATGAGCCAATATAAGGCTTAAGCTGCAGTGAACAGTTAGCTAATTATCCAGGGCACAGGCAGAGCCTTACGATGACCTCTGTTGCTGGGCAGGGATGTCACATTAAGAATAAAGCGAGAATTGCTTCTTACCTGAAGAAGGTATGGTGTTCAACGCAAACTTTCCACAGCTTCTTCGAGGCTTTGTAGTTTGGCAGTTTGAAGCCAATTGTGCTTTCATACTGCTCATGCTGAAAGTGAAAAAACAAAAATGAAGTTAAAGTTGAATATAATTACCTTATGGTGATATTATTCTGCCATGCAGTATGACACACATCCCAGAGCTGCGTTGAACGAACATATTGTAGATCATGTCAATTCTAAAAGACAATTTCTTACATAAAAATATTAGAAACCTAATTTATTAAATATTTATAAATGGCCATAATGAGAATAGCTACATAATGATCTAGAACCAAAACCTAAAAATGCACTTTGTATTAACCTTTTCGTATGAAGGTATCACAAATGGATTAACCCAGTTGTTCAGTCATTTTAAGTCTATGTTTATAGTCAAAACTAAGATACAACCCAACCAGGTGCAAATAATGTGAAAGACCACAATGAGATTATAATCAAACATGAACATTCTAAATGTAATACTAATGTAGTAAATTCAATAGAAAACAAAATATGTAAGAATGGGTGCAGCGACATAAATAGATAGGATGTAGGAGAAAATATTGGTGCTTTCCACGAGGTAGAAAATAAGAATGCAAATCGAATTGCTATACAAAATATTTAAAAAAAACTGAAATGAAAATATGAATTGAGATTTACCTCTGATGGCCTGATTTTGATAAAGAAGCTGCTGCGTTTGTAAGAGATCTTCAGCACTTTTGGCCAAGGGAAGCGGTTGATCCTCAGCTTGTCCTTGTACACCATCAGACCACTCGAGCAAACGCCCAGCGTAATGTCCACACCGTCGAGATCCTGCATGCGTAAAAACAGGATGAAACGGTTATGATATTGGATCCCTGCACGCCATCGCCTTGCACTTCCCACTAGCAGTCACAGGGAGGCAGACTTTCTCACACTACGGAGGACATGGAGTTGAGGTCACAGAGTTTGAAATGATATTAATCTCTCCTATTTTTTCTGAAAGAGGGCTGACACCAATTTTGTAATTAAAATCTGGATGTAATAAAAGCATGCTGTTGCAAAAATAATTACACAAAGGAAGTCGGTAAATCCTTGAACTTTGCCACTTTAGAATTCCCATGAAAACCCGCAGTTTACCCACACAACACTAATCTAAACAGGAAACAACATTTCATGAAAAAAAACTTACCTTGGCTTGGTGCAGGTCAACTCCATACATGGCAAGTTTCTTGGCATTTTCCAGAAACATCATGTCTGCCTGGGCTGGGTTCATTGACCTGGAAAAACACAGATGATAAGGGTCTTTTTAAAGATATGTTATATATCAGGGTTATTTTAAGGACCCGTTAAATCATGCAGTTATATAAGCGCTGAAGATGCAGAGATCCTTTACAGTTTGGGTCTGATGAATAGATTGTGCTTACTCAAACTTAAAGTAAACGTTGGTCAAAACACCACTATGTAGCTACAATCCATGCCCATCCCCTTTGGTTACCTGTATGTGCGGTGCAGCTCCATCACCTTCTCCTCCAGCTCTTTGCCCTGTCCCGGGGCCAGGCTCAGATCCTTAACATAATCTGTCCCATGGAGCTCTGGGTCATACTCTCCGAGCTCTGACTGGGCTGTGTAGGAGCCCAGCAGGGACAGCGTGACAAAGGAACAGGGAAGAACGCCTTGCAAAATGTCCTTCCTCAGCTGGAGGCACAGAAAGTACCTAAAGAAGATGTGAAAGAAAAACATATAAGCTCACTTATGAAGATGTAAAGCCAGCCTGTCTCTTTCCAGGTTGTTAAAACTGGGCCTACCAGCAACTCTAAAGCTCACGCAATAACATGTTATATATCAGAGAATACGCAGTTTTCCCAAAATGAGGAACTATTCCTTTAACACGAGACATTCACCTGGTGAGGTCTTCGGTCAGCTGCGCTGGATCAGGAGGGTAGAACTTCACGCCGAATTCAAACTCGTACACAGCACCTGAAACCTGTTTCCTGATCTCTTTGGTGGACTCCAACCAAGTCTGCAGACATTTTGGGGAAATAACATTAGCTGCTCACAACTTTCACTCATCATGTAAAATATCTCGTTTGCACTTGCAGAGCGACTAAAACTACCGGAGAAGAAAAAGCTGCCTACCTTGGTGGTTGGGGTTTCCCAGGTAGAGAGGCCGAAGTAATCTCTCTCCAGCAGGTTGACGTGGTCACACACCTTTGTGAGAAGTTCTTGGACTTTAGCATGTTTCTACATGAGAGAGAGAGAGAGAGAGAGAGAGAGAGGAGGGATATTCTTCAGTCTTCATAACATTACACAAACACAACATACTGTAATCTGTGAGGTCTCTTACATCAAGCTCACACTCAAACTGAGTGGTGTCCAGTAAGGTGACTTTGCACTGCATGGTTTTCAGACGTTTGGAGCCTTTCGCCTCTTCTGCCTTCTTCTCCGTCTTCTTTTCTTTCACCGGCTTCTCCTTCTTCGCCTCCTCTTTCTCTTCTCCTTTGGCTTCTTTCTCCTGTTCTGCTGCTGCTTCTTCCTCCTTCTCTGCCTCCTCCTCCTCCTTCACTTCTTCCACAACGTTGGGCTCCTTTTTTATTGCAGCTTCTTCCTTTTGTTCCTCTTGAACAATGATGTTCTGATAAAAGTCAAGACAAGACATGTGCAAAGCATGTCAGATACAGATGAGGACTCAATGTTTTTATTTTATTGTATTTATTATGATAGGGCTAAACTTAAAATGACTACAGATTTTAGTAAACAGCAAATATGCTGTAGCTGCTGCTTGTATATTTCAGACCAGCATGGAGCACTTTTGTTTCAGGACAAGCTTTCAGCTCAGCATTGTTACTTTCGCTGAGCAAGCTGTCCACATTATCAAATATTCATAAGGAAGAAAAAATAAACATGTGTTCCTCCACTACAATCCAATCTGCTGCATTAATGTGTATACATGAGCTTCTTAATTCTCACACACTAGTGATTAAAGGAAAACGTTGACATATTGGCAAATGCAGTTTTTTTTTCTTTCTTGCCAAGAGCTAGATGAGAAGATCAATAACGACTTCAGATCTGTCCATTAAATATGATGCTTCAACCAGCAGCTGGGTAGGATAGCATACAAACTGGAGAAGGGTGGAAACAGCGATGCCTGCTCTGTGCAAAGATACGGCTTACTTGCACCTTGAAAGCTCATTAATTGCTTTAACATGCTTTATCTCCTTTGTTTAATCAGCACACAAAAACTAAGTGTAAAAACGGCAGGGGGTGAAAGAGTGTGCGTGACTGTCTTTTGGCCTCGGGCTGAAATCTTGTTATCACAGTGCCAACCAGCAGGAAAGTCATTGCATCCGACAAATAAATAGTCTGGTACATACATCCCACTTACACTAAAATGTGTGAATTATTAAGCTTTAAAAAGATATCGGTCGGTGGATTTTGTTACATTTGGACTAAGTCAGACTAGCTGTTTCTCCCCGTTTCCACTTTTTCTGCTGAGTGACGCTAACTGGCTGCATCCTTATAATTAAGAGTGGCAACAATCTTCTCATCCAAGTCGTGGCAAGAGAGCGAATAAGCGGCGTAATATTTGTGAGTGTCACACTCACCTGTGTCTCAGCACTGCTTATGGAGTGCTGATCAGGAGCCGGTTCAGTGTCTGGCTCAGTTTTGAGCTCAGGCTCTGGCGCTGCAATCGGGGCTTTCACCTGCTCCTCCTTTGGCCCTTTCACCTCCTTCTCCTCCTTCTTTCCTTTGTTCTTCTCCTTCTCTTTTTTCTTCCCCTTTTCCTCTTCCTTCTGTTGCTTTTCTTCTGTCTTTTCCACCTTCTCTTTTTTCTGGACCTCTTCTTTCACCTTGTCCTCTTTCTTTTTCGCCTTCTCGTCTTTTGTCTTCTCCTCCTCTTTCTTGGCCTTTTCTTCTTCTTCTTTCTTCTTCTTAGTTTCTTCTTCTTCTTTCTTCTTCTTCTTAGTTTTTTCGGCCTCCTTAGTCTTTTCTTCCTCTTTCTTCTTTGCTTTTTCTTCTTCTTCCTCTTTCTTCTTTGCTTTTTCTTCTTCTCTCTTCTTCACCCTTTCTTCTTCCTCTGATTTCCTCTTTGCTTTTTCCTCTTCCTTCTTCTTTACCTTGTCCTCCTTTTCTTTTTTCTTTGTAACCTTCTTGTCAACTTTTTCCTCCTCTTTACTCCCTTTCTTTCCAGCTTCTGCCCCCTTCTCTTTAACTTCAGCAGTCTCCTTCTGTTCTTCTTTTGTCTCCAATTTGTCCTCCTCTTTTTCTACAGCCTGTTGTGTTTTCTCCTCCTCTTTCTCCTCGTCTTTTTTCACCTTCTCCTCTTTCTTTTCCTCTTTCTCCTCGTCTTTTTTCACCTTCTCGTCGTCCTTTTTTCCCTTCTCCTCGTCCTTTTTTCCCTTCTCCTCGTCCTTTTTTCCCTTCTCCTCGTCCTTTTTCACTTTCTCCTCGTCCTTTTTCTCTGCTCTCTTCTTGGCTTCTTTCTTTTTCTTTTTACTGCCCCTCTTCTCAACCTTTTCTTCTTGTTTCTCTTTTGGTTCTTTTTCTTCCTTCTTTTTCACTTCTTTTTCCTCTGGTTTTTCTTCCTCTGCTTTAGCCTCCTTCTCTTCACTTTTCACATCTTCCTTCTTTTCCTCTTCGGACGTTTCAGCTTTTTCCTCTTTGTCCGCCTTTTCCTCCCTGGCTTTCTCTGCCTCGAACCCCTCTCCCTCAGAGCACTGCGAGCGGCGGTTGAGGAAGGAGGAGAAGAGGCGAGACAGGCCTTTGCCAGCAGAGGTCCGGGTACGAGGCTTCAGCTGCTCCTCCTCAGGGGAGGTTGCGGCGTCAGCGGGCCCAGGCTCAGATGCCTGCTCCTGGGCCTTCTTGCTCGACTGCTCCCCTTCCGGTTCGGACGCTGCCGTCTCCGGCTTCTGCTCGGGTTCGGGCTCGGCGCCACTGGCCTTCTGCTTACCCTCGGTTTCTGCCTCGCTCACTGCACTTGCCTCTGTTGTCATGGTAGCCACTGGGAAGGAGGACAGAAGAGAGTCAGAGATGGAGAAAGGTCACATGGCTGTACAGTATGTGACCGTGCACAGCATGACTGTACTTGGAAAACAACAAACATGATTCGGAGCAGCGGACTCCCTACTAAGAAACATTACACTTCACTTTGCTGTGACTGGCAAGCAAATTCAATACATGGATACCATATTGAGAGAATAACTGAAGTGTGCTATTGTTTATCAGTAAATCACTAATGTTCATGTTAGAGGACTATGATAAACAACTTAAAAATAATCACCAACACATTTCTTTGTTTGTTGCCTAATTTTCAAGCAAAACATTTACTGGTCCTGCATTTTTAAATGTGTCGTTGTTTCTTTTTACATCATTTGTGTAAGTAATTAACTTTTAGTTTAGGATCTTGTGGTCTAAAAAAAAAATTGTGATTTGTAGATAATTATATAGGTCAAACAATTAGATGATGTAAATGATGATGTTAAAGAAAAAGAAAATCTCCTATCATGTAAATAAACTAATCTGTATGCATGCTTCATTATTCTCATTTACGGCTGATGCTCCAATCATGAGCAAATTGTGCAATAAGTAATTTAGAGTGCTGCTTTGCGTTATTGTTAGTTGCCTACTCAGAGTTGCATAAATGCGATTTATTCCAAAAAACATGAAGCCAACCGCCACCCACAGATTATATTCTAACTCAAACACACATGCACAAACAGTACTTCCCCACACAATAGCCCTCCTTGTTGACGAGTGTGTCTGTGTCTACACGGGGTTCTGAAGGCGAGTTTACGGCGCTGCCCATCACAGACTCATTAAATCTCACTGACACAAAGGAGGCATTCTGCTCCCGAGCTGCATATTAGCACCGCCTGGATCATCCTCGGCAAGCACGCCGGGCTCTTCATCTCACACGTCCGTCCTGCACAGGTCATCTGAGGCAATATGGCCGTTAATACCATATAAAATGGTCAATAAATGGTTTCAAATGAATATTTCCTGGTTTCTTAGGTCACGGTGGGTCTTGTTGCAAACTTATGCCTCGGACTGCTTTATCAGAATTTGACTCAAAAATACTGGTGCCCGAAACCAATATGTTACCTTCTGCCTGCATATTTACCTAAATTAGTTATTATATAAAGATGTGATTCAGTATTAGAGCTGCAAAGATTAGTTGGTTAAATTATTAGTTGATCGACAGAAGATAATTCAAAACAATTTTGCAGATTAATTAATAATACAAATATTTTTTTAAATACGCGCTTTTCAGTCTTTTACATTTTAAATATTTCAGTCAGACGTTTCAGTCACTGTGAATTGAACATCTTTGAGTTTGTCTGTTAGTCAGACAAACTGTAAACAAACTATGAAACTGGGAGGGACATTGTTCGTAATGTTCTCACATGTTATAAACTAAATAATGTATTGATTAATCCAAAATGTAATCAGCTGTTTATTCGATTAATGAAAACAATCGTTCGTGTCAGTCCCTGACAATCGCACAGTACAAGAGCCTTCGGAGTTTAATGAGCATGCCTTTGATTCACTAGTTTGGCAGCGAGAGGAGAGATCTGGTATATTTAGAAACTTCTAACCAGCTGATTAAAATCACACAACCGACTGCAATACACTGCAGGTAATACGCAATCCCTCTACATTATCCCCTAAGATATATCAGTTACAGTAGATCACATTACAATAAATGTTTGTCTTCAATGAGATTGATTTGCATCATGTACCAGGCATTGTCTAATTGATGACTAATGTGGCTGTTTGTCTCTTCCATATGTAGTTCAACTCAAGTCCCACTCTGCCTTGTATAGAGTGGGGGAGGGGGAGGCTAGACGGGCAGACAGGCAGGCCAATCTTCCAGATGTACAGGGCCGTCCCAAAGGGTGCAGCCTGGCCCTCTTTACCATACACATCTCACTGGCACTACAGGACAGCAGGAGGGGAGGAGGGGGTACGCACACAGACCAAATCCTCTTTAGCCCTCCCTTTGTTTGTGTCCAGTGACCAATAACTGTGCTGCACACTATAACTAATCCTGCCTACCCTTCCCCCCACAAGACCCCCCATAGGCCTATTCCCTAGGTCACACACACACACACACACACACACACACACACACACACACACACACACACACACACACACACACACACACACACACACACACACACACCGTTATGCATCAATGCTCCCGGGCTCCTCTGGGTCTTTTAATGCTCCGTCATCTAAATTGTGATTGTCAGAACACAGACATGCTTCTAATGGACCAGCTGAGCTTGTGTCTGCTGCCTCTTCTATTTTGTGTTGCCCATCTAACATCTCTGCTATCAGCCAGCTGAGCAGGCCTATGATCGGCATCATGACCAATTGAGATAGCGGCAGCCACACCACAGGATCTCTAAAAAAAACAAGCAGCATCAATCTCTCATAATATGATGCACATTTCTTTTTTGGTGTGAAGGTAATTAGATGAAATATTGCTGTAATAAAAAAAAAAAATCAGCCCTCAATCCTGTATAATTAGTGTCTTTAATGAGCTAAATTATAGATGAAGTAGGCCACCCTCTAGCAAGAGTGAGCTCGCAAAGAGCTGCTGGATCAGGCACTAACGCCAGGGCTGGAGTTGAATTAGGGTTTGATTTAGAGTTTATGTGAATTGCAATTGAATGTAATGTTCCCACAGGAAGATCATCTGAAATGTGTTAAGACTCAGTGAATTGTTCTCTAAGGAAACTTCATGTTTGACTTGATTTCAGGAGATCACATTACTTTGCATTTTGTGACAATTAATTAGTTCACATGCTTAAACAGTGTGAGCTCCATTTAATTAATAATTCTCAATAAAGTTATGCTAAAATGCTAGCCCAGTGACTAATACCAAAACTCACTTTAATTAAACATTAATCCAAGTCTCAAATCTTTGAAAAAAGAGATACCAAAACCTTATTTGCCAGTGATGTGGCTGCGACTGTGTTTGCGTGTGATGAGATGAGATGAGAGGGCTGAATGGGGCAGAGCTTGCAGAGGAGGCATAGTGTATAAATAGCTACATCATGATGCAGAGACTCATTAGCCTTTACAGACAAGCTCATATCTATTTCTGTTCACAGTGTGCTGCACACATCGCGCATTTGCACATGTGTATACATGTGTGCACGGATGAGAAATGCAAACCCCACTATGTCTTGGAGACAGCAGAGAAAAGGTTTCATTTGTTTGGAGGGAATTCATCAAATACTGGTCACTGACTGACAAGTAACGGTGGCTTGACAACAACTTTACCCTGTCGGAATACTAGGACAAAAAGAAAGCATGTTTCCTGGGTACTGAGAGTAGGCTTAAGGAATTAGAAGGAGTTTAGAGTTAATCATCCCCCAAGTGACCAAGTGAGATTATCTCCATCCATCTACCTGCCTACCGTATCTATCTCACTCAGTATCAATCTGTCTGTCTCTCAGGTCTGCCTCTCTGGGTGTGCGTGCATCTGTGTGTGAGATAAAGAGAGAGCGAGGGGAAGGAGAGAGAGAGAGAGAGAGAGAGAGAGAGAGAGAGAGAGAGAGAGAGAGAGAGAGAGAGAGAGAGAGAAAGACCTGGCAGAAGCACAGTAGCGATCAGCTGTGCTGATTCATGGTTTTATGAGGAGCCCCGCCTACCTGGCTGAAAATCAACAGAAATTAACTGAAAGCCAAGATATCAGTCCTCTGGCCACATGGTGGCTCGTATTAACCTCTCTAAATAAACACAGGCACACATGCCAAAATGCACGCAAACACGTGCCTAGATAAACCGTTTGCATGTTCAGTTCATACACACGAGTCTGCCCAGCAACATCGTGAAAATGGGCAGGCACTGAATATCTCACGTCATAATAGTGTACATATGTATTTCTCAATAAACGAGCCTACGATGTAAAATATTACTGTATATAGTTTCTCAAAACTGTGATCAAGCTTTGTATCTGAAATCATAGTGTGTACTGCGTAATACACTCAACAAAAAAGGTATTCCGCTGCAAGAGTTTATTTTAGTCAAGTCCGATTTGTAAACCTATCCCAAAATCTCGACTGATCAATACAGACAGATGGTCTGTGAGCCTGACGCTGTAACTTGAACCGACATGGGAAAAGAAGGAAGGAGCTTGATTGATTTACTGTGGTTGACCTGAAAGCAATTCTGAATCCATCTCCAACATCAACTCAGCCAAACCCCATTGGAGGAATAGTGCAAATGTACATTAGTGCACATTATGAAAGCGGTGTTCTTTTTCATAATGGAAAGTAAGAGTCATTAGCTAGAAGATTACTGTCTGAGTACTGTACTGTGAACTCAATTTATTATATTTAAATTAAATATTACAATTAGATTTTTAAATGAGGTGTAAATTATGCAATGCTTTTTTTAAATGTTTCTTCAGCTAGGAAAACCTATAGACTCCATCATTTATGGAGGGAAGAGTAAACACAACTGTATATAGAGTATGTTCCTTATTCAGTAATGCATTGCACACACAACAAAGTAGTAGTCTAATTGCACGAATGCATCATAACTCCCAAAAGAGGATTACCCCAGCAAGCTCTTCTCGGGCCTCGGTGACCTCACTCCCACACAGCAGAACCAGAAACATCCTCCAGCATCACTTCAGCAGCTCTGCTGAATCAGCAGTACAGGAGACCCCAAGCACCCGGGTCTTATCTCTGTCATTTTTTAACTTCTGTTGCTCTCGCCAGTCCCGATGCGTTAATGTCTCGACCTCATTCTTCCTCCGTCCTATCTGCACGCTTCATAAAAGATTATCTGACTATATATATATATATCCAGCAGTATCATCAATGGAGATGAGGCTTGGTGGATGAGTTGCTCTTAAGTGTGTTGCGGGTAGCAAAGGAACAGACACGCATTCAAAAGTGCCGCCCTCCAGCAAACAGATATTTTTAACCCGTGCACGCCTCATGGGGTAAAAGCCAGTCATGTCAAGCGGAAAATGAAAATCCAAAAGCAATGCTTCTCATCTCTGAAACAGCATAAAAACAACAACATATACTGTATTAACACATTCTTAGAAATCGGTGTAACACACCTCACCGAGAAGCATTAGAGACCAAAAACACCCTGACACATCATGTGGAACAATAACTACTCAACATAATAATGAGTTGGGAAATAAAATATGACAATCAAGTCACCTCAAAATATCCATTTAGAATGTGTTTCTTTCTGTACATCATGTATTATAATACTATATTATCATGTAATATGATCAGACCTCTATACTGCACTTGTGAAAATGAGCCAGAAATAACAACAGAAAATGTATTTCTTACGCCCCCATAAAATTGGGGGGAAAACAAATACATTTGATATAATTTATCACCAGTTACCACATTTTAAATGATATACTATTGCATTACTTCATAATATAGCTGCGTCTTAATTAAAAGACAATTTAATTAAAGTGTGAGTTTTCCTAAATTCAAACAACAAAAAGTGTGCGCCCTCTTTTATCCGAATAACGTGCATGCTCATCCCTTTTCACAAAAACAACTCGCATGAAGAAAACGCATCGCTGCCTCCGCTGAGACGGCGCACTTGTGATTTATGGGGGTTGTTATAAAACAGCAACTGGGCTTAATTGTGCAACATACATGTGTAATTTGTATTTGCTTCAACAAATCGATCGTGTAAATATCGCATGGCACATGAAGCCTCGTTCGACTTCAATTTCAAACTTTTTTTTCTTCTTCTCAATTAAACCGTACAAAACAGTTGTTGGCTGCATCGGGCCAACGTGCCGGGGTATTTAAACAATCTGTGTATGAAAATGGCGCCGAATGTGCAACAACACAAATAAACACCAACTCATCCCCACCGCCCGAGGAATATAAACCTTAAATGTGGCTTACCTACTCTAGGATCAGCATCAATGGGAACGCAAACGGCTTAAAATCCGACAAAACGCGTTATTCCGCACGTTCACAGGAGAAACAATGTTGCGGAGCGACACATGCTTTGTTGTGCCGAAGGTGTCCGATGCTCGTAAAGGGGAGGAGTCTCACGCTGAAGACGTGAGTTGACCAACCTCCTCCAACCCCGGCGACCAGCACGCCGAGGTGGAGGAGATGGGCACAACTTTCATGTCGTGCTGATTAGATGTGCACTAAATACGAGGAGTTTGCTTAAATATGTTAAGATGCTGCAGCAATCTAAGCGTGGGGGAGAAACAGTAATCCACAAGCGTTCAAGTCTGGACAGATTTATATTAGGGGCAGTACTTTTAGTATTTAAAAAAGGTTTTTACATTATCAGGTACATTCACAACTCATCAATATGTCTATGCCTCGTTGAAAAAGTCCAAAAACAGGCATGGTGTAAAGGGGCGGGGGTCAAAGAGTGCAATCATTAACACAGTACAATGTCCAGGAGCAGGAGGGAGGCAGCAGGAATATTCATCAAAGTCCAGCCCAGTCTTTTCAGACACCGATGTGGTGCATTCATCTGCACAGTGTGAGGGTGTCAGGACCACAGCCCCGAGCCAGTTGGTGAGATATTAAAATAGGCAGTTACAAATCTATTATAAACTAAAAATATGTCCCAATCGATCCACCCTCAACCATCTACATCTACATCTACAAATAATAATAAAAACAAACCAGCATATACACACAAGCTGTCTTTATAGACCCCGGCATGGTCCCCACCCATCTGCCTGACCCCATTAGGGCCATACGGCTCATATGTAGAAGGGGGGAAGGAAAGGGGTTCATTATTCTCACCGCTACACGGGGTAAGGCACCATCACCTTTGTCTGACAGAGGCAAGTTCATGTGGCATGCACAGCAGAGTCACATGTCATTTCTGGGCAATTTACTTGAAGAAAAAGTCTTACCAGTACAAAGATGATTTTGTTAATCGTGTCATGAAGTCCAAAAGCGGTAATAAGAAGCAAGGGAGACACAAAACAACCGAAATGTCTCTCTTGCACAGTAACTGTTGGTTATCGTGTTTTTTTTTCTTTTTCTTCTTCAGACTTTGATCACTGAACACAGTGATGACACATAAGCGGCACAAAAACTGGTGGCGTTACACATTAACTGTAGCAAAACGCAATCGGCAGGGAAAATCCGATGAATCGCGGAAAGCGAGTACTTTGGGATATGGCTCATTTCTGTTACCTCTGCTTTAGCTTGGGACGAAACGATCAAGTCAGACAGATAACAGAGGCAGAGCGGGCGAGAGAAACAGGGACTGCATGAACTACTCGTGTTGCCTTCAGTTGCTTAGGAACCCCTGCCCTGCCCTACCCTGCCCTGCCCTGCGCCTCCTGCAAGGAGCAGGTGTTGAGCTGGACCCAGGAGAGGGAGGAGAGACGGAACTGAGGGGAGGAGACGGGCGCAGCACTTACAGACCCACAGTCCCTTGAGACGGTGACAGACTGCAACCACAGACGCTGAGACGACCCACTCGCACAGCGGACACGCCCCACACCGTTTCCCCGGTCCCTCATTTGTTCAAAAGCACAGGCAAACACGCACATGCCACGGTGCAGTGCATTACTCCAGCTGAGTGCATGGGGGTCATGTTTGTTTGGAACATCTTTATCCCTCTCTGGCTCCATCACTCAGTGGTTATATAATGTCCCATACCGCTTCAACCAAAACATCTCTCTTTGACTTTCAATGCTGCATCTGAGTACGCATCACACACGCACGCACAAACACGCAACACGCCGCCTTCCCTCCCGCATCTTGTGTAAAACAACTTGCGCAGCTTTGAATATGCTTTAAAAATGAATTTGGAGTGCATGTGATGGAGGCATGGTTGCATGGGTTATATTGGTGCCCAGGAGCTCTCAAGAGCACTACCGGGATTGATGGTAACAGCGCATCAATATTCATAGTGCACCATTATGTTATGAAGAATTCATGAACCAGGAATGGTCCATGTTTCTGCTCCTTTCTGCCAGCAGACATGTTGGCCATCCTTCTTGTCTTGGGCCAAGTTTGAATTCTCACCTTCATGCACATCTTAGAGAATTTAAATTACACAGGAATGATGCTTCCTCAAAATGGAGGAGTCAGGACATTATGTTTTATATTAATAGCCATAGCGATAACTTAACACAGAGAATATGGCAGGACAACTTCCCCAAAAAAAGTAGTCATGGAGCTTTAGCAGCTAGTAAAACTGCCATAAACATTTGCATCTAGAGACAATGCTCAGCGATGAGTCAGATTGGAAATGAAATGCTTATATTATGCATGCACTTGGATGTCATCTGAGATATCTTTAGAAGACACAGTACCAAGCCCTGGAGCTCACAGTACACTGAGCAGATTGTAGCAGACATTCTAGGCCACCTAAGTACATGCTACATTGTGTTTGATCATCTGATGCTACTGTAAATGGATGTCTTTCTTAGTTTACACTGCCACCTAGTGGAGAGACAGTTTATTCAACTGTTCATATGCGTGTGGCTGATTTGACAGGTTTGCAGTAAACACTGGCCAAATGTTAATTCCCCCCAAATTATCTTTGTATATTAAACATGATTAATAATCATAATTATACATTTTATTTGTATAGGGCTTTTAAAAAAAAAAAAAAGGTACTCAAAGCACTTTACATGGTAAAAGACAACAATAGAAGCAACAATAATATAAACAAGAGAATTGCACTGTAATACCAATTATGATATCTCCTCTGCACAGAGCAATCTTGGTATGAAAATGTGTACTTTAATTTATATAATAAAAATACTCTATGGTGAAATATCAAATCGCTAAACACTTTAATGTTAATTATGTGCTGTAAGAGAGAAAGAGAAAGAGAGAGCGAGAGCCAGAGCCAGAGAGAGAGAATCCCCGCCAATACTACTCTACGTTAGCACAGAGGGGCATGTGTCCATGAGAGATAAAGATGTGTATGTGTCACACTACCCCTCCCAAAACTAGTTTGGTGTGGGCACAAGCAGGTTAATAACTAATAACGGCAGTGCGTCATTATTTTTAGTAACTAAAGCTCTCATTAAGGTTCCTTCACAATCTATTCTTCCGTTCTGTTTGATGCTGAACTTTAAACAAGATGCCTTACATTTTTCTTTCATAAAATAATGTGCTTTTTCCACACAAATAAAGAAAGTATCGTGGCAGAGACGCAGTTTAACAAGCTCTGTAAGATACAGAGTCTTCACTCAGATCCCGAAGGGGGGTGGCATGTCAAATATAAATCATGAAGAATAAATATTTAATAGTCTCTATAAGGAATGATGACTTAATTGAATCGTTGCATAAATAGAAATGAAATGTGTCTTCGCAGCTGAGAGCTGCTGTTTAATTCTAACTATACTCTGCATGACATTTAAATCATATGGCGGTACATAAAAATATAAAGTAAAATAATTGTTACTCTGTATGTGCCGTTTGCTAAATATCAGTACAATACTCTCCAACTTAGCCACATTGAGGAGCAAACCCAGCTCCTATGGCTTTGTGAAACTTGTATACGTCTTAGTTAGTGATTGGTACTCACATCGATGTAGAAGGTCATTGTAGATGGAGAGGACAAGCCCAGACCAGGTCAGAGAGAGAGAGAGGGGAAAAAAGGGGAAATTCAGTAAAATACTCATTTCAACTATGTGACAGGACATATAATAGAAAGTTTACACAAATTAATGAAAAAGGGCCACACATATAGTCAATGTGTACAATACCCTGCTGCACTTACTTAGTGAATACTGAACATAACGACTGTGAAGGTATCACATAATCTAGTGTGTGCTGAATCAGAACATGAATAGCAGTTTAAAAGTAGGCAGGTTACAGTTGTTCCTGTAATAAATACTTCTGTTAACACACTAGATTACTACTTCTGTCATCAGCATAATAAACAGACACATGAAACGCACTCACTTCCTGTAGGATACCCTACCTGTTCACCTGTGAGTGTGTTGTCTTGTTGTGCTCAGTAAGCTAGGTGTACAAGTATTTGGCGCAAAGTCTCTCGGCTCGTGAGGCCACCGCACACCAAAACCTTTGGCTTGACAGTTCTGTTCATGGTCAGCAGAACCTCGACAGACCGGAGCGGGTTGTCCCGGTTATTATTGTCCCGGTAGGCTAAAAGGAACAGACATTTCTGACCTCGTCGTGTTTGACATAATCCCTCTAAATACGGAGCACTGAACTCTGCGCGAACCGCCGCGCGCAGACGGGACATTCATAATAATAATAAAAACAACGACAAGGCGTGCAAATGTAGACGCAACGACAGCGGGTGAGTAGGCGAGTCCTACCTGAGCAGATAGCTTCCTCTTCTGTGAGTTTCCTCCAGCTTTAGCGGGCTGCCATGAGTCCGGTGTCTCCCCCCAGGACAAGTTGGAGGCTCGCTCGCCCGAGGTCTCCTCAGAGAGAGAGAGAGGCGGTGTCGCAGCTGCAATGACGAAGCAATTAGCAGCGCTGGGTGGAGATCCGAGGTGGGCACCTTACTCAGAAGACAGGATCTGCATCGAAATATACCTAAAGGAGGCGAACACAAGTAAAAGTACTCATTATGCACAATATACAATTGCGTAATAGTGTATAGATTGTATAAATGTATACATTTATTATAACCATTGATGCATGTTCATAATGTTGCGGCCATACTGCTGGATATCTTAATATATAGTAATACGCTATCATTAATTAGTTGATGATATTTCGTATTAATGATCTGCATTCACAAAGTAACTAGAAAGTAAATCTTAACATATATATATATATATATATATATATATATATATATATATATATATATATATATATATATATATATATATATATACATATATATATTCCCTCTCTGAACTGGGTGTAGAGAGTATAGAGTGGAATACTCAAGTAGAGTACAAGTACCTCCAAGTACCTTGAGGCATACTTGAATAAATGTTGGACTACTTAGTGTTCTACTGTGAAAGTCCTCATAGATGGTCATTACTTTAAAGTAATCATATACTGGTAGTAGCAAGAGATAATATTATACTTACACATGTCATTGCATTTCTGTTTACCTTTACAGGTGACTCAGGTGCGGTATAGTTCCTGGAGCACTGTGGTTGTGCGTGGATGAAGTAATCCAAACGGCCTCAACACAGATGAGTATGCATTTAATTAAGGAGGAATATCATTTTGGCAAAAAGGATTCCTTATCAAAATCTCACCTCATTGCAAAAACAGGTGCAGTTATTCTGCTGTATGTTTACTGGATTGAAGTATCGGTTTCTGGGCTTCAGAGGAATGTGTGGTCAGAGATTAAGCGTTTGTTCAACAACTGTCAGTGATATCAGCAAAGTCACGGTCACTGCCCCTGTATCTGGAACCACACTTTGGGGGTAGCTCCGCACGGGGGCGCTGTTGTGTGTGTGTGTGTGTGTGTGTGTGCGTGTGTGTGCGTGTGTGTGTGTGTGTGTGTGTGTGTGTGTGTGTGTGTGTGTGTGTGTGTGTGTGTGTGTGTGTGTGTGTGTGTGTGAGGTCGAGTTACAGGTAAATATTACTGTTATTATTTATTTTTAGGACCCACTTTGCAACTATTTATAGTCACCAAGCAATTCATGTTCCTGGTTGTCATGTAGATGTGACTAATCATTACTTCCTGGTTAGATTGCATAGTACAGTTACTATCTTTGCTCCCTTAATATACAGGGATGCATGTAATAGTAGTGTTCCACTGTAATTCAAATATGCTTTCAACAAGGTCATTTTTTGGGGGGTGGAATATATATACCCGGACCCAACATATTATTCCAAGACGAGTGTATTTTACATGTTAAAACATAGATGGGATCATTGAAAATGCATTGTAAATTCATGGTGACCTGACCTTAGCTTTCCACCTGTGTGTCCCCTCAAGTAAAGTATAGTGTCTCAAGTGTACAAGGTCGACACACACATCTATTCGTCTATCTGGCTCCATCTGCCCTTGAGTATCTCTCTCAAAAAACAGTGTGAATTCCCAAAAGGCAAGCACACTTACAGCAGCTGCTACAGCCAGAACATCTGTCAACATCTGTTACCTAAAACCCAGTGGCCAGTGTTGGCACTGCCCAAGTAAATTATCCAAATATATCTGTATTCCATCACATTAGTAGTGCATCTGTGGCTTTCTTTTTTTCTTTCTTTAGATAGATAGATAGATAGATAGATAGATAGATAGATAGATAGATAGATAGATAGATAGATAGATAGATAGATAGATAGATACCAGTGCCAATATAATTCCCTCTCCATTCTCACATGCATCATAATTCTCAAGAAAACCCCTCTCATCCATTATCGTGCTGAGCAGCCAGGATCCACCCAGTGCGCGTCACTCGCCACACTTTACTTCAGCCTTCTGGATGAAGATAAGAGCAACTGTCAGCACCAACACACGCCGTGCAGTTCATACGCGTGAACGCCAGTGTGAGGCTGCTCAACACATGTTGCCCCCTGGCGCATGTTTTTATAATTGCTCCATGCAGGTATTCTGCGATAATGAAAGAAAGGACATAAATAAATGTATAGCTAGTTATTTCATATAAACCTGCTCATATGTTGATGTTACATCCACAGAGACAATGTAATGGCATCTGCACGAACGTTTTGAAGCCACTTTTTAAATATCTTTTTTTTTTTATAGTTTTGTGAGACTATACATGTTTTTGTTTGTCTTCACCGTCTTCAAACTATCATGTGGATAATAATGTACTTATTAAAAGCACAGCGCCAGATGAAATGTTCCATTGAAGAACGCAGCTGGGTTTGTATCAGCCCTCAGTGGCAGCAGCGTGGAAACCCCATATTATCTTTTACCAGGAAGAAAGCGGCACAGGAAGGATAACCACACAGACCTCAAAGGAATAAACCCGGCTCGGCGACGGATTGAAGTTATGACTTTACTATGGCGGATACAGGTCCTTTTTTAACGTCATGTATTATTTTCTACCTCTCTATCGGTGCCGCAATATTCCAAATTCTCGAAGAGCCAAACTGGACCTCAGCCAGGGACGAATATATCCAACAGAAGGAAAACATTTTGAAGAAACACGCCTGCTTAACAGAGGAAGGTCTGAGTGAGATTTTGGAGGTATGAACCTATTCGAAACATGTTTTCCTTTTATCCTGACATGATTACTTTCCCAGAGCTCCCAACAACTCTCATAAAGTTATTGGATGGACTGTTTTTTAGGCAACGCAATGAAAGAGTAAAAGGGAAGCGTGTCTCCTTTACGTGTCGGGACAACACAGAACCGGTTTTTCCTGATTAAGAAGAATAAGTGAATTCTCCAACAACAACACGACTAAAATGCTCTTTGTGGAAGTGTGTTTGTTTGTTCGATGGCAGAATAGTTGCCCAGCTATTCGAAACTTAAAGCGCCGAGCGTGAAGGAGCCTGTCTCCCTCCACCGCACATATTTGCATGTTTGCGCAAGGTGTGCCCGCTTACAATGGCTGCATAGGTTGTGATGGTCATTTTTCGAAATACGTCTGTAATCACGCAGATAGTGTCAAAGGCTGCAGGCCGAGGTGTGACCATCACTGGAGACAACCACCGAAACTCGTGGGACTGGGGGAACTCTGTCATCTTTGCTGCCACCATTGTCACCACCATAGGTTTGTATAAGACATCTAGAGTATTTCACACAGAATAAATAAAGATGTCATTTATAAGTTATTTGTTTACTTACTTTTGTTTATCTGTGAGAGTGCTATTGTAGCCATTTTATGAATTAATTAAGCAAAGACAGAAATGTGTGAAAAAGCTTAATACTACTTTTTAAGATGAATAACTTATGAAGGATGTATACATTAATCATCAAGAACAAAAACTAAATTACTTTTTTTTGTCTTGAAATCATCTTGAAACCCCTGTTGGTGATTAATTATTGAAATATGGCTTACAATGTGTTTTTTAAGAACAATGAGATAATCTCCCATTGTGAATCGATAGCTTTGTAAATTAATTATTTGCAAGTGATCAAACAAATAGATCTCCCTGCGAAATGAATAACTACGCATCTAAAATGACCAAGGTTGCTTTATTGCTTTATTTCACACCCATAAACAATTGATCAATTACTTATTAACAATAATAAAGTCAATAATTGACATTGCATAAACCATTTTAAAATATGACATATCTCTTAGAGTTGTGCCTTCATATTTGCTCTTGTAATCTACAGGTTATGGTAATGTTGCTCCCAAGACCGAAGGTGGCCGTGGGTTCTGCATCCTGTATGGTCTGTGTGGGATCCCCCTGTGTCTGGTGTGGATAAGCGAGCTGGGCTCATTCTTTGGAGACCGGGCCAAACGTCTGTCCCAGGTTCTGATCCGTAAAGGCGTTTCAGTGGTAAGAATTGATTGTTGTTTGTCTCGTCTAACGTCTCATGTCTAATGTTTATGCACCTTCCGCCATGAAAAATTCCTTGTTTGTGTAAACATTCCTGGCAAATAAACGGTTTCTGATTCTGAAGAATCTGACTGAAAGCTGGAGTTGTTTGTCTGAATACTGTTTGAAAAGGCAGCTCCATCAAGTTATTTTAACATTTTAATGCGTTTCTTTTCTCCGTTCTGTCAGAAAAAGGTCCAGTTAACCTGTACAGCCTTGTTCCTGTTATGGGGGCTGTTGGTGCACCTGGTGATCCCTCCATTTGTTTTCATGTTTATGGAAGGATGGAGCTACCTGGAGGGCCTTTACTTCTCCTTCATCACGCTCACAACAGTTGGTTTTGGAGATTATGTGGCAGGTAGGTTCAATTGAGTTATTTCAGAGAGTTCATGATTCTCTGAGGTTATTTGTGAGTCAGTTTTGTTCGGCTCTTTGTTCTAAAAGTCACGCAGCTGCATGGACTCTCGTTTCAGGTGTAAATCCAGACATCGAATACCCCAGACTCTACCGGGTGTTTGCAGAGTTGTGGATCTACATGGGCCTGGCCTGGCTGTCTCTGTTCTTCAGCTGGAATGTCCACATGGTCGTGGAAGCTCACAAGGTGCTGAAGAAAAGAAGACACAAGCACAGACATCTCGACCACGAGGAACTTCTGTCAGGAGAGGAGAAGCACACCTCACAAGAAAAGCCGTCCGTTATCGACATCTTCAACTTCCTATCGGAGAAGGATGAAGACTACAGCACTGTCATCAAGGAGATTGGAGCCTACACATTAAAGCCTGCAGCCAACATAAACCGCTCTAAGAGCTGCAGTGACATCCTGACCACCAACATCCAGAACCTGGATCACTCGCCTCGGCGCAGACGCATGATCAGCATCAGTGAAGTGTTTATACATGCAGAGCGTGCCGTGGACGAAGGCGAACGTGAGTTTAGTCCTGTAATACAAGAAAGCAACGAGGACCCTGAATGTGCGAGGACGGGTAATGAAGAGAACAAGGAGAGTTGTCCACTTGATTCAGAAACTCATGGTATCGTTTTCACTGTATCTAAAACAGATGCCACGGAAGAGGAAAGTGTACAGCCTCCTGCTGGTGGAGGGTCTAGGTTTAAGATATCCATGGTAGTAGAGAAGAATGTGTTAATGGATAAAGATGAAAAAGGATAAAAGATCTTATAAATACGGTTATAGATACTGTATCTAGAAAACACACATTTTGTAAAAATGATACTTTACAATGACATACACACAATGAGCTAGCGTCTGTAGGGGGGGGGGGGATCAATATTTTATTATTTCTGTTTACATTTCTATTCTTAAAAAGTTGTGAGATACAGAATGCACAGATTATTTCAAATCACAATACAAGGCTTTGTGGAAAACAGAGCCAATTAGCAACTTTCCCTCATAGGGAGCTGCTACAGAGGAGGCGATGAGCACATGGCCGTTATCAACGTACTCCTGGCTCACGACCGGCTGATCTGAGTGAATGTTCTTGATCCGGAGGACCTAGAGGAAACAGGAGTACAATTATCAGGCCACCTTCCTGCCTGGTACGGTCACCTTACTGTACTCTTGCATAGCCAGCCTATCCACAGCTCTGTATCAGTTAAAGAAACGCCGTAGCGATTTCTTTTCACAATCTTGTGCAAAGAATGCAGCCACAGTGCCCTTGCACAGCACAGATAGTGAAAGGGGAGGAGACGGGTGAGATCCTCCACCAATGGCCGATGTAAACCTATACAGTCTACTTTCGGTGGGTCAGACAACCTAAACTGTAGATCGAAGAATGATCTTTCAAGGCTTATGTCATTGGCAAGCAAAATAGTTGGCAAACCCAAAAGTCCTTTTAAATAGAACAGGAGAAAAACGGACATTCAAATCAAAGTAGTGGGGGAGTCAAAGTGGCAGCCATTTTTATGTGAACCATGGCTACTGCAACGGTTTTAGTTAACTTTGTTTAGTTGGGACGTTACAAAGCACAGAGAGCAAATGAGTCACATTTAGCCAGCTTCATCCACACACACTCGTGTTACAGTGCAGGGACAACTTTGTTCAGTTCCTTTTCTGGAACTAGTGTAGCATTAAAGCATGGTGAAATTAGCAAGCTAGTTAACTAGCTCATAGCTGGCTCGCTTGCTAACCCGACTAGCTGCAACAACACTTTAAGGCCCCACTGTGTCACCATTACATCGCACAACAATCGCCATTTTCTTTCGTTCTTGTCAAATGAACATGGAAATCAGCTCTACTCCTTTTCTATGTGATCCTGGCAGATAAATCCCATTCTCTCCTCAGCCAGTCTGAGCTCTTGAGCTCCAGAAGGCTATAAAGTACTGTTGGCAGCTGAAAATGTGAAGTCCTTCATCCAAGTGCCATCAATATTATTTACACAACAAAGGGACTGAGGAGATTTAAGCCACAGATACTGAACTGTTTTAATGTGTAATATGACCTTGTCTTCGTGTTTTATGAGCCGCTTATCTGCTTCATATGTTCTTGTCAGATTTCCACCCTAGTGGACAATAGAGACATATTCTATTCTAAAACATAAATGACAACGCTGAAACAAAGACAAAACACTAACTTCGGAGCCGGGTGGATCTTCAGGGTCATACACTGCCAACTTCATGCCATTTGGGTGACAACCCAGCCATAGGTCACCCGTCTTGTGGTCCACCTCGATGTTATCACAGAGGGACCCAACAGCTACAGACTGGTGGGAAACATTACATACAGTCAACAGATAATTATATAACTGAAACAAAGTGTTGAATAAAGCATGAACGAATACGTTTTTTAGGATTAATTAGCTAAAAAAGAAAAATATTAGTATTGTTGAAATAAATAGTTTGACATTTTGGGGAAAAATGCTTTATTTATTTCTTGCAAAGAGTTTAATGAGAAAGTGAAAACAAATAAGCATAATTCATAAAATGTCAAACCACTCCTTTGATACATTTGTATTTTTGGCTGAGGATAGAAATTAAGAAAACACTGTGTTACCTTAAGGTGCACTAATTGCTCCCCTTCTTTTCTTTCATAAATGTCGATCAAATGGCCCATGACATCTGAAACATAAATATACCTGTAATAAAAAATAAAAAAGCATTCTTGTTTTATTATTTTAGCATTGCAATGGAAACATATTGCTGGGGAAACACATTCAGGATGAAAAAACAGAGCATTAAATGTAAAATGAATTGAGAATAACCGTTTGTCAGGGGATATGTTGATGCCATTTGCGGAAAGAAAGCCATCGGCCGCCACCCTCACTTCCTTTGGACTGTAGTAAACCACATCACACCAGGCGAGACCCAGCAAGGTAGTCAGAGTGTTGAGCACATTATTGGGAAAAGATTGATGATTGGTGGCATAGAAGCTCTCTACGCCGACTGCAACAATGTCATTGACACTGAAAGACACGATGAATGAGATACAAATCATGTAGAGATTGTCAAATGTAAAATATGTAACGCTGTCCAGGGTTTATTATACAGTCGACCACATACCTGTGGAGTAAAGGGTGGGTAATAGTTTTTAGGTGTACAAGTGTGTTCCCCTGAACAAAATGAAAGATCTCCACTTGGCTTTTGTGCTGAGGGTGATTGACAACAAACAGGTACACAGAGTCATCTGTAAACAAACAAAATGTGTTGTCATTATTCTCCACTTTTACCTTTGGCATATACAAATCATGCACCTTTATCTCTGAATCTCGTAACACTATATAACAGTATATTCATGTTTGAATAGAAACAATTATGTCAGTGTTTGACCATTGTTTTGGTATAACTGTCACACTATTGCAAGTTGTAATCCTTAATCTTTTTCTATTTTACAGAAGTATTCTGGGTTGCCTCATCCCCAGTGAATTAGAAACTAGTAAATACTTGAGGTTGGCTCACAAATCTGCTGTATGACAATTAGACACAAGTATCTTGGGCTTTGTTGTGTGAGTCAACAAAGGAAACCTTTGGTTGTAACTACTGGTTTCCCTTTTGGTTCCATACTCTCTAATTAACTGGTTTGTTATAAACTAAAAACATTTGGTCTAAAACACAGAAAGCACCAGAGACTCACTTCTGGTACATTTAAATGTGTAGGCATTAGATGAGTGCTCATCCTACCAACCACAGTGACTGAAAGATTTCTTTTGATTTGAAGAAACTGGAACTTTATTCGTCTATTTTTGTGTGGTCTTTTCAAGCCCTTTTTCTGCATCATTTGGACCAAGATTTTTGTTTCCAATGTTGAAGTATAAACACTAAAAACTCTTTAGAGATTAATGTTCATTGTTTGAACGCTAAAGCGAGAAGAAGAGCAAAAATCAATCCGCTTATCAAATTAATGAAGTTTCAAGCGCATATTTTCTCTGTTCTATCGTTGAGATGTTGCATCTGATGTACTTTACCTGCCTCATCGACGTATGCACTAATGCCATGTGGGTTGAAAGAGCTGAGGTCCAGCTCTCCTTTGATTTGCAGCGCCACTGCCGTTGGCCTTGGATGAAGCAGATCCATAACATACATCTTTCCTGGTTCATCACCAAACGAAGGCAGTCCAGGAAATTTTAACCCCTGAAGCGGAAAACAGTGCATGTAGGATGTTGGTGCATATCAATAATTATGCTTGAGGAGGTCCATACTTACTAACTGGTAATCACAACTAATTTAAACCGGCTGACCCATCATTTTACATGGTGTAGATTTACGTAGTGTTATTTCACCAAACTGCAATGCTGCAGGGGTCAAGATTCCTGCAGCTGTGATAGGTGTGAATGACATACTGTGCTTAGAAAGGCCAGGCCATCTCTTAGGACTGTAATATCCTCTGCTCCATATTCTGTACAAAACAAAATAACATGTTACACTTTTTACATCTATAGTTGTATTACTCTAACACTACCCCATTGTGTTGACACTTGACCTACTGCCAGTCAACTGGACTTCAAACTCTTCATATGTGATCACATTTGATTTATATTATGACTTATTTTTGACAATGTAAATCCCCAAATTGGCATGAACATAAAGTTAAGATTGCCTACCAATATTCTTTATATAACGACAGTGGAGGTGTTTCACAGTCACTTCTCTGGAAGCAAGGGCCATTTCTCTGTAGAGCAAATTCAATATGACAAAGTTTGTCACAGGAAAACCAAACAGAACCTGAAAGTCTACCAGTTCTAAATTAACAGCTGTCAACATTGAGAAGCATTACAACTTACTACAAAACACACTTACTTTAGTTTCATAAATCGGTGTCCAATGAAAGCTGCAACGGCAGCAACAACAGCAGCAACTAGTATTTTCTTCATGGCAACCATGTTTAGAAAGGGAAGCGGTCAAACAGGAGGAGCCGCACCAAAGGCCTAATTCCAATCTCCACCCTCGTGGACTCACGGACTTCGAGGCGCGCTCCCGTGAAGCGCGTGAGGGTTTAGTTCTGTCCCGCTGTCAAAGCATCGGACGGCTCTCTCGCAGGCGTGTTGAGTCCTTTATGAATCCTTTCCGTAAATCTGCATTCCTGAAGACTTTTCCCGAGGGAATTAGCCATAATTTATAGCAATGTGACGTTAAACGTGAGGCAACCAGTGGAAGTAAACAAAGATGACGGCATGTCAGCCTGGCAAATTACAGTTACTCAGAAACATTGAGGATTAAAGATGGGACAGTAACACACATAAATTACACAGAGATTATATTACACAGATTTATTCATCAAGCATTTCATTTTGACCAAATTACCTCTCACCTTGCGACGAAACAGTCCGGAAGACGTTCAGATCAGGGAGTAAAAAGTTTAAATAAACTGCACATATTTTTGGAAGTGGTCTGCTGACGTGATGTTTCAGCAAAGTGCTGTCCCATTTGTATTTACACCTTTTTTAAGTGCACACTTATTGAACCACAAGACAAACTACAGTTCAGTCAAAACTCTCTTTATTCTTTTAGTTACATTTAAATCCATGAAACAAATGTCACAAAAGCAATTAATACAAGTAAAACATTAAGTTCAATACAATTCATCTGTTCAATTTCCAATTGACCAATAAAAAAATGTTATTTTCCTGACACACAGCAAAACAAATACGAATCTTTGGTTGAAAATATTCTGTTTTGCAAGTACTTAACAGCAGTGCAAGTATCTGGATAGTTCAGTAACATCTGTGTTTGAGAACAATTTTAAAATATGCTGTTGTACCCACAGGCTGTTTATAAGAAGGTTGCACACAGGGCTCATTGCGATTAAATCATGTAAACACACTTCATCCATCTTCCCCCAGCTCCTCCTTTTGGATTTTCAGGCACTCTTTTTGGGGTCTTTTATCAGTGTTCCTCCCTAAAAAAAGTGTTGTAATATCCATGTATATCATCATTCAAACTATCATTGCCTTGTCTAATTGAGAGCTTTGCAAGGAGTTTAATAATTTTTTATGCAGTAATTGCCTACTTCAAATCACAGCACAGGGCTTTATGGTACACAGAGCCAATGAGCAACTTCCCCCCATAGGTAGCGGCCACAGAGGAGCCCATGATCACATGGCCGTCGTCAGCGTACACCTGAGTCACCACTGGCTTATCAGAATGAATGTTCTGGATTTTGATGACCTAAAGAAAAACATACCCATGAGAAATAAAGAAGTATAAACAAGATCAATACGTGCGAGTAGCCAGATCTGCTGTTTAGGTAAGCAGAACATTGCAGATACAGCTCAATACACTTTATGTTTGGCCTGTTAATTGTCAGGCCTCTCACTAACGTACTAACTGGTAAAAGTGAACAAACAAACCTCTGATCCAGGTTTGTCTTCGGGGTCTGACATGAAAAGTCTCCATAAATTAGGGTGACATCCCAACCACAGGTCCCCAGTTTCAGGTTCCACTTCCACGTTGTCACAAAGTGAATCCACAGCCACAGTCTGGTGAGGTGCCACAGACAAGGTGATGAGTGTACAAGCATCTTGGTGCCTGGATTACTTTCATTCTAGCATGACTTGATCTTGCACTTATCTGTTTGGTATCGGTGTATATTGGTTTTGCAAGACTTTAACTACATTACATGAAGAATACTTGCTACTTGTGCCCACTATTATATTCATTTCAAAGCATAGATTTAGAAATAAATTGAATTTAACTATTTACCACCTGTGAATAAGTAACTTTTGGTTTACAGTAGCAGCTTTTAAACAACGACATCTGGCATACTCAGATGTCCTTCATATCATATTCATGTAAAAGCTAGAGCTAACAATAAAAGGTATGCAAAACAAGAAATACTCAAATAACGCTGTGTTATCATTTTACATTTAATTCTGCACACATTCGGCCCGCTGTCATGTCAATATTAAAAGATATTATTACTTACATCATGATAAATAATACCATGATATCCATTTCCATACTTCCTAGCCCACTACACTAGCTTTATATATGTTCTAATATTAGTATGATAACAACAAAGCATGAAATTATTAAAGCTGAAAAAATATCAGTGGAAAATGTGTTATAAGAAATGTGCACTTTCTTATTGATGAAACATCAACTTATTTACCTTCACTGAAACCAATGCATTGTCTTCTTTCCGCTGCAATACATGCACGTTGTGGTCAAATAGATCTACCACATATATATGCCTGTACATGAGAAAGAACATTAACATGAAGAAATGCAGACTTTTGCAGTATGAATAACCACAGGCAGAGACCTGCATATCATTCTTACTTTTTATCTGGAGAGATGTTGATGCCATTTGCCATGTAATATCCTTCAGAGACCACTTTTACTTCCTCAGGACTGTAGTACACAACATTAGCCCAAGGCTGAGCCAGAAAGGGCTCCACCAAACCTTTGAAGATTTCATGGGTAAAGTAGTGATCATTGGTGGCATAGAAGCTATCCACTCCCACTACTACAATATCGTTTACACTGGAAAGACAAAATCAGGATTGCAAAATGATTATGTACAATAATTACATTATGCATATGGTTTTTGAATAACTGTGGTATAATTTGGGATTATTTCCAATGCATATTAACTACATCTCCATATTCAGTAAATGTCCAGTGTAGTTCAAGGTAGCTACAATTTAAATGTCACCATACTATACCTGTAGAGAAGTTCATGTTTTATGGTTTTCAGGTGCACCAGTGAGCGGTCGTCATCAACATATTTGAACAGCTCTATTTGGCTTTTGTGTTCAGGATGATTGACGACAAACAGGTATATTGCGTCATCTGATGAGAAACAGAGAAAGCATTATAAAGAATAATGAGTGAGTGAGTGAGTCAGCGAGTAGAGGGACATGCATGACTTGTTTTTTTAAACCAAAGCTAGGTACAAACGCTTAAGACTTTTCTTCTGGTTAAGAATGCATCAAAATCACATCTGTAGTTGTAGATTTTACACCCATAAAATAAACACCACCTACTTAGCACTGACATATTAAAAAGGACATGTGCTGATGGTGTATATTTCTATTGACATTTAATTTGAAACCCAAGATATTGCAGGAGCCTTAGCTACTCCAATTATGCCAACAGGATAACCATGGTGAATATCACAGCAAGCAACTCTACACCCACATGTTCACAACAAAACTTCAGTAGATTGAAAATACAATTACTTTTCCATCGCAACATGTACTTAAATGTGTGCGATTAGAGAAATACTTTACCTGCAAAAAGACAAATTATTCACCCGTTGTTACTTTGAATGTCTCAACAATGAGCGGTGAATCATAAGACCAACTGAAGTAAATGGAGGCCACGTTTAACAGCAGCAAGAACGATATCACTAACCCTTTACAAAGTCCAACAAACCATGTGTCGTATAATCAAAGTCATATGCTCAGTACTTCTAAACACATGCATCTTCGCTAAAACCTACCATTTAAAACACTTGTGCATAAACAGTCTCATGCACTACTCGTCCATGCAAGTCCAGACGAGTCCCAAGTGTTGTAAATGGAAAGGTTTTAGCAAAGATGCATGTGTTTGGGAGGTAGTGAGCATACAACTGGACAAATTAGACTTGGATTATACTGCACGATCTGTGTGAGAGTTTATAAACAGATTTTTTCATATAATTTTTGCTGTTGTTCAACGTTCCCCCATCTACTTCAATTTATCAAGACTTTTCTCCATTGTTTTAATTCCCCACTCAACGTGGAGGCCTGAGAGAAAAACTAAGTTTTCTTTAAGAAATCAAGGAGGACCCAGGATGAGTAGTTGATATACAAATAACCATTTTGTAGTTGAAATTTTCCTTTAATTTATGTCTGTTGATACATATAAACACTTTTTTAATCTGGATCAAATTGGAAAAAGCAGTAGATAGGCCTAAAACTAGGGTATTCGCCCCTAAGGTGCTATCTTTTAGAGACGTGTGTGGAACCACACCCAAACAAAGAGTGCTTTTACCACTTGGATCGATGTATACGCTGATGCCGTGAGGGTTGAATGACTGCAGATCAAAGTTTCTTGGCATGCGCAGCTCAACTGGTTTCATCCGAGGGTTTTTCATATCAAGGGTGTAGATCTTTCCTATGATGTCTGTGGCATGAGCTGATGGCATTCCAGGATACTTCAAACCCTGGAGATTAAAATAAATAAAACACTTAATTACGCTGAAGGCCATAGGTCACTTTAAGTAACGTTTTTTTTTTTCCTGCTAGTTTTCTGTCAAATACTGATAAACCAAATAACCTTCAAGTCCATGCAGTTTGCAAATTGTTAGCACATTTATTGATTTTTTTTCTTTTGGAGGTCAAAAGGTAGGATTAAATAAACATTATTTGAGGTTATGTTGAGCATGTCTGTAACAATAAAATGAGTGTCATTATTTATGTATTGTATTTATGTATGTCACATGTTAGGTTAGGTCACACAGGAGTCCATACGGGTGGTTTTAATGACAACAAGCTCACTTCTATGGTTGGCACTGTTTTGTATTTACCCAAAGAGGCGTTTATTTCCAGCAGCGGGCAGCTTTACAAATCAAATACTTACAGTGCTGATAAAGGCAAGTCCGTCTGCAAGGATCGTTATATCTTCTGAGCCAAAATCTGAAAATAACGTCACGAAAGTTGCACAGATACTTTTGATGTTCACCGCCGGTATTCTCAAGCTGTGTCCAATTGTTTCTTCAGGCGTTACTTACCAAGATTTTTGAGTTCAACACAGTTGGGGAGGTGATTTTTGACCAGCTCTCTTGAAGCGAAGGTCCTTTTCCTGCAATGTTTTCAACGCAGACGTTAAATTAGGACAGGTGGCCAGAATACAACTTTGTTTCCCTGAACAAGAACAAAAGCCACGTACAAACGCCCAAACATCACCGTGTTGTTTGGGGATTGACGGAGTATTTTCCTATTTTACCTGAAATGTACAAATCTCTCTCCAAGCAGCGCCGACAGGGCAGCAAATACGAGGGAGATGAAGACTACTTTTCCCATTTTGCAAAAGTTTAAAAAAAAAGGGACTCTAGACTACTGCCATACTTCTTTATCGCTGCAGAGTTTGGGCTACGAGACGACTGCGCGAGGACTGAAGCCGGGGCGTGTTGCAGTAGACGCAGCTGATGCTGCCTTCATAACTATCGGAAATATGGCAACTCATCTTTACTTTACCGTTTCTTTCGTAGTTAGCAATTTTGATTAACGTTGCTATCTTGCATTTGGTCCATACACAACTACTCAATTTACACGTTGGCATTCAACACAAAATACCTGATGCGCCCCCCCCCTCTTTTCTGCTTGCATCTGCGGCACAACATAGGTCAGTCTGGGAGTCTCTCGATGCACAAGATACAATACAAGGTTTGTATGTTTGTCGTCTAAATTTATCCCATCAAAAGCTATTGAACGCGAAAAGTGTTTGGGGTATGTGATTTCCAATATATGAGAAATACATGAACGCAGCATGATTCCGACTGGTTGGAGCTATTCACGCATATCCACGATGCTACGTTCAAAGTGTCAGTCAGACGCTCTGAATGTTAATGGCTTATTAAACGACGGCGTTGTAACACAATTGACGTGACCTCTTGACCGTGTGCTCGTTTACGTGTAGCGTAAACAGGCAGGAGTCATCTTTGGTTGATTTAACTTTTGCTCACTGCCTGGTTTGTGGAAGCCTTAATTTTTCCCACACATGCGGACATGCAGACTCTTCTTCCACTTCATTGTCATTAGTTGGTGCCTCATGTGGTCGTCGGTGTACCTATCCCCCCAGGGGGCATGCTTTCCCACCATTTTGGTCAGCACCGACACTTAAAAGATGTGCTCTGAATGTGGTTTCCTGCTCTTGTTCACATTCTGAAACGTGCTCACCAACCTGCCTCCATAATTCTAAAAATAATTAAAACACACTATGTAGAAAAATAATGCATTTCACACACAAACAGCCTGGGAAGCTGTGGAATTCGCTTTTTGAACACGTAAAATAATTTGGTGCCAAATAAAAATGGTCTTTGTTAGACATGCTGACTACGCTGTTCTGCTTTTAAAATTCACCCATATATTGCCAATACGACCAGTCAAGAGACGGTATACTCAATAACATGTAGTTCCTGCAAAGCCCTGTTTAAATTGTTTATTTTTGAAGTTGTTTTTGTAGGTGATAACTCCTCCCGACATAAAACAAAAAGTTACAAAATTGTCTATGTAATCAAAATCATGTGTAAGAGACTTCATAAAAAACAAACATGAACACATACATACACATATAGAAGTGAAAGTAACATAAAATTGGCAAACTATTGACCCTGTGATACTCAGCATTGGGTGCATGCAACCTGACAGTAACTGTAGAATATCTACAAAAGTCCAATTAATGAATTATAGCATCTAACAACTTCAAAACACCAACAACTCCTGCACATTACATCGTGTGCAACCAGCGAGCACTGTTAGGTGGGGCACACCAGATTCCCGACTCCGTTTTTGTGAAATCTTGTCAAGGTTCACAGTGTAATACAGCAGGATCCCCATCAAACAGTTTCAAGCAAGACTGTATATTTGGAACATACAAAATAAATTTTATTATCCATTCTCTTCATGTCTACATCTTATTAGAGTTTCTAGACAATGGCATTGTCAAATAACACACTCAAATTAATTCTAATAATCCTGACAGGTGCAACAATACATTTCTGTCAAGTCCAGGTGTCAAAATATAACTGAATGTGAAAAGCAATTTAAATCTTCTTCTTTGTTATTTTTCAACATAAAAAGGGGAGCCATGGCCCTGGGCTGCAGTGAGAGCTAGGCAGGACATGGCCATGAGCACACATAAACACGGGTGAGGAAGTGGCTTCAGGGTTGAGCCCCGGTGGCCGCAGGGACTTGTGTGGCCAGGGTGTTGGGAGCAGAGATGACGGGTGATCCAGCGATGTTAGCCAGCGGCTGTGAGGAGGACATTGAGGTGATGCCTAGGAGAGACACGGCGTGCGTTAATCATTTTGTAGTAGGTCATCACAATTTGCATCCAAAGAAACTGTCAGATATTGTGACAGTCAGTTTATTTGGCTTCAAATAAAGTTGAATCTCTAATTTGAAGCACCCCAAAAAAATAGTCAGATTATAGATGCAACTTTCTATCCTCACTTAATAGAGATGTAACCTCTCAGTCAGATTACGAGAGGAGCGCGGCGTTACATACCAGCCATCATACTTGAGGAGCTGACTGGTGTGGAGCTGGCAGCCATCCCCCCAGGAGTGGCCCCTCTTCCCTGATCTTTAACGATGGGATCTGCAAACAAAAGCGGGTTTGAGCAAGTGTTGACACAATCCAGCCACTTTACATACCGCACTCACATTTTTGTTTAAGGCAATGTACTCGAGCAAATAAGTAAGCAATGCAGACAGGGTAAGAAACAAACTTACAGAAGTAGGGGTGCTCCATGGCCTCTCTGGCCGTGAGGCGAGCTTGATGGTCATAGCGCAGCAGTTTGTCCAGGAAGTCTAGGGCCTCTGTGCTGACCAGGTGCTGGTTCTCGCTGTGCACAAACCTCTCCCACCTTTTGCGAGAGTGTCTATAGAGAACAAACCGTGGATGGCATTTTAAATGGGAGATATCTATTAGCCAAAATCTTGGTCAAAATATTCAACAATACTTGGCTTGAGGTCAAACAGCTGCAACGTTTTACCTTCCGAGAATGTCATTGAAGCGGGGATCCAATTCAATGTTGTACTTGTCAATGTAGTCGTACAGGTCCTCGGTGCCGAGTACTTTTGCAATTCGCACCAGCTGCGAGTTAGAAAAAGCACAATTCAACAATTAAATGGAGCACAATTAGACATTTGTTAAATCATATGATGGGTATTGAGGGGCATGGGTCCCACTGCAGTTCATAGTGTTCATCAATTAGGTGGTGGGTCTGTATGGAGAGTATACTTTATTTTAATAAAGAGGAAATTATGGGAGAATATATAGGAATATACACATTCTTTAAATTAATAATGTGCATAGTTCATTTAATATCCGTTTAGTTTGAGAAGATTTTATATGATCAAAGATACCTTAGGTTTATGCCACGTGTAATTGAGCAATTAAAACAAACTACACACCATTTACATGATTATAAGATAAATAATTGTAGTTCAATCTCCGAGCCCAGAGAAGTTGGACAAGATGATTACTTAAAAAAGAAAATCAACATCTGCTATTGTGTCTCACTAGAACTGAAATGCAAACCCAAAAGAGGCAAGGAATGAACTGGAAATGCTGTGTTGAGTGTTACAGTGGGTGTCGGAAAAGCCCACAACACAAATGACACCATCCATGGGGCTAAAATGTGTGATGATCAGTGTCCACTGGTACAATCCTAGATTTGTCCATTTCAAATTCAGTGCACCAAACTCCTAAAAAGTTAATAGTAAATGTCTACCCTCGCTCAATAACTGCTGAGATAACTTTGGGAAAGACATAAAATCCCAGCTGCTCCAGCAGAGCTATGTGGCCTCTGTCAAGTGTAAGAAGAATGTGGGTTGACTGTGTAAAACGGACATTTTGTTCCATGCAGCGTTGAAAAAAAAAACAAACAAAAAAAAACACACAGCTCTCTTTATGCCACAGGTTTGCGATAACATGCAAAAACAGAAACTTGAATAAAAAGATCTGATTCTACATACCTGATCATAGTTATCATGACCGTGAAAGAAAGGCTCCTTTCTGAAGATCATGCTGGCAAGCATGCAACCCAAACTCCACATGTCCAAGCTGTAGTCATACATCTGCAAATAATATAGCGGTTAAAAGACTTAAACTGGCTCCATGACAATCAAAAACAGTGCTCTCGTCTTTATACTATACATCTTGACCATCTTGTATAAAACCGGTGTGACTAGACAGAGGAGTCTCACCTGGTAGTCTACCAGCAGTTCAGGTCCTTTGAAGTACCTGGATGCCACTCTCACGTTGTATTCCTGGTTTGGGTGGTAGAATTCTGCCAAACCCCAATCGATTAAGCGGAGCTGGAAGTACAACAAATATACATATGACTAGCTGATGGTGTCACAGCAGGGAAAACAAGAAATAGGAGACTGATCAGCATGTAAGACAATACCTTTCTGTGTTCATGGTCAATCATTACATTGTGTGGCTTGACATCTCTGTGCATAATCCCCATACTGTGGCAGTAATCCAGAGCCTATTAGGTAAAAAGAATAATGTATATATACGTGTGTTAAAAAAAATCCACAAAATATTAAACTGATGGAAGTAGTGCTTGTTTCTGTGAATTATGAAACAACCGCTGTAACAAACGGAGTGGACCAAAATCCGTTTCTTACCTTTAAGATTTCGTACATGTAGAACCGTATGTCAAAGTCAGATAGAGTTTGATACAATTGCTGTAAAACAATGAGAAAAAAAATTAGGGATTTGAGAAAAATAGTTTAAGCATATCCAAAATTACAAGTCAACAAAGAACTGATCTTTACCTTGAAATCTGTGTTGTTCACATGTTCAAAGACCAGAGCAGGGGTTCGGGACTGAAAATAAAAATAAATGTATATGTGTGTTTATGCCTGAAACCTTGTACACACAAGTCTTCTTCATTGTTACAGAGCAGAAAAGGATAAAATAAATTACCACAGGATCCTTGACGATATCTAACAGTGAGATGATATTTGGGCCACCCCTCAGATTCTCCAGGATCTTTATTTCCCTCTTGATTTTCTTTTTCTTGACCGGCTGTGAACAAAGACAGTCTTGTGAGGTACATGAAATCTCTGGTAGGTGACAAAATATCCTGAATATGTTTTACTGAAAAGCATTTGCAACACTTCTATAAATCATAAGAACAATCAATTAATTAATCCCATACCTTCAGTATTTTGACGACCACTTTTTCATTGTTTGTGATGTTTATGGCTTCGAACACTTCACTATATTTGCCTCTCCCTAATTTTCTGACTAGCTGATAGTCGTCTTGGTTCCTAGAAGAAGAAGAAGAAAAAAACATAAAAAAGACATGGTTAACAATGCTGAGGTGGCAATACAAAACTATACAACTAAAGCACCATCAAGTCCCCTTTGTCTTACCCCCATTCAACAACATGGGACTCATAGTCCCAATATTCCCGAGGCCTCTGTGTGTTTACATCAGGGTAAACTCGAGAGCGGCTTGGGACAGGGCCAGACATATTCTACACGGGATCTTCTCTAAATCTCCTAAAACAAAAAATATGTAGTCACTTAAAATGACACAGAAGATATGGACATTCAAAAGCAGTTTGTGTACTAATGGTTAGCTTGAGGATTTCATATAACTACTAATAGGTGAAATAAGGTGATTCAATTATAAGGAAACAATACCTGGGAGGTTCCCTCCAGGACGATGGTGATATATGATTTGAAACAGGAGCAGTTGAGATGCCTTTATGGTAAGAAAGCTAAATGGGCATACAGATATAAAACCTACAGTTAGACTACTACAAGTCAAACATGTCACATAAGTTTAACACCATGTGTAGAACTGAGATTCAAGTTTAAAAAAATATGTTTTAAACTTTAAAATGTTCCCCCCTAATGATTCACAGGATGTTGCTCTGAATAAGATCATTTAAAATGTTAGCTGCAGATGTTTTAAGCAGAAAGGCAGTAAATAGAGTACATTAAAATAGCAATATATGTTATTTAAATAACATGAACACGACAACAAAAATAATCTCAAACTAAATGATTGGTGTCTGGTGTTAAAATATGGTGGTGTGTGAAATGTAGAGACCTGAATGTTAAATGGGGGCATCCAACCAGTCTAATCAGGAGGTACAGGGCTCAATACAGTCATCACTGGGGACTACAGCAAGGCAGTATCTCCTGTCGAGAAAGAAAAGGACAGAAAGTAGGTAGATTAAATTCAATGCTGTCAATTAAGCTAACATGAACTAACTATGTGAGGTAATGTGTGCCAGCCAATACAGTTAGGCTAGTGAAGCTTTATTAAATGATCGGGTTCATGAAATGATGCACCCAATCGACAAAAATGGCATATCTGGTACGAGACACTGTTTCAATTGTCGCCAGCTAGCCCGCTCCATACTTTAATGAAGAGGTGAGCGTACGCACAAACCCCTGTGTGGCCCGAGGCCTGCAGCAGCGAGCTAACAGAGAGCTAACAGAGAGCTAACAGAGAGCTAACAGACGAACCGGGCAGCTGGTCGAGCTGAGCGCTAGTTAGCGTTAGCTCGTCAACAGCAGAGGGGAAAAAGCCGGTTGGAAAGTCACAACTAGCTTTCGGCCACATTGTGAGATTTTAACGGGGAATAAATAAACCCGCCGCGACAAAGCGGCCACATGGTATACACCGTGGTTATTAGTGACGTGGAGCTAAAACGACAAGCCGCGGGACATACATTTCCCAAAGCTGTAAAGTGCTAAGCTAGCAGGCTAGGGGAGTGAATAGCCTGCTGGCTGGCGAGGCGACTGACTGACAACGCCTTGAAAAAACACCCCACAAACACTGTGATCGAGCTGCAGAAGGGCGTCGCGGCTGCGTTACGTGTTCTCGGCTCTTCCTTGCGGGTAAAACACTCAACAGCGGTTCCACACCAACGACGATTTGTGGTTAAATAACGCGATTACCTCTCAGCGTTGTTGGGACGTCAATATGGCGATGCTTGGGATCAAGAGCTTAGTGCGAACAGCCTCTCCTGCAGAGGGCGCTCTCCTTTTTCTTTTTCATGGGGGCGAGGGGGAGGGGGGCATGCCGCCAACAGGTCTGACAGAAGCACAAACTTGTATCTGCATTCCTGTATGAGTAGTCAGTCACACCTGCAATGTTTTGTCAGTTCAACTTATATAAATATAAATCCCTACTTCATTTCATTTCCACAAACAACGTGCAGGCTTATATCAGAGCCACCTCAGGCTCTGATATAAGCTTGTTGAGGGCAGATATGATTTAGCAGGCCTTCATAATTCACATTTTTTTATGAATTAGTTGGAGTACATTAAACTGCTATTTATCACAATATTTCTACCAGGAGGCATTTCTATTGACTGTAATGTTCATAGACCCTGTTTTGAAAAAGGTCTTTGTGAAGGCAAAAATATGTGGCTCATTGGTTCAATGGACAAAGGTGAAATAGTGACAGAAAACAATGGCTATGTTCTGGGGCGTCATTTAAAAGGCCACCCCAGTCATAGAACATGCCAGGGGCATTTTCCTGAAGTAACCAACCACCTGTAATTAACACGTGATAGAGAGACACATGCTCTCTGTGAGTTTGAATGGTGAGAACATTTGCTTCAATCTTGAGTTGATGTAATGATTAGACCCTTGTAGACTCCATGTTAAACACACATAAATAGTCTTTGACTTGCTCCTCAATCTGATACAGTCAGAACCTATCTGTCATTGAAAATAATTGGATTTCCCTGCTGCAAATGACAATGCCATAAAATTCCATTTAAACATGCATTTCAACCGTGAATTAATTGTAGTTTTATTTGTTTCAGTTTCACGTTTTGTCTACTTCTACCGTTTGCACTGGCGGTAACTGCCCCAATCAGAGGTAAACCAACCTGAAAGGAGAACAAATAACGCAATGTTGTTTTGAGCTCACACAACTTTTGTAATGCATGTCTAATATGTATCAATGGATAACATCTTCCCTGTGCAAAGAGAAAATGTGTTAAGCTTTCTAAATGGTGAGATATGGATTTTATGTTTTCTTCATTCAAAATTGTCTTACTATTTGACATGAGATGAATGTTTTTTTTAAGCCAAGAAGTTTGATCAAATAATTTATTCTTCACTCTTGTTATAGGTTAACGTCTGTATATAGAGAAAAGACTACACCTGCAAATATTACAGGTGTGATTCAAAATGTAACTTTCAGAGATAGATTCAGTTTTAAAACAGGAAGGTATCGTTTCGCCAGATCCTCAGAGTACTTTTTGTTCCCCAAGAACATACACATGAGCTTCAAATGAAAGGGACAAAAAGGGAAAGGGACATGTTTCGCTTAGTCATTTCGGTTTACTATAGCAACCACTTTCAACATTATCTGACTGATAATATGAAACTACCTCAGTGATTATTATCATATATTTTCTTACGTCTGCAGCAAACCCTCCAAGTAAACCTGTGATAGAGAAAGATTCTGAAGGTACATTTTATTCCGTTGAAATAAATTAGTAGTACACGGAATTATACAGTATAGATAGATCATGCACATTAATAACTAACTCGTCACTTTTATTTCTTAAGAAAACTTACTTGCATTCATATGAAATCAAATATTTGTTTCCACATTTGTACGTAAAATATAGCCGGCATACCTGTAAATCCATTGGTGCCAAAACTCTCTGTGGATCGCGCTTTTGACATATCTGTGAATAAGTTAGTTGTTTACCAAATCAAAAGACATTTAATACTTCAGGACCTGAAGTATCTGATAAAAAAGAGGTCAAAGAAAACTGTGCAGTACCTTAAATTCAATGCATACAGTGAATGCTTTCTTGAAAGATCAGTCAATTATCAAGTATGCTCTAGCACAGGACCGCATATGATAGGTTATCAATTGGAGAAACCAGAGATATTACTGTTATCCATGAGCCGCTCAGTTACAATATAGCTTCTCACCACTTGGTGGCGGTAATGCGTCAGTCAGTTGTTTAACAAGCTCTAATAAGCAGACGAAGACACTCAGGCAGCCGCTAGCCTGTAGCGAAAGTTATGGAGAAGTATTTAAAACGAAAAAATGAAGACAAAATTGGCGCCAAACCACCCCAAAAGTCTAAATGTTTGTACTGTTTGTGACTTATTTAAGTAGGGCTTTGTTAACGGAGGTTACGAGGTGGAGCCCAGAGTGTGGGCTAACGCTAGCTAATTAGCACCTCAAGAGCACATGCCCAGTAGCTTCTCTGCTCCAGCAATGAGTCGAGCCTCCTAACGATCATACAAAGGTGTGTTTCCAATACATTTGATTTTTTTTATCTCTATCCATCCTCTAGGATACAACTGCAACACATAATGAACATTTAAATTAGTACCATTTCATCCTTGCGGTAAGCAGTTTCCTAGACCTTGCTTTGTTATTCATCTGGTACGAATATAATGTTGAATGCCAATTGTTTTTGCTATTTTTCCAGATTCTATTTCTTCCTCATAATGAGTCAGGGGCCACCATCTGTTGAGTCATAGGAGGCAGACTGGTTGCTTCCAAATGCAGTTGCTTCTGGGACTTTTTCATCCAAATTTAGATTTGTACATGTATTTTGGTATGTGACCATGTGACCAAATATAAGAAATAAAGAGGTTTTGACAATTCTGTGCGAGGCTTAATCATGGAAACTGATTAAAGCTGCTTGGGATTTTTGGTACAAAGATTGTGATATCATTGTTTTTAGAAAATGAGTGCTGATCACTTAGAACAACATCTTCGAGAGCCTTAAATTTTGTACTTTTATCTCAATATATCAAAGTCTATTTGTTCACTGTAAAGGTGAAAATGTGTAAATAATCTCCTGAAATATCAATAAAAATAAATAAAAAAAGGGGTCTTTTCAATTTCTTTGATTTAAAAATGTAGTTTAATTTATCCTCACTTAAATAGAAAAAAACATGTTTGAATACAGCTTGAGAAAAAACAAGAATGGTTTGCAGTGAACATGACATCCAACATAACACAATACCTACAACATAAAAACATCAAATACATGTATGTTATTACCCATAATGCAACAGTAGTAGAAGTGGCTAACACACAAACAATGTGTGCGGTATTATAGCTTGCAGAAAAGGCATTATTCGGCTTTTTATAGTTCCATTGTTTCATTTCCTAAAGTGCCGAAGGTCACTGTACACATCTGATTGGACTCCGTGTAACTCCTACAAAAAAAGTCAACAATTCACACATTTTATATATATATAGTATATTTGATGCGTAAATAAAAAATGTAATTCTGCTTCACCTGGTAGGGAGATTCTGTGACCTCTGTTGCCATTTTCCTTGATGCTGATAATGGCAGATTTATTTTACCTAAAAATAAAAAGTGTAAAGTTACTACCACCCAGCCTGCTCACAAGTTATCAGCCCTAAATTAATGCTCACCATTACGAGAATCCCATTCCCTCCTTCTCTTGTGGTGAGTTGCAAAGCAGAACACAGAAATGGCAATGAAGACAGTCAAGATGACATCAGAGGCAATAATGGCCAATACAGAGCCCATATTTACCAGGTAACAGGAACCACAATCTGTGAAAGAGTGACGACATATTATTGTCACAATTATTATTATTATAATTATTATAACACAAAACCAAAACTCACAACATCGTATTCCAGCATCCCACAAAAAGTAAAGGTTTAATAAAGTAAGATACCTTGCTGTCCTTCTGCAGAACCTAAAAGAGAGTTAATAAAACAAACCTTGTAACAACAGTTGAGAGAGTGCATACACTTATTCTCTGTCAAGAACACCACTCACCAAAAAACGAACTCGGAATACAAAGAGCATCAGACATGTTTCTGTCGGTTCCTGGCAGAGGAGGAAATGAGAGAGGGAGGTTGAGGGCTGGTCTTCTGTTCTCTTTAAAATGGCTTTGTTGTCACAGCTATAAACAAGATGTTTAAAGCCAGAGAAAGGAGGATTCACAGATGAAGAACTGCCCACAAGCGGCACTGCTACATGGTGTGAGAATTGTCCTGAGGAGGAGGAGGGAGTCCACTGCATAGAAGAGGAAGCTGCTGTTATTGCTTCTTCTCTGTAATGTCACATCCATATGAGGGTTGCAGGTCTCATACATATAAACAGAAATGATTCCACACTGTCACATGTGATCATTTGACCAGAAGCCTTTGTTTTGGCTTTTGAACAGCATTTTGATTCTTCAAAGCATAATAAGGAGCTGTATAATATCAGTTTCATTACACTTGCAGTTTCTGCTGAAATGCATGCGAATGTATCTCCAAGTAGAGCATTTCCTCATGACCTGTAGCTTCGAGCAGGCGGTTAACCACAGTCACTGCTGCCAGTTGTCTATGCTATATCTAATGATGGTGTCCTGCCAGAGGAATTAAAGCATACTTTTATGGTTTTGGTCAAGGAGACTTTTATGTTTTATAATGCTCAAATACAAATGTCTAAATATTTCTATTTACTAGCATTTTAAATGCATACCTAAAACAAAAGCACATGTGTGTACACATACACATCAACAACATCAACAACATCAACACTAATTATACTGTTTATTAATATAGCAAAGTGCTGCACATTATTCAAATTAATAAAACAGAACATACAAAATAAATGATTGGGACATTAATTGAAGAGAGCTAAATATAATTAAAATCCCTTGAAAAAAAAACTAATAAAAGCACACAAAGGAAGAAAGCTACTTAGCAAGCCTGAGTTTCTCAAACATGTTGCTCCACATGTTGTCCCTTCTATTTATCGAAATATAATGGGAACAGCCAGAAGACTCATACAAATATTCAGTTTTTAGAATTAATTTATGTTAAAAGCAGACTAATACTATGCTTCATTTTCTTTTTAGTTATAAATGTCTTGCAACAGCAAGACAAATTGGAGCACTTTGACTGCATTTTGATTAAAGCACATACAAAAAAATGTGAATTGTAACCAAGTGCTCTATTTATGGGAAATAATAATTTACTAATACTACATAGATGGTTCAGAAACCATGCATAAGGGCAACCTTTGGGTTGCTTGAGGCAATGAGAAAATTGTAGGTGTTGGTGTCATCCACAGAACTGAAACACAGGGTACAAAGATTTGTGGTAATTAAAGCTATATCAAGCAACAGATAATATAATACACATATAATGTAATGGTGTCAAAAGTTACCCTTAAGTTAATTAGTAAAGAGCAGCTCTGAGCAATTGTAAACTCAAGGGAACTTCCTCATGCACAACCAGCCTGTGATTTCCCACATTTTGTGAAAATGAGAGGAGACAGTTTAGCTGTAACCATTCCAATCCCATGGCTATAGCCTCTGGAGAAATTCCTCTGGGTTATTTATTCAGCGCAAACATTTAAATAATGGAGTGCACATAGAGGAGGAAGATCAGACAGATGTTTTATAGATATTGAATCGGCTATGGCCAGCATGTTCCAGGGGAACTTATCCCAAGTCTATTCAGGTCCTCTATGCCAGGCACACTGTTCAGATGTCATTGATAAAGTAGATGAGAAGAAGTGTCTGTGAGAAGAAGAAGAAAATAATAAAAGCATGTGAACAAACCAAACACATGGAATGTTACCAGAAATAGCACATTTTTAAAAAACATATGTTTTTATGCTGAAGCTTTTATTTATTTGAATACATCATACACTCAGTGGTTTGGCAGGTGCTATACATTGTAAAACATCTATGTGAAATCACCAGGTCAGTCTTATATTTTTTTAAATCGCTGCATATAGATACAGCTGAAATGTTGACATGAAAACTCCAGGGCCGGTTGACGATACAGGATTTAGTCAAGTTACCAAAAGCCACCTGCAGAGGGCGCTGTGTTGTTAAGTTGCCAACATTTCATAAAACTGAATACCACATAGAGATATTGTATTCACAAGGTTTATAAATTGTAATATGTGCCAGACACTCAGCTTGTGTTTATTGCAAAACATGAACATTTTCTAATGATCTTTTGTTGAAAAATAAAACAGGATTTAAAATTTTTTAACATAATCTTTTAATGTACTGCACCAGCTTCAGATCAGCTCTTGCAGTTGGCTCGGACATTCATGTACACTTTGTCAGCTGTGAAGAGATGATTTGGTGGTTAACAAAAGAAAAATGACCAAATACAAAGAACATGATGAGAAAGAGAGATGGATATAGTGATATCATAGACCACCGGTACAATTGGCAGGGTTAAAGAGTAGCAAATGTAAACAAAGAATCGTATCAAAATAGAAGAAACACATGTGCATTACAATGTAAACAGGAGTATTAAAAGATATGAGCAGATATGTGACGCCGATTCTTAATAAACCTTTTCATACACTTCTACACACCACCCTGACTCACTTCAGCCCCATCGCCTCACCTTTATCTATCTTCTGACGCCGATAGCTGGCACAGCGGTAGGTGATGATGACAATGACAAGGGTCAGCAGCACATCTGCACAGATGATGCCTGCTATCGTCCCCGGCTCGATCCTGTAGCAAGACACAGGGGACTCTGGGGAAACAGTCAGAAAAGAGTGGGATGGAAAATGTGAAAGACTGACTGGAATAAATGAATCATCAGGTGTCGTCGCCTTGCTCTACATTTTTGTCGCTTGTTTTTCCAAACGACATTAAGATGAAAACAGATTATAACTTTCAAGAATATTTAATTGTTTTAATTGTGTGTGCTCTCTTTTTGTTGCACGTACCCGTGAGTGCCACAGCCAGGTCTAAGAGAAAGAAAAGAAACAAACATGAGAGATTCTGCTTTTTGTCTTTTTTTTGCACGCAGCAACACTTCTGACAGTTAAGTTTCCGTTATGCAACATGTTTGTGGTTTCTTTTTCCTGCACAAGACTCCCTGTATATTTACCCGTGTGCAACATAGAGTGGACAGATATGAAAACATACTTACTGCACAGAAAAACTATGACAATAAAGAATCTGTTGTTTGCCATTGTCGAGTTTGTCAGCTCAGTTGTGAGCTCTCTGAAAGACAAAAAGAGACCAAAATGTGTCTTGTGCTATAAGCTTCTAAATTTAGAAACACTTTCCATACAACACTCCCACGTTGTGTTATAAATCTCTATCTTTCAAATTTCATTGTATTTGATTTCAGTATATCACAGCCAAATCACTTAAACTGTTTGACCTTTTATGTCTGCAGTTGAACAACTCCTGTATCACAATGAGTCACACACTGCTCATAGCCATTTGACAAGAATAGATGAGAAAGAAAGGAAAAGATGAACAAATTCTTAAATGGGCTCTCTAAAATCATCAAAATGTCATAAACATTAAGCTCTGTCGAATGCGTTTTCCTGTGGCAAATTCAGTTTTTACAGTTGTACTAAACTACACTTTTACCAGGTATTCCTTTTTGTATATAGTCAATCTAAAACTCACACAACACAGATTCTGATGTGACTTGACAGACATCAAACTGTTAAGAGTTGGGAAGAGGAAGAGAAAGTCAGTGTGAGCTAAGATCCTCATACCTGCTCTCCTCCAGCTGCTCTGCTATCTGGAATCCAAAAGATGATGTGACTCTAGTTACCCATTAGTTTTCACTTTTGAAGGCTGACGTCAAATTTTCTTCCTTCCTCTGCCGGGCCGAAACACTGCCTGTTTGTTTTTTGTGTAAACACAATGCGGGCATTTGATCTGCCTGAATAAATACAGAGTGGCGATACATTACATTGGAATAAAATAGCATACAATTAAATGTCCCCAAGAAGTTTGTCCTGGACTTTGCACTCTATTTGCGAAATAACAAAATAGAATACACAATTCACCAGTGGTGGAAGAAGTAGTGAGATTTACACGTAGCAATACTACAGTTAAATATCTTACTTTAGTTAAAGCACAGAGGTATACAAATTATTACAAAAATAAAAAAAGTAAAATCATTCATGATGCAGAATGGCCCAATTCAGAATCCTTTAAGTCATATCACTGTATTATAATAACTGATGTCTTAATATGTATTTCACTTTGATGTTGCAGCTGGTGAAGGTATAACTTATTTAAACTACTTTCTACACTGCTGAGGAGCATCATTTATCGGCTGATTTAGTATCTCAAAAGTGTACTTAAGTACAGAACCTGAGAGAATGTAGTTAGTTTTGCTCCACTACTGAACTCACAGACACAACACATCACACAAGATCATCTTTTACATCCTTTCCGCGCTAAATTTAGAATAACACATATGGAAGAAAAAACATGATATCTTCTGCCAGAGGGCATACGTCGGCGCTGACGGAGGAGGACATGAGCTGGATCATCTTCTGGGGCTTTTTTTTTTTTTTTTACTAAGATCCAAACCTAAGTGAGAGAGATCCTCTAGACATGAAGGCGTGAAAGTGTCTGGGTTGTTTAAATGTGCCTCTCAACTCTGTTGACTCATCTGACTCTTTACTCAATAAACACATACTCTCACAATGATATTAAAGGGTTCATGCTATGAGCAAACATTTTTATACAAACATGTTGCCTCAATTTCGTCACCTAGCCAGTGAGCCTGAACATCCTCAAGGGGGCGCTCAACTCGTGTTTTTATGATCTGATTCTGGTAGTTGCCAATTCCACTTTGATTCAATTCAATTCAACGTCGTCAGTTTCCTTGTAGCTCAGCAGTGCCTTGTCTTTGTAGTCGATGCATCCTGATACTTTGCGACAGCAGATGGAGCTGTGAGGCTTGTAGAGAAGGTGTGAATCACTACAGATTGTTGCCTTTGAAATTAAAAATACATTTCTCACACTTTTGTTCTTCTTTAGGGGGGCGGGTCCAGAAGGGGGCGCTATACAAAGCATGTGATATCTATATAGTCTTTATTAATGGTTTGTTTCTAAATTCTTGTTTTCTCTCTCTGGAGGATATAAACATTTTAGGATTTTGTATTTCATTTAGAAGTCACCCTCTATGGAAGCCCGTTTACGCCACAAAATAAAATAAAAAAATGAGATAAAAAGTCATAATAATGAGATAAAAAGTCATAATTATGAGATAAAAAGTCATAATAATGAGATAGTCGAAATTATGAGATAAAAAGTCATAATAATGAGATAAAAAGTCAAAAATAATGAGATAAAAAGAAATTATGACTTTTATCTCAGTATTATGACTTTTTTTCCCATAATTATGACTTTTTACCTCATTTTTTTTATTTTTTTGTGGTGGAAACGGGCTTCCATAGTAATTCGATTAAAGTTGACAATGGTTCGCTACAATTGACCTGAATAACTACATTTAAAATCATATTACATGTAAATGACCTCTGTTAATACACAAGTCAAGAAAATGTACAACACAGTCATCAAATATTCTCTCTGAAAAGTTCGTAACGCTCCTTTTGTATGAAAACATCAACGGATTAAGAGAAAGACACAAGAACAGGAGCTTCTTATTGCAAAAGGGTCAGGGCTATAAGAGACAGAGAGCAGGTGTTAAGTCATGAATGTAACTACGTATTTACTCAATATATACTGTACTTAGTATGTATTTACTTCAGTACAATTTTGAGTTAACTACTCAAGTTTTTATCTTTTTAATGCCCCTACATTTTAAGGCAAATATTGTACTTTTTACCCCACTACGTGTAGTTGATAGATTCAGTTATTGTTACTTTACAGATTCAGATTATTATTACAATATATCAACTTAAGTAAAAAATCTGAGTACTTCTTCCACCACTGATGTGAGACATGTTTTTAGATTAAGCTTCCTTTAGATCCCCATGGCTCTCTGGACATTTGTCTGCTCTTTAGAGCAGCTTTTCTCACACTGAGAACTTGAGGCTGTCTGAACTGGTCATCATTTCAAGATTTTCATAAAGGTAAAGAAAAAAGATCTCGCATGATCAGCCTAATTGATCTAATTTCCTATTTTATCCAACTTTTTCCAGTCCATTAGTTTTAACTTCCTTTTATTTAACACTTGGCTCACTTGTTATTTCAATTTGGTCCTTTAATTCTACATTTCAGTCCATTAGATTACTCCTCATTGTACATCTCTCAATTATGTTCTTTGGAAATGGTCTCTGGAGCAGTATGAGGTCTTGATGTCTGTGTTTTTCAGGTGACACAGAGCTTCCTGTAAGGCTGTCTCTGTCTATACAGTGTACCTAAAAGAAAATAGATTTAACTAAACACACAACCGGAGAGAGAAATAAACAAAACAGTAGCCTAACGATCAAAATTCAAAACACAAGTGAGGAAACTGCTCCCAATCTCATATTGTTTGACAGGTACATCAATAGATGGCAATACAAGTTATGTATGTTTTCTAAAGCTGAAAACATTTAGTTTCATTGTGTGAACATTTGTGCTGAAGGAGCAGTGAGTAGGATTGGGGGAATTTATTGGCAGAAAAGGAATATGCTATTAGTAATTATGTTTTCTTTAATGTTTAGTCATCTGAAAGTAAGAATAGTTCTGTTTTTCATTGACAATATCTTCCTTTTGGGGTAAAAAGAAAAAGAAAAAGCCTGACCATTAATGAATGAATTTACAAATAAAATACATATTAATGTTAGTATTAGTAGATATCACACAGTATTGAATAATGTATTTCTTATTTGTCATTCAGTATTGTAAAATTGCACTGAAGTGTTTTTTTATTTCTGATTGATTGGATGATTTATTGATTTACTGACTGACTGAATGAGTAAAGTTAAAGTACAATTATTCAAGTACTTTACAATTCTGAGGCAGTCTTGGTCACTTCTATATCCTGCTACTTACTGTGAGGCAAATAGTGTACGTTTTACTCAACTAAATGTACTTGAAAGTTAAAGTTACTCACTTATTGTTTTTATTTGCAGGTTAACATTTAACACATGATAATTAAACCAGACAATTCTTTCGTTTAAGTGTGTTAAAATTGCAAGACGGGACCAGCTACAACATAAAAAAGTTACTTGCAAATATTTTCTTTCACTTTGTTAACATTATGACTTTTACTTAACACACACTACTATTCCTACTTTTAATGAAATGATCTAAACACTTCTTCCGCCATTGTGGCCTTGTACCTTTTGTTTTTGATTTGTATACTTGTACAGTTTATTTCATATTTAATCCTCTACCCTGCCGTGGTTTGACATGCGTGTGGCTTCCCCTTCGCTCGAGGGCGTGGAGCACAGCTGGGGGCGGTGATGAGGAACAACGTGCTCTGTGTGTACAAGCAGGCGGCGATGAGACAACAAGCCAGACAGACTTCATCACAGAACACCACAGATCCCTCCGGCGCTGTAAATCACTTCTTCACCCTTTGAACAGACTTAGTGACCGAGAGGACGACCTGTTGAAGATTTCAAAAGCAAAACCGTTTCTGACATGCACTTTGATAAATGTGAGTACATGAGCTTTTGATTTGTTGATTATGTGCAGAAGTGTCATCGCTGGTATAATTGAGTGCAGATGTACAACGTTGAATGATTTGACAGTAATGATGACAAGTAATCGTTTTTAAAGTCACTGCATTGCTGAACACATACTTGTTTTAACATACAGTAGGGTGTTATTGTGTTAGTGGTATGGTGAACACTAATTGATTATATTGATAAGCCTACAATATGACACATGCATCCCTCCATCATAAACACATTCAATAGATTCTGTTTTGACTTTATTTGGGTAACTGTGTTTTAATGTTAGTTTAGGTTATCTAGCCAAAAGAAACAATTGTATATTTTAGATTTCATACAGTTGACTGACACCTTCAGCCTTTTGTTTCAGTTTTCATTTAATAACATCATAATTCTCTTTGGATGACAGCCATTATTTGGGGAAACCCTGATCCACCTCCACCCCTGCTTGTTGTTTTCATTTCCCCTTTTGATTAATGCCAGACAAACAAACTTTGTGACGTGACAACTTAGCTTTCTTTGTTCGTGCCATCTTTGACACAGGCTTGAGTGCTTACATATTTAGTCAGGCTGGCTGGGCTCAGTCATACCACAAAATGAGGAAATTGGCGCCGCACTGTTTCTTTCTTTCTGTTCAGAGCAAGCCAAAAGGGAAAGGTCGTCGGAATCCCCAACCTCCCACGCACATGACTCAATGTCCAGGAGTTTCCACAACTCCTATTTGAATATAACACAGAGTAGCCCAAAGTGTATATATGTGTGTGTATGGGCTAAGATGTCCTCTCACTCTTGGAGAAACTATTGAAAACCATTTCCTCACTTCTAGTTTCTCTCAGCTGATGTGTCAAACTGTAAAGTGTTGGGGCAACTTCTATCGTCTTTTAAATTACTGTTTACTATAGGTTGTGAGGTTCCATTTTTCAGCATTACATCATCAGTAAATTGTTGTAAAGATCAAGTGAGTCAGGATAAGAGTAACCTATAGTAACACCTTCTGAACTTGCAACCTGGTGTCACTGAAATGTACTGACTGATGTCATGTATTCTGATAAAGACCTTTGTTATATTGTGGGGGCAGGTCACACACAGCAGCACAAGGCCTTTTTGTGTAGGGCATGTTTTCAGATGGAAGTGGAAGTATTTCTTTTGAAAGACGTGACTAACCGACAGCAGTCTACGCTCCACAAACTAATTTGCATATTTAGTTTTTGGAAGTATACCTTCTTTGTATTTTGCTCTGGAGAAAAGAGAGCTGTCTCGTCACAGCAGTCAACATTCACGGGCAAGAAAACAAGAGAAACGACAAAAAGAATATGACTCTCTTCTTCTGCTCTGCCTCCGGGGCTCGTAGGTGCAATAGAAAGCACAAGGCGGCTACACGTGTCGAGGTGACGTGCCCGTGACACACCAAAGGCAGGAAGATGTGGTTTTTCTGTTAGCGTAACGGAGCGAGACAGGAAGATGTCATAGAAAATTAGCTGCGGCAATCCCATGTAAAAGGTTTTCTGATGAATCGGTTTGGTTTTGCACAGCCACACGATCTGTGTTCCTAATGGAGGAGGTTTCTCAGCGCTTTATCTGTGTTCTCCGGTTCCACCGACAAGGTGGAAATATCACTTTATCGTTCACGTGTGGGGTGAAGCTTTTGAGGAAGCAAAATGTGTGTCACATCATGTCAGCTGGAAACATCAGAATTCGGTTTTGTAACATGTTTTCCTATTTTTCTCACCCGCTTAATGGAAATTATACTTTTGTTTTATCAGCAGGGGGAAAACATACTCATAGCATTATGGATTTTCTATTTTCTATTATATTTGTCTAAAAAGGTGCAGACAAATGGCACCGTGGAGAAAGTGAGCAGGGGCAGTGATTTAGGCGATAGCATGATATTATTTCAAGAATGTATTCTGCCCTGCATTATTTAAAATATAAGCTTTTACTGCTTTAATAAAACAAAGCTCCTCCTGATGAGATATACAATAAAATGTTGGCATACTCCAGTGAGAGTAAACAAGACACTAACACTTGCACACATATAGGCAACCCATACTCTACATTATTATCTTTTATGTATTTCCTAATTGACATATTTTGTGACGCATAGCCATAAAAAGAGAAAATATTCGATAATTTGCCACTTTATGGTTGATGATTGATTCTAAATGAAATATATTTGGGATTTTGACTGTTGGATGCAGACAAAACATGGATATTTATAAAAAATAATTGTAACTGTTGCATTTCCAAACATTATTGATCTATTATGTCCATCACATGACCAAATAGTCATTCCTTTTTGCACGATTAACATTTTTCAGCGCCAAAAGAGAAGCAGTGTTGCAGTCTGCCCACAGTGAAGAAACTCTTGGAGCAGAAGAGACGGCGTGAGACGGCGTCTGTGCCTCCCTCCTGCTCTACGGCCGGCACGAGTCCTGCTCCTCCAACTACTGTTCCAGTAAGGCGGCACACCGAGGGGGATCGGCATCTCACAAAATATTATATCATAAAGATGTGACGATTGATGTCTATTTTTATTTCTCCCATTCTCCCAGCAGTTACCTTCAGCAGAACAGTTTACCTGTACAGGTAAGAGAAGGACAACTTCTGCACAACACTGGTGATATTCTTCATGGCGTGATATGGCTCATTCCTCTGAGACCGAGACCTTTATTGTTGTCCAAAAAGTATAACAAATGCATTAATTAGCCCCACTGTCGCTTTGGGGGACATGCTCCTTCATTAAGATGCACATGGGCACTGTAGTTTATGTTTGAAGCAATTACACATACACTATCCCCAAAAAATACACCAATTAAACATGCATTATGTGTTGATGCTTATTATGAGGATGCATGTCTATGGTTTGGGGCACAGACAGGGTAGAAAGTCAGAAAGTATTGAGGGACAGACTAACACATTGATGTTTTTGGTCTGTTCAAGGGATTTGTTGACAATAACAAAAATGTGAAACGTCACCAGACTTGTTATTTTATCTTGAACATAATGTCTCAACAGTTCTGACTGAGTCCTTTCCATTTTAGGTGCATCTAGCAGCTACTCAGACATGGCAGTGAGCTATGAGCAGTGGGCCCCAGCAGCAGAGTCTGCGGTCGGTTTCTACCCCGGCCATCCAGAAACCAGCTACGCTGCAGCCTACAGCCTCCCAATGACGTCTGACTACGGCACACAGCAGCAGCTCCCGGGATATGGAGGACACACCATGTCTCAAACATACGTAAAAGAAATGATTTCTACTAACATGTTCTGTGTATCTGTATCCTATATGATGGTTTAACATGTATTACCTGCTTCCTCCTGAGCAGGAGTGCCCGATGAGTGCAGTCACAGACCCCGGCATGGCTTCGTCTTGGTCCCTTCTGGGTTCCAGCCCGAGTTTTGGTTCGTCAATGGACGCCACCAAGCTGGAACAGGCCAGGATGCTGCTCAACGGGATGGATTACAGCCGCGCTACTGGGCAGGATGAAGACGGAGACACGTGAGTGCTTACGAGTGACTACAAGTGTGTGAGAATGTAGCGTGTGGATTATATGTGTTGCTAGCGAAACCCAAGAAGGAGAATACAAGTTAACTAATTCATAGATTACACTGATAATACACACACACACACACACACACACACACACACACGTACACACACACACGCGCACGCACGCACACACACAGAGTTTCGTTTTCAGTCACAAGCTAAAAGTCAGAGCCACATTTGCAGTTTGGTAATCCAAGAAAGATTAAGAAAACCAAAAAGATGTGAATGAGTCAGCCTCTCGAATCGATGATTCTATAAAAAAACGGAGAGACCAATTCAACTGTGAAAGGGAATAGTGTGAAATTGGTTGCAGGGATTACACACAGCTCAAAACAAATGTACCGTGTGCTCTTGTTCTGCAGCATCCTGCACATCTACACTGCCAAGGGCCTCAGGGAGTGTGCCTTCGCTGCTGCAGAGAGGCTGAGGGATGTAGGCAGGCTCGATGCCAAAGAGCACAAGGGAAAGGTATGAAGAAAAAAACATCTTCCAAAGTGTGCAAATCGCTCTTTTGGCACACCTTGTTTAGGGAAATCTGAAAACATTAGCACAGGACGATAATTTCTCCAAATAAAGTTGCTTAATTAATGTGCCGGTTGCAGACTGCTTTACTGGTGGCGGTGACGGCCAACCAGCCGGAGATTGTGCGAGATCTGCTGTCCTTAGGAACGGACATCAATGCCTGTGACGTTAACGGACAAACTGCTCTTCATCTGGCCGCCCACTATGGTCTACCTGGGGTTCTTCAGGTAAAGCACTCGTAATGAATTGATTTTTGACATGAGTCAGCAACGTAAGCTATGCCTAGCAGACCTTAATGATTCCTCTTTTGCAGGCAATTCTGTCCAGCAGGCCGGCTGTCAACCTGGAGGCCCGCAATTTCGAGGGTAACTTAATGTTATTACAATGCAAATGATTGAAGGAGTGTTCAGCTCGCCAAACATCATTAGAGCTTCAATTGCAATGTCACACGTGTCTTCTTCTTTGCCTTAGGTATGACTCCTCTGCACTGTGCAGCCATTTCTCACAGTGTCACCATGAAGGCGTTGTCCAACAGCGGGCTGACGGATGTCGGTCTTCAGACCAAGGCTGCGGAGAAGCTCTCCTGCGTACAGATGCTTCTCACGGCCGGGGCAATCCTCCTCAGCCAGGTGCGATCCCCGCTCTCCCTGTTCTGAGCAAGTAATACGCATATATGTGTCAGCAATCAGGTATAGAGTTCAATATGTAAAACCCTGACGTTTCAGTAAGAATGACGAGTTAAGGGAAGTGCCCAGGATTCAACCAACCGTGATGACGAAGCATTATCCCCCTCTCCCGCCCCCCCAGCTACTCTCTGCTTTGGTTCTTCTGCCTTGTTTGACACTTACATGTCTCAGTCTGACGCTGGTTCTTTTTTAAACATCACTTTCAATCATCCACTTGCAGGAAATCAAAAGTAACAAGACGGTGCTGCACTTGGCAGTCAAGGAGGGGAACATCGATCTGGTGACTTATCTGTTGAGGATTCCCCTGCCGAAAAACTTTGTCAACTTGAAAGTGAGTCCCACTCTGGCACAAAACTCAAAATTGGATTTTGTGGGTTTATGTGAATTTACAATGTATACATACATGAGTCGGAGTCATGCTGCATCCCCCACCGCCCCCCTTTTTGCATAGGCGCATGGTCACACAGCTTTACACATGGCAGCTGGTCTCCATGGCAACCCCCACCAGGAGGAGATCCTGCAGCTTCTTCTGCGCAGAGGAGCCGATCCCAGTATCCGCAACCTGGAGAACGACCAGCCGGCTCACCTGCTGCAGAGCGGCCTCCACGGAGAGCAGGTCAGCAGCACGTCTTTTTTAACAGCCAGACAAGACCTGCACTGTTTCAGCCTGTGTGGTGGGCTATTAGTTATCATTAATGTATGTTTCCATTTCTAGCTCAAGCTCATACTGAAGAAACGAAGTGCTTCCTCTCGTCGACGTATCGTGTCTTTGCAGGACCAGGAATAACATGAAAAGACCCCACTTGTAATCCCCATTTGGAGGGAATGAGTTTATAAGATGTTACCTCTGTTAAGAAGGGGATTTACAGTGTATTGTTATGTTGCTTTGGGAATCTCTGGCCGATGTATTGTTAACAAACTAGTTTGGCATATTAAGCTCTAGATATAATTTCCATTTGATTCGGAAAATCATGCTTACTGTGTAAATCTTCAATTACCTGTAATTTGGTGTCTGTAAAGAGCCTTATTTATTTTTCTACACATAGGGTGAATAAGTCATGTGTTGGCAAAGCATCTCATTCCAAAATGTTAAAACATCTGACTATAGGAGACATTTTTTATTATATATTTAACTTTTTTAAATGAAAGCCTTTAATCAAACTAAAATGAAGAGCGTCTCCAAACAGCAGAGGCTTTAGACGTGGAAAGTAGAGTAGTATTCATTCCCCTAACCGGCTACACTCCCAGTTTTATGTTGATTTCTATGAAATCGTTTGTATGATCTCCAGGACAATGTCCCTGAAACCCCTCTGACTATATTGTAAAACCCCCCCATCATGACAAGCTATCATATTGATACACTGAGCGATGGTTTGGATTTTGGTCAGCATGTGTGCTTATGTTAAGAATGCATGTGGTAAAAATGAGAAGGAGCTATCATTTAACTTTCTGTCTGTATGCATCATACTTACATGTGTAACATCAAGTACATTTTTTCTTTGTGGGAAAAGAAACTTAACTGTTTGTGAAACTATTATGTATTTGAAACTGGTTGTGACAATAAATGTTCTTATCAAAGAGACATTACATGAGTAAGTGCGGTGACACATTGTCTGTACATTTTAGTCATAATTCATGAATAAAAGTACAATAACACTTGTATGTTAAAGTTCCATTGACATGTTTTGATGCTCAGGGTGCCTTTTGATCAGCCCCCACTTACTTTATTTAGCTACAGATATTTGCAGGATGGAAAATACACCATCCCACTATGGGATAGTGTCTGGAGGATTTTAATTTTCAAACCCAATTTCCACTGAGGTTTACTGCAATGATAATAAACTTTAGAAACAGGTGAAATGAGATTGGTTTTTAACTGTAAATTGAGAGATGTATTAGGTTTTGAGCTACCTCTCACTTATATATCATCTCTGTAAGATGTTATACATTTCTGTAAAGCACACAGGAAAGATCCATATCATAAAATTGTTGAAAGACTGATAAAAACATCTTGAGTAGATGAGATCTTTATTTGAATCAGGGGTGCCATTTTTCAGCTTGACAGATAATAACTTGATTTGTCGTACCTTTGCCTTTAATTTAACAGAATAAATGAATAAATAAGCAAACTCAAACACTGTATTACATTAATTAAATATGTTTTCAAAGCATTATAAAATAAAATACACAACTGAATATTGTCAAGATATTATGCCTGCTTTTTCTTTTTAGCATTATATATTTGGCCTATATTCTATTTTCTCATGCTAGCAAACAGTTGATCAATGCGTGCAGTTCCTTTTTTTCCGCTCTAAATCGTGTTAGCTTATGAATATTCATGCTCTTAACTTAATTGTTTTACAGGAGTCAGATGTAAAGAAGAGACAACAACTGTTCAAATTTGTTTGATTAAAAGTACCTTTTCAAATCTCATGGTTGGTCATATCTTTTTGTTTATTTCCAACGATCACACATGAATGAACAATCACTTATTGTAAGACTTTCGGCATAATTCAGTGGGAGTCTCAATAAAAGCAGGTCAGGATGCTGTTGATCATCCAGCTGTTGGAGGTAACCAGCATATGTGTGTGTTCGCTGGTGTGGTTCCTGTGACGACGTCCGTCCTTTCAGGCATATATTATGTTTTCTATACAGTTTGAGGAGGCACTGCAAAAGAAAAGGAAACAAATCAGGCGGATTGCAGAGAGAAAGTGAACACCATTGAGTTCTTCCTGAACAGTGACGTGAACTTACCCTCTGTCTTTGGGATCGGGGTACCAGATGAGCTGGAACTGCAAACAGAAAAAAAGGAAATTAGTAAGTATCTGAATTGTTTGAATTATTTAAGATTACTGATTAGGAAATAAAGGTTGAAAACTGTGGCCACAACTTCAACTTGGAGTTGGATTTGACGAGTATACATTATCAGGGTTACATGATCCAAAAGCAGTTGGAGCCACAGGGTTCGGAGGTAACTGAGAGGTAACAGCCCTCTTCTTTCTTCTCATCTTTCCATAAAAGCGGCATGCGATCAGATCATATCAGATCAATATACTCTGCCCTCTCATACCAACACACGAGGAGTGTGATGCATACATTTTAGGAGCAAGCACTGAGATAAAGAGAACAGCAAAGCACTACCCACACGGGATTAGTCAAGGTGTAAAAATGATTGAATGTGTTGAAAGTGTGTTTTGGGTTGAGTATGCAGAACAAGGGGTGGGGGTTTTGAGAACAGGCATCCAGGGCAGGGATAGGAAAAGCTGAGGAAAACTTAGTTTTAGTCAAAGAACAAAAATATGTTTTTTTTTTCCACACTGGTCGGGTATTCCCTTCAAGTCAAATTCATACAGCATGCGCAGGCGGATCATCCAGTAAGCTTTGCACAATTCTTACTTGGATGAGGATTTTACACAATTTGTGAATTTTTTACCTGTTTGAAGAATGATAGATTAGTTACAAAGGTACAGTTGATCATGTATATGTGATTAAGCCTCTATATTCAAGTGATATGTGGGAGAAAAGCTTCACTTACTGAGGGCTATTAAAATGCCAGAAACAAACATGATTGCTGCAAGGACAACCCCCGTTGTCCGCAATGTATCATAATCTACAAGGGACATAACCATATGGGACTTTATAGGCGTGGGTTTATGATGAACTTGAAACACACTGTAGTAAAAGGCACAACAAATCATGTGTTTAACATGGTGCTTTTGACTTAAGAAAGTAGTAGATGGTGTAAATCTTACCATAATCAAAGTCACTTCGGTCTGGAAACATAGTTTCTGCAAAGACAGAGGAGGGGCAGTTATAGAGAACAGATTAAATATGATACTGTGAGTGTGGCTCCAGCGACAGCAAAAAGGTGTGTTCAGTTCAGCACCATGGATAGCAAGGTTTGCAGCTCTTCAGCTCTGCAGGCTTGGCTCCACAACTCCTTTGGAGTGTTTTTTTTTCCCACTGAGAGGAGCTCAATGCAGCATCTTTGCTCAGCAGAAAAAGATGCACCAATTAAAAAAGTGGGTTGCAAGCCAGCAGCAGGATACAGGGGTCTCATCACAGCAGCAGAGAAACAAAGAGAGATTGAATAATAATATAAAGTTAAAGAAGCCACTTGAAATAACTGCTTTATTTTTTGACACACATTGAGACTGTAAAAGAAGATTCTACTCTGAACCAAAACAGTGGTTTTGCAAATATAAGCACGTTTTAGCTACACCGATGCCAGATTGTTAGAGTATCTGGGCGTCAATAATGCGGCTCGCATGTTGCTGAACCCTCACACCCAAGTGGCTGAGCTGGTAATTTGGATTTCTTTACACTGTTTTCTCTCTGCCACAAAGACTCTGCAGTTTTAAAGAAACACTAATTCTAAGTATTGTTCATTCATTCCAGTGAGGCGTTTACTGAAAACACTCCCTTTGTTATAACACTGGTCCATGCATCAGCAGTAAATTGGCTCTTGGCACTGAAGCAACAATGCAGCAGGCTAATTAAAGATGTGTATGAAACAAAAACAGTTAGTTTCATTCATCCAAATGAAATGATAAATCACAAAATGAATGCACATGTAATAACCAAACACAACATACTACTACTACTACTATTACTACTACTATTACTACTACTACTAATAATAAAAATAATAATAATAAAACTGTTTCATACATGTTACACCCTTGAAAATCCCATGAAAGAAGAAAAAAAACAGTCAAACCTGTAGTGGACATGTCTGCACTGTAGAGATGTTGAGGATCTCCTTCTCCCAGAAATGTAGCAGGATGCAGTTGGAGGTTGGATATGAAAGGAGGAAGCTGGTCAGGACAGCCTGCAGAACTGCTTAAGAAGCCTCTCTGTACACTCAGCAGGGACCCTCTGGTGGCCATAGCGAAACACTGCATTTGACAATGGTGGGCTACTCCCATAAAGATCTGCAGGGACGACTGGGCGTAGTGTCGCCACAGAAGCTTGCAACTAGATGAAATAAACAGCTAATGTAATGTTACTATAAGGTAGACAGTTAACAGTCTACTGAGTATCATACCGTCTTCTGTGGAGCATGCAAGTGCATGAGGGTGTTAATTGCATGTGAGAAAAATTAAGGTATTTAGGATATAAAAGGATTGATGCTATAATCTGTCTGTACTCTGGGTTTTGCACCAGATTCTTACTTATGCTTCATAGAAACGTTACTTGCATGCTCAACATACACCAGTTCCTTTTCCCAGTGCTTTCTTTTGTGCAGTGCAGTCAGCCCGTTTCTGCAGCACCAGGGAGAAAATACAGTCCGCCTATGCAGCTTTTACATTCACAGGGGATGCCACAATCACTACGGCTGAAAGTCTGCCAATAAAAACGGCACTGAAAAGAGAGATAGGTCAAATTAAGTTTTTTTTCTTTTTTTTTTAAAGACAGCCCCCTCCAAGTGCTGCATAGTGCAGCACATAAATCATTCACACTCTCACTGCTGGCCGTTACTACTGCATGTGTAACTGAAGTATCTGCAGAGTCAGCAGCAGTGGTAGTGCAGCAAAATGTAATGCTGTTCGCTGCTGGTCTTCTTCTAACGGCAGAGAAAACGAAATAGCCATGCAGAAGAAACCTTTTCAAACATGTGTTTTATTATTTTGCATCAATCTGAAAGTCATAAAAATACAAATGAGAATCACACTTGTACTACTCTACACTACTACCTTATACAGTTGGAACATTATCTAGTCACAGTAATTGATGATAACAACATTTAAAAATAAAAAAGGAGCACAGTAACATTAAGAAATTGAAGGAAGCTTCTTGTGTTCGTGAAGATTGTCATCTGCTGTGATCAAGGTATTTGCTGCCACCTAGTGGTAGGTCCGTAACACTGTCAAAAAGAGGTGGAAGATAAGTTTGTTTTGCTCTGAAAAAATATCTTTCAGCCTTCTTTTTTTTTTTTTTTTTTACAGAAAATAGATGCACAGATGTTTAGAAGAAACTCACCAGATCTCCGTTGTTCTTTGTCTTTGTGTCTACTAAGCTGTTAAAGAGTTTGAGATTACTGTTTTATTTGAAAAGAAAGTCAATACATCTACTTGATAAGCATGGCTAGTTATTATAATAGAAGAAAGAAAACAATATTCACCCCGAGGAACACCTGATTCCACATCAGGACCTCTGGATCTGAAGAATATTAACAGTTAGATAATGCGGCTGTATGGATGTTTGATCTATTTTACAGAAAACTAAATGTGTGGTTTGTTCATCCTAACTTCGACTTCACTCACCTTGACTTGTCACCCTTTGAGCAGTTACATTTTCGGGCTGTTTTTTGGGGGGAAAACACAAGAGAAAGAATTATACGTCTAAAATGGTGACAAACGGAACAAGATATCATAAAAAGAATGTATGCAGCTTTAACAGTCCACTAATGCCTCACCCTTCAGGCTATTAAAAGAGGACGAGGTTGTTCCAAGCCTTGATAGGTGCATGATTACAGTCTTGAGCGTGTGCCAATAAACCTATCTGGCCAGCACGTCTTGGGAGGCCTTATGTATTTGCTTATTTAACTTTGCCCAAAATGCATGCATTACAATACACTAGCCAGTGTGTTGGACAACCTTTAGCTAGCAGCATTTCTATCGTGTGAAATCATTGGTTATGTCATTTAGATGCAACACACTTTGCCGATAAACATCATAGATGTTTGATGCATTCACACAACATGTGCTGCAAGACTCCATTCTGCTCTTTATTGCTTTCCTTGTCAACTAAATAAAATGAAAAAATGGAGTTGTTGTCTTCACATCTTATTCTGATGATGTGGCTGTATATATAGTCTTCTACTGATATACCTATTTGGCCCACAGACAGGGTCTTTACACATGTAATACAATACAAATAATAATATATATATAAGTACAATATATACATATAAATACAGGATTTCTCAGTACGGGCAGCTCAACGTCATGGTCGACCTGTTGAAACAGCTTTCAGATATCCAAGTACTCTCTAATGTAAGCTTAAAAAAATATACTGCATTATACTTTTAGAAAGAATGTGTCTTTATAATCTTCTAAGAAAAAATGTAGCCCGTATCAGAAATAATGTACAATACTTTGATTGAGAACCCGCCCACAAACAAACACATGCTACTTCCACTTGAAGTGTTGACTAAGACTAGACGAGTGGCCTACATACTCTCAGGACTAAGAATAAAGCTGAACGCATCTTGAAAGATAACACTCCTCCTTTACTCACTGACTCTGACACTGGGAGGCACCAAAGGGTGCCTGTTGCTATAAATGATGTCACAACTTCACGATTGTAATTTTACAACATTAGTTGACATTGTTAAAAACCTAAGAAGCTCAATTGGTAACTTTTATTTTCACAATTCACATGGAATTTAAGAGTAATTTTTAAGTGAAAAATGAAAAATCTGTATTTTGTATTGCTGGAGCAAATGACAGTAAAAACAATTGGAGAACAGATTACATGTGTGAACAAACACACAGCAGTAAAAACAGCTTTGCTTCACTCTGTGTCTACTGTAAATATGTGTATTTAATGAACGATCAATTGATTTAGTTGTGATATCAAGCTCCACTCTTAACTTGAGGCAGTGTGAGAATGTTTTTTTTTTTTAAATCATTTGTGTGTAATGCAACGACTTCATAGAGTCACCGTGGTTTTGATTAACATAAGCGTTTGGGTCCTATTTCATTCTTTATTGGTTGGTTTTGGTTTCAGGGCTAGCGCTGGCACTGGCAGGAGCCACATGTGCAGGCAGGTGAGGAATAGGAACCTTGGAAGGACAGAAGCCTGCTTGTTTTGGGAGACTGCAAAAGCCAACTCACAGATACAGGGATCCCAGTGTGGTGGCGGGCCGTCAGGGCCAGCTAAGCCTTCTCTGCTGGCCGAAACAGAATCACAAATTTATAGCTATTTTATAATTTAATTGTTTGTTTATATTATAACGCGATAATATAAATAACTTAACAGTAGTTAATATCGTTCTTTCTGATCGTGGCTCGTGCTCTTGAGTGTGCAGTGTTTTAGTGCCGCAGTTTTGTTGTTTTGTTCAAACTAAATGTGACTGGTTCTTGTTGGTGTGGACTACAGGATTACAGCAGCATTGTATTCACTTGTGAGCAATGCTGCTGTAATCCTGTAATTTCCCCACTGCGGGAATAATAAAGGATGATCTTATTTTATCTTATCTCATGCATTGTCCGTTAATGACGCAGCATCCCGTCATGCGCATATTTATGTATATGATATCAGACGGCAAAGAAGGCCCAGGTAGAAAATACACGGCCCTCCCCTGGGTGACACTGACCCTTAGCGCTGCATATCCGCTGTGTGCTTAAAGGCGGTCAAACACTTACTGACAATGAGGGCGATCCCCATGAGGAACAGTACCACTGCGACAACCAGGCCACCGATTCTCAGAGATTCATAATCTGAAATGAAAAAGAAAATAAAGCGTGTGAAAGCGTTGAGTAACAAAATACCTCAAATGCAAAAGCTTTTTACCACATTTTGAGTCAAGAGCAGCATTGCAAACGTTTTCTGATGGTCACGGGACACCACACATTCCTGTGAGCTGCAGTCACCAAAACAGTAAACGCTATGGTCAAGAATAGCGTCAAGAAATATGACATGTCTGTGTTTCCATCAATTGAAACAAAACCAAGGGAGCAGTTAGTATGGGACAGGGTCTGCTTGTTTTGTTTATGCCTTCTTTAGTTAGTGAGTTGACTAGCAAGATGGTAACTATCTGCAGATATTGGCAAATAAATATTGACCACAATACAGTAAATCAAATAATTTATTTATGTGAAAGAACGAGTAAGAATTGCCTACTGTTGTTTTTTTAGCTGCCAGAATTGTTCGGCAATGCTTTAGTGCAGTGGTTCCAAAACGTTTTGGCTTGTGACCTCTTGAAATGAGGTATGGCCTACGCTTGATCCCTTGCAAAACACTTTGAGTTCAGGTAGTTTAACTCTAATGAAGGTCAGAAGAGATGAAATAACCCAAAAACTTTATAAGCAAAAAGAAAAACAGAAAAAAATGACTTTGTCTAACAGAAATCTATATGTGTTCCCCTTTCTTATCCCTGTTCTCATGACCCCTCAGATTTATCTTGGGATCCCCTGAGGAATCCCCACCCCCAGGTTGGAAACCATTGCTTACTGGTCTTTCAATAGGGCAACATACTATGGTTGGAATAGAACAACACAGTTATGGAGAAAACTTTAAAAAATTGCCTTAGAGTGCTGCAGGAGTGAGTCTCAGGGTCAATGTTTTCTTCTAATGGGTTTTTGGAGATATCTTCACATTTTCCTCTACAATATAAAATACAATAACAATAAATCACGTGGTGCTCATTTGTAAAGATTATCTAAATGAACAAAGGTGTAAATATTACAAACTAGAGATTTCAGCAATAATCCAAAATCCAATGGAAAAATCCCATTGACTTCTCAAGAAAACCAGTGCGAAGCCAACTAACGGGGTTGGCCAATAAAACTGAAAAATAACAACCATGGTCGGTACTTTGAGTCATTCTTTGCACGTCGGTGCCTTAGATGGACGTAAAACCGCCACAGTGGACGGGATGAGGAGTATTCGCTGTGGGACTCCTCCAGAAGCTTGGCCTTGGGGTGACAGTTTTCCGTCACTTCTGGGAAAACAAGTGGAAAATGCAAACTCTCTCTTGTCTCGACCTCCCAGATGTTTCCTGTGTAGACGGTCGGCCGTTTAAAAGGCCCTGTTCATCTGCTGAACACTCACCGTAATGAAAAGCACTGTCACTGTCTGGTAGGAGAGAACAGAGAGAGAGGAAACAAATGAGAAGCAGATTTACCCATTGACACACTTCAGAGAGCACTCGTGATATGACAGCTATTCAGCACTTTGAGGGCCTCAGTCATCCATCTAGTCATTAGCCCGTTTGGTGTGCCAATTTATATGCCAGCTGAAATGAGTGTGCAGCTTATCTTAATTTGACTTTTCTAAGCTTCTGTTCAAATAATACCCACCTTTGTCCTCATCTGCCATTGTGGCTGTTGGAAAAAGAAGCAAAAATCATTAATCTTTATAAGACATTCATAAGCGCATGTCAGGAAATGGTAACATTGATGGTAGTGGGGCAAATTCACTCTGCAGAGACGCACACAAGGGTGAGCAACAAGCTCAAACGTGTATTTATGGAAAAGTTTCATGATGAATATATTAAAATACCAAATTGTCTGTATGAATCTGCATACCTTTGTTTACCTGCTGTTTATTTATTTGATTGCCCTGATCTCTGTTAACCTGTTAAGGATGTGGGAAAGTGAAGACCTCTCTGCTCCTTCACACCTTCTCTTGCATGCATTTGGAACCACATGTTGGCCACATATTTAAAATGTTATATGCAGAATTATACAACAACCACCATAATTAAAGAGACAGCTTCACTTGGTTTAGTAATAGAGACACAATGCAGACATTGTTTATAATCACCACCGGTGTTTGGGGGAGAACAACTTAAGCTTGGAATAGCACATTGAATGTGACATTCAACTGCTTCTACTTGTGCTGGGTAACGTTTCACAACATTAATGCGTTCTTTTACAGCTCCTCTTAAAAAGTTCAACAGACTGTGTGAACAGCATTCAAATGTCAGCCGGTCCTTGTAGATGTGCGTCTGTATAAACTTTGACAACTGATGTTTAATGCAGGAAAATTAGAATCTGTTAACCAAATGTCAGTAGACTTGAAGTGTAAGTTTGCTTATGTAACTTATTACACCTTTAAAAACCAAGGTCAGGCTCTAACAGATCTGAGAGTCAGAGGGGAACAAAAACAACAAAAACTTAGTGGAGGCAAATCTGCTTAACAGCGAGCTCAACTGATGGCATGCAGGGCGCACAGAGCAACACTTCAAAGACCAGAACCTGCATTAACAATGGGAAACTTGGCAGCTGTGTGAATAAATGATTGTTCACACTGCAGTTTATGGAAACATTTACACTATTCTGACATGGCTTTTTCTCGCAGCAAAACCCTGACATGAAATGATTTAAAACGGAACATATTAAACGGAAATTATACTAAAAACAGCATCACTAAGAAGACAAGGTGTTTTATACACATTTGATCAAAAAGAGAACAAGCAGCAAGAACAGTGGCAAGCAGCCATTTCAAATAAGTGGCCGTGCATTGCCAGTTACTCTAAAGCAGGAAACTTACCAAACACCTCCCGGCCCCCAACGCCGCCCTTGTTATACGGACTGATCAGCTGGTTTAAAGAGGCATTTAAAAACATAACCGAAGCTACAGAAAGGGGAAGCGACTGAAGAACACCACGCTCACACAGCGTGGCATCGTAGAGGAAACGGCGGGAAGCAGCTGAGTGTTTAGTGAAACGGATGCTCACCAAGCGCAGGAGCCAGCCAGGAGCTGAACGCCACCAAGACCACAAGATCCAGTGTTGTACCTGCTGATAAGAAACAAAAAGAAGAAAGCACTTAACAATAGAGACAAAGTCACCAATGTGCTCACATTTTGGGGTGATTGCTGTTTTTATGAGGGCAATGAGCTGGGGTGTAGGGCTGCAACAACGAATCGATTAAATCGATAAAAATCGATTATCAAAAGTGTTGGCAACGAATTTCATTATCGATTCATTGTGTCGCGCGATTATTACGCCGGCAATAAGTCGCGGAGAAAAAAAAAAGAGTAGAGCAACTGGCCGGCCAGCGTTTCTGAGATTGGAGTGAGACACGAGAAAAGGTGAGGTTGTGATCATCGCAAAAATAGAAGATCTTTGACGAGTCTTGGCCAATCAGCGTCTTCATGTTCCTCAAACTTGTTGTTAATGGAAGCTAGTCAGCTTGCTATCGCGTTAGCTAACGTGTTTGGGTTGTGTATTGTCGTTAAAGTTACTTTATGTTCCGTTACAGTTCAGTCTTGCTTGTAAAAAAACGTAACGTGATGAAACATGCCGTCACCCCCCGGTCTGGTTCAGTTCACGCTGTCACTCGTTAACGTTAAACCGGCACACCGGCAGATCTGGCTGCAGGTTTTTGTTTTTTTACTCAAAGTAGAATGAAGCAAATCACGTAGTTGGGCTTAGCCAACAATGTGACGTCGTGGTCATAAGAGACCCAGAATGAAAGAGTTTAAGGAAGAGGACGCTCTATATGGAGCAGTACAGCTTCCCTCTGTCCCAGTATTTCATACATATTGATAAAGCAGCGTATGTAAATGCAGCCTCTGGAGGGATCAATTACAGTAAAAAGGGCTCACATTTGGCAGATGTAAAGTATAGATGTGTATGTTTTTAGTGTTAGTCCATTTTATTGTTTTAATTAACAGCTCAGGGATGTTCAAGGAGCAACCTGTTTGTGCACTTTCTGAAGATCTGACTTCTGTTTTTGAATAAAGGGTTGAAAATGAACGCTTTTTTTTTAAATACGATTCATCGATTAATCGATTAAATAATCAACCGATTAATCGATTATTAAAATAATCGTTAGTTGCAGCCCTACTGGGGTGCCTTTTTTTTTTTGCGACATACAGATGAACTTTGTAACTCACTGACTCCCTTTAGACTAAAATAACTCGGCAACTTAAACGGCCCGGCTGAGAACAGAGAGATAGCTGTTCTCTAATACCGCTCAGAAACTCCCAAAACAGCCTGTTAAGGTTAGTGATGATTAGATGTTGTCCAGAACAGTAAGGGTTCAGAAATGGAGGAACATGCTTTATTTACCAACTTGTTCGTTTGCATAAAATGATATTGTTAATAGGGCTGTAATGAGAACATAATCACATTTAAGAAGCTCCAAAAACACTGGATCTGACATTATGTCCCATAATGCTTCTGAATAAGTGCTTCATTTGTGCCCCCTTCAATGACACCATGCCTGGTGGGGACACAAAGCTCCATCTCGGCTGGACCCTAATGTTACGCTACCGGGATATGTTTCTTAAAGACGTGGCCTCCTGACTCTGGGTAAGAGAAGAGGGTCTATTTCAGGCTCAGCGCCTCAGTGCTCCACAGTGAGATGAGGTTGAGGGGAGTACAGCAAGGCAGGTGTTGCGTTACATTTGATATTTGGTCGGTGGGTTAGGATCTGTTTTGCTAGGTCTCTAGTTTACAAATTGAACACGACCCTCCTGGGGCCGTTTTTTCTGTCTATACATTGTCTACATAGAACATTCTCTGAGATTCTCCGCCCATGTGTTTACAGGTTGAGGTTCCTCGTCCAGCCTGCTCCTCCTTACTGGACACACTGCTTGACCAAAGAGCATACTGGCTGCAGTTGTTAGTTTCACAGCCACAATATACCAATACAATCCCAAGGCATGACAAATAACTGTAATGCAGGTACACACAGCTTCAGCTCCGCACTTTAAGCCCTGGAATAAAATGTTTTGCATTGCAAAGATCAAAGCATACGTTAGCAGAGCCAACGTTTGCCTCCCAGGCCCAGAGCACTGCTGCGGGCGGATTCATGCATGACTAGAGAGGGGGTGTGAACGTGGAGCTTGGAGTGGAGAGCAATGCACACTTCAACCCAGGGAGCAGGATTAACAACAAAGGCCTGCCAATCAGGTTTAATCAAACAAATACAGGGTGAGTTATTCTAACAAGAACCAATCCAATAATCTTGTTTGTTAGCCTTCTGAGTGATGTAGAGGAATAGAATGGGAAGACATGAAAGGCGCCCATAAAGCAACACTTTGAACATTAATTACCATGGATTGTAATAAAGTGGGCTTAACATGGGCAGTTGGTAATTAAAAAGAGGGGTTGCTTACATTTACACTTACAGGCAAGTCCATATGAGTGCATTGACACTTTAAATACACATATCAGCTCTTTAGACACATGCTTATTGGGATTTCAAACTTGGGACTTCACGTTTTTGTTCTCGCCAATTCACGCGATAAAGATTAATGAACATTGTTGTTTGCTACAGTTTCTGGCAGCAGGGCTCAGGGTAAAAATTGTGATACTAAACTCCATGTAACTTGGCGTGGCATTTTCAGGCAGGATACCACTGCGCAGTTTGACACAATAAACATGGTAAAAAACAAAAACACGACAGGCTTTGTGAATTCAACATGAGCGGTGGTTATGTGTAAACTAGGTGAAACTGAAGAACGCTAGTTGGAAGTTGTGTTCAGGGAAAAAAGGAAGAACAGCTCTGCAAGACTAAATCCTGTGCACACGGTTGTTTTGGAAGTCTAAAACTGCAGATTTAAGGTGATTACGCTCATAATTTCAGCCGTAAATAAATTAATAACTTACCGTGTATCAACCTCCTGCAAGCTCTAACGCGAGTGTCTGCCCGTCCACTTTGCTAAACCAGTTTTGCACTTGTCACTTCAGCCAAGTGATTAAATATGATCCCCCAAAAACCTTCTTTTATAGCTTGCAAATAAAATGAAAAGCAATTATTACAAATAAATGATTCAGTGGAGATTCCTCAGTGAAGCTACTCGCTTGGCCCAAGTAGAGCAGTGTTCCTTCTGGGTCCTGCCTCAGGAATGAGAGAGAGGGGGGTGTGACTGCTGAGCCTCTGGAGTTACTTAAACTTCCCTGAGCTCAGATAAACAACACTGTACAGCGTCACTGTACTTGCTGCTGGCCAGATATATTACTCCCGTGCTATAGTAAAACATGATTTCATAATGAAGTGTAAATCAAGTTCATCCCCCCCCACCCCAACAGCCAAATAGAACAATATAAAAGACACAAGCAGTGGTGTCATTCCCAGGCTGTGGAGAGAAGCTCAGCGCAGTGAAGTGAAAGTATAAACACTGGTGTGCTCTCACGGCCAGAGCAGTCTGTCAGTGAGATAAAGTTCTCTCAGGTTTATGGAAACTGTCTCAAGGTCTCTCTCACACCACACTCGCACGCACGCACGCACGCACAGAGCTGGGTGGACGATTGATGGCACCAAGCCCCGTCTCATTCACACGGCTATATCCAGAGTGTTGTCCACTGTGGCTTTTGTTATTTTACCATTCGTTGTCACTCCCACAGCAACGCTTTCTTATTGACACGTACAGTTTACACAGGATTTGTTCCTGTCACCAGTTGGGCTGGATGGACCAGAAGCTGCTGCGCACACATCACCAATAAGAGTCACGCGTTTTTAATTTAGACTGGTAAACAGTGTTCTGCAGGTCTTATAGAAGTAGATTGCCAGGTAATCACAAACAACTCATGCAGTGTAATGAACACGTATTTATTGGTTGGAATGGTAAGAAGCACAGGTTTTGTAAAATACATTTCAGAGATGCTACAACTTCCTCCTCCACTAGATGGAGATGTTGGTTAAGAATGAGTGAGAGTTTTTCTCCCACACCAACGTGAACAATAGAGGACCAGATGGCCAGTAAACAACCCAAACCTTTTCATGAATAGAGAGGATGCATTGAAGTATGAGTAAGACTGGCTGTAAACAAGAAAACTTTAGCCGAACGACTTCACATTCCTCATCCGGTTTAATGGGGGTAAAACGCAGGGATGTGAGCCACATCGTACAGCTGTTTCAATCAGGAGGAAACATCAGTTCATGCTTCCGAGAGGAAACAACCTCAGTTTATGCCAGATGCTCTCTATCAACGGAGAACCAACATCTCTACAGGCCACTGAAATGAAAAAGAAAAAATTGCAGTCAAAAGGCACTGGAGCAAAGTAAAGATATGTTCATTCGGGCACAACCCAGATTACAAGCAACACTTCTGAAAATTGTATTTCTAAAAGGCATATATGCAAATGCTAAGAAGCAGCTATGATTCTTAGGGGCATTTTCTTGTGTTTGGGGTCTGGTGAAGAGAAATCTCTGCCGAAAAGACAACTATGTTGAATAAAGCGAGGAAGAGGGGACGCACCAAACTCAATTCTCTATGGGACTGACTTAAGGCTAGAACACAGAACTAAAGATGAGGGCTCAAATTAATATTGCACCCAGATGAGCCTTAAGTGTCCTTGGATGACAAGCAGTGATTGGATTGCAAGCATGGTAGCTTTTGATGGCCATGTCTGTCAGCCTCACCTGCTTTTTAATCAGTAATTACCATAGGGGTTTCTCTGGCATTTCTTAATTAAATTGGACCAAATGCAATTAAAAACCACACTCTCATTCCTTTAAAAGGGCTCTGCGGAGTCCTTGTTTAGTTCTTGCTGTTAAGAGAATAAGCGGTTGAATGGTCATAGCACCGTGCCATCTCTCGCTGATCTGTACTTGATTATTTCAACGGTCAAATTAAGTTTGCTGTTTGCACAGAAAAAGGCCAAGATAGAGTTCAAGATTAAAACTTCCACTCTAACTAGAAATCAAGGTTAAAAGCGTAGACGAGGAGGCAAAGCCGTTATGTTATTGGAACAATTAAAGTTGGGGAACATTGTGATGAGAGCATGTAGTGAAGAAGCTCATTATCACGGCAGTAAATGTAGCAATGCATCTTTACTCATTACATTTAAAACAGAGGAAACACTTTCAAACACTCACCATCTAGAAAAGTCCCCAGCGCTCCAGGAGCCAACAACCACAGACACATCAGTGGTGATCTTCCCATCCGCAGTCTTCATATCATCTTTGCCGTTGTTATTGTAGTTGCCACAGGCGCCGCACATTTTACCGGACAGGCTACTGTCAATAATGACGGTGAGCTCCTGTGAAACCGAGTAGGTGACCCGCACAGAAGATCCTCTCTCGATGACCACAGCCCTGTCTGAGATGTGGACAGATATCTCACTCGTCACTTTGCTGGGAAGGGACATTTTCCTGCCATTTACCTGGATGACATGACGATTGGTGGAAAAAAGCAGGACAAACAAATTCAAGTTTAAGTTTCTGCATCAAAACGATTACTTTTACGGTTAAACATGTGACCGTGATCCCTTCCGGCTCTTCTTACCCAAGTCACGTGTTGGCTGTTCACTGTGATCTGTGTTTCCTTGAAGAACACGTATACAGCGGCAACAGCGGGTGATGCACCTTTACTGCAGACCCTGACGTCCACAACCACACGGAACCACAGCTGCGCCGCCTCGTCACACAGGGACGCCACTTCGAAAGCCCCTTGAGCTCCTACGGCTCCAGACACGCCATCAAAGGAAGTGAGGTGGCCGACTGGGCTGACGCTGCAGTGGCCCTGTTTGACGTGGCAACCTCGGGCGCCATCTCTTACGACGCAAACAGCGCCACTGGCACATGCCTGCTTCTCACACTTCACCATCCCAGAGGCCTGGCACAGACACTTGGACTTACAGTCTTTGTCCACAACTGCTTGGCCCACCTGGAAACATATATTGTGCACAAATGCTAAAATCATTCATCTTCTAGTGAATTCATTGTTTCACATGTCTATTGATGGGTTAACGCTTTGACAAGAAAAGAAAAAAGCAGTTTTTTGTTTTATGGTTAACTGTAAATTGTGAGTAAAATCTTTTACCGTAAGATATTGGCCACCGTGCACACATCCACAGTTGTCCAAGACGACACATTGGATGCCGTCGAAAACAAAGCCGTCATCACATTGGCACCCTTCAAAACAGCTTTCAGAACAAGTAAATGGGAAAATAAAGCTGGCACAGGTCCCACCGCAGGTGTCGGCACACACCTCATAGTGACTGTTTGCGGGGCAGGAAGCAGCTACAAGAGAAGAAGACATTTGTTAGATTTTGTATGTGCACCTGAAAGAAATATAAATGAATTAATATGGACAATTCTTCAGCTAAAATACTGTTGTGTGTAACTTACGGCAGAAAGAGCTGCTCCTCCATGGCTGGATGTTCACTCCTGCGCTCTGGCAGGCCACAGCGTAGGCCTGGACACTGTTACACAGAGTATCTTTGTCGCCACCCAGGGCACAAACATCAAACACGCAATCAGACACATATGCCGCTGGGTCAATGCTACTGTGGCAGACTTTGAAAGGCCCATTAGGTGCACTCATGATGCCACAGGAGTCTGCTTTCCTGTACAAGGTGGCCTTGGCCTGCTCACATCCTGGACACTGGCCTCCACAGCCGCCGCACACATTGCCAGGCAAGTCCACCACCCATGCCTTCCCGAACTCATCGACACTGTTTGTTCTTCTGCCACCGGGAAGCATGAAGTCATCGCCGCCTTTCTTGTTGTAGTTGCCGCAAAGACCACACATCTTTCCCTGGTATGTGGAAGGAACGATGACCTCGACGTAATAGACGGTGTCGTACAGGACTGTCAGTCCAAAGTCTGTCCGGACCATTATGTTGCGACCTTCCTGGGTGACTCTGAGAAGCCCATTGTTCAGGGAGAGGGGAAGGTTTAGAAGTTCATCGTCCACCTTGACAGAGGAGGTGGAGGAGATCAGAATCATTGTGAGGAAATACATAAAGATGCAAAAGTGTAACCAAACATGTTTTGGATTAAAGTTATTGAACTCACAATGACTTTCCATGGCACTTTCTGCTGGATGTAAATGACATAACCATAGACAGTCACTGCAACTGACTTGGTCACAGCCACTTTCCCATTTCCATACTTCTCATTCCCCTGAGTTACGCTGAAAGGTGTCAGCTGGCCCTTGTCATCATCACAAACCTTAGCCAACACATAGACACAGGTGCCCTGGAAATCAAACCTCCGTCCATCAAAGGAAGTGTAATGAGGGTCACCAGAAGCCACACACTTGCCTTGCCCCTCGGGGTGGCAGCCTTTCACTCCGTTGACGAGCTTACAGGTCTCCCCTTTACGGCACTTGGTATTTTGGCAAGACACCGCACCATTTTCTCCACAGGTGCATTGCGCCACACACTCGCTTTCGGGATAGAAGACGTCTCCTCTCCTGTAGTAGTGGCCATCGTAGGAGCAACCACAATCTCTCACAAGCACACAGGTATCCCCACTCAGCAGGTAGCCTTCGTCACACTCGCAGGACTCTGTGCAGGCCCGGCGGCAGGTGGCATGGGTGGGTAAGCTGGCACAGGTGGCTGGGCAGCCCGTGGCACACAATGTATAATGGCTGTTAGCTGGGCACACCATTGCTGTGGGATGGGATGAGAAATGGAAGAGAGGAACACGATGAAATATGGGAGAGATATTTTGAAACAAGAAATTGGAAATCAAACACAAATGAAACGTAAAACCACAAAATCTCAAACTCACGACAGAAGGTATCTGTTCTCCAGGAGCCGATGGTGATTCCTTGGCTCTGACAGGCAGAGACATAGACTCCCACAGCATCACAGACTGATCCACGGTGGCCATGGTATTGACAGGCATCATACACACAGTCCTCCAGGTAAGGAGCAGGGTCCACACGACTGTGACAATCTCTGAAAGGCCCTGCCTTGTCAGCGATAATACCACAGTACTTCTGGGCTTGGTACTCTTTCCTGTGGGAGTCTGAACAGGCCTGGCACCATGCCCCCTGGCAGACTGATGAGCAGCCTGGTACGAGGGCCACCTGCCAGCTCTCCCCCAACTTGGCTCCATTTGTGGCAGTCTGGCCGTTCCGCATGGTCAGATCATCCTGAGCGTTCCCGTTGTAGTTGCCGCACAGGCCGCAGACTGCGCCCTGGTAGTTGCCGGGCAGAGTAATGCTCACTGTGCTACGCCAGTCAAAGGTCACGGTGATACCAGCAACTGTCTCTACCACGGCTGTCCGGCCGCTGAGAAACACATCCAGCTCATTATTGTAATCCAGTGGTAGTGAAGTGAGCTGCCCATTGAGCTAAGGAGCAGAAAGCGAGGGAGGGAGAAATATTTTTAGGAGATTATAGATTTAATAATTCTGCAGTCCTCGCTAATCCATTCTAATGTGCAGTTAAATCTTAGTTTAATTAAGTCTGCCCGGATCAAAATTTGAATATGCAATTAAATATATATGCAGACGAGCATGAGAGATGTTAGAATTAGCACAATGACAGAAGGTATTATCATCCACCCATTTGAATGAGACTCAGAATATCTGTCCTGTGTTTATTTTTAATACTGTAACTACATGTTGTGTCCCATTTATTTCCTCTCCAAAAATCCACACGAAAACCAGATCACTTATTTCATCTTTTATCGCCCATATGCTTAACTTTATCCATACCGCCGCATCCATACTTACCAGGACCTTGGAGGGGTATTCTCTGCTGACGCTGAGGGTGATGCCATACATGGAAAGCGTGACAGTCTTTGTGTAGGACACGGCCTTGCTTCCCCGGTGGTCATTCTGCACGGTCACCTTGAATGGCTCTAGCCCTGGCTGCTGCGAGCACAGACCCGCCAGCTGATATACACATGTGCCCTGGAAGTCAAACTTGCGGCCGTCAAAACTTCGGTAGTGTGGGTCACCTGAGGATGTGCACGTGGCGTGACTGATGGGTCGGCAGGCACGCTCTCCATCCACTACGGCGCACGTCTCCTTGGCCGAGCAGGAGGCCTCGCGGCATGTCACCATGCCCAGGGTCGCGTCGCACTCACAGAGGCGACCGCAAACCTCGTCAGCCCAAAAGCGCTGACCGACTTTGTAGTAACGCCCCTGATAGGAGCAACCGCACGTTTTAGCCGGCACACAGACACCAGCGCTGAGGGCGTAACCCTTATCACACACACAGGCCTCCACACAGGCGCCGTCACAGGTCTTCTTTTGCTCAGGGAATGGGCAGGACGGCTGGCACGGGCTGGCACAGTCTTCATAGTGGCTGTGACGCTGGCAGCTCATTGCTGGATAGAAATTAAAGGAGTTAATTCAATATTTAACACTTTAAGGTTGAATATTTAAGGTATATTTAACACTTTAAGGTATGGACCTATATAGGTCCTTTTTTAGAAATTTATTTAAACTGTGTAAAACAATACAATAATCATGAACAAATATATTGATGCTACACATCAAATTAAACAAGAGAACCTGGGCTACAATAATTAGTCAGCCATTTCAACACAACTCAAACACCAACTAAAATAATTATTAAAATGAAATAGTTATAATTTTGTCACGAGTCAGCCTACTCTGCAAGTTTCCGGAACAGATTCCAAATCTATTCACCAAATCCCTCCGCTGCAAAGCATCACCGAGATATGAACCAAAGAACACAGCAACATAAATCGCTGAGTCAGCCAATTTTGTAACTTTTTTAATTTTTAAATGCATTTCCCTCAGTGTATCCACACTGATACAAGTTTATTGAACACCATAAGTCATATGAATGTGACATATAAGGTTTGCTACATGAAAAAATTCAAATGTCACAGATGCGCGAAAATATGCGCAAATGTGTCGAAATGCAAATCTTTGAAACCTCGCCTGAATTCTCTCTGTACTTTACCCAATCTGACTTTGTTCTGCTTCACTTTTTCAAGTGAAAACAGTGCAGAGAGACTGTTCACATATTGTGTTATGATTTGGGAAAGCCTCAGGGTTCTTAGTGAAGCATCATTTCAAGGAGATAATCATCCTGAAAGGGCTTTTTTCAGGATGAGGCGGACCTGAAACTTCTATTTTTTCTGTGTTTCAATCTTTATTTACTCTTAGCCAGCAACATATATGCTAATATTTACACAACTGACCAAAAGCTCACAAGGATTGCCTTTATTATAACACCAAAATTATTCAAATAGCCCTTGTGGTTGCAGAGATACACCCTTTTTAGTTTGGGTATGCTATTTCGAGCTAAATCCTAAAAAATGCCTTGGTGCTTAACGGGGCTTAACGGGTTAATTCAATATTTAATTGAAATCTTTGAAGAGGATGAATCAGGGAGATTCTCGGAAATACTCACGGCAGCCAAACTTTTTCCTCCAGCCCTTGATTACGATTCCGTCCTCACGACACTGCTGACTGTAAGAGGCAAATGCCTGGCACAGCATCTTTTTGTCTCCCTTATTCAGACACATATCATACACACAGTTGTTCATGAAGGCCTGGGGGTCCAATTTTCCATGACATTTCGCAAACATGTTATTGGTCTTGGCTACGAGGCCCCGACAGAGAGCCTCAGTCTCATAGAGCTTTTTCTGATTATCGTCACATGTAGGACAGTTTTTCGTACACGTGTCCTGGCAAACATGGTCCTTGTCCTGGTCAGGCGTTTGCCAGCTCTTGCCCCACTCTATTACCGAGGAGACCGCTTTGCCGGCTGGGTTCTGGAGCTCATCACGGTTGATACCGTTGAAGTTGCCACACAGACCACAGACATTGCTGTAGTAGCTGCTGGGCAGCTTGATGACCAGCTCCGATTTCCAGTCATAGGAGACAACCAGGCCAAAGTGTGTGTCCACCACTGCAGTGTTACCACGCTGAAACACCGACACCTCCCCTTCACCCTCTTCCAGTTCCACAGGAAGATTCAACAGCTCCCCGTTCACCTAAAGGGAATATACCAGAACAATATAAATAATGTAAACGCTACTACAGGTCAAACACATCGGACGAGAAATCTTACCGTGACTTGACCAACTTGGTTCTTGCGGAGAGTGATGGTGAACCCATACACAGACACATCTACCTCCCTGACATAAGAAACCGCTGTGTTTCCCCGGTTATCATTCCTCTCTGTGACTGAGAACGGAACTAGACCATCCAGATTCCCGCAGGTCTTGGAGATAACGTACTTGCAGGTGCCCTGGAAGTTAAAGTCGTAACCATCAAATGTGTGGTAATGGGGGTCACCCCAGGCCCAGCATACGCCTGTGGACTCAGGGACGCAGAGAGCGTCACCCTTCTCAACACGGCACTTCTCTTTGACCCGACACTTGGCATCTTTGCAGGGATCTACACAAGAAAAACACAAAAGGAACATATATAGGAACTCGCAATCTAACTCCAAACTAATTCAACATTTTCCGTACATTTATTGACCGTTAAGGACTGGTTAATACAAAGATACAGTATTAGTGTCTTGCCTGTGTTGTAGCATGCCCGGATGCCTTTCTTGACCATGCATTTGGTGCTTTTAGGGCAGGAATGTTCCTCACATACGAGGCCTTTCTCTGGATTGCAGGTGCACTTTGTGTTACAGTCTTCCTCAAACTCCACTTCACCAGGCTGGGGACATATAGCAGTTTATTACACAGGGGGAAATAATAGAAGAAAATGAGGAGGTTATAGCGGAGTATTTCATGTTTACGTTTAAGTTTACCTCCACTTCAGACTTCATATACTTACATACATAAATTGCATTTTTGCACTCCCCTATTGTTTGTTTATTGTTTGTTTTATTTACACCCCACACACTTAATATAGACATATGTACTTCTACTGTTTACGTTTGATTTCATTCCTAAATGAATACTGTTTTTTTCTTTCACCCCAGCTATTTTATTTTATTTGCTATTATTATTATTGTATATATCTTTCATTCCTGTTGTTTTTATATCTTATTTTTGTCTGTAAATTGCTGCTACGTCGACACCAAATTTTCCCTCTGGGATTAATAAAGTATATATTCATTCATTCATTCATAGCAGAGTATTTCATCCTTATCAACCGACCTACAAATTAAGACAATCTGCTAATTAAGTCTCAGGAGAAATCCTCAGTGCACATATCTACGATCGGACTGGCTCATGTCCAACACTATAGAAAAACCAAAGGCCTCTTAATTGCCATGTCAGCATGAATGTTGCTATTGGTAGTATCTGCTTTTGCCATATAATGTGTACATTAGCGTATATGGAATGGCTTTTTTTGTACAGACAGCGCCGTTGAATTGTACCTTGTACGTTCTCCCATTGTCATAGCAGCCACACTCAGTCTCTTGAACACACGCTTGTCCATTAAAGAAGAAGCCAGCATCACATTCACAGCCCTCTGTACAGCTGGTGGAGCACTGTACAATCTCTGTGAGGCCTGCGCAGGATGCAGAGCAGGTGTCTGCACACACCTCATAGTGACTGTTGGCCGGGCATTTCATGGCTGAAATAAATAATCACAAGCCAGGGAAAATATGGATTAAAAAGTGTGCTTGTATTTAATAAATACACTATTAATTCAATATGGCTAATGAGGAAAAAAAAAGGGAATTCCTCTTTGTCACTTACGACAGAATGAAGCCGTCCTCCAGGTTTTGATGTCCACTCCTGCCATGTGACAGTTGAAGGCGTAGGCTGCTATGCTGTCGCACAGCACCTTTCCATCACCGTCAGAGGCGCACACATCGAACACACAGTCAAGGAAGTACGGCTGTGGGTCCAGTTTACTATGGCAGGCTGCAAAAGGGCCTTTGGTTGCTGTAGCAATGCCGCAGTAAGTGGGCTTTGAAAACACAGCCTTGCGAGTTGGGTCACATAGAGGACAGTTATTCCCTTCGCAGCCATTCTCACACACCACATTAGGGATGGTGACCTTCCATGACTTTCCAAACACATTCACGTTGTTGGAGAGCCGACGGTTGGGCATTTGGAAGTCATCTTTCTTGTCCCCGTTGAAGTTGCCACACAGCCCACAGACCTTACCACGGTAATTACCAGGCACTGTGACGGTCACTTGATAAACCAGGTCATAATTTACAAGCAGCCCGAAATCTGTTGCAATTATATACCGCCGGCCTTCTTGATAGACCTGCACTGCTCCATCTTTAAGATTCACAGGAAGGCGGTTAAACACTCCATTTACCTAAAAGAAAAAGACTTATTTAAACAAAATACCACCTGATGTTGAACTATTTATGCTAAGCTAGTTCCACATCTCTCAACCATCTGCAACTGAATGAAACAAGCAATGCATTTCACTGTATGTATATATATATATATATATATATATATATATATATATATATATATATATATATATATATATATATAATATGAAGCTCATTTAAAATGAAGACCAAGTGTTGTTGCTCACCAGGACTCCAGACATCTTGTTCCTCATGATGAGAGTGAAGCCGTAGACCTCCACAGCAACCAGCTTGGTGACGGACACTATTTTTTTGTTCCTCATCTGGTTCCATCGCACGTTCTCCACCTGAACAGAAAAGGCCACCAGGTGGGTGCCTTCCAGCCCACAGCTCTTGGAGAGTGTGTAGGTGCAGGTGCCCTGGAAATCGAATGTTCGCCCATCAAAAGAGCGATAATGGGGGTCACCGGCGGCCTGGCACACGCCCTTACCAACAGGATGGCATTTTTGGACGCCGTTCTCCACTTTGCACTTCTCATTCGGGCCACATGCAAACTTCTTGCACTCAACCTGAGAAAGACAGTTTCAAAACAAGAGAAATGTATTAAACATCCAACAAATCAATTTCCACTGATCAGTATCAAATCCTAATTTTTCAAAGTGTCCTTTCAGTATCCATTACCTCGCCATCTTGTGTGCACTTGCACTCCTCCTGACACTGCCCATTGGGATAAAACACTTGGCCAATGTGGTAGTAACGGTCATTGTAGGCGCAGCCACACTGTGAGAAGGGAATGCAGCGATCTCCACTGAGGATGTACCCCTCGTCACAGGAACAGCCCTCTTCACACAGATCTCCGCAACCTTGAGGAGGGCTCAGACTCTGGCAAGAGGCAGGACAGCTGGTTGCACACACTTCAAAGTGGCTGTGGATTGAACATTTCACCGCTGTACACAGTGGATGCAGAAGACAATGTGAATGAGTACAGATCTCAAAGACTCCGATTACAAACATAAAAACCAAGAAAAGGAAGAAACACATTGAATTATACATAGAAACAGGAGCAGTGAAGAAACTAAAGAGGTTCATTGAATCATTTGTACTTTATACACTGCTACAGTAAATTATGCCCACTTGGCCTTTTTTGTAAATAATTTTATTGAAATGAATGCATGTCTCACCACAGAACTGACTGGTCCTCCAGCTGTACACCGTGGCCCCCACAGCTTGGCAGGCAGATGTGTATGATGTAATAGCCTGACACAGAACATCCTTTCTGCCCTTATACAAGCATACGTCATAAACACAGTCTTCAAAATAGTCAGCTGGGTCCACCTTGGCATGGCAGTCACGGAACGGCCCTTTGGGGTCATTCAACATCCCGCAGAAATCGCCTTTTTCATATTGAACCTTCTGGGTAATGTCACAATCAGGACACACCCCTTTACAGCCATCGACACAGCCTGGGATCTCTGCCACTCGCCAGCTTCCTCCAAAATCGGCTGGCGAGACAGGTCTGTCACCATTCTTTGGCATCAGGTCATCCTGGGGTTTTCCGTTGTAGTTACCACAGAGGCCACACACGGCTCCCATGTAGTTGCTTGGCAGTGTTACATACACAGCGCTTTGCCAGTTGAAGGATACTTTGAGGCCGAAGTCTGTGGTGAGCAAAGCCGCCCAGCCGCTCTTATACACAGATACCCGTCCTCCATCCAGTTTTATGGGCAGGTTGACCAGCTCATTATTTACCTGGGAAATAATATATAAATATATATAAACATTAAAGTGTCTTGCAGAAAAGATTACATTATAGTATAGTTCTTACCATAATCAGGCCCTTGTGTGTCTTTGTAATGACAATGCTGAGGGAGTACACCTTGATCTCCACTAACTTGGTGAAGGAGACCACCTTGTTGCCCCGGTAATCATTCTGCACCAGCACTTCAAAGGGCACCAACTCTGGGTCCTTTGAGCAGAGTGCAGCCAGTTGGTACACACAGGTGCCCTGGAAGTTAAACTTCTTCTTGTCAAAGGTCACGTAATGGGGGTCACCTGTGGCCTGACAGGTGCTGTGTGAGACTGCCTGGCACTTTCTAATACCCTCAACCACCTGGCACTTCTGCCCTGCCCCGCAGCCTTTATCCTGGCACTCCACACGTTTGCTTCCAGCAACACATGTACACCTTCGCCGACAGTCCTGGTCAGCCCAGAATGACTCGCCAGCAGGAATGCTTCGACCCTCGTAGGTACAACCACACTTAGCAGCAGGCACACACTGACCTCCGCTCAAGACAAAACCTGCGTCACAGGTGCAGGCCTGCACACAGGGGCGTTTGCATTTGGAGGGAGCTTTTGGGTCTGAGCAGGTGGCAGGACAAGCATTGCCACAGAGCTCATAGTGGCTATTGGCTGGACACTTCGCAGCTTTAGGGAGAAGACAGAGTATTAGATGTGATGAATACTATGTACAACAAGCAAGATTTTTTTTAAATGTTCATTAATTTAGATATTACTTACGACATTTTGCTATCTTCCTCCAATCTTGAACCTGGATCCCAGCATTCTGGCAGGCTTCAGTATACGTCTCCAATGCCCTGCAGAGGAAATGTCGAAGGCCGCCTCCCATGCATACATCATATTTACAGTTCTCCAGGTATACTTGCGGGTCAATGACGGCATGACATTTACTGAATGGCCCATTTAGTATCAGTGTGATGAGCCCACAAAACAAGTCACCCTCCCACATCTTCATCTGGCTGTTTTCACAGCGCTCACAACCACCCACACACTCATCTTTGCACCGCGGATCTCCCACCAGCCCCGGCACCTTCCAGCTGCTCCCAAAGGCCACAGCCCCCCCTGCCGGAGTGCCGGAGGGTGTGGTGAAATCATCCTTGGGGTTGTCATTGAAGTTGCCACAGAGACCACAAGTCTTTCCAGCGTAACTCCCGGACAAAGTGACCACGAGATGGTGTTCCCAGTCATAACGGACAGTCAGGCCAAAGTCAGTCTCAATGACCACAGAGCGACCGCTCTGAAACATAGTCAGTTTGCCGTTGTTCAAGGTTACAGGCAAACTCCAAAGACTGTTGTCAATCTGGACATAATAAAATAGAAAATATGTTAACTACAGTCATAATCTATTCATTTAAATTGATGCATTTTAATGTCTAAATAATTGAAGTTAATAGATTGTTATTCTTTCAAACACACATATTTAAAATATTTTGAATTAAATCTTATGTCGTACTAACAGAAAGGAAGCCTTACCCTTAAACGACCCGTCTCAGACCGCACTACTGTGATCGTGACGCCATACACCTTCACTGTGACCACGGCAACATACGACACCCTGAGGCTACCCCTGTTCTCATTTTGGGCGAGGACCTCAAAGGCTGGAAGCTGATTATCCTTCCCACAGTTTTTAGCAATAACGTATGTACAGGTACCCATGAAGTTAAATTGTTGGCCGTCAAAGGTGCGGTAGTGGGGATCTCCCATGGCCCAGCAGGTACCTGGCTTCTTTTCCACGGCCTTGGGGACACAGGAGGGATACCCACCCTTCACTTCGCACACCTCATTGGCACTGCAGGTGATACTGCTGCAGGGCAAAGATCCACTTCCTGGAAAGTCATAGAAAATATATAATTAATGTCCACATCATTACTGTTCCTGTATGTGTAATGTAAAAGATGTAATCTAGCCAATGATTGTATTATATTTTACGACAATATCTGCTTTTTCCTAAACAGCTATAGCATGTGCACCTTACCTGGCTGTACACATTGTCCTATGGAACCATAACCATTCATCTGGCTGACTCCTACACTGTAGAGGGCAAAGCGGGAACCAGAGCTGGACATAGTGCGTCTATTGTTGCCAGGCTTTTGTTTGTAGGACATATCTGCCCACGAGAAATCTGTCCCTGCCACCTTTTGCCACTGGACACTACGGGGGATGTTTGCACCATCAAAACTTAGCTTTGCCACCGCACTGGTCTCTGCCACAATCAGGGCATGGTTTTCAAAGCCGCCCATAGCCTCCAGTGAGTAAGAGGAGCAGAAGCGGTCTGTGGGCAGGATGGTCATCAAGAAAGGGTCGTAATATTGCATCCAGTTCCGTGTGACACCGTTGAAGAGCAGGAGAACCTGGATGCCGTGATCAGCCTGAATTGACAGTGTTTCAGGATTCTGGGAGTGGATCTCCGATACTTGCCCCCGAGTCAAAGTCAAAACATCTTTACGGTTGTCGTGTTGGACGGTGACCCGTGTGGGCTGGGAGGCCTGAAGGAAAACGCTGTCAAATCTCTTCTGGAAGGTCAGGGGAGGCACGATGAAGCTGGATCCCCACCTATTAACTGGCAGCAGCTGCTCATACACGTGGTTGCATTTGGCAAAGCGCCAGGTGCACGAGTGACCCGTGACAACAGCAACAGGGTGCTGGGAGGCAACTCTGGTGCCAGAGAGTTCATACGGGCTCTGGAGCTGGACGCTCTCGTACGGCTGGAGATCTATCACCATTCGGCTGCCGCTCCCATAGACGCGGCCCTGGAACCTGATGGAGCCGGTTGGGAAAACTTCCACTTTGTTGCTCTGTTTTCCATTTGTCACAGAGAACTCTTTATAGGTGCCATAGGGGGTCCCGGCAGGTGTGAAGATGAAATATTCTGTACCCCATTCAGTAACCGGATACACCACAGAGGTGTCTGCTGTGTACAGCTTGTAGTTGAAAGAGGTTACAGTCACATCTGCCGAGGCTTCAATCTGCACCGTGTTGGGATACTTCTGGCTGCCGTACATCTCAACACCAGCAGGGAGAGTGATGGTGACCCTTTCTCCGGCATTAAGAATTTTCTCTTGCTTGAATTTTAAGGGAGGCACTTGCACTGTCACTTTAGCATTGGCCTGGACAGCGGTGATGTATAGCTGAAAGCGAGGAGTGTCGTAGTTTTTAGCATAATTCTGAATGAATGACAGGACGAACTCTCTCCCTGCCCATCCGGCGTTAGATGGACCTGGCAGACGGGAAGGAAGAGCAAGGACACAGGCAGAAAAACACGTCAGAAGAAGACTTTGTTTCAAGTCACTTAGAATGAAGACGTTGGGCAGAAAATTGCTCCTCACAAATCTTGTGTGTGAAGAAAACATGTCAAAAAATTAAGAAATGAATGAGACAATTTGTGCCAAGGCAATCAAAGGATTCACAGGCTGGAAATACAAAACTTGGCTCGAGACTTCTTGGATTGCATACACAGTACAAAGAAACAATAGGACATCAAACAGAATGTGACTAAAAATACCTTCATTTCAAAGTTAAAAAGCAAGGATGAATGCTATTCTATAAAGGATGGATTGCTTTCCCCTTGATAACCATTGTGAGAGATTTAGACTGGGGAATAGTCACTTGACTGCTTCTCAACAGCACTCAATAAGTCACTTGCGCAGACAATATAATTGCATAATGGAAATATTATCAATATCTGTGCCTTTGCTGTGAAAAGAATTTTTTTCTGGGCTCAGCCAGGGCCTGGGGGATTTAGATTACACTCCTGTTTCACCCATTCAGTATAATAGTTCCAACTCAATAGCAGCTGAAGGTAAATGCTATTCCCAACAAAAGCAAATTTCAATTTAGATGGCTATCCTTTATGTGCTGCTCTCTCGAATTCTTCACCTGTTTAACATTCTGCTTCATACACTGAAGCACCTGGAAAGGCCGCACAACAATGCTCTCAACTGATGGGGTTGACAACCTGGATAAATTGCTTCAAATTGAGCAATCACTTGGCTACAACGTCCTGCGGGGGAATTTTGCGCCGAGGTTTGAGAAATGCTGCTGTGATTGATTAATTGGGCAAAGCCACGTTCAGTTGGTTTTAGGAGTTGTTAATGGTGGGCAGGCTTTTGATAGATAAAAGAAAAGAAAGATTTCCCTGAGTTTAAAAATGGACATCACTGAGTGTTTGTTCAGTTTAACACAGCTTAAAATCAGCTGTGACAAATTGGAAAGACAAGCAAAGTTGTATCACATAAAAATTAAAATCAGTAACATTCAAGTGGGTTGTGCTGAAAGAAAAATAAAATGACTTACAGCTGAGTAAAGCCCCCAAAGCACAAAACAACAACAGGCTGCCCATTGCTGAAAGACAGACATTTTTGTTTTAGTTACAATTAAAAAATATAAATGCATTCATTTTACCAAACAGCCCAATAAATAATCTCAGAATGAGCCGTGCTTACCTGCCAAAATGCAAAATGTGAAATGCTTTTTAAAAATTCCATCCTTTTATGTACTCCCGACAGACAAAAACACAACCAATCAAAATCCTTGAAGTTCAACAGTAACAACTTTGAAAAAAATACAAAGGCAGAACTTGGCATTGAATTACAGGTCCTGCTGTATGTTGACATAGGTGTGAGGTCTAATACTACACGTATAGTGCTACTACACTACATATAGTGAATCATCTTTTTGCTGCAGTGAGAACTGATAAGAGGAATCTAGTGAAAATCCTTGTGACCACCTAAATAATCTGTATAGCTGTAGAAGATAGACATTTGTACGTATGGTTAACACTAAATACTGTATTTAAAGGGACATAATTAACCTTCTTTAAAAGGTTTTCTATGATTACAATCATTATAATTAAGTTTATTCAACATCTTCAGCAGAAATCCCAATGCCATTTGACGTGAACAGGTCAATTTGATAATTTGCTCATATTAATCTGTATTGTATATCCTGGTCGAACCAAATAATATCCATTTTAGAGTAGCCAAAGCAAAAATATGATTAGATCAAAATCATAAGTCTAATTTGATAATAGGGCTAGGTTTTGAAGAATAAATAAAATATGTAGAATATCATTAATGTCTCACATCACACAGCTACATGCATTTCTAAACGCTAGTTTCGTCTAGTAAAAACATACATTTTAATTTTAAGAGAAAAAAAAATCGAGCTGTGATGCAATTGCATCTTAATAAGTGTGAAATATAAATGTTAAATACTGAAATAAAAAAAAAGTTTCCTCTCTGTATCCTTAATTCACCCTTAAGTGTTTCTATCAGTTTGAGAAAAACCTTAACCATACATCCTATTGTGCATTGCATGCCTACGCACCCTGCTCAATTCAGAAATCACAAGTTCTGCCACTGTTTATATCCTGTCCTTTATACCAGATTATGTATATAAACAAAGACGTGCCCTTGTCATGCTTGAACGATAAACATAATCCTATGAACTTGATCGATCAAATCATAATTAAAATAACATTTCTGCTGAGTGGCAGTAGTTGGGTTTAATGGGCGGTATCTGTTGGTTTTGTCTGTCACCCAAGAAGAACAGCACATAGTGGAGGGTGCTCCAATCATTAATGACATAAAGTAAATATTACTTGGCCCTCACAAATTTGCATTAGATTAAGAAAACAAACAAAAAAAAACTCAAATATTGAATTCGTGCTCTTTTTGTCAGAACCCTTGGGCAGGGCAACAGTACGCCTGGTTATTGTACACATTGTGGATTTAGATAAAAAAGGCGGGCCCTCATTGCCACCGAATAAACATTGGCCAGAAATTACCTTATTTAAAAAAGGTGTGTGGGCCTAACTGATAAGAGTGCTGCCAGTATTACGTACAATTTATGAGAAGGGCATATTATCCAATAGAGTTTAAATGACAGAAATACAAATTATTTTTGTAATTAACCGTTCAACAATACATATTATTCAGGACATAAAAATGGTCAGTCAGCATCCAGTGAAGCCACTGTGCAAAGAGAACATATTCATGATTACAGGGACAGCCCTGACAGCAGGATGTGAGGGATGGAGACAAAGCGTCCATTCATCTGTGGGATGAAACGGGGAGTTAGGATCTTTTTTATGCATTTTCTAAATATATTTTTCAGTTTCTGGCAATGAAAACTCTTGGTGGAGTTACACCTTCACTGTTCCGTCCTGTATGATAAATGATGATCCATGCAGTAGGAGTTGAAACACAGTGACAAGCCTGGAAGGTTTCACAAGGTCCATGTAGGAGACCAGGCTGAACCAGTGTACACTTGCTTTTCTGCTCCACACATCTGGAACAAAGTCCCTGAAAGCTGCAGGTCTGCTGAGAACCTCAGCTCCTTTAAATCCAGATTGAAGACTTCTCTGTTTGCTGTTGCCTTTAATTGAACCAGATTCAAGGATATTAATCAATTTCTGCATCTCACTGCTGCATTTTATTTCTTAAACTGCACTGCAACTTTTATTCTATTTTTTTTTACGTTTTAGAAATGAATGTTCGTAATTGTTTTTAAATCTTATTTTCTTCTGCATTATGTTTTGATGCTTTTAATGGTGTTATGTGAAGCACTTTGAATCTCCTTGTTGTTGAAATGTGCAACACAAATAAACTTGCCTTGCCTCAATGTATAATTGCTCATTAGACACAACTAATTTCATAGCTGCTGAAATACGCAATGTGACCTTTGATTATAGGTAAAGATTCCCTTGTGAATGCAAGTATTTACATCTGTATTAAGCTTGTATATTTAATTTACCTTGATATAAGTACCATGATGAACACACCCACATGACCGTAAGGTACACACACTCCCCCTTTATACACATTTCCATTGTGGCACTCGCAGCCTTCTGAACAGCCAGTTAAAACAGGCTGAAGCAGAGCAGGGCCTGAGTTGGAGCTGGAGGCAACACACTCCTTTGGGCTGCTGCGGTCAGGACACTGCAGGGTACGAAATACAAATAATTTAAAGTGGATTCACTTAAACAGCGATCACAATTATTTAATTACCGCAAAAGGGTATTCTCTCTCCACGGTCCTCCCGCTATTCCTTTAGCCTGGCAGGATGCAGAATATGCTTCCAGTGCTATACATGAGGCCCCAGCACAAACTGCCCTGATGCCTACGTGTGTAAACATCATGCTCCACACCACTGTTCCAGCAGTGGTGACACGCTATACTATTGATCAACAGCATATCACAGACCATGTTGTCATGCGGGGACGGCCTGCATTGCATTCTCTCCCACAGGCCTTGTTGCCTCCATTGAAGTTCCCACAGAGGCCCGGAGCTGTGGCGTCATAAACAGGCGGTGCAGTGAACCTGAGGAAAAGTAAATTCAGTGTGACGATAATTACTCTGTTGCCGACTCGGTACGCTTTAAGTTTTTCATTTTCAATAGACACAATGCGTTCTTCTCCGTTCACTTGAAAGCACAAGGTCCTCTTAAGGCTGCAAAGATTGTATACAACTTATCTTTAACAAATTAATACAGATTGCAGAACTTACTTGTCTTTTTCTTTATAGTTCCAGGGTCAATTGACACTTCCATTGAACGCAAATGAAATACTATAGTCTGCTGATCTTAAGAGTGCCACTCCGGTCCTTTTTAAAGCTAAGTAGCAGGGACATGCAAGTCTTTTGAAGATGGGGCTGACAAAACATAAGTACAAGCTCCATGGTGAGGCAGAATGACACCATTGAAAGTGATGGAGCCAAAGCCAGCAAACACTTGGCACACCCCATACTGCAAGGCAAGGCCATCCTTTACTGAACAGTTTTCCATGGGGCTGCAAGCCACTTCTCCTTTATTGCTGTTACACTTTTGGCATCTTTTCTCAGAGTAGAAGTGGCCAGCAGGGTGCTACTGTCCCTCATGCATGCAGCCACAGTCAGAGACCGGCACACACAGGTCATCACTCAGGACGTAGCCAAGGTCACACAGGCAGCCATCCTCACAACCGCCACTACAGTTTGCTGGGGAGGACAGTCAAAGACACATCGAGGTCCACACAGCTCATAATGGCTATTCTTAGGGCATGACTTACCTGGGGGGCAAATACGTCTTAATTCAACTAGACGTAAAAATCAACATACTTTAATCTGGATTCATGCTGCCTGGTATGACATGTAAAACAGAAAGAAAAGCCTGTAGGTCAACAACTAAGCTCTCAAGTACTTGTCAATTTCACAGCTTTGAACCTGGACAGACGAATACATCTTGAAGAAGTGCCATGACGCTGGATACCATAATCAGCTGTGCAAAAATAAAATCTAACCCAAAAGTGTCACTCCTCCAATGCCTGACGGGCAGCTGAGCAGCTTGGCAGGCAGCAGCATGAAATGCAATAGAAATGCAGAGTGCTGAGTAGTGTCCGTCATAAGAGCAGGAATCTGTTACACAGCTGCGGAAGTAAAGCTTGGGACTTAACAGGAAGGCGACACCTGCGTGGAGGATGCAGCTCGTTTATATTACAGTTGTTTTTCTCGGACACACTAAAGTGTGTGGGACCACACGCTGTCATAGTTGGGTCCATCATAAGGTGTGGTAGCGCCGGCCTCCCCAGGTTCCCCACAGACATTGACGGCTCTCACAGACGGGCACACCACGGCTCAGATGACATTTATCCGTTTCATCACATTTTCTCTCACATGGATCTGGGTTTTGCTTTGCTAAAGGGAAAAATACAATAATTATAGTTTTGCACATTTGCACATGTACAGTGTCTTCATATTTCATATTTTGACTCAGGGTTTTCATATTTTATATTTTGTCTCAGGGTATTTCATATCTTATATTTCGTCACAGTGTTCTCATATTTTCATATTTCATATTTTGTCTGGGTATTTCATATTTTGTCTCAGTGTTCTCATATTTTCATATTTCATATTTTGTCTCAGGTTTTTCGTTTTCGTTTTTCATATTTTATATTTTGTATAGTGTTCTCATAGTTTTATATTTTGTCTCTTTCCTGTATAGTGTGTTTTTTCTTATTTTTATTTCTTCTTCCAAAACTGTTGACTCGGAGAGCGCTGCGAAAAAAAATTCAAATGAGTCTGGACTGTTGGTCTAGGCACAAATGGCCAAATAAAAACCTTGAACCTTGAACAGCATATAAAAAAACAACTATGGTTGAATTCAAATACTCACCCATGATTCCATCTGAAAATGTACAACTGTGCTGTGCAGGACGTGCGTATTGCAGACAAGAGGCGGCCCACAGGTGCAGTTAACAGTACAGTTTTGTAGCAGTTTCAGAGGCCTGAACATAGAAACAAGAACGCCAATCCAAAAAATATTTGAGTGTGCTCATTGAAGAAGAGGTAACATTAATTTGAAGATTATTAATAAAAACACAGCAAACAGAAATGGAGTTATAAATAAATGTACAGGGCAAATTGTCGGAGAAAAATTAATTTGATCAATTCTGTAACTCATGTATAGCTTAACACCTGTTCCACTGTGCCAGGAGTGTTTACATTGCTGGAACACCTTATCTAATGTTCATATTCCACATGAACTGGCTGGTCAAACATGCCATCTATGGCGGGGGAACCTGTATTAAAGATCCAGGAACTCTGTCCCCATCTCAGGTGAATAGCATACTATGACTTCTGTTTGTAATCGTTGGTTGATGATTTGATGACTTGTACTCTCTTAATAATTTTCCCATATCTTATCCTGTAATAAATACTTAAAGACAAACCTCGGCCATGTTTTTCTAAAAAAATTGCGAATGGTTTGCATACTACTAAATCCAGATTATCTCCTCAACTACAAGGGCTATTTGAATCATTTCAAAAGGTAAAATATATACAGACAAATATACAAATATACAGAAAACACTTGTGTTACTGGTTTATTGGTTGATGATAGAACACAGAAAATGATGCATATGGTTGCTTTTTTCCCTACTATAAAATAGCACAATATGCTAACAGTCTCTCTGCAAAGTTTGAGGGGTCTTGTTGGTTAGCGTTTTTTTATGTACAGTTACGTTTCTCCGGGAGAACGGCGGGTTCTCGTAAACTCCATTTATCTGGGTGAATTAATAATCAGTTTGTGTATACTGCGAAACATTCCTTTACAGTATGAGAGTAACAATAAATCATGTTGAAGGCGGTGAATTACCTACATTTACCTACATTTACCTACATTTTTTCCAGGAAAAGCTGTCGACGTCTTAAAATACAATTTATTTACTTTCAAGTAGATCTGCCTGCCCTCCCTGTGCTTGCCTTGTGCAGCTATCAAAACAGGCTCTGCATCCAGTTTATTAAGGCACGTCTGCACCAAGGTGTAGTTACATGAACCATGAAATTCAGATGCCTGTCCATCAAACGTGGTGTATTGGGATCCATCAACAGAGCAGTGTGCCACTTTGGATTTGGGCTGGCAACCTTGAACACCCCTAGTAAGCGTACACTCCTCACACTCACAGGAAACATTACAGCAAGTCATGTGTCCCCCAGCATGACATAAACAGCTTTTCTCACACGTAGACACCTCCTCTCCTACCTTGAGGTATTCTCCATGGTGAAAGCAGCCACAGCTTTTTGCATAGACACAGAGGCTGCCACTGTGAACTAAACCTGCTTCACAGAGGCAGTTGTCCCTAATGTTTTCGAGGGATCTCTACTGTGTTATTCTGCCAGCCGAGGCAGAGGTGAACCGAGACAGAAGTCATGTTATAACTGGTACTGGAGGGGCAGGATGGGTCAGTAGAGATACAGAGAGACATCAGTCACCAAGGACAGAAATACATGAACATGTTGGAAAGGTTAGGGTTGACCAGTGATGCATTAGTACCATCTAGTGGTCCAATAGCACCTGGAAGGTTGTGGCCTCCATACTACTATGAGTCACAGCACGCTATCTTATATACACTTTCAATTAGCAAGGAAACACACATAGCATTAAGCACTTACAGGCATACATCTGATTTTATGCACATGATCTCCATTTTCTTTTTCTATGGAGCGTGATCAATAACACAAATCTAAACATGATGAAGTGTTGTGTGCTTGCACAGGCAGAGGCATCTGCAAACTCCATATTTCATTTGGTGTGCAATGACGCTGAACTCCAAACAGCACAGTTACACGTGTAGAGGATATTAATTGAATTCACTGGCACAACAGAGATGGGAGCACATTAACACTTACAGCAGAATCCAGGACTCCTCCATGCATAAACTGCAGCCTTGTGGGAAAGGCAGACGGCAGTATACTCCGCCAGGGAGTGACAGTGCAGGCTGGAGACCTCCATGAAGACACAAGTCACTGACGCAAGGCTTGTAAAAGCTGGAGGGGTCCACTTTGCCATGACAGTGTCTAAATGGTCCATTGACTTCCAAAATCTTCCCGCGAGCCTCTGGGTCAGAGAAGCGGGCCAGACGCTCAGATGAACAATTTGGACAACTTCCTCCTAGACAGCCCTCCCCACACCAAACATTCTGCCCACTTCTCCAAGCCTTTCCAAAATGCTCGGGACTGAGACGCTCCTTTGGGCTATTTGCTGTGATGTCATCCTCGGGATCACAGTTGACCACACATGCTGCAAGTAGCGTTAGCATATTTAGTGAAGAGACTAATTCCAACTATGCCTTCTTTGCTGAGACTCAAGTCAAAGCCCATATCTGTGTAGATGTAAGTGTGCAGCACCAAAGAGAAAGCCAGTGCAGGAGGGATGAAGTGAAAGGGCATGTTCCTCTTGACTCCATCAACCTGTAGGGGGGGCCACAATTGCATTAGAAAATCAGCACAGGGCAACACATTTTTACAAGTAATCTTTGTGACGTCTGGTATAATTATAATATGATTCATGATCAATACAGTGTAAAAACAACTTTGTGTGACATGACAATTAAAAAAAGAAATGCAAATAAACAAGAGGATACTCACCTCTATGCTCTCTGTTTTTGCCGTTTAGCTCCACAAGCACACCACTCACACTGACCAGGACATGAAGTGCGGATAGGAGTCCCTCTGTCTGTACGTGAGCCTGGATGACATTGAGGCCTCGCTTCTGTCCACATATGCCCAGTAACTGGTACTGACAGGTGCCATTCTAGTCATACTCATGCTGGTCAAATGTGATGACTAGTAAAACGGGGGAGTTTTTTTCCAGAGTTATTATTTTCCTCTAAAGTAGTAATATTCCATCATTTTGGAGCGTAATTACTAGCCGTAGCCAGTAGAGTATAAATATTCAGAATAAAATCTACTGGAGTAAAACAGCGTGACCACGCCCACCAGGGTTCCTTAAGTTTAATTTCCGCCGCCATGAAACCTCTCGCTACGCTGGAATGAACTGATGGAAAAGAGCTGAAGGAAGTTGAATCAAATTATATTTAGAATTCTATTTAGAGTTGAATCCAATTCTATTTTGAGTTTTATTTAGAGTTGAATCCAATTCTATTTAGAATTCTATATAGAATTTAATCCAATTCTAGTAAATGATCATCATGTAGAGTTAAATATGAACACTGAATAGAGTAAATACTCTGAATTATTAATTCTGAGGCAAGAGTAGATTTGACTCTATTTAGACTGGGACCAAATCTTATATTTTTCAATTTAAAATTTACTCAACAAATGACAAATTGACTGTGTACATGCATGTCTGCTGTGACTGCACATGGCTGATAGAAAAGGAGGAGAATGATCAACTATACGGAGGGAAAAAAATGCACAAAGAAATACACCTGTAACCATTTAATTATGTTTGTTTGTAACACATTTTTGAAAATCGCAAAATCGCTTACGGCAAAAAGGTACTATTCCTCCTCTCTCTGATCTGGATCTGGGCATTTCGACAGGCGGCAGCAAATGCCTCCAAGATCGGGCAGAGCATCTTCTGAGTGTCATTACTGGAGCACAGGTCAAACATGCTCACAGCCACAGCGACTTTAATGTAGTTAACATCTTCCCAGCACATGTAGAATGGATGGTGACCAAATATCGAGATCCAATGACCGGCTACATCTTTGTCCAGTAGCTGCTCAGCAGAGCAGCGTGGGCTCGCATCGCCACGATCTGCTGTGCATTGAACTTCATGATCGGAAACTCTCCAGCTCTATCCATTCCCACACATACCAAGGACTTCAGTTGTTTGAGAGACGAGGATAGTGGCAACATAAGAGCAGTCATACTTCATTTAGATGCCCAGACTAGTGTCCACAGCAACAGACATGCCACTCTGATGAATCTTCACAAGTCCAGACTGTATAGTCACAGGTAGTAGCCTTTTCCATGGAATCCTTCAGTAGAAAATGTGTTGTTTTTCAGTGCATCTACATTGTGAAAAACCATAAATGGTCTATAATTAATTACAATTACATCATGGTGATGTAACCGTTTGCATTTCCTAATTCAAACTTACCCAAGCATGAGCTTGTCCCCCTCTGTAGGTTGTAATATTGTCTTCAGCCACATTGACATGAGTAGCTTTAAAAGGAAGCCTCGTTGGGGCTCCTGTCTTTCTGTACCCCGACCCAAAATGTCACAGTCTCACTGGTGTCCTTCAATAAATGGATCGGAGTGTAGGTACAGTTTCCTAGGAGTTCAAACATCTTTCCATCAAATGTGTAGAAGCGGGCGCCTGCCAGCACACACCACTGGGTTCACTCTGGACACCACAAGCCTCATCATTTTCACAGATTTTATAATCAATACCTGAAGAGATTAGGGAGGGAATTATCAGGCATTAATGGCAGTTTAGGTGAACGACAGCACTTACAAAAACAACCGCTGTAAATAAAAGTGTATTATAAATAAAGTTCAGGCAAATGTGTTCTATATTCGGTCTTCATAAAAGTAAAAAACAAAAACAAATGTAAATACACATACAAATTTAAATATCATGTCACAGGCTTCTGTGAAAGACAAGTAACATAATGAGAAGTGCATTGGTACTTATGATTGACAAGCATTGCAACAACAACACAAGTACATATAACTAACTATTTAACTATTTTAACCTCATTTTGCTATAATTACACTGACAAAACACCTGTCAGGTGTGAAGATGCAAAACAATCCTGCCAGAAAAAATAAACGGACAAAATGTAATAATGCAAGAACAATGAACGTTGAATAGTGCAAATCTGTGACAGTTAGCCTTTGAGGAAATGTCACCCGACCCAGAAGAACCAGCTGAGCTTACCTTTCCTTGCACAGCCCCGAGTCGTGTTAAGGGTGCAGCTCTCTCCCTCGGGGCAAGATGCTGACTTGCAGCACATGGTGGCGGTGGCAGAGCAGTTACACCGCTCTGAGCACCCCCAGCCGCCAATATCTCCCCGATCTACAGAGAACAGTGAGTCACTGTTAGTGTGTTACCCAACCGTCTAACACAGAGAGCAAACAAACAACCAACCCAGGAGAACACAAAGGCCTAGCATGTTGTGATTAGTCATGTCACATGCACTGGTGAGGCATATGTACATTTGGCCAAAACATGAATGAGTCATTATATTACAAAAGGTCATGTCCACACTACTAAGTTTCCATTTTAAAATGCATGTCTTTTGCTCTGTTTACACCGAGGACGGCAGAACTGGAGAAGTTTGAAAACGATGGCTTAGACACAGAAGACTTTCCTTTTCTTATTTTGTTCTGCACAATTATTGTTAAGTCCACACAAACTGTAAAGGAACAAAAGCAGGAATGCTCTCCAGTACGACAGAGACTTCAGTCGCCGGCAGAGCTACGAATGTGAGAACAGACAACAGAGGACAACAGGGGAATGAGTGAGAGACGTGTGTTGACCACATTTATTGACCTATGACATAATTAACTTTGATTTACAAGTGTTCATTTTGAAGTAAACTTGTGTTAGTGACAGAGAGAGAGAGAGAGAGAAAGAGAGAGAAAGAAATAGAGAGAGCAAGACCTGCAGTGTTGCCATTTGAAAAAAAAACTTCTAAAACTTTCCACAAAATGTGTCTGTTTGAGTTTATAGAGGAAGAATAAGTATCAAGCACTGCCTTTCATTATTAAATTCTACTAGAATAATCAGTTGTATTTTTTGTATCCAAGTAACCAATCAACTTCCTCTTTACACCGGCACCTGCATGCTGAGTGTACGTGAATAGTCATGTGATATTTGTTTTTAGGCTTGCTAGTATGGACGGAAATCATTCCGCAAACAATGCTGAAACGCTGATCGTTTTAAAATCCCCGCTTTTAAATGGAAACATATTAGTGTGGATGTAGCCTAAGAGTGCATGGACAAGCATGCATATAACGGCAACTGCTGTGGGGTCTCATGTCATTTTGTGAAAACGCACCCCAATGAACCAATGAGTTTATCAGAAGCCAAACAAAGCTACAATGTGCAGGTCACATTCTAAATATATGGTTTCACTGGATTAAGAAAAATCTGGAATGAATTGCCGGGATGAAGTGAAAATGAATATGGTACTTGGTATAAGTTAAATAATGTGTTGCTACTTACTTCATAGTAGTGCCCAAGGTAGAAGCAACCACATCTCTCAGCTTTGATGCAGCCATTTCCACTCTGCATGTATCCAGACTCACATTGACAGCCTTCATAACAGGCCCACAGGCAGGGGATATCGGCTAGAATACCACAGAACTCGGGGCCTGCACTGACACATATATCATAGTGAGAGTTTTCACGGCATGAGAGTGCTGTGGGAGGGGGGGAAATGGGTTCATAGTCCAGCTCTCCTTACTGTACATCAATCAGTTAACTTTGCTGTATACAGCTTGTCAGAGTTCTAAAAGTACAAGAGAAGCATGTGTGCAGACCTGTATGATTTACATGCACTGGCACACCACAAAAGACTGATAAAACACATACACAAAAGAAAGTCAAGAGTAATAATACTCACAGCACTTCTCGACTGTGGCGTGACATCCACCAAATGATCCTGCAGATTCAAGCAGCATGCCACAGAGGTTATCAGATGCAAATTCAACTGCCATGGTAGAGTGGCACTCTGAGCAGAGATCTCATTCTTCAGAACAGTTTGTTCCAGGTAGTGGAAGTGACCAGGAAGATGCGAAGGTGGAAACATCACTTGCTCGGCTCAGTTTGTTTCCACACAAGCCACACCGTTTTCTATGGGAGGCAGGAATCACTATTTGTATCAGATCAGGCCCTCCATAAGTGACAACAAACCCTGTTTCTATAACAACACGAGTCTGCGAGAAAGAAAAAAAGGCAGTATTGCTATGTGATCCAGCTGGACAGGAATACCCCTCAAAACACCTTCAATCTAGAACATATACAAGTTAAAGTTACAATCAAGGCAAACTTAAGTTTGTGTGAAACTGCTTAGCATTGCTTTTCCCAAATGCTTGTTCTCCAAAGACATGTTCGAGGTGCAGCCGTCCTTGCTGGATAACAACAGTGGGGTCAGACTCTTCCTCGTCACAAGCTTGGGATGGAACATAACGGCAGCTTCCCATATTAAAGTCAAAGCTATGTCCACTGTAGCTCCTGAAGTGTCTGCCACCCATGACTGAACATTTAACAGCCTGTGATGCACGACATATCCTCTGGCCATCTTTATGGGCACATTTTGTTCCAACTGGACAAGTGTGGTTGGTACATTGCACTCTGCTGTGGCCCACACAGAGACGGCGCAGCTGACAGTGCTCATCGGGGTAGAAGTTCTCATGGATTGCATAGTAAACATTATCGTGAATTCAGCCACGCTCAAATTTGGTATACATCCCCCACCACTGTGGAAAAACCCAGGTTTGCAGAAACAGCCCTCTTTGCATTTTGCTGCTTGAGGATTTGAGTTTTCTACACAGTCAATCATGGGACTAGAGCACAGGTGGTATTCACTATTCGGTGAAAAGGAGAGATCTACGGAGAAAAAAACAACTGTTTCATTGAAAATAGTCCTATTCTGTACACATTGAATATAAATGCATTTCAATCGAGTAACTCAATTTAAAAGCTGGAAGTCCTCCATTCATCGCTATAGCTCCCATTTCATGACATACAGCAGCATAGCTACACATAATTGGACACAGGGTCTGGTTACTATAACAGAGGTCATGAACGCAGTTATTGTAGAAATCTTCTGGATCAACCGTTTAATGGCAGCTCTGGAAGGCTCCCTCTGCATCCAGTAACCTTGCACAGAAATATTTCCTTCATTATGAGCCAGATCTCGTGAAATGCACCCTTATGTGTTTATAGGCACATCCACGCATTCATGTTCAGGGTTGGTTTGCCAGTGTCTAACGGCCCAAGAAATATCAGATTTGTCGTCAGGCATCAGATCATCTTCTGGATCAGCATTCAAGTTGCCACACAAGCCACAGAGATTACCGGAGTAGATCCTCGGCACTTCAACACAGCTGTACGTTACAACAACGCCAACGTCTGTCTCGTCCAGTCTCATAGAGCTTTATTTGGACTTTTCTCAATACAGATGGAAGACGTAGTAGCAGACCGTTTACCTGAAATGGGGGGAGCAATGTGGACATTGCAAGTGGCGAACACATTACTTTGTCTAGATGTATGGCGGAAAATCTTGCACCAAGAAGAGGCAGCTTCGTTGACACACATGCTGTTAAGACGACTACGAACACATGGCTCAGGGTCAACATATGAGTGGCAACCTGGAAAAGTTGTCTTTAATGCCAGGAAATTATTTGGTTTGGCATTGAGTGCACACTGGAATTGAGACACCCCCAACACAATCTTCATTGCAGGACCTTGCATCACTCACCACCCGTGGGAGAGTAAAATCCACAGTCTGGGTCTCATCTGTGCCATTAGAGGCAACGATGCCATCTGAGGCGCTGCGATTAGCATTTCCGCACAAACCGCACAGGAGTCCATACAGTTCTGGGCCAACATCAACCTGGAGATGGTGCTTCCAGTCATACTGTAGAGTTAGGACGAAGGCAGTCTAAGGCAATGCTGGAGCCACTTGGGTAAAAGTTCAGGGACCCATTCCCCAAAATGAGGTCCGGGCTTCTCTTCTGTCCATTAATCTATGACATACAATGTTAATTAACAGCTACACAATGTGTATAATTAATTTCAAGTTTGTTCAGTTCCCTCACCATAACATGTTTTTTTGTCTTCTTTAACTATAAATATGTTAAAGCCTTCGACGCTTATTTGCACTGTGTGGTTGGTGGAGACAGTGGCGTTGTTCAAATATGCTCGGGCTATATGAATCTGGAGTGGAACAGAAGCATTTATGCCTGAACAGGTTGTCAGAACTAAAGTGTAGTTACAGAGTCCCTGTAGGACAATATATCTTCCATCAAATGTGATAATAAGAGTCACCCCATGCAGAGCATATCTTAGTTTTCCAAGAACCGAGTGACTATTTATTTTTTATAGAGCACTTCCCTTTGTAACCACAAAGCATCTGTTCACTAGAAGCTGCAGCTGTAATAAAAAAGTACATGTAGATTGTTACACACAGATGTACAGAGTTATCAAATGCTTAATAACATGTAATGCAAAGTCCTCTAAAACAATTTAAATTAAAAACACACTTTTCTCACACACTGCTGGATATAGTTGCATTTTCATGATACTCAAGTGTCCGACATTTGTGAACATGGGAAGAGACCTTGACACTGCATATACAGGCAGCTGAGAGAAGTTGGCCTTTTGGGAGAATATACCACCAGACTTTCAATCCCCCGTGTGAAAACCGTTATCTTGCTGCTCACTCATATCACCTGCATTGGTACAGTCTGGCAGATATCATTAACAGGTGGCAGTACTGTTAGAGTGGAAGGACGTTGTGCATTGCCATGTCTGACGTAAACAAGTTGAAAGGGGACTGTTATAGTAATGTGGATTTCATCTGAGGTCACAACTGGAATGACCTTCATAATGCCACCAACGAGAGACACGTTCTTTGGCCCAGTACTGGCGGTGACGTCCAGGTCAGAGTTGATAGCAGCCATTGCCAACAGGAAACTGGAACTTGGAACTCATTCCTGTGTTTACCGAGGGAGGGATAATGTAATCAAAAAGTGTGTGACTGGTTTCAGTTAAGGAAATCCATACACGCAATCCCCAAGTGTGTGTTTGGAGGTAAAACCAACCACTACACCTACAGCTGCTTTGGAGATTAACTCTGAGCCAGAGAGGCTGAAATTGCTCTGGAGGTAAACACTCTGCAGCGCCCCTATATACAACTGAAGGACAGTACCCCTGGGGTACACATTGCCTTCAAAAAGCACTTCCCCTGAGAGGAAGATATCCACTGATGTCCCACAGTCTGAGCTGGTGATCACCATCTGGCTGACAGAAGTCTGTCAGGGAGGTTATCGGCGTAACGGGATAGTAGTGGGTCCCCCAGGAGGACAGATCATGAAGGAGGCTGTGGTCACAACCAGTCCAGGTAAAGGTAATGACGCAAGTGATGTAACAGGCCATCCCGACTTCACACTGAGGAGGAAGGAGGAGCAATGGCAGGTGAATCGTCTTTGACTGGTCAGCAGAGAGGTAGATGTGTTGCACAAATCTGCTTCCCAGAACCGTCACAGTGACTGAGGTCCAAACACCAGTGGCTGCAATCGTTCCTTGACAGCTAACATTTGCTGTTGGGTAATTATGTGGGGGAAACCTAATCAAAAACATCCTACCACGACTGGCCACAGACAGAATACAACATTTAGTTACTTTGGTATTCAATATAGAACATTTCAATATGCTCCTGCATCACAGCAGCATGATATGTGCATATGTAGTGAACGATAGCATGGTTTACAAAGAAAGACGGACTGCTCTGACAGCAGTTGATTGTATGACAGTAAACACCTATACTTGCACAAAAAGTGTACACATGCATTTACTGAGCGCAGTGAGCAAGTTTCCCCATGTGCACAGTATATTTACTTTTGTAAGAGATAAGACTGGTGGTGTCGGATTTCAACAAGCTCAGCAGCCAATGAAGAACACAGTTCCTAGTTCCTGACTGGTTACACCTGTATTAACGTGCACACTCACTCTGGCAGTTTCCATGATAACAAGGATCTTGGCGGCGTCGGAGCAACAACATATCAAGAGAGACAACTCTGAACTCATTTTAAAGTAAGTTCACCTTTCACTTATTATATTGAATGGAGTTACTTGCATAACAATACTTTCTGTTTTAGCACAAGCGTATACTGTTAAGTGCTGTCATTGCAAATAGTAGTTTACATTTTAAATTAAGTAAGAAAAATGGTTGGAATTTTTTTTTAACCCACAGCAAAAGCAATGTGATAAGCAAACTGGTTATTGGTGATGGGTGTGATACATTTTACATACAATGATGTCTTCTAATCACACACAAATGCGGCAAAAAGACAACTTAAGATTTCTCAAGACGCCAATTACTGAACATAAGTCCCTTTAGCAGTGCTAAGATTATTATCTTTTGTTGTCCAAAGGGCTGAGACATAGCCATACCCTACTCATCACTCAAAACTAGACAAACAGACGATAGACAGCACACCTGTTGAGACTTGTTGCCGGTGAAAGAGCCATACGTTAATGTAAACATGCTGCAAATATTGAGAGAAGGGATCAGGGGTAAAAAAAATGACACAGCCGAGTGAAAAAAGCACATACACATGCTGGAAAACTAGTCAGGTTACAGCCCACTCTTTGTGTAGATTACCGTTGACTCTAATTTGCTCACACATACACACAATAGGCTATAAACAATGCCACTCAGCAAGTCCCAGGAGGCACACCTAGAGCAGCAGCACAAACTGTATTACTGCACTAAAACAAGAAAACGCATATAAATGGAACTGGAACTGGTTTTCCCTACATCTGATAGATTTTAGGCTAATTTGCATGGCAGGGAGGACACCAAACACTGAAACTTAAATTGAAGTTAAATGGCCTATTAGCACACCTGTGCGTGTAGCCTGCCAATTAAGGTCAACAGGTGATCCGCATTATCGTTAACTACCATAGCTTTGTAGCGGCTTTTTTCTGATTTTGAAGTAAATATTATCACCAGTCATTACTCAGTTTTACCCAAATTGTGGCCTTATTACAATATAAGTATTACAAGTATAATAATATGAAGTTACCTTTATTGGGCTTATCACTGCTTTAAGCTACAGTAGTGTCATGCGTGGCCTCAAGCTATTATCAGCATTGAAAGCAGTATCTTAACATAGTCTTTAGGAAACTGTCGCGGCAGCAGCTCTCTGACACGAACACGCAGAGGTATTTTCCCGCAGAAGCAAAAAGCTGACTGAGAGGCCAACATGAAGGAGCAGTTCTGAGCAATATGAGGTGTCTGTAAATCCCCTTATAGGTGAGAATGCATTTGTTTCAGCTTTTTCCTGTTAACGAGCCGTCTCATCGACTGACTTTGGGTAAGTGCGTCACCTTTTTGGGCCACAGATGAAGAGGGTCACATTTCGTTTTAAAACCATGGATTCCACAACAAAGACAAACACTTTTGCAAGAGAACTGTCTTTCTCTTGTATTGCTATTGGCCATTTTTTGTAAGATAATTAGCATCAGTAAGCAGCCTGCGATGCTTCTTCTTCGTGCCTTTTCTCACCAAGTTCCCCAAAGTTATTATGAGTTGTTCATCACCCGTTCTCAAGAGTGTGCACCTCATGGAGAGAGATTTCAGCGGCCCTGTTCGTCATACAGTGACTCAATGTGAGAATAACTTGATTCCATCCATTCAAATGTGCAGACGTCTTCCGCTTCTCAAGGAAGCAGGTTACAGAAGCTGAGGGTGTTGTAAATACAAAAGTAAAACCTGACTTTGCACACTGCAGCACCCATTTTCTCACTTCCTGTGTGTGTGTGTGTGTATACGATGATTTTCAACCCTTCACTGTGTGCTTGACTTTTTGACCTGTTACATTATTCTGCAAACAAGTAAAGTGTTATTCTGCAGCTTTTAATCAAGCTGCTAGCAGGGGCACCAACTATTTGTTGAAACTCTTTAAATCTCATCTTTGCAGGGGTTTGTTTGTGCACATGTTGTGGCGCTTGTGTCTTGGGAGAGCGATGAGGCTGCATTTAAGATAGATTGGACAGTAAAAACCCTCAATGTGACTGGTGAAGTCCTTGTGATAGTGTTGTTAACAAAACAAAGACAAAACCGCTTTGTCTCAATCTGATAAAAAGTAAAGCTGAGGTGTACGTGCCCAGAGCTCTCTATGCTCTGAATCCGGTTGTTGCCGTTTTTTAGTCACAGTCGAGGTGGAAAATGGCACATTTATTTTGATGTAACCGTAGTCTTGTATCTGCTCATTCTTGTGTGTTCGCGGGGTTTGTAATTTTGTACACACACACACATGCAAAGAGAGAGAGAGGGAGAGAGAGAGAGAGAGAGAGAGAGAGGTAAGGGGGGGGGGGGGGGGGGGGATGCAGGATATGTGTCTCAAATACAGCTGTTATGTTAGACACGCTCTTTCATATCCTCTTAATTGTTTCACTGTTGGCCTCATTGGCCTGATGCTCAACAAGTCATCCACAAACCACTCGTATAGGAAATAACTGCTTAGTTGTCAGACTCATTGTTTATCGATGGTGGATTGCTCACTGGTCTGCATGGCATCAACTGAGGTATTGTGAGTTTTGCTTTTTTGCCTTTTTGATTCGTCTGCTGTCCATGTAGCATAGCAGAGTATGTTATTTCGTAGGGGAAAAAAAAGAGATGAATTTGCATCAACCTCGCTTAGATAAACAGCTCTGGTAGAGAGTTGAGTAAACATTTCAATAAGAATATTTTTCCTCTTCACTGAACCAGAGTAAGCTACCACTTTTATCAAATTGAATGGCAATGAATAACAAACGATCTGGGTGCTTTTTCTCCCCCTTTCTCACTCACTTGAATCCCTTGTTGTTGGGCTCATTGTTTTTTTTTGAGCAAGCCTGTTTTAGTGTTGACACATCTTCACGATAATCAAAGTATTTATTTGTCTGTCTTCCCTCTTCTTTTTCACATTTCTTTTACTTTTATTTGTTTCCCCACAAACTCACTAGGCCACAGCCATTCTAATATCTTTGCACGTTAGTGATTGTTATCACCGGTGTCAGAGTCTTGTCGGCGATGCACAGTGGTTGAGCAGAGGGCTGTTATCGGTGCGAGCAGATAAGAAAGAGATAGTCTGTGTCACTGCACGTAGTTCTGTTTATGTACATGTAGTAAACCTCTGTTTGTGAGTGTATTTTGTTGATATAGATTGTACTGGGTAGGTTGGAAGGCGTTCATCATTAAAAATTAAACCTGGTGAACAAGATTTAGGTGGGCTGGGCAGACAGGTATGCAGTTCAGGGTTAATCCTGTCAGAGGAGAGCTGCTTCGGGGACACTGGGATAAAAACAAGACAAATTCACCCTCCAGCAACAATACAGTATACCTTTCTTGCTTCACTGCACTCCAGTTTTATGATTTCTACATTTACTTTCTATGATCTTTGTGTCTTCAGCCAGCAGCCAGCTGGCATGTCTGCTTTATAATCAAGCCACTGGTTATTATATGTTGCAAATTGGGTCTGGTATTAAAGAGCAAATTCAATCGCCATTCAAATGTACAAGAATATATTACCCAATTTAAAAAATAATACAAGCGTCAGGAGCCATTTTGATACAGAGGCAGTGGACTGGGTTGATAAATATTTCCAAATTGGATCAGCTTATTATTTCACCCAAAGCGACTCTGAAAAGCAAATTGGATACAGAAGGGGATTTTATTCACAGCTTCTTAGGTTGTTTGCATTTGGAGATTTACTGCAGCTATTCAAGAGGCCAGAACAGCCCACTCTACAGTCCCCATCCAATCAGCCTCAGTTGTGTGATTAGCATCATTTAATATAGTTAACAAAAATAGATCTTAATGCTGTTCTGCTAATTTAGCATCAAGATAATCGCGTTGTGGACTGGGCTTGAATCGTTCTTGTGCGGCCCTACAGGGCGGACGTTTGTCTCACATGGAAGTGTTTAGGCATTGACTGCCATGGCAACATGTATAGATGAGATTACAGTTCATGGCCAGACTCCTGATGTCTAGGTTTTAATATAACTGTCAAAAAACGTATGGAAATATTTAACTTATTTTGACTATCCTCCAGTCTTAATTCCAAAGCCTCTATCTTTTTCACTTCCTTTTACCAAATATGGGAATTACAATTTACTTGCCGTACAGCATAATCCACTTCCTTAAATTGTAGGAAACAGTAGGTTGGTAACTGCTCTGTAGGGGGTTTACACTGGGTGTTTGCTGCTTTCCCTGCACCATAACAATGCGGGTCACCTCAGTTTGTACCACATAGTCATTAACTATTAAGGAAAACAAGGACACAATGGGCACGGCTAACAATGAACACACAGTATACACAGTATAATATTTGGCACAAAGGTCAATGGGAGAGTTCCCTCTGTATGCAGTATCAAACATTGAATGACTATTGGATTCTGAACCCATGCCGACCTCAATGGCTAAATCTGGCCAGTGAGGCTTCATCCGGGACTTACACTGGAAGAGAGGTCATTCCCATGTTTTCCCATTTCAAAAATATCTGCATTCATATTGTGTTGGATACAGCTGGGGCTTTGTTTAGCGGGCCAAGAACATCTGTGTTTCACATCTATGTGGTAGTGGTGGTGGTGATGATGAGGAGCGGAGGTAGGGTTTGTTTTGGGCCCTGTGCCATGAGGAAGTTGTGAGATTTCTCCTGAAAATGAACAATACACCAAATAACTCACATCCAATGGAAGTATCACTTGGCTCCTGTAAAGTTGAAGGATAAATATGTGTGGGGAAATCAAACTCACACTTTTTCTTTCACAATTAACATGACAAGAATATTGCTGAGCAGGATACAATAAACAAACAGAAAAACAAAAATTGTTTTGACAGTGGACATCATTGGACACTTCTTTTGTTGCTCAACACCTGGCATAGCACCCGGGCTTTGCTTAAGGGAGGGGAAAATGTGGAATAGACACTTATTGAAAGTTGACCGTAACCAAAGTCTCGTTTTTCTGCTGAGCACTATGGGAATTAAGGTTGTCAGTCACTGACCCCCTCGTCGCCACCCATCTCAGATTACAATCTAGGTTTGCATGCATACTTTAAACCAGTTAAAACTGTACATGGACTTTGCTGTTGGTTTGGAAATTGTAGTTTTCCACTGACTTGCATTATGTGATCCTGAAACTCAAAGTGCCTCACAAGCCCCAGTAATAGACAGCATTGCTGCTTTCCATCTCACCCTATCTCGGAAACCAAAACACCAAGATTTCACACACATCAATGGCTGAATATTAATAGCAGATATTTTTATCTTGGTTTCCTTTCCCCCCGCAGCATTTGAAGATGATGCGATTGCTGTTCCTGTGTTTGCTGCTGATGCTGCCAGCTGCTTCTGGTATGTTCTCATCTCTGTGTGACGTTTGCAGGTGATAAACATCTAATCAGGGTCTTTGCATCCCTTTCCTCACCTATGTGTGTGCCCTGTCTGTGCAGATGCATTATACAACCACCAAAAAGAGAAGGTGCAACAGTGAAACAAAAGGTTTTTAGGTGGAAGAATAACATTAAGAAAAGCAACAATATTCTTAATGCTGTACTTTCTTGACATGAAAGATAAGATAACAGAAAAGAGCAGAAGATAGACTCCACCGAATGTTCACAAAACAGGTGTACCATTAAACTGACTGTAGCCCAAATAGTTGTTGTGCTGCACAGTCCATTGAATGTAGCAGGAATCTGGATTGTGAATAATATTAACTTTTAAAAACTGTATTGTAAAACTTTCCTAACTCCCTACCTTTTTTTTTGTAGCTGTGTCAGAAGATACTGAAGGATCCGCTGATGGAGGTATGTAATGCATCTTTATCTGTGAAACAAATAAAAAAAACAAGCAATTAATGAAGCCTTTCAATCAGCTGGACACAGTTATCATCGTGCTTTCCAACAAGTTCTTGCTCAAAGTCAATTTATTGAGACAAACAGAAATGTTTTATTTAAACTGATTTATTAATGTAGAGATCACACCCATATGCAACAACAAGGAACAAAGTTAAATTGCTTTGAAAGGAATTATCACACTTTGTCCTCAGCGTGTTTCTACATGTGTATTTTGCCCTTGTTTAGTTGGCCCTTTATGCAATGTATAAAGTAATTTACAGATGTCAGACATATGTCATGTCACATAGAATATCTTAATAGAATAGAATAGCTTTCCTCGATGTTAGATTCTCAACCAGCTCCACATTTCTACTCCCTTTCCATGAGTGCACGCCATGGTTGCGTGGTTTTGTGAGACGACTCTCACTTGAAACTTTCGCATGATGTTTTTTCTTCCTCATTTTCAGTTTCGTTATTGCCTTTCAGATGGGTTACTGTTTTCTGTGTACAGTATTGATTCTTGTTTGTAGCTCTCAGATCCTTTGGTCCAAAACTCACTTCCTAAAAACCTCAATCAATAGTGTTGCTAAAATATTAAAGGTGTTGTTTTTATTCTGACTGTTATAGTAGTACAGTAGAATAACTTGTATTATTTGAAAGAGCTCACACTAAAGAACATGTATTTATGTACTCCTTACATTACAGGTGTGGATGATGATGATGAGGATTCATCCAGGCAAAGAGGTGAGTTTATTACCTCAGTTGCCAAGAGTGAATTGAAGGGCGGTATGATGTTCTAGTTTCTTCTGCGTCACACCCATAAACACTGTAATGGCAGCTGTTCAGAGGAGACTATGTGAAGGTTATGGCCCCTGTACTTATTGTCAGTAAGTCAGCATTGTGTATAGGTTGCTCCAGTCCAGTGCAATGTGTGGGTCTGTGGCCCCTGTTGGCTTTTCCCCTCCTCCCAACCATTAAGCCCTGAATGGAATCAATTAGCTCCCTGGAGGGGCACTGTGGATTCTGCCGAAAGGCCAATGAACACATCGACATCTTCACCTTCCTGCTGGTCAGCTAATCAACATTGGCATTCTCATTCTCTCTGCACTCTTCTCTCTGTCGCTCCTCATCTTCGCTTTGATGGACACATTGATAGAATTACAGGTCTGTTTAGAGCAGGGCAGTCGGCTCCTGGAGAAGCAGCCTTTCTGTGAGAGCTATGATTCTTCTGAAGCCTCTCAGAGACACAAGCTCATGCCCATGTACTTCATTTAACTGTAGATCTGGAACTTCATGGCCCAGGTGAACCTGCAGGTGTAAAAGAATCACAAGGTGAGAGACATATTTCAATTAGAATTAGCGATATACAGTACATGTATAAAAATGTTGACTACATATCAAAAATGATTTGTAATGTCAAAAAGTGGTATCAACTCACCTTACTTACCTCCTTTCTTTTAGATCATTTAACCATGATTATCATCATTGTAGCTGTGGCGGTGTTGACTCTGGCAGGTGCTGCGATAATCAGTAAGTATTCTGTGCTTTTCTTTGACATAATGTAGTATAATGTGAAATATTTTGTTTACTTTCCAAAGTTGACGAATGCACTGCTGTAAAGCCCCTCAGTGCATGACTGGAATCTCTGTAGTCTCTGTGTGCCTTGTAAAGCTGTTAATACCTAAGCAAATATGAACTTTTCTCTTTTATAGCCGTGACCTTTTTTTATTTTTATTTCTCGCAGCTACAGTGCTCGTAAGACGCCACCTGCACAATCGACAGCAAGGGTAAGGTCACATTTCTCCACTTTAAAGTTGATATTTGAGAGATGCACGTTCCACTTTATGCTAAGTCAGCCTGTAGGTGACAGAACCAGTCTGATGGGTAACAGCCTTTCTGCTGCCTTACCAGTGAACCCTACCTTGCCCTACAGCATCAAAATCTGATGAAAAACACTCAGGTGGAATAACATAACTGGCATCCACCCATCTGAACCCGTCTGGACTTGTACAGCAATTAGTGTCACAACCTGAGGCCCTCCACCGCCACCTGACTACGCCCATGTTAGCCATCAAACAATGGCCTTGAGACAGTGCCACTGGGTTTGAATGAACGCATGGGACAGGAAATTACTTGTCCCAAAGCTTACCTCATGAACTGAGGCCTGATTAGATAACTTCTCAGAAATAAAAAAAAAACAATCCTGTAAACATGATGACGGCGTCATTACAGCAATCGGCCAACAGCACTCAGACAGCAGAACAGCCAAAACCAGTTATACAGAGAGGCTCTCTCTTAGCTTTTTGCAACCGTTGCACACCTTGCGTCTTTAACCCTAGTTAGCTAGCTCGGACGGCTTTCTGCAGACCAATCAGTTTCTCTTGTTCTGGGTTGCAGTAATACAGGACCTGCAGGTCGGGTTTAGAGAGGTTATGAAGTTCAAGTTAGTCCCCTTGAGATCTCCAAGCAGCAGGAGAACCGCCATTGTGGAGCAGACGGCCAAGACAATCTGCAAGGGTTAAATTCCTCTGCAGGATTACTCGCTGCCTCCCGGGGCTGCAGTCGGCTCTGGCAGTGTTTGGTGATGACTGATCGCTCTGCTGAAAAGAGGCTTAATCACACAGCAACCTCTGGCTTGTTGGAGCAACAGTGCCTTGCCAAGTGTATAAGTCCCACCTGGGGATGAGCTGTGTTCTGAGGTGGTGCAGTCGCCGTGCACCTGTCAGAGTCCTGCAGAATGAGGCAGACGTGTCGAGTTGTTTCTTATGTCTTTCTGCAAACAAACTGAAAAAGAGCCTAAAAATATCTTGAAGATGACATACTTCCTGTGTTCCCTTCCCGTGGCCCGTCCTACCTCTCTCTCTCTCTCTCCCTCTCTCTCTCTCTTCAGGATCTACTTCGTGCCTACAGAGCAGGACCAGAAAGGGGCCATCTAGTTCCTGGTGGAGTAGCAGTCTCAATACCAGACAAAAGAGGAGCCATGCACGGGGCTATGTCATCGCCTACTCTCAGACACTTAGACTTCTTTGCACAACAGCCTGCTTCTCGCCATTCAGTTCATTGCTCGCTCTTATTAATACATATGCGTATGCATTTTATTTTTTATTTTTTACTGTTGTATACTCTTGTCTTTGTCCCAGCCGTTTATGCTCCACATACACGCAATTTATCCGGGGACATTTGGAACACATTCAAACCTTCTAATTGGATTCTATTTGAGGAATCCAAATCAAAGCCAGTGAATATGGCTTAAAGCTTCTTTTGTTAAAAGGGATAATTTAGCACAGCCATAGCACCCCCCCTTTTTTTATCACCTGAAACAAGAAATTATTCCCACCAGCTATGCAGTGAAACTACATTTGCGATTGATTTGGTGCATTTTGAAAAGACCTGTCTGTGTGAAAGGGTCCATGAGTGAGACAAACCACGCTAAGCCAGGCCAGCGCTCACTTCATTCTCCTATTCACTTGTCTGACAGCTTCTGTTCCTGGCCCATTAGCAATGACAGGTGGCAGTGCAAAAGGAAGATAAAAACTTGTTCCCCCCTCTTCTCAACCTCAGGTAAAAAGAAACAAGTGGAAATAGCCAGTGTGCATATTATTGCAGGGCAGCAAATTAATTGCCAATGAATGATGATGTTTTCTTTTCCCCCTGTCTCTCGTTTTGAAATGCATTCACTTTAGTCCTGCAGATTGCAAATACAGAAGTTTTCTACAGGTAGAAAGAAGTTGGGTGTGAGTGAGGGATAAAATCTCACAAATCAAATAAAGATGGAGATGATTGGGAGAAGACCAACAATGCCTTTGTTGTATTCATAGAGAGCATGATGGCTTCTCCATGTTCATTTAAATGGAAATCAATCATGTCCTGTGAAAGAAAGCTCTCTGTCCAGGAACCCGAGGCACTGGTTGCCTTATTTGTTCCAAATCAGAAAAGGGGACTTTCTGTGGCAAATGTTAAAAAGGAATGTTCGACATAACAGTATTTCCTTGGTGGCTTCATGAGGACACTTATAATGGAATAAGCAACACAGGGAATGGCTACATGGGGTTAAACACTGGATTTGTCAAAGCAGGATCTCACTTTGCTTCCACTAAATCTCGCAGCTAATCTCGCCACTGGAGACAGGTCTTGGCTCCAGTCCAGCCAGACTTGAGAGCAAAAACAATTGTGCAGTCACGTCCTCTTCAGGGTCCTCTTCAGTAGCTATAGATTTGTGCTGAAGCGTCGTCTCAAAAATGACGCATCCCAGTTTAAAAAACACGAACAAATTGGCAGATGTGATTCTTGTTTGTGCATTTGTTTTACTGTTCGTATTTGAGCAATGTGTGTACAATATGTGTTATTTCTAAAAAAGTATAGCATTGCCCAATAAGTCTTCAATATCTGTCAGCATTTCAAAGTGAGTACAATTGAACAGTGCAAAACATTTCAGTTTTGTAAGTCATTTTTTTAGTCATAATCACTGTTTCTGTTGGACAAACGACCACAATTGAACATTTGAGCAGAGTTTTCTCTTTCAAGGCTTTTTTTGTGTGGACATATTAAAGAAAGCAAACACACTGCAGAGAAATGTTATTAGTATTTGGTTCAGCTTGCTCCCAGCATGCGACCGAGCTCGACTCAATTATTCCTTTCTGTAAAGCCTCTCTGCTGTGACACTACTCATGGTAATATAACACATGTAAATGTTTGTTCTTTCTCAACACAATGTTTGTTAAATTGACGTTACCTTTTGCTTTTGTTTTTGTGCATGCAGGCTAGAGTACAGTGTCTATTACAGCTCTATGTACTACAACTTAAGAAAACACATGGCAAAACTCAAGCAAATGAAGAACACATCTTCATCAATGTGAGCAGAATTTTGAAAAAAATGCAGAAATCAAAACCAAATACGAACTACAAAGACTCAGTAGGGTGCAGATCTCCGCCAGGTGTGTCTGCAAGGACCGCCGCTGTATTGTGTGATTGAATAAATACAACCCACAATTGGCTAACCACAGTCTACACACCAATGGGCTGTGAGGCGTTGTTAAACACATTTCATTCAAACTAAAAAAAACAAGCATCAATATATGCAAGCTACCGGCTCGAAGTCGTCATCTAAGACACATCATACAATCATGCCAAAAACATGATTAAACTCTCAAAAAGTAGGAGCGGCTGAGTTGTAGAGAGGCACGCAGCAGTGTGTGTACTGATACTTAGCAGTTAGCCAAACACCGTCCAAAACAACACAAGTGTGCAAACTATTTCCCCCACCGTGTGTCTCACTCACTGGGCTCTGTGATGCACTCAGCTGTGTTTACACTAGCGGCCGCTGTCCGGGGGCTGGTTGAGAGTGTTCAGTGAGGAGTCAGCAGGCAGTCAATTGCCATATGAGAACAAAAAGTTGTTTCGAGAAAGTGTGAGTCACCGCAACCAACTGGGAAAGCAAAACTTATACGTAATACGGCTTGCTGCAGCAGAAAGTGAGATTAGCCGTGGACAGACTCATGCGTCCGATTGCTTCATCCTCCTGGCGAATATTAGTTGAGTACGACTTGCAACATTCTTGTATTTAATTGCTTGTGTCTTGCCTAGCATGTGTTTTCTGAGGTTGCACTGAGTACAGCTTGCAGAACCACTGCACTACAGCTATTGTCAGACCGTATGTAGTTATTCTAGCCATTCATATATTATATGTATTTACAGATTCACTGGCCTAAATATTTGTATTGTCTATTAATGGGAAAAATATATATTTGACCAAATGGTCTTTTTATACATGTGTTGTTAAGGGGTGATGTCTTCTCTCCACTGTTCATCTATACATTCTGTGTAAAACATGTTGTGGGAGTCAGTTATTTTCCAAAAAGCTTTATTATGTAACATATTTGTATTTGTCATATTGCAGCAAACATTTTTTTTTTATTTGGACTTAATGTTGAATACATGTTTGTATGAACTTGTGTATCCAGATGAACCCATACTGTATGTGTTCTTTTTTACAACGGCATTCACATTAGTTTCTCATTATATTATTATTTACGAAATATACAACACTTAACCATCGAGCTCATGTGAAAACAATTGCATTCATATCAAATCGAAAATCAATTCTGTTTCCACATATACTCACTCTTTGATTTTGTTCTGATAGCAATTAGAACAGTTAATACTATTGTATATCATATAGCTATGCTGAACTCTGTTGCTTTTGACATTAAATCTGTTATAAAATATGCTTGTTTTTTCCCAGTTTATTGTCTGCATCATTTGATGCCATATGGATGCACTGATAATGCGCCAGTGGATCTTGTTTAATCTAGGGCTTTACTCACTTACAAGCATAGAGCCACTAAGAGGCTTAGACACCCCTTTCTAAACATCACGTTTTTGTTGAGATTGAAAGTCTAAAGAGCGTGAAGAATCTATCAGGAGGGGGAAGTGACCCAGCTTCAGTCTTAGTGTTGTGCGAGATTGTCAAGTGTAGGATGTTATGGGGTTATTCTTCACAACCTTTAATAATAATCCTGGCTGTGAGACACTGCCTATGGCTGTGTTATCAGTTATAAGATAAAAGGTCATTAGAAACAAGCCTGCTTCATGGTTGAAGGTGTGATTAAAATATGAATCATCTCCTCATTATTTGCAAAGACAAATAATCACTTTTCAGTGCAGTTTTGCCAAGTATAGAAACAATATTAGACACATATTAAGCGGGTGATGGTTCCACGTCTTTCACTTGTCAGCAGGATTCATGTTTTTTATGTTTATTGAGTGTTTTTCTATGACAGCAAGCAGCATTCAGTCAGTCTACATTCACACACATGGTGCCATGTTTGTCTTTTATTCGCTTGATGGACACATATGCTCCCTCTCCTCATCCTTGGACCACTCAATGTGATCTGGAAAATAAACACACAGAACCGTTAAGGAATCAAACAGTATTTAAGCAATCAATTATATATATCAAACAACACCACAGTAAGGAGAATAAACAATGCGGACGGTTTTGCCCAACAAATAGCTTAATCTTTTTGAGCTTTTTGATCTATTAATCATCATAGAGATTTTAGTCAGCATTCTGTTGAGCTATTATGCGTCTGAAATGAATGATTGTTTGCCGTATATCATCCAGTAGCCTGTGATATAAATTACTTAAATCATTCAACTGCAGTTTCCCCAAGAGCGTGCTATGAGCACGACTACCCTTCATGCACATGGACTGTAATTTAGACTGTCTGTCAGCTTTCATTGTCTTAAATTATTCAGCACTTGTGCTAATCATGCATCCCTCAAACACTGCAAAAATACAGAATTTGAACATTCACTAAAATTAATGAAATTTAAACTTACTTTGGCGCGCTTTGGTGACATGTGGACAGCCGACAGGGCCTGCCGCCTACAGTTAGAGATACGCAAAAGAGTGAGAAGGGCAATCGAATTTACAGTAATTATAGTACTTAAAAAAAAATGTCTTTCAGAGTCAGTACTTACAGCCAATGACCATAATGCCCACTATGAAAAGCATTGCCGCAATGGACAGTCCAGCGTAGCGCAGGGACTCATAATCTGGACACAAAAAACGAATCAAACACTCAACCATAGGAACAACAGGAAAGAACATGCACTAAAAAAAACAGTCAAATGTAGCTTCTCACCATAGTTGAAATCTTCATCCCACTTCGGATCTATAAGAAGAAGCGGGATGGAAAGTATTGAGTTTAGTTTAAACGTTGAACACAGGGAGCTTCGAGAGAGAGAGGATCACTGGGGAACAACAGCCAGAGATAGCATGACAGGTCTGCCGGCCCTGCTGACACGCTGCTGATGGGGTATCAAACCCCTATCTATGGTAAGGCAGCACAGCATGAGGACACACATATTGTATCTTCTTGCATAAGGATACAATCAAGCATTAATCTGCTGGCAAGAGAGGAAGTGAGGTGCTCTGTTCTACCACTCCGCCATGGGCTTTGTTTGGAAGACAGGGAATTATGATACTGTCAGTCTGCCATGAGATAACAATACAACTGCAATGCCTGTGGCATTTAAGCTAACTATGGAGTAGTAACAAAAAATCCGGTACCCCAGACAGCAATTCGATGGGATCCATTTTTGGTTTTCACAGTTATGGATGGGGAGGATGTCACAGTGGATGCTGAAAAATATAGACAGTGAAAACATTAGTTTCCCTCAGTCAAGTCATACATATAAGTCATGTCATACACAGGATTATAATGTAATATATCGGACTATATTCGTTTTGCAACATATTGACTCCTTATCTTTGCCATATGAGACCATGCATAATTGAATTCAGATATATTCCGATGTTTTACAATTTTCTGTATTGACTTTTTGAACATTTCAGGGTAATGGCTCTCTTACGAAACATTGTAATGCATATCAGTGCGCTCTCTGTCGCTCTCACTCTACTTATCTCCCTTTATATCTTAACAAGTACAAGGAGTTTATCATTTTCTAATGACCTCATAATCAGTTTTAAAGGGAGACAACTTACTGGAAGCCTAATGTGCTGGGATGTTTTAGCTAAACTTAATGGCTCCACCAACTGGTTGTTCAAATATGTGATTGAGATGATGCAAATGTATTACCTAGAGTGGACTTTGTTTTTGGTTTGGTTGTCATCTCATTGGCAGCTAAAGGGACAGAAACATAACAATCACATCAAGTTAAATTTTAATTATGGATGTCACATATACAGCACTAACTACACCCCAGTCTACCTGTGGGAGTCTTCATTTCTGATGGGGTGGTGAGGACATTGTTGCTGGTGCTACTGTTCTTGTTTGTGGTTCGTTCAGAAGGCAAAGCGTCTCTGGTGACTCTGCTTTCCACTCTTCTTCCTGTTACATCAAGATAGCAACTGATTCACATGAAACTTACAGTGAAACCAGACCAAAGAGTGGCATTTCTCCAGATAGCCACGAGTGCCGTACCAGTAAGCGTCGAAGCCGAAGGCATCGTCGTTAAATTGGCCGTATTGCTGCTCGTAGACTGCATTTCATCCGCAGGTGTGGGAGTGAGAGCCCTTGTCACTGCGAGGGGGAAAAAAAACACATTTTAATCACCAAAAACACAAGTCAGATGAAGCCTCACAGCGAGGCCTTGGTACAGTAAACTTTACAGGAAGAACAAAGAGCCGTGTTGTTTACCCATGCGATTTTCTCAAACAATGCTGTGATCTATTCCTGCCAGAGGCCCGACTTGAGAATGCCTGGCCATGCCGGCGAGAGGGGCCCCGCAGATGTACTGAGAGTATGTCGCATTTAGAGTCCTGTGAGTGGGGCAGTGCCGCTCACACACAAAGAAGTGGCTCTTACGAAACCTCTGGCTACAACAGAACTGGATTGTTGTGTGAGACTGCGGGACAGAGAGGCTGTTGTCTGTTTACTCTCTCAGCACCTTCCAATTAATGCTGGACCTCTACAGAACCTCTGCTATCTGAGGCTAATGCTGTGATTCCAACTGGTTTAATGAACCCATGTGCCTGACACTTGACTAAAAGGAAACCTTAATTTGGTTTGAAATACAGCTTACTGTATTCATCTAGCTACAGTTCTGAGATGTTTAGTGTGAGCTTATCTGAGATGAGGGATAAGCCTTCAGTCTTCCGAGCCCACATTAAGGTCCACATTATAATGTATACTCTTCATTATCTTACTCTTGAATATAACTGACAAGACGTTTAATTAAAGGGGAACTCCACACAAAATAACCCTGATGACAACATGCATATGGGAATTCCCCAATAATGTAGTGTCTGGAGGTCTTTAAAACATGTAATACATTGGTCTCTGCTGCATACATTTTGACTATTCTTTTTAAAATCTGTTCTTTGCAAGATCCCCACTTTCATGGAGGTGACACATTACATTGCGGGTGTGCCCTTGCTAATTAAGCTGCACCTAAAGTGACACATTACTGAAAGAAGAAGTAACCCATTCTTCTTTGTTCTGTCTAAAACGAATGCAAATGACACTTATGATGCAATGCAAGGAAGCATTATATAAATGATGACCATTGCGGCCGTTACGTCCCCTCCCTTCCACTAGGTGTCTGGGTCCTGTTTGCTGTTGTCTTTGTCTTTCAGGCTGTTCATCGTCAGCTGATGAGCCACCTGAACCTGGTGGGAGTGTCTTCTATAACACACACCACCTGAACATGGAGGCTGGTCGCTCCCTCACACACCACCTGAACATGGAGGCTGGTCACTCCCTTGCCCAGCTGGCTGTGTGTCATTGGCTGACACTGCTCTGTATTTGTTTAAGTTAGTTTTGGTCTTAAATACATATATATTTATGTCTTTTCCATCGTCTGGTCTCCCTTTGTGTCGCAGCCTCTGAGCTGTGTTGTAACACCATAATCAAAGGCAAATGTAAATGCAGACAGATAGGGCTGCTGCAGCAGCGCCTCAGCAGCAACACCATGTGTTCTCATGCACAAGGAAGGCAGTGTGGCCCTGGGAAAATATTAGCAACTTTAAATAGATAGTTTCTATGCAACTGACTTTGGTGTGTTAGTTTTCAAACTTTATGACACTTGTAACCTGTAATATTACTTAATTTTAGCCTTAATATTTGAGTATAGCATTATCCTGTTGTGATCAAAGTGGCTGCTGTGCATCAAATGATAACCAGACTCACGCTAAACTCAACACCCTCACCTTGAAACATGACAAACAGGAAGGAGAAGACCAAGTGGATGAAACAAATCTGAAAGACAAAAAAAAACAAGCATGAGGAGAGGAGGTGACAATGATGCGGAGAGTATCAACACAATAGTATCTCAACTGGTGTCTTAACAAGTTGAATTTCAACTTGTGCAGTTTTATCACAACGTTTAAGACCTGCAAAAGTAATTCGGAGCCCCTCAAATAAGGAAAGGAAAGGTCATACACACTGGATGAGCAGAACAACACGGTTTATTCACATCTTTTTAGCCACGGTTATAATGTTGCAACTGTTTAACCAGAGCATTAGTACAAGGTGAACACACACTAAACGGTAAATGAAAGGATTGAAGCAAGAGAGCATTCACTTCTGAACATCTACCAGGCAGGAAGTTGCATTTCTTGAGGTTTTGCACCACATGGCCACTTCTCCTTCCTCCTAAAGCACACAGGCAACATCTCCCACACGCCTCACGCAGCCTGACAAAAAACAGATTCCTACTTTGAATCTCAAACTTTAAAAGATAGACAAATCATAACTGCATTTTTTTTTATTTGTCAAAAATGAGTGATCGAGGCCACACATTGTGTATGCAATCCTCCCACACATGTCTGTGTTGAACTTTGTGGCACTATTGATCAAAATTCAAAAAATAAATAAAAAGTTTGCTCCTGTCACCAATTAAAAAATGGCATTGGAGGATGTGTCAAAACAACTCCTTTTACCGTAATGGAAATCCTGTAGGCCTGAGCGACATACTCGTTCCTCCCCCTCACAACATGTTGCCCCTAGCTTGAAACAAAACACTATAGACAAACAGAAGTAAGCAAAAAAACCTGTCCGATATTGCATGATTTGATAGCAATACAGAGAATAACAGGTAGATACAGCAGAGGCAGGTAGGAGTGACGGATGGAAGTCTGGGCCAGTGGCTCAGTTTGAATCCACCCCTCCAGCAGAAAATGAATCTCGATCTTTGACCTATCCTGGTGGCAGCTCATCCTCCGGGCGTGGAACAGCGTAGCAGGTGAACCTCCGCCGCCATCATGAGCTGCGACAGCTCAGATTAGCAGGTCATGCCAATCTTCATTTCACTCCAGAGCATATGTCAAGATGAGGCCTGTTTCCCCTGGGCTGTACAGGCGTCTTTCCCTTCCCCTAGCATGACCTGCCTGCCTGTTTGTCACATCGAGCACTCTAACTCACTCTCTGTCTGTCTGTCTGTTCATCCGTTTGTCTGTCATCCTCCATCAATCTCTTTTTAGTATGCCTTACCAAAAACACCCCTCGGCCCTCTGATATTTAATCATCCATTCAGTTATGCTTACCTTGGAATCCATCCTGTAAGGTGCCCGAGTCAGAGATTCATCCGTGGTGCTTTCCTCTTCCGTGTGTCACTTGTGAAAGGCTGCTAACCAACCACACCCATGTGCTCACCATCACTACTTCCTGATCCAATTGTCTGAACTCTGTTTCAGTCTTTCAGTCTCTCGCTCACCCACTCTGTCTTGTGGCACGACTTCCTCCTTCTGTAGCTTCCAGTCTTTCACCACCCTCGCTGCCCAGTCTCTCAGCTCGGCAGCTTCTCTTTCTGTAGAGTACACTGCCTTTTATTGTGTGTCTTTGCCTGTCTGTCATTGTGTCGAGCTGTCTTAGTCTTTCTACAAGTTCATGCAATCGTTTCTGACCACAAATCCATGCGTCATTTCATTTGTGGCCATGTTGCTGTCTCACAAACAAAACATGAATGATGTTGTGGTGAAAAACTGTTGCTATACTGAGAAATGCAGTACCTATTGGCTTTTTTGCTTCCTGTTATTGGTGAACAGTTTTATAAAATATCTTCCCCCTGAAAACAGCAACATTGAAGATGTTCTTAAATATGTGTGGCTGAAGAACTGTAATCCTAACATAAAACCATAGAAGAAGCAATTGTATTTATTGAGTACATCTTATTAAAACATAAGGAAAATATTTGTTTTAAACACATCAAACTCATTTAAATATTACCGCAGAAAACATCCACCACTCCATGTCTTTCACATTAAATTGCACATAAGGGTTTTTAACTCACAGTCTTCAACTATTCCTTCAAGGCTGACATATTGGTGTTTGTGTGTGATTTTAACTCAACAGCATTACACAACTGAAGAGGACAAATCTCATTGTTACAGAAGACAAAGCCTTCCATTCATCCACACTAGCAAAGGACAGTCTTTGTCCAGAGAGGACAAAAGCTTGACAGCGTGTACTCACAGCTTGTCACATTTCAAGAAAGCAATTGTAAACGATTTTCTTCAAAGCATCTTTAAATTAAAGGTGTGAAATTCCAAATTCAGAGGAGGGACCGGGGGGGGGGGGGGGGGGGCAGAGTCAAATGTGCTTTTCCTATATGACGGAGAAATGGTCGGCCCTACACTGCCTCTGATTGGTTTGTACTCACTTCCTTCAATAGCCGGATTGGATAATGTAGGAATACCATGACAAGTCAATCAAGGCCGAGTAGGGCGGGTCCCGCCTTCGCCATCCGCTGAAAAAATAATTTGAGGAACTGGAAGGTGTGTGTCAGTTGAAAAATATATGACAATGCTAATCACATTATCACATAATCACATCTGCTGGTACACAGATATGATTAGAAGAACATTCTGTAAACACTCACATGTATAGATTATCATTTGAAGATACATTTAAGACAGTGATTTATGAATGCATGTGAAATGCATGTGTACACTACGTCAGATCAGACTTAATAGTTTTTAATAATACCAGCTTGTTTTTCTTTTTTTTGTCATCTTTATATCCTGTTGGAGTGGGAGTGTGCACACATTTAATTAAGTGCGATGCAGAGAGGGACGTTTGAAATGTGCCTACATATGGAAAAGAAATGCGTAACTGTCAATTGAAAAAGAAAGATATATTGTTCTTATGCTGAATATTATGCCGTGTACCTTTATGAAAAAATACTAAGAGAGTAATGCTTGTCTGGATTTGAATATTGCTTAATAAAGCCTGCACTACTTCAAATAGAGAATAAGGTGGACTATAAGTGTGCATTGCTATAATAATAATACAAAATCCATAACTCAACTTATTTTACTTCCAATATCCTTGGGCTCTATGAGCATATCTACGTTTCTGTGGTTTTATCTTTACTCCAACATTTACATGTGGTCTGGTTGCCGATGGCCAGTCATCAAACTCATCTTTAATTCAAGATGCTCTTTTAGTTGCAATGTGCTCTCAGACAAAATGAACAACTAATTCTTGTTTTCACTTCCTAATTATCTTTTATGGACTATTGTTGTATTTATTCAGTTGTATTCCTTCATCCACATTGGAGGGTAAACTACATCCTCATTACTGACAGCAGGAGAGCACAGCCACACCATGAGTCATGACTGCCAGTAAACTCATGTTCTAATTTGTAAAAACCTGTGGTTACTTTTGATTTGATTTCTATTTAGTTCAAATTATTAGAATCCAAATAATGAGAGCAAAGACAGGGTTTGCAGAGATTTGAGCTAAATTTGAGTCAGCCCCCCCACTGGTAGCACAACCCGTTAGAGTGATAAAGGAGTATTATTCCATTTCTTATTTGTTTTCCAAAAGAAATCGTTCAGGAGAAGGGGTAAAAAGGATGTGAAAACATTGAGAGTGGAGGTAATTAAAGTCTCTTATTTGTTTCTCTTTTGACTTAATTGTGCACTCCTGCAGCCTGAATGATCGAGTTCCCTTGAGATTCTTCTGAGCGCATCATATCAAAACATTCATGAGGCAAGTGAGGAAAAATAGAAGCTGACATAGAGCATTGAGCTGTCAAGCCTGCAGTTTAGCAGATTACTGTTCTTGCCTGAGCCGAAATGATGCTTCATGAACAGGCTTTGGTAGGAACACAGCAGTCATCTTGACAGGAACTTAAACAATTGTTCCGTAATGAGACAAACATACCTTGACAGCTCATGATGGAGAAGAGCGAACCTAATTGAGGGAACACAGCTCTGTGAAACATTGAGATTTATCTCCAGACAGCCAGGACATCGAGGAAGCAGAATGCAAATGTTGTACAAATGTATGGACGACAACAACAACAACAACAACAACCTCCCCAGGATTTAAAGATCAACTCTCTCAGTAAATATTTCCTCTATTTTTACACTAACAACACACACAAAAAGTGATGTGTGAAGGTTGCTCCAGCTAAAGATGAGGCAAACTTCATCCGAAAATGGGGTTTTGAAATTTCTATTGAGGAACAACACATTATATATAAATAAATATATATATATATATATATATATATATATATATATATATATATATATATATATATATATATATATATATATATATATATATATATATATATATATATATATATATATATATATATATATATATGTGTGTCTCATTGGAGACTGTTTCTTATGTGTTGCCTGTGCTGTTTTTTGGGGTTTTGTGTGTGTACTCATGAGACTGATGTGACGAATTGTGTTTGAGGGAAAAGCAGAAGCTGGAAGCAGAAGTAGGATGCAAGCAGAACGGCTCTGTGTACAGATGTAGCCCAGTCACTATTTGCGTAATTTACAAGGCAGCGAGAACCTGAAAGAGCCATGGAAACTTTGAGGAAGGTTTTGGATCTCTGCACAGTGAACATTAAAAGACAGAGTTACACAAATACACAGAGCGCCCGAACCTTGTTATTGTCATCCAGGAAGACGCCGTCTATGTTTTCTAGTGTTCTCTGACTGCCGTGGCTGCATCGGTCTATATATATATATATATATATATATATATATATATATATATATATATATATATACACGAGACAATGATGGCTGTGCCAGTAACATCTTTTTGAATCTCCTCTCAGTGTGGTCGTCCTGAAACCGCAAGGTAGCCGGTTCAATCCCTGGTCTCCCCATAGTTTGCATGTCGTGTTTTTTTTAGTTGCTTCCCGGGCGATTTTCAGCAGCCCACTGCTCCTACATTGCTATGGATGGGTTAAATGCAGAGACCAAATTTCATGTATGTAATATGACAAATAAAGTTTCTTCTTCTTCTAAAAACATGCATTTCTTTCAGTCGTGCTGAATTAGATGTATTTCCAGGAAAGTTGTTGTTTGTTGGAAATGTTTGCCAATTACTTTTCACCTTGCACCCTGAGATAAGATTGTATAATTAGTATAGCTTGTGTAAAGCAACTTTGGTTTTGTAAAGTTTTCTATAAATACACATTTTAATTATTGTAAACTGCAGGCTGTGGCGTGCCACTATACAAAGGACTGTTTTTCTTTTAACTAAAATTCAAAAAAGTAAAGAAAATCAAGTGAAGAGGAGAGTACTTTTTTTTTTTTGCAGGAGTAGCAGCTCAGCCTAACCCCCTTTTCTCTCTCTCTCTCTCTCTCTCTCTCTCTCTCTCACTGTGAGTTGAACTTCAATCCGAAGAGAAAATAGGATTAGAGTCCGGCCCCAGATATGGCTTTACCTCCTGAAGACCTAACCATGCTAAATACCACTCAGTACAATCCCATTGCAGGGATTCCCATGGACTAACTGTGAAGCTCTTTGTATCAGAGATGGGGGTGAACGGCCCACTGTTGTCCGGTTCTCCTCTGGATACGTGTTTGAAAATGTTGACATTGGATTGGGTCAAAAAGGATGCAGTCTGATTGGGCGACACTGTGAGGGGCTGCCCTTCTCCGGGGCGAAAAACAGCTTTGTCAGTCCGTTTTTGTCTCTAACTGACTGATTCATGTCTACCTGCAGGCCAAAGAAAACTAGAACAAGGTTGAAGGTGAAAGAACAAAGCGATGTCCAGGGAGTAACATCACAGAGGGGGAATAAAATTAGCTGGTGGCTGGTTTGAGTTCAAATAAAAAGCACGTAGCATTTTGACAGTCTGGCTTGAGACACAAATCTATATAGTATATATTTTTTAAATCTTTCCGCCATTGTAATTTGCTTCTGTTCAGCTTCTTCGGTTTTCCGTACTTTACTCGTCTGAGGAATGTAAACAACATACACAGAAGGGCTGAGAGTAAAATACTGTATTATATGACATTTTACATCAAGTGTTCCAGCTCCTACAATTGTGACGGGTACATTCAATGTGACTTGTGAGATACACGTTCAAAAGGTTTCATATTAAACATCTGTCCTACAACACTGTACTCAATGGCTACTGTTGAGTCATAAGCCCTGTCATAGTGTATTTGTCTGCTCTGACCTTCTCATTCTAAACTAATTCGCCTCGTAGTTCAAAGGGAAGATCAGAATCTCTCCGCGGTTGTCGAACATCCCTCCCTCTCTCAGCTGCCTGCTGACAGACAGATTGCATCTCAGTTACCATTACTTACGTGACAAAGCTACAGCACATCATCGACCTTTACATATATACTGTATATATTTGTGTATATATATATATATATATATATATATATATATATATATATATATATATATATATATATATATATATATATATATATATATACATTTTCAACCAAATTGTGATATCATCAAATATATAAAATAGGAGCTATCATCTTAGGTTGTTTTCTTTGACAGACCTGATGGTAGGTTGGTCGTCTCCACTCGTTCCTTTGATGAGGCAATCTGTGGTCAAACAAGGACGGAGAGGAAGGAAGAGGGGAAGCCAGGATGTCCCGGTACAGACCCCCGTCTCTCACGTCTTCATACAGATGGCTCCGAGAGTCCACTTGAAGGTGGGTGACACCTCGAAGAGTATATGGAAAAGCATACGCAAAACATGAATAATTGCTTGTGGCTAACAATAAGATAAAGCTAAAAATACTCCCAAGGTTTTTGCCACAAGTGTCCAACAACAACAGATTCAGCCTCCGATTGGCTGGGACTGCAATATGCTTTGGAGATTAGGTGTTTACTGTTGCCTTGTTTACTCTGAGGTATATTTGTGTCTCACCGAGCTGGCGCGTTTCCTCCGGGATTTGACTGAGAGGCGGAATGTAGTCACCGGCGGGGTAATAATACTGGGAACTTTCCTGAAATGAACAAAACAGAGGAAATAGTATCAGATTAGCTTTGACCTTTAGTATTTCAGGTAAATGCCAAAGCCACATGTGTTGGCATCAGTGCAGAGGGGGTTAAAGTGAATTCTTGGAGGACCCGTTCACCCACATTGTTTTATCACATATATATACGTATATATATATATATATATATATATATATATATATATATATATATATATATATATATAGAGAGAGAGAGAGAGAGAGAGAGAGAGAGAGAGAGAGAGAGAGAGAGAGAGAGAGAGAGAGAGAGAGAAAGAAGGCCTATCCGATACAACAGAGATGAATAAACTTGCTGTGAACATTTATTATATATATTAGAACGACTGAAGACAGGCAGAAATCTCTGGGTCAAATACGTTAAAAATGATCTGCATTCAAGGCCAGCTATCATGACAGGGAGCTTAGATATGATGTTTATGGTAATTTAGCCAGACCAACGCTTACTGGTATGTACTGTATTCAATTAGGGGGAAGATAAAGCCTTCCTCCGTGGGGATTTGAGGTTTCATTATAGCACAGGGCTATCTGTTTTCTTCTACCTCGCTCAACAGTTTTCTTCAAGGTTCAAATCCTTGTTGGCCTTTTTAAAGTACAAAATGATAATTTCTCTGAGATCGATGCGCATTTTGAATGCTAATTGTGAGGTATTGATTTGTGTTCCATCTCTATGCACAGCTAAAGGTTCCATTAGTTTATCTATCCATTTTCCCTGTTATGGCTGAATTCTCCACTTCCTCCTCTGTCAGATCCCATCACCTCCTGTCTAACCTCTTTCCTCCCCTCATCTGTTTGCTCAGCCCCTCTGTGTCTCTGCATATTTTCTCAACGGCTCTTTTCTCTCCGTCTCATCCCGCTCTTTCCTTTCTTCCTCCTCTCTCCCACACGTACCGCTGCATAGCTCTCATAGACGTTGCTGTCTGTTTCAGATCCAGAGTCGATGAGGAGGGTGCGCTGGGCCGTAGCGTTGATCTTTTCTCTGCTCTCATACTTGTTTGAGTTGCTTACAGTTGACTGACTGGACCTGCAAGGGAACATCGGATTGTGTGATTAATTGTCTTGATTAATTTTTTTATTTCTTGAACTATGATGCAAAACACTCAGCACACATGGCAACGTTTTTTGCTGCGTGCGTTTATTTCTTAATAACAGTGTTTCATGTGGCGCATTTACAGGTTTATTGAAGGATTGTGGTGCAAGTTTGATGCCACTAATATGAGTAGATATTGACAGAGGCTTGTTGTTTTTGCTTGCCTGGCAGTTTTTATTTGCTGGGTCAGCCAATAGTCAAGATCTTTGACTTCTTAAAGTGGATTGGATGTGTGTCTCTTTATTACTTCGACTGAAGCGCTTTAACTTACCCCCTCTGTTCACTCTTCTTTCCATCCAACACACTGCCCGTTCTCCCCCCTGCTGGGAGAACAGAACAGGAGGAAAGAGGCTTAGTGTTAGGAAGTTAGAACTTGAAGAGAAGAGCATCATCTCATAAGCACTGGAATTGATCGGAGCAAAACAAAAAAAAAGGGCCAGAGAGTGAGAGTGAGAAATATATGTAAAAACCAGAGGGCAGAGGGAGGTGAGGAATGAAACATAAAGATAGAGAGGGAGAACCTGACAGTTAGACTGAAGAGCAAATAGAAAGAGACAGAAGAAGAGATGGAGAGAGGACATAACGCTCGCAAATGAGATAAAAGATATGGACAAAACACAGAAGTGACAGCTTTGAAGGATGAATGTGGCAGGAGGTAGAAGCTCAGACAATAAGCAGAAGGAGAGGAGACAGATAGACAGATAGAAAGAGAGACATGGAGAGATGAGAAGAAAGTGAGAGGCTGAGCTGACAATTGCATCATGGTACTGCAGTAATCTCTTTAGAGCTATGTTGAGGAAGAGGGACATGGAGGAAACACTTTCACATCGGTGGACCAAAAGATCATCATGGTTACCTGTCTGGCCTCGCCTCTTTCTCCATCTCAATCCAAAGAAGCAACCCAGTGAATTCAACACCAGCAGGACTCCAAACACCACTGTGAACACGACTGTCAGTCCCCATGCACCTAGTTTGACAAAATTAGAAACATTATCTCAACGCCTAACAGTGAAAGTAAAAAATGGCTGAGAAAAGGCCCAATTCCTCTATCAATTGTCTTGATTTAAGACTATCAGAGGGCAAGAAGTATGGGTGGGCGCCATGAGAACTGCTACTCTCGTATTGCAAACATTACCAGCCTTGGAGGTGCACACATTAACATGATTTAGCCAGATGAAGCTAGCTGCTGTGCAAACAGAAATTTCCAACTGCCCATAAGAGCTTTTGCTGGAAGTTGTCATAAAGGACTTACTCTGTGGGCCTGGGACATCATCTGTTGGGACTTCTTCTAGGTCTGGCCTCTCTGTAGAGAAAGAGAAGGAATAACATAAACTTACATGCCACACGTCTGCACAATGCACTTATACTCATGTATTATAGATTATCAGATGGTTGTACAGCACAGTCCTTTCGGAGTCAAGCTGGGGTTACTCTAAACTGACCCTTGGTGGTGATGGTCAGTACTGCATTGTTGTCAGCATAGCCGCTCTCTCCCATTGCATTCAGGGCATTGACTGAGAGGTTGTAGGTGGTGCCGGGCCGCAGCCCAGTGACAGTGAAAAAGGTCGCGCTGGGGGGAAACACGTCCATGTAGAGGAAACTGGCTGACTTATGCCAACGGTATCTGTCAAGTACAATTATATTGTCATGCAAAAATGTCATTCTAACCATCATACTGATGACGGCTGTGGCTCAGGATATGAATTGGTTCATCAACTCATGAGAAGATCTGCGGTTGTGCGGTTCAGTCCGCATATCAAAGTGTCCTTGGGCAAAATAAGGGAACCCCGAATTGTTCCCAAATGTGGTGCCATCAGTGTGTGAATGAGCATTATATTATTTATTTATGTATTATTATATTAGATCCATACGAGAGCAGTTTGGCAACTTGCATGGCAGCCTCTGCCATCTGTGTGTGTGTGTGTGTGTGTGTGTGTGTGTGTGTGTGTGTGTGTGTGTGTGTGTGTGTGTGTGTGTGTGTGTGTGTGTGTGTGTGTGAATGGGCTGAATGTCGGCATATAGTGTCAAGCACTTTGAGTGGTCATAAGACTAGAAAGGTGCGATATCAATGCAAGTCCATTTACAATCCTTCCGAGACATCTCACCTGACACGAAATCTTTGCCACAGACCACCATTGAAGCCGGGGACCCAATCCAGAGTGACGGAGTCGTGGGAGACGCCAATTTGGCGAAACAAAGAAGGAGGATCTGGGTGAGCTGATGGGGAAATAAAAAGGAGAAATGTGGAAAACAGCAAACGTGCTCTGGATTTTGTGAGAACACTGAAGAGCAGAACCTTCACTCGACAGGCGGCTATTTGAAAAGGCTTTAGGTGCTAAGAAATGGAGATGTGTGCCATGAGATAGTCAAGTGATTATATCTGCAGACTGAAATAACACCTGAGGCCCTGCATGCCCACAGGAGCGTACCTCTACTACGGCCTCTCTGCTTTGGAGCGGTTATAAATAGACAAATTGATATTACTAAAAGAGTGTTGCAGAGCTGATGCATTCTTGATTGAAATAGAAGAGGAAGAAACATGATTTGAGATATTCTCACATTTCCCATTGGTCGTATTTGTGTTTGAAAACATCATTATTCTTACTATTAGATCTGTGGATCAGATGGACCAGTGTTAACGGTTTGCATGAGAGCAAAACGTATGATTTGTGGGTGGACTTATACATACATATTTTGCCAATATTATGCAAAAAATCTAGTGAAGAAAATTGATAATAATGACTAATGACAAAAAAGAAGAAAAAGATGAAGACAGATGTTCACCCATGATAAAAACCTTTGTTTTAACAGTACATCTCTTCTTAACCACAGTTTAATCTATAGAACATATATTGGCAGCACCAGGTTTGCATTTCATAACAGCGCGCCACTCATCGGCTTTTTCTTAAGGTTGTGCCATGTTGTATGAATGATCAGGGAACATGGGCAGATGGCTGATCCATCTCAGAACAAAGTGGCTGATTTGTCCAATTTATTTGACCGAAGTCATGCAATGAAGGATGTAGCCTCTTGATTATTATCAATATTGTGAATAAAGATCAAAGGAAGCTAACCAGGCCTTCAGTCAGGCACTGCTTCAGTCAGGGTAGTGAAGGGAAAGTGGATTATTTTGCATTTGGAGCATGGAAAAAAAAAGAAGGGTGGTTTTGAGGGCAGAGGGAGAGATAATCAAGGAGAGGAGGAGGAGAGATAGTTGAGCAGCGACGTAAGAAGGGGATGCTCTACTCGTCTCTGGCTCCAGGCTGCAGCCCAGTTTGCCGAGTAAATAATTCCCACTATCAGCTCTACTCATGAGATTCCCGGGCGAAGAGGTCAGCCTTATTTGGATTTTGTCTCCTTCAAATCCAAAAAGCACCATGATGAAAAAAAAAAGAAAGCCTCTCTCTTTCTCTCGAGCTTTAGAACGGTAAGGAAGCATATCAAATCTGTTATCACTGCGTCAGATTAATTATGAATATTCACAGCACTAACACAATGACTGGGGAAAAACAGGGGCAATATTGGATTATATTTTATGGTTTTATAGTAAACATTAAATGTGTCCAATGATGGCTGTGGGCCTTCGCTGAGAGCAGGACTGTGTTGATAATGGCGGCGGTGCAAGGATACACTGGCAGCTTGAAGGCAGAAAAGTCGAAGCATGCCGGGAGAGCAAAGCGTATCACTGCAGCATTATCAGAGTGGTGAAGTACTGCTATGGGCTAAATGATAAGGTAGAGATAGAGGAATGGAGTAAGTTCCTTAAAGGGCTGACACTCAGGAGCAACAGCCCCCTCCAGTTTACTGAATTCTGCATTTTCAATGGCCCTCTTAGACTATTGTAATGTTGCTGGAAAAAGCTGATAAACCTTGGACAAAGCAGCACAGACACAATTATTTTGAGATGCTGCCAAATTAGAACCAAAGGAATAGTTTGTGCTCCACTGCCAACTACGTGATATGCATAAACACTACTGCCGTGTGCTCTAACCACTGACTGATCATTTGCCATTCATTTAAAGATGCAATAGGCGATGCTTGACCACTAAGGAGCAGAAAGAGAGGCCTCCAAGCCATTACTTACACATCTACACATGCACTCCTCTTGTAGCTCGGGTTTACTCCGTGAACTATGTGTCCTTTCATCACTAGACGCTTGACTTTCTTCACAATCCACTCCTTGAGTTTTTGTTTTTAGTGTGTTGATGAAAACGCGGTAATGAGAATGGTCTTATCTGGAGCCAGTGTTTTATTTGTCCATTCTGGGCTACTGTAGAAACATGGCGGCCGGCTCAGTGATGACGATATGTAAATCCAAAAGGCTCATTCTAAGGTAACACAAACCCAATTATCCTTATTTTCAGGTGATTATACACTTAAGAACACATACTTATTAATATGATCCCAATTATTCTAATATAACCATATTTAATTGCTAATTGTCTATAGAAAACGATGTGTCCCTGAATTTAGTGATTTTGAATCTATACTGAAGTGTTCCTTAACTGAAATGAGCAAATTCTCTCTCATCTGAAGCTAAATGAACTATTCAAAACCCTATTGAATTATCCGATAAATGCATTTCTACAACACTGAGACAGGTTTCTTTTTCAGAGGTACACGGCTACAACCTCAGTCACCCAGAGACACACACCCATACACACAGAAACCATAAATATACAAGGATGAAGTACTTGTGCTGACGAGCTGGATGTCTAGCGTGTCTTCCCCAAGTGAGTTGCGAGCAGTGCAGGTGAAGATAGCGTAGTCCAGAGCTGCACTCACATTTACAACTCTGACTGTGCTGGTGTGGAAGGAGCCCTCCCTCACAGTCTGCTCCTCATACCTGCAGCATGCACGTCCACAAACACACACCCACCGCAAGAAAGAGATAAATCCTGAGAATGCAGACAGCGGGGATTGTGATGTCCTGCGGATTGCACTAAGTCTCCCAATTTCACACATCAAAGAAGCATTAAACAGGTATTTGCATAGTGAAAAGCAAGGTGTAAAATGCAATAAATCTGGATTCAGTGGTGAAATAGCAAGAAATAGCTAAATAATATATTATATGAATAGAAAATTGAATCTAATTGTGAGGATTCATCAATATGTAACCACATGCTGATAGTAGCACCGGAGTTAATATAAGTGCTGCAGGGATGCATTTTTTTCTGGCCAACCCTGGAAGTTAGCGTCTCACTGGTTATCCTTAAAAAAAAGAGCGATTTTTACATTGGATTTTGGATAATTACAGAACATAAGCTCTGTAGCAAACACATGTTTATGTTGTTTTCACACGTTTTGTTCAGCAAGATAATCTTCACAAATAAAAAAACATTGACATAATTTTTGAAGCGTGACTGCAATGTTAGGCTAGAACATTATCACAACAAGGCTGTAAAGGAGGCCCAATCGGCATGACGCTCTGTAGTCTCATTTAACCACTTGGTAGCAACCGCCTTTTTATATTATATGTAAAACGACATTTATTGAAAGATTTTCTTTGCTAGAACAAAACACAAAAATCTCTTAAACTTGCGTTGACCACAGACCTTATTTCAGGCATCTAACTGAATCAAACCATTAAATAACACCATTGACCTCAAGTGCAATGTTACAGACTCGATTTGGGGTTTTAAGGACTCATTCCTGCAGCACTCTAAAGTGAAAAAAAAAACAACATAATGAATATTCTTTGACCTGGGGTTTGCAAAGTCCATGCGTAAACCTTTCTTTTCCCAAGAGAAGTCGACACGAGGAATGCCTTGTGCCCGACACACTACCTCAGCTGTAGAAGTCCCATCTCCTCTACTTGCTACCTTCCTCCACTGGACTCCTTTCTGAATCTCTGGTTGGACTTCACAAGACAAAAAGGGCATAATGGTTATTTATGCAGAAACACAATGTCACAACAATGTATGTCACAATGCACAAGTAAATGTGTTACATGTGCATGTAACTCTCCCTGTATCTGTTGTTCCCTTCTGATACTGAGAATAAATACTATACAAACTCACATTGCACTACCAGCTGCACATCTACAGTGGCAGGGGGCGCTATGCCATTATTGGCCATGCACTGGTAAAAACCAGCATGATCCCGAGTAACATCATGGATGGTCAGAAGGCCATATTTGTCTTCCTGGGCCTCCTGTTCCAGCTCCACCTCCCCTTCTCCCTGTGGAAGACAAAGTGAGGGGGGATTAACGGCAGACAGCAGCTCTCCCTCAAAACCCCACTCCCTTCCTCCTGGGTGAGGGCTCGGGTAGAGGAGGCTGTGCGAGAGCAAGGCAGGCAGGTTGACAGTGAGGGAGGGTTGGGCAGGAAACCATCAGGGCTTGAAGTGAGGCTGGGAGGACAGAGGACAGAGAAAGATAATGCCAAGGGTTGGAGAGCTTCAGGGGAAGAGAAAAGGAGGGGCTGTGCAGGTTGAAAGCGGGACACACACACTGCCAAAGGGGTGGGTTAGACCGGAGAGGGCATCAGTAGATACAGAGACCACGCCACATTGACGAATGTGCCCTTTAGTCATGCAGCAGTAATGAAAGCTATTTTTCTGGATTTGGGCTGTGTGGAGCCGGGAGAGGTGGGGTGGAAGGATAGTTAGAGCCGGTGAAAAATGGTGCATCTGCGCATTTAGAAAGGCCAGTGATAAACAGTAGGAACAGATCAAATAATAGAAAGCAAGCCAAATAAATGAAAGATAATTCAGGGGATGACTGTGTTTTCTCAGTATACGTAGCCACGCTCTCACCAGCCAATTCCAGGAGAACATGTCTGATATAATGGGGTTGGCATCTGCCACACATATCAGGTCTGCTGTTTCCCCCAGGTTCACGACCACGGGATCTTTCTGTGCCTTAACACTGGCAGCATCTGAGGGTAAGAAAAGAGTACAAGGCTAAGGCACGACCAAAGGTTAAAATGCCAACTCGGGACAAATCATTTGCCAACCCATTAAACAGGCACGCTGCATTGCTATAATTACGGTTACACTTTTTCGCCTTTGAACTTGTTCATAACCCTGTCTCATTGGCTTCTGTGTTTCACACGATGCCATTAACCTCTCAATATGTTAGGGGATTACACATGCTTCTGCAACCAAACTGAGAATTGCTCATTTGACCCAGAAGGCCCTCTCAACTGAATGCACAGTCCCATGTTGACAATGACAGACTGACCAGTTCCCTTTTCTTCATTAAGTCCTCTCTCCTTCCTGATTGCATGTTCCTCTTCTTGTCAATATTCGCCTCTAACTCACAAGCTTTCTATACTTCCCATGGGTGCCGTGTACTTGCAACAATAAGACCATTAGTGCCCACTTGTCGAAACTTATGTTCACACTTGAGGAACAGTGGTGGGAAACACTAGAGAGACGCAGACTTCTGAGTTGGTGAGATCCACCCATGTTGGCCTGCTAACCGAGACCGACATTGTAAAGTGGGCTACACCGCCACCCATAAAAGCTACTACAATCCTACATACATAATGAATATCTACAACTGTCAAGCCCAGTCGGATCAGGGCGGCAGAATCCATTAGGCTTGTACCATGGGCTTTGGTGAAGCAGGCAGACCTACATTTCCAACACTTCCATTATTAAATCATCAGTATCGGGGCAGAGGGCCTGGAGCTGGAGGCTGGGCCTCGGGCAGCAGTGGAGATGTACGGCCTAGCATGGAGGCCTAATGAATGTGGCATGTGTGAGGGGTTGGGGCTGAAAGTCAATGCTGATATGTGCCAGTGTGTGTGGATGAACTGAAAGTTCTGATACTTGGCAGCTTTAGACAATTTCAAAAAGATGTATGAAGCCAACACATTCAAATCCAATGGACAAAATGAGTAATTATATGCAACAAAAAACCTGCCCATTCTCTGTAAAGGTAGAAGGCTATTCCACAGAGATAAATGATGCGGTTCACTTGTGACTGACAGCGCCCAAAGGTATACCTGCAAATCTAGCACGATGTAAAAAAAGAGTGATAAATCATGAATGGAAGTAAAATAATGGATTTTATCTCATTTTCTATTTAGTTCATGTTTCCTCTTGTATGTATGTGCTTTGGGGTCCTTAAATGAATCCACAGGAATGATTGTCAATAATTAAACTTGCTTTTAAAGGTAACTCTAATTGGTTATCAAAGCACTTGGAGAAAAATGCAGTCCTGGCGCAGCTGCCACCTATCTCATCTTTAATATGTGAAAAGTAATCTACAGGTATGGGTATCCAAAAGATTACTTGTAGTTATTACTTTGAATGTTTAAATTGTTTTGTTTTCACGATCCCCTCGAACACTGCCTTCAACCTAAAATACAAAACACTCTGAACATGTGTGTGGCCATAAGGATGCATGTCGGTCCTTACACTGAACGTCCAGCATGATGGAGATTTGGTTGACACCCTCGTCATTTGTACACTTGATTTTGTAAACTCCGGCATCTCTCCTCGTCACATTCTTGATCTCCAGTGAATTCTCATCTGGCCAGTTGTAGCGCAGATACCCCTCTTTCCAAAAACAATGGAAAAAACACACACACACGCAGAAAAACACACATGCAAAACAACGGTAAATTAGGCATTCATTACACGCTCATCAGCTGTGTGTCCTCTGGCCATTGGTCTCTAAGTGACATCTAATCCTGCATTATTGATTGGCCTGGCTGGATTCCCACATCAAGCCAACAATAGGCTGCGTGAGAGACACCTCCTGTACCACAGGAGTCAAAATGTAATAGGTAGGTTTAGATACAGCCATGTTACGGTGGGGGCTGTGTATGATAGAGCTAACAGAGTGAACAGAGAAAGAGCGTGGGTGCAGCAGGGCCCTGATGACACCGGCCTGGAGGAGAAGCCAGGTTTAGAACCGTTGTGTTGTATTCAGGGAGACAGCAAACCTCATTTAGACTGCATACATTAGAGCCATAATGAGAATCACATTTGGCAGGGTCCCATGCTGGCTAACCTGTCATGTTTTATTCAGACCCTGAATGGCAGAGCTGAGTGCTTACTTGCTGGCTCAGCTCAACTAGGACCTGGTTTATAGAGCCATCACACAGCCCTGGATCACCTTTGACCAGCTTCTCCCTGTGGTGCAACCAAATGCAGGAGACCTCCTCTGGGTTAGCTGAGACCATCAGTGGGATGGTTGCCATGTCATCCTCCACCACCTGGACCTGCGCTGGCTGCTGTGGGCTGAACTCTGGTGGGTCTGACACAGAAACAAGCAAGCAGATTCAGCTACACTAAGTGGGATTTACTCCAAAAATACATGTGCAGAGGCATGAATGCTAACTCCGGTACACGGAGTGACAAGAACCAGCCAAAGAGAATACAAAGACACACAAAACATGTTGAGCATGAAAGCAGAAAGAGACACTAATGAGAGTCAAACCAGTAGAAAGTCGACATCCCACCAATAAATCCAGATCCAACCAACTTCACATACTTAGACGACGGGGGAGTGAGGCAACGCTCGCGTGAGAGGGACAGGCATTAAAACAACGAGTGACAGTACTGTTGTCCAACTGCAGCTCCGCACAAACACACAGTGACATTCCTTCATGCTCATACACAGTACCGAGCTTTGAAGCAGCGGCTGGCTGCTGCCTGTGAAATGGCATCAAAGACAAACATGGCCATGCAGCAAAGCAAATGCACAATTAGGACACACTGCCACAGAGCTCAGCAGAACCGCAAATCGCAACAAAAGGTTTCTAGTAAACAAAAAAAAAACACACACATACGATAAGCTGACATTTCTGTGCAAAAGTACACCGGTAAAGCGGCTTACACCATCATACATCATCATTATGCATCGTTTAAGGTTTTATGCAAACCACATCTCTTGGTCAAACGCCAAGATGAAAGGAGCAAACAGACCAAGAAAGAAAGAAACGCACAAAAGCGATGCACCTTCTACTTACAAAGCACATTGAGTTTGAAGAACGTGTTCGCCCCCTCCGCCAGCACAGGGCTGGAGGCCTGGCAAATGACCCTCTGGTTGTGATGCCGTGAGCTCAGATTCAGGGAGAGAGAACTGTGCACTGATACGCCACCAAACTGAGCACCCCTGGGTGGCTGCTCCACTCCCTGGAAGCTAGCACACAAATTGCATTCAGCTCAAACTAATCAACGGGAGAGTTCAAGTTCACCTCAATCAGACTCATTATGACACAACATGATCCATAGTGTGTCGATATCAACATGTGTCAATGTCTGCAACGGGGCTTTCCTCACACTGCCTTGCCAAACCTGAGGGCACCCAAGCTCCAGGAGATGCTGGCCTTGGGGTTACTGCTTCCAGACTGGCACTCCAGAGTCAACATCTGGCCCCGACGTAGCTCCTCCTGTTTGGTTGAAATCTTCATACTTACTGCTGTAACTAGAGAACAATGGCAAAAACAAGAAAACACAATCTTAACTCAGAGACAATATGAAGTTGATCTGTGTGAATGGGTTCATATCAAATCCATTTATCTGACATACACACAGCTCTGCCTGTGTGTATGTGTTAGATCTCCTGTCTAACTCACAGTGAACCATGAGACGAGTGTGTGCAGAGATAGTCTTCTTTGCCTTATTCGTGGCATCGCAGCGGTAGGCGGCCATGTTGTCACTCGCCGTCAGGACCAGGACCAGTTCTCGCGCCACACCTCGATCAAAGGACGTCTGCCTCAGTGCATGGGGCACAGCCTTTCCATTCTAAAACAGAGGGAAGGGTTTTTACACAGAGAGGTGTTTGCACAACACACATACAGGCAGACAGAGCACACTAACCTTGAACCAAGTCAGAGTCCCAGTGGGATTCCCGCCAGTTGAGAAGCAGATGAGACGGACCGTGGTCCCTGAACGGAGGGGGACATCTTGAGGGGGAGTGTCGAGCCATACCTTTTGAGGGGGATCTGGTATAAAAGGATCAACAAGAGTTTGACATATATTCAATATTTTTTAAAGATGTGAGTCCCATTTGGTTACCATACTGCATTTAGAGACCATCACTGACTTCTGAAAAAAGTTTTTCATACATATTTGGATTTGAGGAACATTTCCTCAAAACACAAATATGACAAAAAGGGCCCATGGAAATATTTGCCCTTTCTGTGTCAAGAACTATAATAGCCAAGAGCTACATTTTTCCCTTTTGCATCTCTTAAAATGTAGTTATTTAATTAATTGTCATAAAAAATGGAAAATTAAATGGACCCCTCCTGAACCTTCATGAACATGTATTTTGATCAAAGTGGTACCAAACCAAAACTTCCTTCTCTTTGGTGATTTTCAATGCTGGTTATGTCTACCAAAAATGAACATTTAAAGCAACTACACGTTTGCTTACTCACAATAGACGTTAAGTGTGACGATCTGGGTCTTGGAGAAGTGTGTGCCCTTGTTGAAAGCCTCACAGGTGAGTTTCAGCCCATCCTCCTTCCGGGAGACTGTGTGGGTCATGTTGGACATGGTTGTCATCCCACCATTGTCTCCCTGCAGACACAACGCGCACATGACAGTTCAGTCTGGGGACAGACACCCTTTGTCTCTGGCATTCTCAGTCTTATATATATATATATAGAGAGAAAATCTGGAAGAAAAACAACCCACAATGGCTTGTCTTTGCGAATACAGATGGCAAATTAGCTGCTGTAATGACGGATGTTGTGCACGGCCTCTGATAAATAAGCATATTCATCTGACTCTCCTGCTTTGCATACTGTTATAAATTGGGCAAAGCACCATTTTGCACCTGCCTGATAGTGGTCATGCCTGTGCAGCACATCTGGTTATTAAAGCCATTATTGTGTCGATTACTGTAAAAGCCACAGTCAGAAAGACTAACAAAGACACTGGACAGGAGTGTCAGTCTTCATTAACCTCACACTGTTTCAGATGCATTAAAGCTCACACACAGCACACTGAGTGCCTTGTGTAAGATCAAATGAAAATGCTGCTGCCAGATGAATATAGAGCTTGTTTAATAACGCTCATCTTCTGTGTCAGCTTTTATTCACTTTGATCTTATTAACATACACAAAAGAGGGGAAGAGTAGCAGAATACTCTTTTTAGAATCGGCTGCGGATTCATTTGCAAAGCCGCAGCAGGTCTACTCTGACACAATGCTCATGGTCGTAGCGCTTTCTTTCATCTAGAAAGGTTTACGAGGTCACATTTCCTTTAGAAAATGTTATTTTAATTTACTGGGATGTTTTTTTGTTTTTTTGTACAGGTTTTGTTGGTACCCGAAAGACAAGCTTGACTGAGGGGCAATGCTTTAGCATCGTGTTCACACAAAAAAGAAATAAAAAAATACCCTTTTCAGTTTTCTCTTTAAACCAACCAGCATGGTCACCATTACATCTCAATGTGTACACTGGCTCTTTTTTTTCTCCTGTCTGCTGGCTTAGACAGATAGACTTCAACCTTGACTTGTTGTGTGATGTGTAGTCCCACCTCTTCCGTAGCTGCATCAGTGGTGTTGAGCTCCTTGTAGCCTAGCCACCAGCGAATCTGGACAGGCGGATTACTGGAGGTGGCATAGCAGCTCAGCTTCAAATCCTGCCCCTCAACAGCTGTGAACGAACCCCGCAGAGTCACCTCTGCGGGCTCGACTGTTGTACACGCACACACACAGGGAGGCAAACACACAAAGACGAGTCAGTAAAAATATTGCCCATGAATAGTACATTCAACAGCTACCTATTCTGATCACAGTGGCAGTGCAACTATTTTTGGATGTGAAACGTAGAGATGTATCAAGGGGTGGGAAGGAAAATCACTTTGAGTGGCAACTTGTTTTCTCAGGAGGTTTTCAATGTGGTTTCTAAAGTCTGCTTCGGTTTAACCACAGGGGGAGACGGGGTACAATAGCTGCAGGCAAAGTGATGCAGCTGCATAAAGCCTTCAGGGAAATACAGAGAATGGGGACTGTGCTGGCAGACATGGAGAAGGAGGGGTCACGTATGTAAATCTTTATACCCATGTGTGTCTATCCCACATGAATTGTTGATTGTTGATTGTTGAAATTAAGCCGGTGCCACGAGGTAAAAGAGTCATATTCACATTTCACCAGTGATGTTTTTTCTGTGCCCTCCAGCTTTTGCCAGTGCCTGGAGCGCAGTCAGGCAGTCAGCAGCTCATTTTCAACATCCCTGTATAGAAGGCATGAGGCATGGCACAAGGGTCTATTGGGGGCCTTGTGAGGATGGGAGGGGCAATGGAGTAACTTCAGCCACCTTTACATGAAATGATCAAAAGAGTTCTGCAAGGACCTAATTTATAAGCATACTCACATAAAACAGGTGCATCAACCACAAAGGATTTAAAGCTCTGACTTGGCATTGTCTGGCTCTGTAGTGGAAATCAGGCCATTGTTAGACTCAATGCACCACGGCTGCTGAATATTAATTCTGTATTTGTTTTATTGCTGCTGAAACAAACATTTTATATTCGGAGCGAAGATTATAATCTATTAACCATGGGCGTTACTATCGCACAAAGTGTCGGCTTTACCGCCTCAGGATTGTGCATTGAAGCAATTCAGCTGAATTAGTGCAGCAGCTATGAAAGAGCATGCATTGATACTCATCTGGAGGCAGACAGAAATATGGGCTGCAGCCATAACAACCATTAGTTTCATTAATGATATTAGCACTAAAAATTATGCTGGGACAGCAAAAGAGTTGGTTTTGGAGGTAAGACTCTTTTTTTTTATATATTCCTTTGCCTCATGTCCATATTCTAAATTATCCATTGCTGCAAGTCCTGCCAGGGCTTCAGCGTCGTGCACTATATTGAGCACTATTTTTACTCACAGAGCACAGTGATTTTGCGGCTGACAGACAGAGGGGACAGGGACACCAGATTGACACTTTCACAGCAAAGCACTGCCTGGTTGTCTGCAGGGCTGATCTTCAAGTTGAGGACGCTTCTGGACTTCTGCACTAAAACATCTGCTTCCCAAGTCATGGACAGAACTCCTCCATTCTGACACACAGAGGAAAGCATGAAATTCGAAAAAAGGGCAACATTAAGAATATGTTTTGAATAATTGCACTGTCCCCATATGGCGCAGTTAATTAAGTACAGAGGCTGCAAATATTGTGATACTTAGACTGCAAGTTGTAAAGCAGTAAAATCTCTAATTTTGTCAGTGTGACAGTGTGTTACAAAGCCTCCTTCCAAGATGGTGCTGGAGATTTACCTTGGTCCATTGGAGAGAGGAGAGAGGATTTCCACCATGAGACACACACTCCAACACAAGCATTCTTCCCGCTTTGACTTCCTCTCTTTCCAGACCCACGATAACTGGAGGCTGAGGTGGGACTGCCAGGAAACGAGAGACAGAAATGAAAATGGACTTGACAAAAGAGAAATGGCAGAGAGGGCGAGAGAAAACGGAAGAGAAAAGGGTGAGGGAAAATAAATGGATGTAACTCAGGGTAACAGGGATGGAGCTTGATAGGATGACATAAAAAAAGAAACTGCTGTGCAATGAGAACACTCTTGGCAATTGAGTAGGAAACATCCATATTTGTTGAGACAGGGCCAATAAATTGGGCACATTCAACATGACTGTGGGATAAGAGGTCCAGATCTGATGAAAGTATTAAGGATTAAGGGAGCAGTGAGCTGAATCAAGTCCATAAAGCAAAAATAACAGATGTTCAAACAGTAATAAGGCAACGTGAAATATGAATAAATTCCAGGCCCCTTGAATAAAATATATGCAGTAAATAGAGGACAGGCCTTTGTTATTGCCGCAATCAGTCTCAGAGAGCAGGCTGCAGACCCTGGGCCAGCGTGACAAATTGCCACCTTGCTAATAATCCGGCTGGCGGAAAATGGCCACCGCGCTGGCTTTGATGGGCTGGCATGCTGAGTAAGACTGCAGTGGTGGTCCCAAGTTCTGCAACATTAGCACTTAGCACGGAGCCCATGTTGTTTAATACAGAGCAGGCCGACAAAGAGGAAGGGAGGAGTGCTCACGGTTATTGGTGGTTGTTAAAACAGCGGCATCGGCGTCTAATGTGGAGGAGTATAGATAGAGACAGCATTAAGGTGTCTAGTCAGCCCGTGGATAATACGGCCGCTGAGGTGGAGGGAGCGCTCGCTGCTGAAGGTGTCAGCAGCCCTGCTCCACTTTAATCAACAACATGATTTAGGCCTGGGAGAAGCAGGTGGGTAGACTCTTAGGCCTAAACTATCAATTACCTTAACTGATCGACAGAGAAGAAAATACTAAACCAACTGTAGAGAACAGTAACTGCGGTGAAGCAACAATGGCTTTCATTGTTGCTGCACCGCATATAAGAGGGAGGAAAAGAGGAGGAGGGGGGGAAGCCAAACGCAATGAGACCGAGAGACAGCATGTGTCAGCTCACCTTTGTATGCTGCAGTAATCATTTTATTATATAATGTTGCACGGGTTGTGATAATAACATGAAAGAAAAAGCAACAGAAATTGCCTCCCCTTCTGCCTCAGTGGGTTCTAAATTTAATTTGAGCTGATGAGCACAAAAGTTGCTGGGTTAGTTCTGCAGGATTCATTATTATTAACTGTGGTGGCTTTATTTTCCCTTATTAGTTATTAAAATGTTTAAAAAAATGCAGTACTTGAAGCCTCACGGAAACTATCCATCTCAGTTTGTCTAATAAGTGGTTTATGTGTTTTGGTTAACATTGGGGAAATAAGAATAAGAGTATAGGTAATTACAAGATTACAGAATAATACATTACATCTAAAATAAACTCATTCAAATGTGTTCGCAGGGTTGGTGTTTGATTCTACGCTGCTAGCCGCCACTGTGCGAGACGCTCATATCAATCTCTGGCCACCAGGGGCAGCCTTGTGAACAGGAGGCAGTCACACTCGTGTGTGAGTTTGCCTTCAGGTCGAATGTTTCTCCTTGGACCACTAACACAGACTGAGTGCACAAGGCCGGATACCCTTGGGCCTCCCTGAGGTAGGCTTCCTGTGTGGATGAATGTGTTTGTACACTGTGTTTCTTATTTAAAGAGAGGGGGTGTTGACTGTCAGTTTACAGACAGGTTGAGACACTCACAGTACACGCTCATGGTCATTGTGGTCTCCACAGGCCGGAAAAGGGCGGGGCTCATGGCATGACATGCCAGCTGCCTCCCGTTATCAGTGCTGAGAGCGGTGACCCTTCAGGAGGTAGCAGAAAGACAAACAAAATGAGAAGGATAAAAGACAAAAAGTATATTAAGACACACAAAGTGCTAAAACTCAGGAAGTAAAAGTCCCAAAACATTAATACAAATCCCACGTAGGTAAAAGTATTATCAGTAAAATGTGCTTACTGTATATATCAAAGTGTAAGTACTTGCTAGATTGTAAACACTGGTGCACCAATGTGCATGCAGCATTATAATGTAGCTGGTCGAGGTGGAGCTCGTTTTCACTACTTTATATACAGTTTGGTAGTTTAGTCTAGTGGTTCCCAATCTAGGAGTCACAAAATACGTCCGAGGGGTCATGTGATGATTAATGGGGTAGAACAGAAAAGAAAAGAAAAGTTCTGGTCCACAAATGTGTAGTCGTTTTTTTTTTTTTATTCGGCATTCGTCCCTTATTGGATAGCGATAGCTTGGAGAGAAACAGGAAAGGCCGAGGGGAGAGAGAAGGGATAACATGCAGCAAAGGGTCGGAATCAAAGCCGGGTCGCTGCAGTAATGACTGCACGCTCTAACATTAAAGCTACCAGTAGTCATTGTTCTGACTTATGTCTTCACTTTTGATGAAATATTGGATAGTTCGGAAAAAATAAAAAAATATAAATTGAACCATCTAATGAGATTAGAAGGAAACGGTCTCTTTGGGGTAACTACTAAAAGCCGCAGCATCTAAAAGGTGACAGTAAGCCTCAACTTACCCTTAGTTTGTATTTTTAAGGGGTTACACCCAAAAAAATGTACAACCACTTATCTTTAAGGTGTTGTAATTTATCGGCTTATCATGTGTTTTTTCTTAATTTGAATAGTATCTCATAACAATAGGCGTCAGATAGTCAAAACTGAAGAATGTAGTGTAATATTTACTTTTGAAATGAAGTTAAGTAGTAAAAAGCATAACATGGAAATATTCAAGTAAAGTACTCAGAGTGACGTACATCGAAAGATCCAGCATGGAGTGGATTTATTCCGGCCTAGTTTACTTTCTCAGTTCCCGTCTTCTATATCAAATTATACTACAATGTCAACCGTAACAATCACACATGGCCCACTGCTGTGCACGCTCAGTGTGAATATGAGGAAGGCGCATCAATATTGCTTAAGACCTTGGCTGTTCTGCAATAGAGCTGAACAACACTGCAGCTCCTCAGTACCAATGTTATCTCAGGATATGACAAGAGGTTATTATCTTTGACACAGAGGAGACTAGCAGGATTAAAGTAATCTATTGCCCTGTTTAATGTATAGGCACCTGGCGAACCGGCGAGGATCGGATCTGTCTCGCTGTCGGAATGTAATTTTGTGCATTTGACAGAAGCTAATTCAATCGCACAGTGCCAAGGAACAGCTCGCTGTGTGCAGAAATTCATTGTACTCGCTAAGACAGAAGGAGAATATACGAGCGGGGGTGAAAACAAGGGAAACAAAAAACAAAAGACAGACTTGGAGAGATTGAGCAAGTTGGTGAAGAGAATGCGTCTGGCAGGCGGGCCGACACATACGTTACTTCAGCACGCGTGTTCAGGAGCTTATCCTCTGAGCCAGACATGGTGGAAGACTCTGCACCTGTCAGCTCGACTCCATCTACGAGACACAATGGGGGGGAGGATCACCAAAAAAAAAGGAGAATACTGTGTGTAAATGTGTTCACGTGAAACCAAGACATCAGTATTATTCTCGTGTGGAAAGGTAAATATGATGAACATGTGCTCTGTTCTGTGTGTATAGTGTTTATCAATTTGTACAGTAACAGTCTTCTTACTGAAATCAAATCAGTGCTGAGATTACAAAATGAGAAAAACTAAGTTACATTTGACTGAACACAATAAAGATGTACGGTACAAATTCACACCCACAGAGAACAATAGAACATCTCTCCGTCTCTGTAATATATATTTAGGTGGGACGGGGGAGCAAAAGGCAAAAGGCAACAAAAAAAAATGGAAATATTGCAGTTGTTTCTGTAAACAGCTGTGAACTTGGATACATTCTCTGGATGTGCAATTTGAAAGTCAGTGGAAATTGCAAATTCAAATGTTTAGGCGATTTCCTCCCACACAGAGCTTCCTTTCAAATCTGCTCTTCGAAACGAGAGATTTTTACATATCTCTAAATATTCAGGTTGTAACCTATAGAGATCACAGAATGTAGAGTATCAGAAAGGCTGTTGCCCTTCTGTTCTAAGCTGTCAAGTTGACTATCTCTGTCACATTTAGTGCTGTTGAACAGGGTGACTCACCTTTAAATAGTGTGATTTCAGCCACGGGCTTTGCGTCAGGCGCTATACAGGCGACGGCGTATTTCTCCCCTGCCACCCAAGGTGTTTCCATGTCCACCTCAAAGTATGGCTTGGACGGAGGAACTGAATGAGAGAAACAACAGCTCCAGTTTAATATTTATCACATCATTAACCTAATATTGAACACACTAATCTTTGGTTCGGGGAAGCAAGCGCTATCACAGATGGATATTAGCTTATGCAATGATTGGATAATAAGCGCTCGCAACATTTGGGAGAGACTTGAATGTCACAACGTCAGCTTTTGAGTGATTTAGTACAACAAGGTTGCCTGTGCTGTTGAGTTTGAATACAAATTGTGGACAAGAAGGGATGAAATAGTGATGCAACCGATCTCGTGCTAATGTATCACAGCAAACAGCAAACACTTCTCTTCTCAGATCACCCCCAAGCTAAATTTGTGCTTTTTGGACTGATCAAAGCAGTCTCCACTTCTCCACTGTTCTAGTCTACAATCCTTTTATCTGACCATAAATAGGAGGAAAAAACAAACAGATTTTAAACACAAGGGACCAGAAATTGTTTGGCAGTAAATTAGGAAATCTGTCACCAACTCACTATCAAAGAGACTTCTGTGAGTCACTCTTCACCAAGACTACAGAAACCTATTGTGCCAGCTTTTAGCGAGTGGGTGAGCCAGTAGAATTACAAACTATGGTTACTGTTAAGGTTGTTTTCTTTCATCAGAGATCAAGTGCAAAGGCTGCCTGAGTTCAGAGACAGAACGGGGAATTGGAAAGTACAGGATGGATAGCTGTGTGTGTGTGAGAGAGACATGAAAGACAGGCAGAGGAGTAAAGAGATATGGCAGGAATAAAAAGTGAGTGTAAGACAAGCTGCAGAAGAGAGCAGAGGCAGGAGGAGGATAGCTGCTGCTGAATTCTGAGGCAAATCCACGGCTAATGTGTGTGTAAACGGCTGGACCGCAACCAAACCAGTCAGCCGTTCAGCTCCTCTCCATCTCTTTGGCACATGCAATCAATTCACGGCCACTAGGAGGAGCTGTTGCTGTGTGCAGAGTCGCCCATTGACTCCAGTCTGCTATTGAGACAGATGAGATGTGGCTGCAGCTTCAAACTGATTTAAAAGAAGCAATTGAATCTGTGCGGACTGTGATGGGTTACCCAGAGCACTGCAGAGGCGCACGCTGCAATAATGAGATGCATTTGTTTGTTTCCCCCCCCCCCCCCTCTTCCCCGAGAAGATGACTGGGCCATGCATCTATTGACAGCCCCTGCACTCTCAATCTACTAAGGCCCGCACGATTCAACATAGGTGCATCACTTGTTGTGCTAGAGTAGTGTCTGGCAGCCGAACAAATCCTGGAAAAAGAAGAATGATATGTTAGCAAATGAGCCAGCCCTGGTATCTAATTTTCTCCTCGCTCGCTCATGCTGGCCCCGCTCCTCTTATCTCTCATTCGCTCCATCATCCCTCTCGAGCAGCCCACCCCTCTCTCCCCGCGCTATCCTTCTTGACCACTGCAGTTAAACTGCAGATGTGAGGAGGAAGGTGTGTCCCAGTCATCCATCACATCTGCAAACCATGTGACCCAATAAGCCCAGTCAGGAAGAACATTTGTACAAATGTAATAGCATGTGTGGACAACAACAAAACACTCTCTGTTCAATTTACTCAACATGCACTCAGAGCAACAACAAAAAAACAGACAGCAAACAAGCTGTTCTTTAAATTAACTCTTTCTGCCCCTTCTTTGTCTAATTGCCTGTCGGCTTTGCTATTTTGCCTCCCTGTCTCTCTCTCTCTCTCTCTCTCTGCTTTATAGTCCCATCGCTCTTATTAAGGTACATATATGAAGGCAATAATAGATAGGCACGCAAAGAGTTGCTCCTGCCTTTCAGAAGAGAAACAGTGAGCCGCAAAATTCGATTCATTAGACAAATACAGACGGATGGATGGATAAGGCAGATAAGGAGCAGATTAGCAGACACACATCAATATGCATATCCACCTATCGTTCTCTCTCGTTCACATACAGATGCACACGCGCTCTTTCCTCCTTTGCACACAAACACCCAACAATGAACCCAAGTCTACAGCGCGCGCAGATTTGCATGCACAAACACACTGACACAGGCGAGTGAGTGAGCAGACAAGCCACATTCATCTCACTTCCATCTAAAAACAGGCGCCAGTGTGTGCACACTGTCTAACATGTGATACCACGCTGATTCTTTTGAAAATATTGGAGAGGGCCCGCAGGATAGAACAGTCTCTAAAAAGCTTATTATGCTGAATTAGGAAAATATTAGAGACCAGAAGATCCGACTTTTTAAAATCACATGGGCACAACTCATCAGTTTTATCTCTGGAAGACAAAGATTGGCATGCACAAGGGTATATTTTTATACTCGTATGTGCACACACACACACACACACACACACACACACACACACACACACACACACACACACACACACACACACACACACACACACCGTAGGTCTCAGGTGTGTGATCTCTGGCAATGAAAGCCTCTGAAACAGTGCTCTTTTTCCAGCTTTCCCTTCCTCTCTGTCTCTCCTTCCCACCTGCTCTGCTCTGAGGGAGAAGTGGAGCAGCAGCCCTATCTCCCCTCGCCCTCCATCACAACTCTCCTTCATGACCCACGACTACTGTCTCTCGTACTTTTTAGGTTTTGGGACCACATTTGTATTTGTGCACATCCATGACAATTTACAGGAAATATCTCACATGTGTGAAAAGATGGAAAATGTACCTCATTGGTAGATTTCAAACGAAAAGAAAAGAACGTCTCATTTTACTATTTAGCAGGGACTCTTTCGCTGCACTGTCTGGCACTGTAATAAGCACACCGTCACGCCAATGTATCACACACCGTCCTCTGATGGGGTTATATCTTGGGCAACTGTCAGAACTTTTTCCTGAACGAAGATGAATAAAGTCACCATGTTCTACGTTGCTTGTGCCCCCATTTATAAGTTGTTCCATTATTCATAACAGGGAATCGTAAAAATGAAGGCTCATTATATACTCTTCAAGTGCTAAACTCATTAGCTACCGCAAAAACCTCACCATAGCCCTGGTTCCTAAAATGTCCTCTAACCTCCAACCAACACTGATAATAAGCTTACACACATGAGCCCACACAGAGGTGTGTGTGTGTGCACGTGCACATGCACACAGACACACACCTATGTAAGACCAAATGTGGCAACTGAATGAGTAATACAGTCTAAAACCAGAACACATCAAATAAATGTTTTTTTGCAGGAGGCATCTGTACAGGAATGCAATGCAGTGAGGCAGAGAGTTGTTCATTAATAGGATTAAATGCCAACACTAATGGTATAAACTGAGACACAGGATGTGTCAGGTATGTGACGGGCACAGTGCGGGGTAAGTTTTAGATGAGGGGGGGGTTTAGCGGAGGGGTAGAGGTTGTTATTGTCATGGATTACTCACTGCCACTTGATCTGCCTATTGCAGTAATCCCCTATCTAAGCTCCACAGGAAGGCAAAAACACACAAGAGTTATGTTGCGCCAATGGAAATGTCTTGAAAACATCTCTTTGTAAGCTCATGGATGGGGCTTATTGACATTTGTGTCTCTGTCCCTGCTACTCACTGCCTGTAGTGATCCATCCTGAATTAGCCAGTCATGATAGCACTCCCTCTGACCCAAGAATCCAATTATACCATCAGCAATCTCTGTTTTGTTTTCACATTCCTTCCCTCTCCCCTACTGTATCTCCTCATAAAGACTTTATAGTGTTTTGATTTGATGCAGAGCTTGATGGGATATGGCCATGGTTGACTGGCCAGGGGCTCAGGAGCCTTGGGAGCTGTAGTTCAGTGATGGAGAAGTCTGCAGGGATCTCATCAGAGATGGTGCTCTTCAAAAGGATGCACAGTTTCCAGTCCCAGCTCAGCACTAACAGGAGATTGAAATCATCAACTCATTATCAAGCCCCAGATTAGTCACGTATTTTTGAATCAGTTGAGTTGGTGGGGTGGAACAAATGACCCTTTAGGACCAAGGCTGCAGAGAGCTTTTTAAGTCAGTCGCTTCACTCTTTGCCCTTTGCGACAGTACAGCTGCAACGGTCCATCTTAAACAGTCAACAGCTGGAAAGTGTTCCCGAGACACCAGCTAAGATTCAAAGATCTGAGCATGTCTCGAACACACACACACACACACACACACACACACACAGGTCTATGGGTGTACAGGCACACAGGCCAGCAGTAGGGATCAGTCACGGTAAATACGACTACCAGTGATCCCTGATGCAACACAAACATAATTCCCACACATTTTGACCTTTTCAACAATGCCGAAGGCAATCTGTTGACTTTGTGCATGTGTGGGCGCACATGCAATATGCATCTCAGAGGTAATAAATGTGGGAGTCAAGCCTGCTGCGGCTGCAGGTGTAGGCCTGCTGTAGGACTGCTGCAGTGTAGAACAGAACATATACTCAAAGGAGGCGTCTGCGGTCTGTGCCTCTTCCTATCCCACACCACCCGCCATCCCTCCCACTGGCCCATTGATGTCAGAAAAACCTGCTTTCTTCTCAGAAGAGAGTGAGGCCACTAGAATCGCCACGGCAACCCAACCCCCATCCCGAAAAAAAAGCCTCTCCTTGGTCACCAAAGAGAAAGCCGGAAAGCTAGGCAGAGAGAGGGAGAAATTGTGCAGAACGGGGAGGGGGATGTAAGCAAATGAACTGGCGCTGGAGAAGAAAGGTTCTTTTAGAGTCATTTCCTTGCCACATATGGGCTCGCTCCCACAAGCAAGAGGGGTAGGGAGAGAGAGATACCGGTTGTTAGAGAGTGACAACAGGTGGTCTAATCTAGTCACACAATTACATGTATTCCATCCCATGTCTGAGTAGGAACTTTTCAATCACTTTTGTTGTAATTTATTCCGGTGCAAGGAAAAGACATGGATTGCCTCAAGGCTTGCCAGGGAATCCAGGTTGTTCTGATACTTTATATTGTGTAGCTGCTGGTTAAAGCCCAAAGACTTACTGTACTGGAACATGTGGGGATGGCATAGTGCTTGTTAAAGAAATAAATACCGTCAGAAAAGTTTGAAAAACCCTGACTTTCTTTATGGTTCATACATTCAAATATGATTTGCGCTTGACGGAAACTGCTGGGTTCTACTGTACCGAGGACGGTTTAAATTTAGTTTGTAAATTCATGTGTGCGCTGCTTCCAATGCCTTGTCGCAAGCAAATTAAAGCTCTTTATCAATATAAATGAATATTTAACAGCTCTTTATATGCTGATTACCGGTCAGGAGGTTGTGTATGTTACTGGAGTACTGAGGATGCCCCCTGTGTCTTATCACATATACTACATTATATTGTTACTCTGACAAAAAAGATGTGTATAAACCTCCACATTCCCTCTATTCACATTCTATGGTTGTGCTCACTTAAAATGTTGACCCAGGCTGTACTGGAAATGATTGCTTGACTGCTCTCAGACTGGCCCACTTGACATGTAAAGGAGGTTTCATCTTCCAGTTGGGCCTTCTCAATCTGAAGATGATTCTGCCCTGGAGAAGAGAGGGAGAGATGATTCAGACACATTATGTTGTGATAATTGTAAAAACATAACAAAGAAGAAAAGCTCATGTAGTTTCCTTCTCTCCTCTTCTTTGAACGCTCGTTCAGAATCGTGGCATTTTGTATTGATAAGGACCTCCTGTAGGCCTTTCTTCTGTGTGGATTTCCGAGTGTCTGTATTATAGGTCGTTTTCAATGTGTGAAATGGGAACATTAACAATAAAAGCAATTCATACAATGACAGTCTGGCTTTTCAATTCAATACGGTAATATGCCCTACGACTGGCGTTTGGGTATTTGATTTGATTATAAAAAGACTATTTTTGTACTTCTGTAAAATGGAAAACATCTCACTTGCTGATAATCTCCTGCTGGAGGCTTTTCCATTGACATGCAAGTCGTTGTCTATACTCATAGCAGAGGCATCTTGTTTCAGAATGACTTTCCAGCATGTTAAATGAAATCCAATGCCAGATTCACAATGCCGGACGAATAAACTGTCTATTAATTGATGACAGGCAGAGTCCTTCTCTTCGTAACTCTCTTCTGATAGTCTGCCATGCCAACAGGGCTTGGTTTGTTTGATGCATTGCCATAACCTGTGGGGATTTAGATGATGTTCAGTGTTGCTTTTCCAGCTCCTGATTCTCTGGCTCTCAGCCTACTAACATGTGCAAAATAGTATCTTGGTCTGACAACCACCCAGGCCTAAAATTGCTTGTGTCAAGTAAGCTGGCAAGATAATTAACACCAACCAGAAGCAATTTTCACATCTAAGTTATCATTGAGTGCAGAGAGAGAGAGACATTGAAGTTATTAATCATATTCCTCTTTCCTGGAATTACTTACAAATAGTGCAATCAAGTTGCAGAGAGTGCAGATTTATGGTCAGGGAGATGGCGGTTGGCTGCAATGCGATTTGCTTATTTGTCCATTACTCTGTATTTATTTCAGCTTGGGCCTCCCCATTTTTGCTATACAGTATAACTTCATAGTCATTATGTCAGCAACAGAGTGACGTTATGTTCTCCTCTCTGCATATCTGCATTTGAGTATTGGCCCTAAAGATGGAGACACATGTTTTTTCTGTAATTGGGAAAAGGGAGAAACCTCCCTAATATCAATTGTTGAACTGTATTCTGAGAAACTTTTGAGAAGAATATAGTTACTCTCACTTGTTTGTTTTTTTTATTTGAAAATCAAGCAGTATTTTACAGAAAATATGGCACAAGCAAAGTCATGTGTTTAGTGTGATACAAACTGAATACAAATAAAGTAACTACTATATTTTATTTCTAAAATCATTCATATAATGGGACAAGTGTGAACAGGTTTTTTTCTGGCGTTGTGCTATATATTATACCTGGGATTAAAGGATATTTTTGCAAATGTAAACGCTTGTCAGATTTATTAAACTTGATGAAACAAATTCATTTGCAATAGTGTTGCCAGCATGTACACAGTACATTTGAGTAAAATTTACTCAAATTGAAAAAAATTACAAAAAAAATAACATTTGGAGTTTTACTCTATTTAGTGTTCATATTTAACTCTAAATGATGATATATTTACTAGATTTGGATTCAATTCCACATAGAATCGAATCCAATTCTACATAGAATCAAATCCGTTTCTAGAATCAATTCTATAATATAATTAGATTCTATATAATTACAATTAGATTCTATATATAATTGGATTTAACACCCTTCAGCTCTCTTCCATCCCATAAACCGTCAGCTCGTTCCAGCGTAGCGATAGGTTTCGTGGCGGCGGAAACGGAACTTAATAAAGAACCGTGGTGGGCGTGGTCACGCCGTTTGACTCCAATAGATTTTATTCTGAATATTTGCTCCTTCTCTACTGGCTACGGCTAGTAATTACGCTCCAAAATGCTGAAATATTACTGCCAGAGCAGAGCATGAAGTAGCTCTCTTTCTGTCTGTTGTTGCCGGGCCGGCCGTTCGTGCCTTTGTGTGCATGTGAGTGCATGTGAGTGCATGTGAGTGCATGTGAGTGCATGTGACCAGCTCTGCCCGGTGCTCATACGGCGGTTAGGAAGAGTCACGGCCATCCCCTGGTTCCCCCTTTAGAAAAACACTGTTAGCTCTATCAGCACTGTTGCCGTTGTTTGCCCTCTGAGTGCTGGTAGCCATTATACCTGCGAGTCGTCGGCTTAGCTGATGCCATGTTGAGAGCCATGGAGAGGCACTCAATTCAAATTTAGCACCTTTAATATTCACGTGACTATGGTTTACCACTTTATACACAACCGTTGATATTAGTGAGTTTGGCTTATGTTCATTCATAATCAAATTGTGTCTGATTGACTGTCTGCCATGTACTATAATGGAATTACACTTTTTGAACCAACCAATGCTTTGGTGTCTTGAACAAGCTGTTTTATGTGTTCTTCTGTGTGTTTTTCTTCACCATGCGCAACCTCGTGCACAAATACATGCCAGCTAACGTCCATACACACCGACATTATTGCTTCCACTTGGGGAAACTAAGGGGTGCTGCATCTACTGTAAGTATATGTTGAAATCAACGCTGGCCCTCTCTTGTTTTCGCGAATGTGTGATCTCAGGCTTTTTTAAAGCATCATTAAACATCACTGATGGTGACAATCAGTGGAACATGGTGGAGTATCAAGTGCAGTCAAGTGCCATCTTAAATGATTTTGCTCTTTCCTTGCAGAGTAAAGTGATTGCTTACATCATGTACCTGCACAGATGGGTAGTTTATTCATAAGTGTTTGTTTGCGTGTTTGACAGCTTGTGTGGGTTTGCGGTCCATGTGTTCATGTGTATACATTCTTATTTTGTTGTCATTAAGGGAACAAATAGATGTTTTTTTCTTTTCTTAACTTGTACCTGCTGTAATGCTTACTGTAATTTGCTAATAAGCTGACAACATGTTTTCCATGCTTGTTTTTTCTGTAAACTCTAGGCATCAATGAGCATGGACAACGTGTGAATGGGCATGTATGCGGTGTTTATGTGTCGCTGGTGGTCTCCCACACTGTGCAACAGTAAAGTGCAGCTTCTCTAGTTGCGGGCTGATCAGGAACAGATGCTCTTCTCTTACTCGGGATTGCCTTCTAATTGGCTATTACTTTTTATAGACTGTGTTGCAGATTCTGCAACACACTTTATTCCCTGCCACATTTCACAGATTTGCTGACACTGAGTCTATTGCTTTCATTTTTTTCTTCGTCTTAACATGTGAGTGACAATGAGGGCGATGCGTGACAGGCTGTTGACAATCGCATCACCTCCTCATTCCCAGATGCTCCCTGTATAGAGAGCCAATGTGCCATAAGGTTCCCGTAATGTCTGTGCTACTTTATTACAGCACTTTGAAGCCATAGCAACAACATCATCTCATTTACTTTTCACCAACATCAAGCTGCACTGCTTACTGAGCTGACAGCAGTACTTCTTAATTATACTATATGAGCTATATGTCACAAGAACACAAAGTATATGTACCAATTTAACACCGACAGCATGTTATTGTTTTAATTTCTTTGTCACATCACACATTCATACCATCCCCACTTCTGACATCATGCTCTATCCCACACAGTAGCTTTGCTTTGTATTGGCTAGTTATATTTGATCTTTTTCCACTCAACTGGATCTTAAACCCATAAACTTTTTTGATGACTAATTATGTCATCTTTTTGCGGCGCTTTTATCATACAAGTTCATTTACTTGGATAGGTCCATCAAAGCCCAACAGGCCATAGACCTTATTCTGTGAGTATCCCTGTTTACCTCTCTTGGGATTTCCAATCATGCTGTAGCGCGGAAAGCCTGGCAGGCTTCTCTGTGGTCCCAGGAGGAGGCCATCTTTCACCCACTGCACAGTCCCTGAGGCCCGCAGCACCTCACACCTCAACACAGCTGTGGCTCCCATCCGCACAGTGAGGTTCCTGGGCTCAGACCTGAAGGCCTGCTGGGCCTGCGTGCCTGGAGACATGAAAAGGAGGAGGAGGAGGGATGTAGTTGGAGTGGATCGGGTAGAGGATGTGTTGGGATTTAATGTGAAGAGGTGGAGAAGATCAAGGGCTGAGCATGTGTGAAGAGCATTATTAAACTTGAAAAAAAAGGAGAAGAGGAAAAAATATCCTAAACATACACCACAGGGATGCAGCCTTGTGGTCTTTTGTCTGAGAAGGCACCCCATTGTGCCTGGCCACATTATTCATCTTGGCATATGTTTTATTGATGGGAGACTGCAGTGATACAGCCCTGAAAATGAGTCAATAAAGTAATTACTGCAAATTAAATCCCCCCTCGGCCGTGCAGATAGGGTGTTGGGCGGAGGGAAACGCATGGGGTATCAGAGACCTGGTTCACCTGCGTGTTTTTCTTCAGTGTCGATGTCCCACCAGCTAATTCCTCCTGGGAAGTGTATTGACTATCACTTTAATTCCTGTTGTTTGTCATAGGTGCAGCTAGCCATCCTTCAGCCAGGCTCTTAGGTGACATTCTGTGGTGCGGTGCACTTGAGTCAGGAAGGTAACCTTAGAACAAGCCAGCAATGAGCCTCTAACACTGGGGCTAGGATTATTATACATAGGGTTTATGAATAAATTCAGTTCAAGGGGCCAAACAGAACGGCATACTCTAATTAATGCCTAATATCTAAGCGTGACTTTCATTTAAACAATGCCCCACAGAGAAGGCCGGCCGATTCCGCCAGGCTGTTTGAATCTTGACCTTCATTGAAGCAATGACCAAGTTGTTTGTGAAGTGCATGCTCTGTTGCGTCTGACAACATGAGTGAGAGGCAGAGCTCTCAGATCAAGGCTGAACCAGTCACCTCACGTCAAATATGAAGGGCAAGATTGGCCATTACAGAGGATGCATACCAACAACCAAACACAGGAGAACACTTGCATACAGTTTACATAAATGAATACTCAACAGCGGTCTACGGCGGCGTCTGAAATCGTTTCACTGTTTTATTCCGAGATACAGAAAAACTAAATACCATATTAAAATGTAGCGATAAGACTTCTCATGTCCTGAAGTGAGATTATGTAACTTTTATTTAGATTAATAATGAGCACGAGCTTCCTTTCACAACATGATTTCAATAACAATGGAGGGAACCTTTGCTAAGTTCATTACATTCAGAGGTTTTGCCACGAAGTGTAAGACAGTAAATGGGAATTAAGTAACATTGTGGTCTCTTTAACAGTGAACTAAGTTACTTGCACTAGTGTTTATTTTAACTCTGCATCCCAACCTCAGTCTCTGGCTCGTTCTCATGAACAGAGGAAGGAAAATAACTCTAGATTTGTCTGTTAGTGCATTTTACAACTTTAAGGACTAGCCTGCTTTTGAGCTTGTTGTGTAGTATTACCAAATCACTTTACTGACTTAATGCTCAAGCTACTGTTCACCTACATTTTAGTATGTCACAGGTAAACATTTTAATGGTTTTCTAACAAAATAACAAGTTAATACTGCATCATCTTTGGTGCATGGTCCCACTCAACCACTCTTCTCCACAGTCAGGCTCCTTAATGATGATGTCTGAGACTTTACACCTGAAGTCAGTTGAAATGAAGAGGAACTCAATGTTCCAGTATCATCAATGACTATTATTCTGCATTCTGACCACAAAGTTAGCCTACGTTTTTGTATAAATTATTTGGAGGAATTTGCTGTGAATTTGTCACTACAGCTGGCCCTCACACATTACAAGTATTTGACCCATTGCTGATATAGGAATACTAATTACTACAAGCAGACCTTTTGGAATGAACTGACTGTACCACCAGGGTGCTGGAGCTGCAGCTGCTACATGGAATGCAACCATGCCATCATTAATTAATGTTATTAATTACAGCTGTGTTTTCCTTCCATGACCTGTCAAAATGTCTGCTGTGAAATATTGATTGCCATTCTTTATTCAACGGTGGATGTATGCATGCAATTTCCCCACCCTGATTTCTACATTACGTTTTTTTTTAAAGATTTTCAAAAGCAGCAATTTCTTTCCAGACAATGTTTCACAGCCTCTACTAGGTATATATGCAGCTCACATACTATGTTGATACAAATGTTCATTTTCAGCTAAATCTTCCTCTCCCATCATAAGGTAGCAGGATACATTTGAGAGTATGTTATCCACTATATTGTGGGATCACTTAGGGTTATGTTGAGTCCATGAACTGGAAGCCTTTGTACCATTCACCATGGAAACTAGTCAGGAAATACTGTGCACATAATGCCCAGTAGCAGTTGGTGTTGTTCATGTTCTGTATAAACTAGTCAATGCTGGAGGTTGGATTAGGAGGGGCATACACACAGTGTATAAAAAACTGCCAAGGATAGCAGACACATGCTCACATTGGACAGATTTACCTTCAGCTTAACAACAATCTTGGTAGAAAAGTCACTCTGGTCACATGTAGAAACCCTTAGCAACATTTTAGGCAGTTTTCCGATTAATCTATTTACATAAAACACTAATACCCTGAGACTGGGTTCCCTTGAATCAGTCGCTGAACAGAATGTGTTTCTCTACCTGAGATCATAGGAAGAATGGTGCCCCTGCAAAAGAGCCCACAAAAAGATGCAGCAGCTGGTTTCCTATTTGACAACAATGTTGTTAATAGCTGGTTCGGTTCACCACCTGAATTGGCTATTTGCTCAGATGATGGGAAAATAAAGTGACAGGAGATATAATCGCACAGTAAACCTGTTGAAACTGCAGTAAACGTGGTATCTTTGACACAATGTCTACAAGATTAGGGGATGCATTTACTGATAAGATTAATCTGATTAGTTTAACTGACTTACTTTCACAGTAAATGCATCACTGTAAACCTTTGCGAATTGAGAAAGCGACCCAAACACATATACATAGATTCCCTATTATAATACAGTGGAAATGAATTTAAGGCTTTAATACAGTCAAGGTTCCCACTGCTCAGCTTGATGGCCTGAACTGGAATGGGACTTGAGAAAGCCTCAGTTAGTGTCATGATAGCTCCATGGTGACATTTGATTCTCTTACCCCAGATGAGACATAGGAAGGGTAGAGTGGAAGGAGACACAGTCCATGCTGAAAAGAAGTCCATTTCACCTTGGACAATCCTGAAACAAGCATGAACAAAAACAAGAATCGATGTGAGATATAAATAACAACATGTACCCTACAAGATGAATATGAGTAGGTCTATGCTTTATGGAGGCATTTGTATTAAGTCCAGCAGTGAATTACAAGCCTTTAGTCATTCTGTGTTTACGTTTCAAGGTTTGAATTTCTGAAGAACATACTATAGCTTGGGTTTGCAATATTACTTATTATTATTCACTTCAGCATCGGACTCACAAGTCTCTGACGAGCACATGATTACAACACAATTGCAGCAGACTTATCAGATCAATCAATCAATCAATCAATCAATCAATCCCGCATTGGGGTGCAATAAAAACATGAACAACTTTCTGAAGAACTTTCAGTGTTTGGGTGGCTTAGTCTCTTTAGCTAGTTTTAATTTTCTAATGAGTCACGATGAGAAAACTATTTAATTAGACCTGTACATTTTAATACGTGATTACTGTTTTTTATGAAGACCTCTGTGGATTCTTCTGGCATTTTATGTAGCTTCTTGTAGCACAATAATTGAGGTTCAGCTGATGATGAAGAACAGAGCAAATGTGATGTCATATTTGTGATACATATGTGACACTTGTGATGATACAGGGCAAATAGATACCTTTCAAATCTCTGCAAGTTGATTTTTGCACATCACTTAAATTACAATAATGGAGACAAGTGGCTGCATGGAAAGCAGAAAATCCCTTCAACATTATAGAAATTGCAACATGATCTGATAAACATCAATAATGTGAATGATGTAAAACGTGTCGTGAATAAAGAGTGCCTTCTGCAGAAACACAGCATTGGACAATTCAAACAACCTTTTTAATAATTAGTGTCAACACAGGACATAACAGTGTAATGCTGGAACCATTACCCCTTCCCTAACATTTGTCAACAGTTTTAGTTGTCTGCAAATACAATATGCTGCTGCCCAAACAAAACCGTGACATATATTGGTGTCTAGGCATGACGACTTGTTGAGTAAAAGGGTTATTAATGCATGGTCCTTTAAAACAGTCATGTCAAAATGTCTGTGTATGTTTTGTTTTTTTGGGGAGGCCATTTCCAGTATCATGCCATGCTCTTTATGAGAATAGCTCAGGGACAGTTTGGAATTAGGTCTGTAGGCCGTGCTGTGGGTCTGTGCTCATTGCATCCAATACTCTCCCTTAGTTGACCTGGAAGAGCCCTCTGTGGATTTGAATTTTTTGTAAAGTTTGTAATCACTTCAATTTATCTGCTGCAGGAGTGGAACAAATAATAGTGATTTACTTAATTGAAAACTAAATATTTTCTCATCTGCATAGACAAAATGAATTGAAGGAAACAGCTCTTTGACGCATCTCCCCTCAGTCGATTAGTTGCACTCCAACAGGCTTTGATAAGAATTAACTCTGTATTTCAGAGCCCCCAGTATACTCTTCGAAAACACACAAGGGCAATTATTTCCCTCTTCAATGAACAGAAATTATTTTCTGAGGTAGAAAGTGGCCGTCTTCTATATCCTCTCTTTTACCGTCTCACGTAGGTAAACACAATCATTATTCCCTGCCTAATGTTGACATTACTTCTCATATACACTTTACAGTTATCCAGTTCTTGATGAGAAGTACTGGATTTATTTCCACTGTCTCCAGCACAATGAAAACAGCCAGAGCTCTTCCTTTGGGATTTAGAGCTCAGTTACAGCAGGTGCAGCAAAAAATAAATTTGGCCAACACAGAAAGGTTGCTGCTGGCCTCACGAGTCCCCATTTTCATTGGGACTCAGACACAGCCTCCCTGACCTCCCCACATTTACACCAGCTAGTCAAAACAACCACCTTAGTTGCTTAGAAATGCAGCTTGCAAAAATGTTCATTTGCGAATACATGTAGTTTTTTAATGAAAAATCTAGGATGATTTAATAAGTGTAATATGTCATTTAACAGTTTCAAATGTAACATTAGATAAATACCAGACCAAATCAAAATGTAATTTGTCTTCAAATATTAGAAAGACTCATATTTCATTACAGCAATTTTTTTTTTTTTAACCTTGTTCTTTGCCAGCTTCTTACAAATGCAAATGAGAAAGTTTGATTTGAAATTTGATTTGCTTTCAGACACAGGTCTGCCACTCTCCCCGCAAGGGCATTAGAAGCAGCTGAACCATTCAGCGTGACCCCGACAGGTAGATTTTTAATGGCGTCTTTCATATCACCATCAAACGACTCAATACACTCAATCCTAGGCCAATTTAACGTGAAAACCCATGAAATCAGTCAATGTGCAGAAAATGAAGTTTCAAACCCCGTGCAGCCGTCCAGCTCAGCTGTGGTCCTACATCTTAATACCAACCTAACTTCTTACCAATCTCACCAGTTGCCTGTGGCTCCAATTGCTGCAGCGTATAGAAGCTGCATTGTGAACCATTACTGATGTAGCACTGAACTGCTGATAAAGAGGGTTTCTAAAAGATTCAGATTAGATTATCAACAGAATCTAATTGGATCCGAATCATGGATTTTGCATTAAAACACGGCATTCTTTAAGCGCTATGATTAAGACCTAGCTGAAACAGATTAGACCTGAGTCTCGAGAATAGATCAAATCTAACACTCTGGGCTTCGTCCAGCAGATCGACGTGTCCAGCAGTAACACAAGATGTTTGTGTGCTTTGCCTGCACTCGCTTCAGCTCAAGTTCACTGGATTACTCTGACTTGCCTACACACACTCACACACCTGCTCTCCCCTGAAAAAAGTTGAGAGACAGAGAGGCAAAACCTTCTTTCAACCTCCACCATCTCATGCACATCTGCCTGCCTAGGGTGCACAGAAAGAAAGAGATCGAGGCAGGCAGGCAGAGAGGTGGTGCCTCCTTCTTAAAAAAGCTAGGAATCTTTGAATAGGTGTGTGGATTTGCATGAGAGAGAGAGAGAGAGCTGCTCCTACCTGTTGAGTGACGCCGAGGCTCAGGAGCGTCTTTTTGTCTTCCTGATCTACAGATGGCTCTCTGAACACAAGTGAGCAACGGAGATGTTGAAGAATGCCAATGGGACTCCCCCTTCTCCCACTCCTTAGTCTAAGACGGAGGCAAACAGATGAAGAGAGGGAGAGAGGCGGTAGCAGAGACTGAGGAGTGAAGGAAGGTGCGCATACGAGAAGTGTTGGTGGTGGTGGTTACAAAGGGGTCACCTGAACGGGAGAATAAATGTCAAAAAAACAATAACAATGTCATGGCTCCCCCAAGGATTCAGAGCATTTTTAATACTTTTAAGGCCACGCGGTAACAAACCAACCATTTAAAAAGTTGTTGGACCTCTTGTTTCAGCAGAATTGAATAAATAACCATAAAAGCGTAATAAAGTTGCATTGAGCCAGTAATAGGAGCAGAGAAACAGGCCTTTAGTTTCTTTCTATTCTGCCTCTCTGCGGAGTATTCATGAATCCCAATATTTAGCATTTCACTGTGGCGGGTTGGAAGGAGCAATGCAACCCTCAAAGATACAGATGCAACATGGATGTCTTCACAGCCGCTAGTTTGTAACATTTATGCTCATACATAATGAATGGCATAGAAAGTACCCACATAACTGTATTTCCTATACGGAATACTCCTGGGGTGATCTGATCTGCTGCAGAGATGGAGACAGGCCAACGAATTCACTTTCAATCGTGGGATATTTGATTTTTCTTTTTTCTGAATATTGCTACCCCCCCAACCTCTGTCAATTATACACTTCCAACTGAATGGCGGATGGAGAATACCACCATTTGCTCAGTGGAACATACTGAAAGCTCTTCTAGCAGGACAACTTAAAGGTCATGTTTATTTTCCACATGCATGTATTTTTCATTTGATCTGCTGATTGTCCACGCTTGTGCCATGGCTCTGTGCCGAATATATATTCAAGTGATTTGCTCTGTATAAACACAAAAGCAGTTATACTGCTGCATCTGTTGTTCCACGGTGGGTCAGGCATGCAGTAATGACAGAGCAACCACTGTATGTGACAGTGCTGCCTTTGAAACTCCCACATTTGTGCAGCAGGCCATAAAGAAAGAATGATAATGACACACACCGTATAATGGCACAAATTCAAGGACTGTAACCGTATGTTGTTCATGCTGCACAGCGCCAGTGTCCAGTATCGCTCTCTGCGTAGTGTGTGTGTATGGGCAGTGTGAGTGAGTGTGTGAGTGTGTGTGTGTGTGTGGCCCAGATGTTAGCAGCTGGGTTGTGTAGCCAGAGCTGGCCCCACAGACAGTCATTAAGCTCAGCAGCCCAGGGCTGGAAGGTTAATTCCCCCGCCTGGAGGAGTATGTAGGTGGGAGGCAGGAGAAAAAGAGGGAGGGAGGAGGATGAGGTGGAGAGGAGGCAGGGGGGGGAGGGGGGAGCAATGGGAGGCAAGGGGGCTGTGAAGCTCAGCACTGAGTTCACACAAACAGCACTGTCAGCAAGAGAGGAGCCGCTCCACTGCCAGACGAAGGAAGAGGAGGGAGAGAGCTGAGGCCTGACAGAGAGCTGGTGAGGGAGGGAAACGGACAGAGGACCTGGAGATGAATGGGGAGAGGGGAAAAGCAGGAAAGAGGAGGGAAATACAGTAAGCGGGTAAAAAGAATTCATGTCAGGAGGCCGGACAGGCAGAGGGTGAGATGAAGGGGACGCGAACGAGCAAGGTAATGGAGCGAAAGCAACGGATGGAGGAAGGAGACAGAAAAATACTGTAAAATGGGCTGTGGAGTGATGAATAGAAGACGAGGGAGGAGCACGGGAAGGGGGGTGGAGGGTGGGAGGAAGGAAGGCTGACATGAAGAGTTGTTTTGAAAACCAACAGGAAGTCTACTGACTCAGACCAGTGCGGCAGGGAAAGCAAGGAGGAAGATTAATCAAGAAAGCAATAAGCACTATGGTGTAAAGCAACACAATATGTGGAAGAGGCAAAGATGGGGTCATGTCCAGGAGATTGATTCAGAGAAGGGATGTAGGAGTGGGACTGCATGCAATATGTCTGTGTGTGTGTTTGAGTTCCTGTGTATGTGTCTATGTGTGTAGAGTATTGGTGTGGACGCTTGCATGGTGTAGGAGGCGTGCTTAAATCATCCAGATCGTCATTAGCAATGTGGCAGCACGGATTCTGTCACTTGTCAAAAATAAAGAGGAAGAAATGCTTAATTACAAAATAGATATGACAGCTTGGAGTCAGCTTACAATTTAGACAGGCAGAGAAATCCAACGCCCATTACGCTATCCACGCCGAAAAAAAGAAGAAGATTTAACTAGTTCTTGGGAAGTGGTTAATTTAATGAAAAAGGGCCTCAGCAAACCTTCAAGACTACTGAGGGCTCTCGACAAAGGCCCGCAAAATTATCTTTGTGCGTTGAGCTGGAAAGTATTACACCCACACTCTGAGCCTCGGCATTAACTACAGCCATCTGACCTGATGATCTGATTGGAGCCCCGGCTTCTGTTGCCTGCCACAGTACAGCTGCCATATCAGTGATGCCTCTGTTCTAAATCTGTAGACAAGGTCAACATGTTTTTTTTTTCCTCCCCTGGCCAATCTGGCTTCCAGTTGACCACAGGAGAAGGAGATTTTACAGTGCGAGCGCATGCATCACCAGAAACCAGAAAGGACAATTACCGGCATTAAAAATAACAGTACAGCATACAGAGATAAAAGGACTTTCAGCATAGATTGTTGCTTAATCCCCTCAAAAGTATGCTATCGTGATGAAGTCTGAATAAGGAGCTTGTACCGCTGCAGGCGAGTTTACCAGCAGCAATTCTTAAGTTTCTGTGCTTTGGTTTGAACTGTGGTGAAGCCGGAGCATGTGGACATGGACAAGGACATGTATCGGGGTTAAGACGGATTTGGAAAAACCCAATTAAACACACCAACACACTCTTTGCTGTTCCCTTTCAATCCCCATCGCTGTGTCTCTATGCATGTTGGCAGCCACATGTAGTTCAGAGCTGGGCGTGTGTGCGTCTGTGTGTGTTTGTGTATGTGTGTGTGTTTGTCAGGATGGATGGAGGGGGCTTGAGACAACCAGCTGTGGTGACCAGATTGGGGAGGGATTATTTCTCAAATCTCCCCCATTTACCTCAGCTGCCTAACAAGCTCCAACATAACCATGTTAATTCACTGATATTGCAACTTTGATTCCGCTGTTGATAACAAACACACCGTGTCGGCCAATCAAATGAGATCTTGTTGACAGATATTTGCCCAGGTGAAGAACAACATGACGAGGCTGACTGAGCGACTGGGAGAAGGTTTTCTATGAGATCAAATCTTCACCAGACTAATAAACAGCATCAGATATATAACTGATGGCTTTAGATAGACAGTACACATAAATACCACTGAGTTGCTGCTAGTCTATACCACACCAGGGCCAAGGAAAAAGCAAAGGCTAAAAAGTACCAGACTTCTTTGGGAAACTCTCGAACAGATTCCAGTGTGAAGTCATGAGGTCAGAGGCTGGACAGGGTCACTGAAACAATATTATTAGGTCACTGAGGGAAGAGCAGCAGGGTCAGATAATAAGACTCAATCCGGCTGAGTGAAAATGCACGGGAGGGAAAGTGCTGACGCCTCCCTCGCTCTTGCTCATCCAATTCCCAGCGCTTCACTCTGTGCCACTGATATTCATGCCGAGCTGTCCGTCCACGGCCCACAAACTTTAACGTTCGCCGCCTCCGCCGTCCAATCTATCGCCCCGCTGTGGTGATGGACGAACGGAGAAAGAGAGAGAGCGGAGAACACGGCGGAAGGTGGAGAGGGAGGGTGGAACGTACATGGGGGGGGGACAATATTGAAATTTGAGGTCAGAAAAGACAATTGGTATATCCACTCTTGTGTGTCCCATTCATTCATTCAGAGTCGCCTCATCCATGTACAATAAATACACGCGCAAACATATGTGCATGAAGAGCGCGCACACACACACACACACACACACACACACACACACACACACACACACACACACCAGAGCATCCTATCACAAGCAATGCAATATAGAAGATACACAGAGCTCAGGCAATAACCTGATCCTGGTGAGAGATGTTATAGGCTTTGACAGGCGGGGCTGAGCCACACAGACCAGGCTGTTCTCCCAGTGTCAGTAACAAAACAGAAGGATTAGAGGATGAAACTGAGCTAAATCTGGCCGAGCTAAAAATGGGGGCAAAAACAAGGCATGGAAAGAAACAATATTGAATGGATCCAAAGCAAGCCTTTAACAAAAGCTATTAAGCAATAAAAGGCCACTTTAATAACAAAACCCTTGTGTTCTATTATTTATGTTCTGCTGTCCACAAACACACACACACACACACACACACACACACACACACACACACACACACACACACACACAACACACACACACACACACACACACACACACTGCACACACACATAGAACAAAAAAAAGTGAATGCCCCCTACAAACAACTGCACTTCTACAGTTTCTATGAAAGAGCCTCCAATGACTGGATTGTTTCTTTTCCGAAACATTACAATAACTCTCACACAGCAAAATCAAAAGTATTGGATTTTCAGTGTTAGGGTTGAGTGTTAAATTATAGAGTTATTTCAACTCAGGTTTAGTGTTAATCAACTCCAAGAGAGTTATTCTTCAAAAAGAGTTGGTGTTAATACAAGGAGTCAAATTTCATATTCTGCAAACAACTCTACAGTGTTGACTTTACACTACAGCTAGTGTTACCCATTCCCCCAGAAGTCTGCATGTTTGAAAGAGGCGGGAGATTGTTTGACGCAGCCAGACATACTCAGACTCTTTTATGTGGACTGGACATGTTCGGACATCATTCAAACTGTGACTAGGAAGATTTGTGTGTAAGTATGTCTAAGCATATGCCTATTAATTACATTTTTCTACCCTAGTGTGTATTTCTACAGGTAACATTAACGTTGGTAAAGGTATATCCTTGTTGGTTAGCTAACATTAGCTAGCTATCCAGCTCACCATGTTTAGCTAACAGAATAACATAAAAGAATGTTTAGCCAAAGACTGTGGTGTTAGCCAAGTAGGATGAATAGTGATATTTTTCTCATTAAGAAATTAGAATAATCAACACACGTTGCAATCACATTATATTATGAACCGTGATATTTTCATGTATAAATCTGCTTCTTAGTAAAGATCTGCGTCGAGGTACGGCTGCCATGTGGCTAACGTTCTAAGCTAGCATGTACAGTCAATAATGTTTGCTAGCATTTGTGTGTGTCAATATAATGCGTGACCAGATGTCAAATGTCAGAAGGAGTAGAGTCATTAAAACATGCTGCAGACAAAAATGTCTGCACAGTTGAGACGTGAAGAGATTTGCAAGCTTGCTGTTCTGGCCGACACGTATTGTTAGCTAAATAGACGGTCAGGCTCTTTTAAGTGAACGGTGGGAGAGCCGGGCGCTAAAAGTCAAGGCGCTGCCACTCTCCCAAATTAGCTGCATTATGTTAACACGTCCCACACAGACGATCTCCTCAAGGGTTGGCCCGAACGAAGTGTAGAAAAGCGGTTTAGTACACCACTTTTATCGCCGTTTTAAAAACCGGACGCGTGTCTGTTTTCAATTTGCCCAAAATGGTCGAAATTCTTACACCAGACTTGGACAAACCACGCCAAATTATAGAGCCACGGATAACCTTCAATTCGGCTGGAGGAAGTTTTCAATAGCGGGTCCGTAAACCGCTTTACCAGACAAACGTGTCACGAGGTCGGCCGCGAAACCGCCAGGTTACCCGCCAGTTATGGATGATTCTTTCGCGATTTTCAATCCGCCCAAAATGGTCGAAATTCGGACCCCAGACTTGGGCAAACCACGCCGAATTATGGAGCCACGGATAACCTTCAATTCGGCTGGAGGAAGTTTTCCTTAAGCGGGTCCGTAAACCACTTAACCCGACGAAAGCGGGCCACGCATTCTCCAGGTCAGATCCTCTGGACATTTTTGGAGCATGAAAGGGGCTTAAGTGACTTAAAATAGTTGGTCACACAAGCATGATGCACATTAATTTGATTTAGTCGTACACTGTCATCGCCAGGTGGCATAGTAAAAGGCAAGGTTAAAACAAAACATGATTTAAAAAAAAGCTTCAGACTTTTCATGATCAAGGTTGGTCAAGGTGAGATTTGGTTCAAGTCAGAAGTATGTTAAGGTGGCAGAAACCGAAGAAGGCTATGAAGACTACGATACATTTATTGAGAAAGGTTGGTATTACTTGTTTATTACACAGCCGTATCTGTTTGGAGTAAACTAATTATTTGCTTGAATGTCAGTTCATGTTATGTCTTTTTTTATATTAATTTAAGTAATATGTTTGCCTCACCTATCAATTGGTGTTTTATTATGTTGACCAATTGTAATCATGTCTTGTGAGCAAGTCAAAATGGACAATTGGTGTATGATGGGGAATTTATATCACATATTCTGCACACTGCTCAGAGATTATAATAATAAAAGTGTCAATAGAAGTTTTCAAAGGACCATTTTTCTAAATGTTATATTCTCTCAGTAATAGGAAAGTTAGGTCTTCCTCTACAGACAGACTTGCACTTGACAGATGAATCAGGGACAGAGGTGGATGCAGATGTCTTTGAGGAGCTTTTACAAGCAGGGCACCTTACCATCAATGTGTCCACAGAAAAGTCTAGATGACTTAGCTTTGTTAGGGAAAAATGAGGATCATGAACTGTAATGTACTGTGAGCTGTTTTACTGACGAGTATTGTAGAGATGTGAAGGTATAACCATTTTTTTTTGTGTATTTCTTTTAACTGTCTTGCAGTTGTTCTTCAACCAGATCTAGCAGAAATTTCTTTTGAGTTGAATGTGTCAGGCACCTTATCCTCTGTGCCATCTGATTCATCTGATGCAACAATAATTCTTGAGAACGATGGTGGGGGGAAAAGGACCCACGCCGATCGGGAATCTGTCAGGCCTGGACTGAAAGGAGGACCCAGATGCAGGGGATATTCGTACCGGCGCACTTTATTGTTTCCTTTGATCCAAAAACAACTCCCTCACTAATCCGTCGAACATAAAGCGCTCCCGAAGGAGGAAGAAAAACAGGGAACAAAAAACAACTTACGCACAAAAACTTTCGGGAAAAATCTAACTATGACTGTGGACGCGGGCTTTGGTGCATGGACAAGGCAAAACACTTTGGCACAGGACAGAGGGAAGACGCAGACTATAAGCACATGAGGGTAATTGGGAACAGGTGGAACCACTCAGGGATCAGGGGAGACAATCAGACCAGTGACACATGAGGAAGAGCAAGTGACCTGAAACGAGAGGAGAGTCAGGCTTCAAAATAAAACAGGAAGTTACGAGACAAAAACCCAAGACAAGACAACCCTCACCGCAGTGTGACAGAATCAGCTGAAGCGGTAAGCTAATTACATTTTTTAAATGTATGAAATTAGTTAATAAAACTGAAACACAAAGATATCGTGCAGACTTGCTGTGGTCTTGTTGCCGTAAAGGTTAACATGATAACTTTTTTGTCTGATTCTTTTTATTTTTAGATGGTGAGAGATGTTCTTCAGTCCAAGCCAGGGGGAGAAAAAGTGTTGCATGAATATGACAAAACGAAGACATTGACGGATGGTACCCGGCGCCATATGATAAACCTACATCTACATAAAATGCATTTTACAATTTTAAAGCTTGAAAAATAATATGTTTTTCTACTTTTAAAGGAGGATCCCACCAACCTATGTGCGAACAAAATACGCTCTTGGCATCATCACTCTATTTCCTTACCTCAGGGATCCTTACTCAAAAAATGGATATGTAAGTTTGTAAATGAATGGCTTATACTACAATTTATGCAGGGAGGTTATTTATATATATATATATATATATATATATATATATATATATATATGTATATATATATATATATATATATATATATATTTTATATATTTGAATTTGCCTTGTTTTGCTGTGACCCATCAGTTATGTTTAGTTTTGTTATTTCTTCTCGAATTTTATAGGAGCACTTCTATGATGCTGACAGTGGATCTGGTTATTTAGCCTGGAGGATAAAAACAGTCCAGCGCAACAGTGCAGTTCCATCCCGGAGATGCTCAACCACCAGTACCTATCAAGATGGTTCAAAGAGCAAGAGGGATTTTCTCCTAACTGACAAGCAACTGTTTGGCGAGGAATGCCGTGATGCAATCTCCATATTGAAGCATACGACTGATGAATCGGTTGTCAAAGAGAAAATGAAGGCAACATTTCAACACCGTCAGACGGTAGTTCAACAAGACCAGCAAAACTCCTCAACAGTCCTCGATGTTTTCCCACGTTTTCTCGATACACCTGGCTTGGTAAGAAATGCATATGGTTTTATTTATTTATTTTTAAAGTGAACAATGTACATTTAAGGACTACACGGTTGCAGGGACTTACGGAGTTTCCTCTGTGGATTGACCAAGACTTTACCATGATGTTTGGAGAGGAGGTTTCTGGCAGATTCTTGGCAAAATGGCCCACTTTCTTCAAACCCAGGATCCTGGCAGACTGCAAGAATTCTAATGAGAATGTTAAAGACCTCTTGTCTGGGCATCAATCCTCAGATGCGTCTGGTAAGCATCGCTCATTATCTTTTTAAAACATTCATTTACTTGCCTGATTTAAAAAATCTTGTATGCGCATAATGTGGATATATTTATTTTCACATGAAGTCTTTCTTAAAGCTTCTACTTTCTTCTGGTTTCCCCCTAGGCTGGGACAGTGACCTGTAAAGCATCCTACTGCTGGTTCACCTACTTCCCCCTACTGCAAAAGGACCCAAGAAGAGTCCTAAGATTAGCTCACATCAAGCAGTCAAACATGTTGTGAGATATTTGAGGGTATGCAATGTTTTAATATGCTTTTTAATTTAGTTATTTTCAATGCCTCTTTTTGTGAAGAGGCACATACGTTTTTACTAATGTAGTGAGCCATTTAAAACTGTTCCTCGTGCTTCTGTTTTTTTCAGATTGGCGCCAGTGTTGAGACCTTCCTTGAGAGTTTGGAACCAGGACAGAACATCTTCCTGTATGTTGGTGAACAGAAGAACCACCTCCAAAGATTCTATGTCAATGTTGACCACAAGGCCATCCCTTGCAAGGCTCAGATGTCCCTGGCAGCTTTGGATGAACTCTTCAAGGCCCACTTCATCTTCAGTGTTAACTACCATGAATCCATTAACAGCTTCTATACATTCATCCAAACCACTGTGTTCAACATTGATGTGGGAAGTACCAAGGAAAGCCCTCGTGTGAAGGAGCTCAGAGCAAGACTGCTGAACACAAGTATCTGAGGTGACACACATCCTTGGATGCAAATATGTTGATTTGTTTTATCTGCAAGTTACACCACAGAAGTTCTATGTTGCTTTGTCAGCATTTGAGATTTTACCATGGTTTATATCCAGGAAAGACATTATGTTTGAAATGTGGACCTATGATAAACAGTTTTCTAATGAGATGGATGAAAAAATATACATTGTGCCACATTGCCATGTTGTGTGACCCGTGCTATTGTTTTGTGTGACCTGTGCTATTGAGGCTGCCAATTAAGAAATGTTATTGTAATGCAAATGCTATGTTTGTGGTGGGCTTGAAAATACAAGTTTTATTTGAACAAACTTTTGTATTGATGATTTTCTTCTTTGTAATTAAGTACTAGGAATATACTGAATTCAAAAGTAATATTGTATCATGTATAGCAGTAGGAATTATAACTCCCTACAGTGTTTAAACAATACATATAAATCAACTCTACAAGAGTAAAATACAGAGTTTCATTTTAAATCCTCTATAGTGTTACATAGCTCAGCAACTCTAGTCGGTGTTAAAACAGAATATACAGATAGTGTTAAATTCTGCACACTAGTGTTGTGTAAATTCAACACTGGCCTGTGTTGACTGGTGTTAAATGTCAACTATTGAGAGAGTTGCTTCAACTCTATCACAGTGTTAAACATTTAACACTTTTAAAAGTGTAGTTTTAACTCAAAATAGGGTGGACCAATATAAACAAAGTGTTGAATGTAACTTTATTGGTGTTGAATTAACACTGCTGATTTTGCTGTGCACCATTACAGCTTTAACTTCAGTGAGCAGAGGTCAGCAGTATTAGAGGTGTGAAGATTTCTTTTTCTAAGGAGGATGGGATTATGTGTCATTACTGAAGGAGATCAGGCAATGCCGTTTTCAAAAGGAGTGATTTAACGATACACATTCATTGACATTATTTGTGATTATTATTGAGCTTCAGGCAGATTCTTGCCGGAGGAGTTTTGTCAACTCGACCTGGCACCCAAGGCAAAGCTACTATTAGGACAGGCTCTCAATTTCGTACACATTATGCATTGAATAGACAATATATCCTGAAGTGAAAGCAACATTTGCAATTTGGAGCCCAGCACTTAGCCAAGTATTTTCTTCAAAATGCAGTGCTGGTTGCTGTGGAGGTGGAATCACATTTGCGGTTTTTATCATTAAGTGTGTTTGTATTTTTAAAGTAATGCATCTGCTTTGTGCAATAGGAGCCTTGGGCAGTGGACGGTTGCGAAAAGAAAGAATTTGAAATGAATGAAACTTGATTTATTACTTGTATGGCCAAATTTACTAAAAGAAGGAAACCATATACTGCAAAGTATTTAAGAAATGGTCCATCTATATCACAGTGGCTGCAAGAGAAGGAGGCCGGCCACCTGCAAGTGTGCCTCATATTTTATCGACTTTAACTGTCACACAAAACTGACCAACTTTTATTTTAGCTGTGCTGGCAGAAAGCTACAAGATAAAAAAGTCAATAGGCTACTGCAGGTTGACCTGTGCAATTACCTGCTGCAGACCAAACCATTTCATAATGTAAGATGACCAGAAGCACAACGCAGTGCAGACAACCAGGTGTGGGAACAACCAAGGAATGATGGCGGGGAGACGTTACATTGTGTGCTGCAGAAATGTCCATTTAAACGCCATGAATCCATTCCAAGGTCTCGAACGTTAATGACACACATTTTCCTTTCTTCATTTTTGTGGAATAGCAAATGTCTTAAATCATGACGCTATGACACTTCAAACAGTGCAATATTTATCTGAATACACTGTTGTTAATAATAGTTATATTTATTCTGTCTCTCTCTCTCTCTCTCTCTCTCTCTCTCTCTCTCTCTATATATATATATATATATATATATATATATATATATGATTCATGGTTTTTTACAGTTTATTATGTATATTACTTGATTTGATTTGACTATGTCTCTGTGTGCACTTTACCCTGTGTGCTGCTGTAATCCTGCAAATTTCCCCACTGCGGGACTAATAAAGGAATATCTAATCTAATCTAATGATATCAATTTTAACGGAGCAAGAAGTGTGGATCCATATATTTAATTAAAATAAAACTAATCACCGACCAAAATGACCTCACTTCTCAAATATGTCCTCGTACTAAAAAGGCTCAAACTGGTTCTCACAGGGATAGAAGTACAGGAGCACACGGGACATTGAAAAACACACACACACAATCAGGCCAGAATGCACCTCTGCCAACAGAAGGGCTTATGGTGTTGTTAAGGTGGAGTTTGCCATCCTGCCCGTCCCATATTTCGGAAAATCCACTTTAATTAACATATCAGGGCTCCAAACGAGGCTAAACCCCTTCCCTGCAAACTGAAATCTGCCCAGTTTGAACTGACCGACCATCGAGCCGACATGATAAGGCTTGCCAACCGAAACACAAGGATAATCCAGTTATACCTGCTTATACAGCGGACTGCTAAAAGCACTGATCTGACGGGTTCCCTCTGAAGTGCCATAGCTTGCATTTCGATCAAAACTAAGTGTTTTGATTGACTTATGTCATGTGGCTCAATCGGATAGAATCCTCTAAGTCATTTTAGTTGCATTAGTTGGCATGTGTTCCACTTAAAGATTAAAAATGTATGGACTGCTAGCAGGTGCCTTTCTTTTTTACTTTTTTTCCACGCATACAACTTCATCTCACCCCGTCACTGTCCTAATCATCCAACCCTTAAACAAGCTTAATAACACGTCATCCTTCGTGAAAAAATAAATGTATCTTCCTTCCTTTACTGCCAAAACATTCTAGCACTCCCTCCTTCTATTACCCTGCTTCTGAGTATCTATTTTGATCCGAAGGTGTCGCAGGAGCAATGGCAGGGTGACTGTGGTTCCCTCCATCTGCAGACTCACAACCCCCAGAGGACCGCCAGGGAAAGTTGAACGGGCCAACAGATGGAGGCTTTTGTGCGAGGGAGGGTGTGTGTGGCAGCACTGCCGCAGAAGACACAGGGATTTGTGAGAGTGTGCGTGTGTGTGCACGTGTATATGAAGTCTACACTTGTTTTTGTGCATATGCAAGTATGTTTTGTGTTTGTGCCTTTGTGTTTGTGTGGAGGGCCCCCCTCCTGGTGTTTAACACAAGATGTTTGAAATCTGTTGGCCTGACAGCGTGTCACAAGGCTGCTGGGTTAATAGAGTCTCCTGGAATGTCCTCTCCTGCAGTTTTAATGAACCTCAAGCCAAAAGGCCTAATGAAGCGTGCTCCGTTTACCAAAACAGTCCCTCGGCTTGACCTCCCCTGACCCGCACCACTCCCAAGCCACTTGAGGGTGGGTCTCCATGGTGACCGGACCGAAAGAGTCTACTGGGCCAAAGTTGTCAAAGGGACAAAGGAGGGAGCCAAGTTAGGGAAAAACAAGCGGCTAAGACAAAGGATGTCTGCACATGTGGCGGCATATGTTGAAAGATAAAAGTGGTTCCACCAGTTTAAGATGTTTAAATGTTGCATATTTCCATTCTTCTTTGTCATCCTGACAAAAAAGGCCGGTTAGCTAAAAGCAGCCGTTTTCTGGCCTAGAAAACATTTTTCTCAACAAGCTCTTCCCCCTTGTCAGCATCCAAAAAGACACACAAGTACACACAAACAAAAGTGCACGCAGACACACTAGTTGGCCCTCGTTGCAATTTAACTATTCTTTGTTCAAGCCAAGCAAGAGCCTCATTATTCAATAAGTTAAGACTGTAACACAGGCAGTGTGTGTATTCAAGAGGGATGCTGGTGTGTGTTTGTGTGTATGTGTGTTAAGTATGAGTTAAGGACTAATAAAGTGCGAGGCACCTAATTAAACAGTCTTTGTTTATGCTCTATAGCAGTGGTATAAACTCAGCAGGCACAGTACAGGGTGGTATGCCAGGTCGCTATGCTCTCATTTGAATAACTACAGACAAAAGCAATGAGGAAGAAGGGGGCAATCAACTTCAAAAGAAATTCTTGCTTAATTGCAAAAGTGTGAGAAACCAAGCAAAGACAAAGGAGAACGCGTTGATTCAAGTTGCATTGAACAGCGTTTGGAATCGTACAAAAATATTTGAATCTTGATTTTATTTTAAAAGGTATATTGCATCTTCAAGGGAAGTGTGATGGATAACATTTTATTTGATTAAAAATATTAGATTTTTGATTCAAACTGTATTCCTGATCTCGACAGGTCCTAAACAGGCAGTGTGAAATATGTCGAGGCTGAAAATCGACTGAAGATAAACAGAAGACTGAATAACTTTCGACGAACGTTTTTGTTGTTTTATTCTTTTTTTGCTTTGCTGCTGCAAACTGTTGAGACACAACACTATGACGTTAGAATAACAAGCACAGACATTCAATGGTTCCTAGTTCCCTACCAGCACCAAACATATACAGAAACAAAACTGCACTTGGATGGTTGGACATTTTTAATTATAATGTGAATCGGTCCTGAGACCACTCCACCACCACCACCACCCCACCCTTAAGAAAACAGGGTGGAAAACCTGAATGGGCAATCAGTGCTGCTCTGCCTGTGCACATTCCTGAATTCAGCACTCTAATAGTGCCATTCCTTAAACGCCTTATTAAAATAAACACAGACTTGATGATATAATAACAAATAAGGAAGGCTGCACATACTGTTATAATCAACAACAATTAAAAGCGTCAAGGAAAACTATGTTACTGCTGTAAACTGTCTCTCTGTCTCTTCTCTCCAACACACAAGCACATGAGCCCACTTACACACACACATACACAACACACACACACTGAAATAAAGTAATCAAGTTATTTAAATGAGTGTGCAGGCAGCATAAACAGTGCAAAAGGTAAAGAACCTTACAGGCTATGCATTCTGATTTCGCTAGGTGGTGGGAGGTGGTGTGCTGGGTGGGTGGGTGGTTTGGGTCCATTTACAGCAAGTTATGACCTCAAGTGGCGACTGCATGGTATGAGACCACATGTGGCAAGAAATATGCAGATTTTTAGACACAGTCTCAATAAAGAATATCAGCATGCCTTGAATTATTTAAGCTAAATCTGCTTATCCTGTGCAATATGCTGATTTTATCATATTTTTTTGCTACTAGACAGCATCCAGAAGAAAGGGTGTCAGGGGATGTCCGGGGCAGGATTGGAGATTTAGTGTGTGTGTGTGTGTGTGTGTGTGTGTGTGTGTGTGTGTGTGTGTGTGTGTGTAACTGGAGGGGGGTCCCTGAGTGCTACCAGCTGACATTCCCATGCAACCCAAAGACTAATTGATTAAAGGGTTATGAACATGTGTGTATGGAGATGCTGTTGAGTGTGCATATGTGCATGGCAAATACACACCATACGGGAGAGGGATTGCACCTCAAATACTGTGAATGGGGTAAGTGTGGTATGTTCCAGCGCCGCCTCTTTGACTCACATGCAATGCGTTAACATCTTCACAGTCAGGTTTGGGCTATTGTAGACTCTCAAACAGTCATGCCAAATATTTCAACATACACACATGTGTACACACAGGTATGATGGAGGCCATTGATGTGAGTATTGATGTGAGAAATGTGATTTTTATTTAATTGTTTTAAACCCATTACTACAAAGTACAGTGTATTACCATCTCATCATATAGAAAACATATACAAATTATAAATAGGCTTCTCACTTCAGGGAAATCTATAAGATAGACAGACAGGAAGGGAAGGTTGGGAATGTGGGTATGTTGTTAAAGATAAGCAGACATCGGCTATATATAGAAGTTGAAATAATAGTTTGATATTTTGGGAATATGCTAATACTTTTGCATTTCAGCAAGTCTAAAACTCAATAATTTGCACATTATAATTTGTTGGTTTATTCTGTAAAAAACTGAAGTGTAAAAGCAAGTCTATTTGTCAGCGTGAGAACCCGTGAAGATTCCAGGAAGTCACTGGAAGTCCCCTGCTAATCTTCTAATTCTAATCCGATTGTATGGACGTCTATGAGAAAAGTACCGTACTGCCTCAGTAAACATTGTAAACATAGATAGAGTTCAGGTGGAAAATCTGTCGAGATTATGAAGTATTGACTAGTTAGCATCAGAAAAGATGATTTTTGTTCACTCTGTAAAGAGCTAGGCTCGCTATTTATCCAGTTTCCTGTTATTATGCTAAACTAAGCTAAGATTTCCTGTGCTTGATATTTGACAGACGTATATGTAATCGTCTCACATAACCAGCTCCTTTAAATGCATATCGTGAGCACAAAAAATTCAGCTATGTGCCAAATTAAATCATCCCAACTCCCCTAACAATAAAAGGGAGTTTGAATGCATGATACAAACAAATACTTAATTCATTGATTTATTTATTAATACATATTTATACTAAGATACTTTTCAGGGCTTGTTGCATTCTATACATGTGAAATGTACCATCTGCAAAAATTACAAATGTCTTGAAACAAAAATCTCCAATTCTGGACTGCATACTGGGAGTGTATTTTAGTCTGACACTGTGGATTAATTTAATGCTATGCAAAACTTCAGTGCCAAAGTGAGGATTAGGCCCATTTCAGAGTGCTGTGTTTTATTGTAGTGAGAATGTGCATTGGGGTCTGCTGCAGGATGAATCAACGCTACCAAATTGAACTAATTGCACTGTTGCCGGCCCAATGGGCCCCGTCTGGGACTCAGGAGAGCAAAGAGCTGAGAGCAGGCGAGTACATTACTGAATCAGACTACAGTAATTGCTCACACCTGTGCCGGCCCAGTCGACTCTGCTGGGGAGTCTCGGGAACAATAAAGAGCAAAGCTTGAAACATATGGGTGTGGCAACAGGAGGTAGTTTGCAGATCAGAATCTTTCCATTTTCCGGCACATTTATATTGATGTGGATAGGCCAGGGGTTGTTTTTAGTTATCTAGTATAGTGTTTGCCTCCAGACACATGGTCATGTTCCACTAAGTAACAAGAGGAGGGTGGATTTATGCTCACTGTGCTTTTGAAAGCTGGCAAATATAAATGGCCTGTTTTGTCACGAGCTCAAATACCCCGGCCCCAATCACCTCTCTTGTCAAAAACACAACAAAAAGAATCAAAGAGACATGAGGTGACGGCTTAGGTGCCGCCAGAAAGAAAAAAAAAGGTTGACTTTGGATACTAAGTCATGCATCAGCCTGTTTCCAATTTCAGCACCAACTGCTTTTAGTTACCTCAAGAGTAGAGTACCACATGACGGACATTATATGGCAGTTGCAGTCCATAAATAAAAAAAAGCAGCTCTGGTGGAAATCCTATTGGAAATGTATTGTGTAACTTAAAGCTGACATACCATTTCCACAAAGGGACAACAGTTACTTTTCATTAAAATGTCAGTGTGAATGTTATACTTTTACTGGGATGTTATATTGTGCATTAGGTAATTATTTTTCCCCAAGCTCACGGTTCATATACTGTTTTCACAAATGCCGATTTGACGTCTTCACATTTAGAGTGAGGACAATAGGATGGAAAGAGCAAAAATAAGAAGCCTGAGTGTGCTGAGATGGCTGTTTCTGACCAGAGGCTTCCCGGGCAGAGCCGAGATGATCTCTGAGTCTCACAGCATGAATTCTACACTCCCTTCACCACACAAACAGCATGAATCCTGTGCAGCATATGTGTGTGTCTTGTGGCTCCCACACACCATACTCCATGGCTTGGAGAGAGACACGCACACAAACTGAGGGAAACAAAAAGACAAACTCAGACCTATGGTGTCTCATTATAATCAACAAAGAATGTATCCCAATCCAAGAGGCTAATCCAACTATACACAAAGATCCTCTTTATATAAGCAACTTTTTCCATTCAGACCAATCATTGCGAGGATAAACTGTTCCTTATGGTCTGACACAGACACGTCAAATCAGAAACATAAAACAGTTGTCAGACTGTAACTTATATATGCCGCAGCTTGACATAAAAAAAAACAAAGCAAGCAATATCTACCTCCGAGTGATCACCAGCCAGACTGTGACGTTTGTTTACTGAGCAGGAAATAACTCTTCACTTCCCCCTTGCCTTAATACAAAGAAAAGGTGCACACATATGTACTTCCACTGTGTGTAACCATCTATTCAAGTGTTGCCGTGGGACCTAACTTTTGTCCTCACCTCTGTATGTCTACATCTGCAGGCGCAACACATATCCACTACGTAGGTCTGGCCTGTTTTCCTTTGTACAACTGTGTAATTGTGGGCCGTGTGTATTGTTGCTTGAGACCCCACCTGCATTGTTGTTACACCTGCTGCTTGTACTTCAGTAAGGTTAACAAGTCTCTCAAGGGGTATGATGTACTGCACCTTACGCACAAGATATAACAAAGAGATGGCCATCTGTATGTGTTTGGAAGGAAGGGAGTATTGTGTCCGTGTACATATATCTGAGCATAAGGGCACAAAGCCATCCCCTTGTGGCCCATTGTTTTTGGAAGGGTATGGCTCTCGCACCCCTCCCCTGGATGTTGGGGGAATAGAGCACAGTCTGGCTAATATTTAACTAATGGCTATGCCTTCCAGACTCGACTGCCCTCCTCTCACCAACTGCCAGACCTGAGCCATCTCTGCAGTAAGCGTCACTGAAGTGTGGCTGTGTGAAATAGAATATGGAGGGATGGGGCTCTGCACAGTATCAGGGGAGAGGGGAACGGGAGAAAATAACTGTTGGAGAGCCCATAAAGGAGCTGTGAGGGAGGGAGAGATGGATGCACAGTGTTGTGTGGGAGGCCAACGAGTCCAGCAGTCTGAGAGAATGCCATATGCTACCTTGAGGCAGGAAAAGTCTAACAAAAGGCAAAGGAGAAGCAGAGTGAGACAAGAGTGGCTGGTTTCCATCAGCACGGATATTATGTGTGTCTGGCCTTCACATTTCTCATCAAGGAGCACACTTATAGATAGAGGCTATGCTACTGACAGAGGGGAAACAAGAGAAGGCGCTGAAAGAGGCAGAGGAAGGGTGGGACAGATAGGGAAAATGAATGAAAAGGCATAATTAGATAATGAGGTCTGTGTTTGTCAAGTGGGAGAGACAGAAGGGGAAAACAGAAGTCTGTGAGGGCAAAATAGCAGAACGTGTGGGAATTAAGGGGAAGTCGTGGAGACGGGGAAACTCAAGAGGGGTAGAAAGATATAAAAGATACAGCAGGGATGATTATTATTTCGGTGTCACCAATGTAGACTGAAGCCCCCAGTGCTGCCGGGCAAATGTAGTATTAGTCACTTCAATAATTAATCACCCTGGGAGCATGTCGTTGCAGCCATGCACTGACCCATTTCTCAAACATTTTTTCTCAACAGCAACTTTCCCACAGAGCCCCTCTTCTTCCATACCTTCATTTAGTGAGATGGGGGTGCAGGCCTAAATCCTCTGGGTCAAGCCTGGTCATTTATTAGCCACATTTCTCAGGAGAAATAAAAGTAATCTCGCTGCTCTTCTCAAAGGCTGGAAACCATGCGGGGAGACAGAATAGCGGCCTCGGCTGTGGCCCAATGGGCCTTGCTGACTGTCTGTCCCGGTGAAATATGACGCCCATATGTAGGACGGCCATCTGAAAGAGGGACCCAACAGGGTTCCTTCAGGCTTTGATGCTCATCACCACAAAAGCAGATGGCAATGTCCTGGTCTGAAAAACTTTTTTAAACAACCCCCTCCCTACTTCTTTTATCCAATCCTATCCGGCCTATTAGCCCCCTGCTTGTCATGGTCTAGCAGCCTATGCTTAGCCCCCAGGGGGCTTCCAGATCTATGGAATGAAGTCAAGCTTCCACATTGACACAGGTCTCACTGGATAGCTTTGAATAGAAGTCAACCGACTGAAAAGCCATGTTTTAGAGGACAAAATGGAATCAGGTGTGGGGTGGATCAATAGTGCAGGGTTGCTTGGACTTGAAATGCTTTGCTCTCTGTGTGCTCAGACAAAGCAGTGCTGACTGCAGGTGGCAAAGAATTTTTCCGGACATTGGGTAAAAAGTAACAAAGGGTGTTTAATGGAAGAGAAACCTGCATGCATCTGTCTGAAAAATAGGGATCAAAGTAGAGAGATAACCCGCTGTGTGCGCTCTATATGTATTCCTGCCCTCTCCACTAAAATAGGCAGGATTTGTCACCGTGGTCCAATTCCAACCTGTGTGCTGCTCGCACCTAAGCAATTTCTGAACAAGGAAGGCAATCAAGAACTTAAAGTCAGGACACAATGCAAATAGGTCTGAGAGCCCATCTGCAGTAATCCAACAGTCCCTCCTGCACCAGTCTGCTCTCCGTCTCAGCCTCGCTGTGGCACAAGCCAATTAACTGTTTGATTCGGAGCCGGGGATGAACACCCTAATTGATTACATGGTGATAGTCGATTCAATTATCAATTTAGGCACAAAAAGCTATCGGCAGAGATGGAAAGCCCCGGAAGTTTGCTGAACGAGTCCGTCAGTGACTTGGCAGCACAATCGCTATGTTTGTTTAAGAGCAGGAATGAAAAGGTAAAAGGGGGAGGCACGGAAGCATTGGAAGAGAGAGAGAGAGACAGGAAGACTGACACTTGCTGTAGCTACTGCAGGTTGTTTACTTGCAGTCTCCGACTTACACCTCTCCTCTGCCTCTTCCTTCTCCTCAACACAGACAGTCTTAGCCGCCGGAAGCACACACACACAGGCAGAGACAGAAAGGCACACACACACACACAAATACCAGTACACGGGAATATATTATAAGGTATTATAAGGTATATATTATAAGGTATACAGTATACTGATATGGACACATATACATACAGAAACATGTGCATCTTGAATACCCGTATTAAGACACCCACACAGAGAATACACATACAGTTCTTACATAGTTAAAACAAGGAGACACTTAGACATTACCACTTGCAAACGTCAATACATGAACAAACAAAATCACATGGGTATTCAAAGGTTAGCAGCGATTGAATCACATGAAAAAACCTTCTTTTCCTTCAACATGCCTGTGACTCTGCTTTGTTTACCCTGTCATGGAGGGTTGCTCTGTTCGATCAGGCTGGAGAGGCACTGGTTGGGCGGTTGTGCTAACGAAGTCTCAATGTGCCGTCTGTCGGCAGGGCAATTTCCCCGGATAGCTCTGTGTTCTCACTTCTCATGGATCTGCTGGTAAAGATAGAAGAAGATCAGCACCGGAGTCACTGGAGAGGAGAAACCAAATGGGCAGAGCCGGCAACCACCATCGTCCCCTCAAGGTCTCAGTCCACCTATAATCGCACTGACAGTTGATGCATTCGTTTGTTTACATGTTCAACAATAACCAATAAGAATTGAACCAAATATGTGGTACCCAGTGTTTTGTTAGACAGATACATGTCAATGCAGCTTTTTAAAGTATCTAGCAATTCAAAAAAATCATTCAAATGCCACACATTAACTACTATATAGAACCATATTATTTTACTGTCACTGTTTACCATGCTGTAAACCTACATAAATAAAACGTAAAACATGGGACAGCATGTGATAAAGCGCCTATCAATATCTAGTATCTTATGCAGCTTTTCAATAATTGAACAATATTAATTTAATATTTATATTTTCAACCAATGTGGGTGGTTTTGGGCAATATTGTAGAGACGCAAGAGATATGTTCTTGTTGAAAGAGGGAATGGTCTCTTAAGGATTGTTCAGAGGGAATTATTTGTTTGGCACTATTTAAATAATCAAGTGTGTGTTCACTACAGCTTTTATCTTGACATTTACACATCTGCACAGTTTGGGTCATTCTAACAAACATAAAAGATGTATACACATTGTTTTTCTTCTTCTATAGAACTGTTGGTTGAACAGAACACAAGCCAAAGAGCTGCACACAGCTGGAACTACAGCAGATCACAATGTTTGCAAAAGCCACAATGATGCACTTTGGATGCTCACACTAATGGCGCTAGCATTTCAACCAACGCATGAGGCATACGGTGACCTTTATATTCTACCGTCCACTGTTAAGTCCTGTCTGAGTGAGAAAACTGCCTTCTGTCATTATGGACCACTGTCAGGCACTGATGACTGCTCACACAATGACACATACGTTACACCCTCTCTCCATTAACAGGGAGTAGGACAATGTGCTTCTCTGGCTGTGCAGGATGGAGACAAGGAGGCGGTCGAGAAAGAATACACAAGCTTTTAAAAGTGATGGGGAGGGTCTGCATAGAACAATGTTTCTAAAAGTTGGTGGGGACAAAAAAAAAAGTGTGCCAGAGGGACTTTTCCATCAATCTGACAGGGTTCACCCTTGCTTAGCATGGCTTTATAGTCAGTTTCTGTGTTAGCGTATGCTAGGGTGCACAACAGGAGGTTGCATATAGATATAAGGCTATGCAAGTGGTCCTCCCAGATGGTTGTGTCCCACTGCTAGTAGGAGGTCTGCAGCTTTTATCTATGACAGGCAGTAGGTCTTAACATCCTCCACACACACTGCCCTGCTCCAAGCCTGAGGCCCACAGGGCTGAAGTTACGAGAGAGGCAGAGTGTCCCAACGCAGACACAATTCCCAGCTTCGCCCCAGTATTTTTAATTTTTTTTTTTTTTACACAAGAAAGAAAAGACCTCAATGACAGCCACCGCTCAGAAACGTAGGGGACTGAGGATGCTCGATCTGCTCTTTGCCGAGGTCTATCTTCCATAACTGCCACACACACATACCCATGAAAGCCTTCACTCACATTGACACGCACAAATGGCCCAGCATGGCTTCTTCCTCCTCAGAGGGTTGAAGCTGGTCCAGAGCATCAGCATTGTTGAAGGGGCTTAGTGAGGGAGAGAAGGGAAGTCTTCAAGAGGAGGAAGAGAAAGACTGAGGGAGAAATGGAGAGACAGACACAGAGATGCCTGGAGACACTGAGCCACAACGCATTCCTAATCGACTGGCTGCCGACTTGCAAATCCAGCATTCTCATCTGGTCTATGCAAGGTCAACTGTGAGATGTACTGAAACAAACCGAGTGAGACAGTGGGAGACGTGCGATGGGGAAGGACTGGATGAGTAACCGGTGCAGTGAATAACTGTTGCTAATATAGAGAGGTGACCGGGTCTAGATTTAGGACAGCGTTTCTGCTGCTATATAGGAAGAATAAATAAATAAAAGAAAGTTGTCTGCTTCAGTGTCCTCCACAATGCCACCTTGTTACCACTCAAATCTCCAGGAAGTAATTTTTAGCCAGTGTGTGTCAGTGTGTGTGAATCATAGCGGACAGGGGTTATTCTTTTATCCTTTGACCCAGATTTAAGGGGGAACTGAACAGGGGACATGAAAGACACGAACCTCCCAGCGGAGCCGGGGTCATGTGCAACCTGAACACAGGCGCACACCGGCATCGCCAACCAAGCAGAAAACACTATTATGCATACACACAGTCCGTGTTCGGGAAAAAAATACATGCATGCATGCATGCGCACACACTTTCAAAAGAAATCATGTGATCAAGATCCTCCAAAACAGGGCATGGAAATGATGTCAGACACACCTGCCACAGCTCTCACGACAGGCCTGATCCTCCCCCACCCACCATGCACATGCTCACGGCCTGTTACTTCTAATCAGGCGACATGCTTATGTGTATGCATTGGAAAACAGATTTTCTCTGCACAAAGACTAAACACATGAAAATGCATATTTACATGCAGATACTTCCCTTATGCATTTATGTGCATATACTGTCAGGCTGTGTAAGCAGCTCACGATATGATACATATCGAGATGCACGTGTCACAATATGATGCATTGCAATATACGATACAATATGATATTTATTGCAATATTCTATTTTATTATTTTTTATGAAAATGTTAAAAAATGAAGCTGAAAATACAACTTGGTGCATTACGACCTGGATATTTAAACACGTACATAACATATTGACAACTCAGCGGACACATTGCATCAAAACTACTTCAAAAGTATTAAAAAAAAAAAAAGCATTGCACATCGTCACTTACATTGTCAGTTACGCACTGAACTGAAACTTTATTATATGAAATAAAAGTGCCGCGGTGTGACGTTATCGTAACAGTGGACTCTGTGGTCTAACGTCGGACGTCAGGGCTGATCTCTCTGCAGGGAGAGCGATGTTTTGACACGTTTCGTCACCTCTTCATAAATCCTGGGCCCTAACATGGCGACAATCATCATGTGTCGGCAGGAATGATTTGGGGATCACATAGCAGGACAGTATACGGCCGCTTGCTTTGTGAGACGCCATGTTGTGATAGTGGCCGGATCACGTGACAGGCCTGGAGGTCACTGCCCTGTTAGCTTAGAAGGCAAAAGGCAGCGACATCAAGTGTTACAGGAGCGGAGGTGGAGGTTGTTTGACAAACACAATTTAAACGATTTTTTTGATTAAAAACAATGTTTATATATCGATAGTCGTCGCAGACATATTTATATAAGTAAGCTATATCGATATTATTGCACAGCCCTAGAATACTTTATTGTAGCTCTGCATTTAATCATTTCTGCATTCGTTTTTTACAGTTATGAATACGAGCACATAGAGTGACAGAATGTAAACATGCTCAGCTGTAATGATGGCAAAGGTGAAGGAGACCAATTGTATGTAGTCTTTCTTTCCTGTCTTTAGATACAGCCTCAGTGCAGTATGGCAGCCTGTAAAGAAGTTGGCGTGGGTGAAATGAAACAGGCCTCACAAAAGGACAAAGTTGAGTATATCTGTCTGTCAAGGCCAGTCTTTAAACATAAGAAAGAGAGGAATCAATACAATATTAGAGCAGACAAGATGCAGTAAACAAGCAGGGGGAATATTATGGTCTGTGTGTATGTGTACATTGCCGGAGCAGAATGGACAGATGACAGCTTTAGGCCTTCAGTGGGAAATGGGCACATTTACATGCAACAAGATGGATGCACCAGAGACAAAGTGTTGGGTTTCAGCCAGTATTATGGTCCTCGACCTACAACCAGACGGTTCCTCCCTTCTGACCACACCGCCATACTACCGCTCCTACTTCTTGTCTCCCCAACAGTCTCCTACCTCTCCCTCAGGGAGGGTACTAGCTAAATGTAGTTATTTCAGCAACTCAATTTAGTGCCACAACCAATTGTGCTGTCACACAAAAAATAGTATTTACTCTGGTTATGAGTGACAGTCTTTGGCCAGGCTCCTACAACTACTCCCTAGGACCATTGAAATCCCTTAAGGTACACTTCTTGTTAGAGATGACAAGTCAGCTTGGAAAAGAAAGCCATTACCAGAGAAGAAAAGTATCATGCAGCCTCCTGCTGGTGTAAAACCAACCAAATGAAATGGCTCCAAGCCAAGGAAGTATTCTGCGAAATCTATAATATGGCCATTTCCTTGACCTGCTAGGAATTCTAAGCTTTCTTTACCTCATATGAGAAATGTCTTTGGCAAGATTCTTCTTTCAGAATCGAAGAGTGTGTCTTTTTCTCTCTCTTTAATGCAATCATTTGCAGAGCATCTATCAAAGAACAATGTCCCATTGACTCCCACATTCATGCCAATATTTCTACAACGTCTTATCTTCATTTTTTTTACTGACTTTTAGAAATCCCTCGTCACCTACTTAGTAATTGCAGTCCTCTTCTCGTCCTCCTTTCTAGTCACAGTAAAGCCTGGGAGCTTGGCCACATGGTTCAGGGCTGGGCTACAATGCACAAGGACGAGGGGGGATGAGGAAACTGGTGGGGGTTCAGAGACATAAAAGTTCCTTTCTTCTCCGCCCTTGCCTCTTTCTTTGAGTCAGAACAGAGGGTTGCCACGGCGATGAGGTTGGTCCGTCTCCCACGGCGTGGTCTGGGAAGATCAGCAGCTTGCTCTGACATTTATTCAGGCTGGAGGAAACAGAGACGATAGAGGAGAGAAACACACAGACATACAACAAGAAGTGAGAAGGGGGCGGCGGCAGAAAGTGGATGGATTAAACAATAACACCTGTAACATCAGAGCGTTGACATACATTCAGAGAATTGGCTGCCACTGCCTTTATCTCAACCTTTTATCTTCCTCTCATTGTCCATCCATCTCAAAGTTCTATTCCTGGACTCCTTTTTTTCATTTGTTCTCATTTAAATCTCGCCAGAAAATCTGAAATCCAACACATATTTCCATCCTATTCATATTCACTGCCAAAGCCATGCACAGAACCAATGCACAGGCATGATCACAAGCTAAAAGACACGCAAATGAACAAACAACAAAACACACACATGAAACTATGGCCATGCTACTGAGAGGCCAACTTCCATGAAAGGCAAGTTTTGTAGTCAAAACTGGGAAACTTTGGCAGAGATTCTGGTGAAGACAGCTCGACAGCCTTTGTTTCACATTTCAGATCAGGAAAAGTTAACCCAGGAAAATAGCAAATTGAGCAAATTCCTTTATACAACTTATTTGGCGGTATGGGGAGTGTGCATGCTTGAGTGCTTGTGCAGCCGTGTCACTGTGTGAATGTGTGGCTATCCGAGGAGTGAAGGTTTACATAGAGGATTTCCACAGTGAAAAAGCATTCTATTTCTGATTAAACGGGACAACCGGCAGCCATATCAGCAACTACAAGCCAGGAAATAAAGGTAAGAAGGAAATGACTGATGTGACGTGGGTGTAAAAGATAAACTTGCGCACAACATATGCCACATTGACAGTAAACACATAGTGTTTTTTGCACTAATGGATCAGTTAGCATACGACCCACAAGAGGCAGAGGAAGAAGAGGGAATGCATCACAATATGTATACGTCGTGCAACATTTACCACAATGTTGATAGAAGCAGCATCTCATGAGATACGTCCATATGTGCCACTTAAGGGAACTTCAGTAAGAATATGCAAATGTAACGTATCTCTCTGACACTGAAATGCACAAGGCTCCCTATCAGTTGTAAATGAGCTTTGTTTTCTCTAAGACCATCTACTACATGTCCCTTCTACGTTTCCATTTTAAAACGCTTATCCTTTGCTACGTTTACAGTGAGTGTCCACTCTAAGCCGGAGTTTTAGAGCAGTGGTCCCCAACCACCGGGCCACGCAGAAAGAATGAATGAAACAATAAAAA